>NC_136813.1:155040413-156240413 GCF_951394365.1 Tetrao urogallus | reverse complement strand
TCTCACTTTCTTTTCTTCCTTATTTTCTTTTTATTCAATAGGGGGAACATTGCTCATCCTAAAACATTTCTTAAAGACGAGGGGAAAAAAAAGCATGACAGCGATTCATTCACACAAAGCCAATTTTATCTGGAAGTTTCCATCTATTTGCCACAAAAATAATTAATTCAAAATCAAATGGGAACGATTCAAAACAAAGAAAAAATCTCCAAAGATTTTCCCCTCCCTCAGACCAAGACAACTGCCCATCCTTTCAGATTGCTGCTCCGCTCTAATGGCCGCAGCAGATTTATGCCTGTGTAAGGGAGCTATTAATTAGCCTCAAAGATTTATTTTTCCCTGGAAGAAGCCGCCGTCTGGCCCTGCTCCAAAGGGACAAGCCTCCTTGCTGGTAACCAGAGGCTGATTCCTGAGGGGTGAAATCAAGTGCTGCCTGGAGGAGGGGCAGGCCTGGGACACCATGCTTTTACATCAGGGTTTTGTAAGGCTTCTTTACTGCAGCAAAGTAAATGAGCCAGCCCAGGAGTGTGCAACAGTCAGGAGGAAACCAGTGTTAGGGACAAGGAGAAAAGGGTTTTGCATGAGAAAGATTAGGGTCTCCTGCCAGGGAATGAGAATTCAGGGGTATGAGGTCTACAGAATCCCAGAAGCATAGAGGGTACATGGAGGGGCCTGGCAATGGAGTGAAGATGAAATGGAGGAGCTGGGCCTTGCCTCAGCTGATGAACTTGTTCCTCAGGGAACTGCGGAGGTGCAGAAGGAAAATGGATCAGATTGATCCAGTATAAGGCCAGGATAAAGCCAGTGATAGTGATTAAAAAATAATTAATGAAGGATAAACCCTTCTTTAGACATGGTAAGAAAGTGGCTCTACAGATATCTTTAATTGAAAGCTGGGGAAAAGAAGTGGCTGAAAATACCTGCTCAAGACAGGAGTTGACAAAAAGCCTGGAATAAATGAGTAATTGTGATTTAAAAAATAAGAGTTTGATTACTAACAAGAAGCTCTCTGCCATGTGGTTACATGCCATGGTTACAGAGCCATGGCAGAGATATGGGAGCCTGAGGGGCTAGCATAGACTCCAGCACAAGAGCTGGATGAGGAAGGGCATCAGCACTCACCTCCATCAGTTAAATGGCTCCAATACATGGCAAGCATATGGAGCCTCCTGTGCTGCAGATCCTTCACGGGCACTGCCCCAGGCTCAAATCTAATTCCCTCTACTCAGCCCCTGTGAGGCTGCACCTCAAGTACTGAGTTCAGTTTTGGACTCTACAAGAAAGACATGGAGGCCCTGGAGTGCACCCAGGGAAGGGCAATGAAGGGTCTGCAGCACAAAACTTATGGGGAGTGGCTGAGGGAACTGGGATTGTTCATTCTGGAGAAGAGGAGGCACTCAGAGGAGACCTTGTTGCCTGGGGTTGTGGCGAGGTGTGGGTTGGCCTCTCCTCCCAGGTAACAGTGATAGGATGAGAAGGAATGGCCTCAAGTAGTGCCAGGGGAGGGAGGTTCAGGTTGAATATTAGGAATGATTTCTTCTCAGAGAGAGTGAGAATGCATCGGAAAAGGCTGCCAAGGGAGGTGGAAGAGTCACCATCCCTGGAGGTGTTTACGGAAAGAGTAGATGTGGTACTTAGGGACATGGTTTATTGGGTCTTTTCCAACCTTAATGAATCTATGGTTTTATGATTCTATGAACAAAAAGAATTCTTCCTAAACAGCTGGAAAAGAAAGGATGGGTTTTGTTTTTTCCAAAGTTCATGCTTCTGTGCTTGATACACAAACTGTACTAGAACAGCTGCCTTTTTAATTTGCCTTAACATTGCAAGATACAACAGAATTAAAATGCTACAATCAACAAGGCAAATACACTTTACTACATTTGTGGTTTGGATGGCTAACTGCTATTAAGAACATATCTCTTCTTGCAGTGAAGAAAAAGCCAGAGAGAGAAACACTTCCAGCCAGAAGTGGCTGTGTGTGACTCAGCGAACTGAAGAAGAGGTCAGTGCATGCCCTGCTGCTCAGTACCAGCTCACTCTGAGCACCACAGCAATGAGGGCTACTTACCGAACTGCTGCCAAATCCTGTGCCTGCAGTTCAGACCTGGGTTCTGGGAGTGCGGCAGGCAGCAAATGGCTGCTGTGGCTGATGTATACCTGGAGCAAAGCAGAGGCACGCAGCGAGGCTTGCATCCTCTGTTGCAAACCTGCGCCAGCAGTGAGTGGGGTTACTTCTGTGAGAGAACAGAAAGCAGCAAATGTCTCCTCCTACTCACAGCTATGGAGCGTGCAGCCAGAGCAGCTTTGCCTTTCCCGGAGCATTAGAAAAAGGCTGGGATGAACAAACGCACAGAGGCAGGCCTACATATCAGGCTGTGCTCTAAGAGATGAGAATAAAAAGTGGCTGCAATTAACAGAAGGGCCACTTTCTCCTTTCCAATCAAAGATATAACAGGCAATATTTTAAGACCATGAGTAGGAGTCCTTTTGTTGGATAATTCACAGGGGCTGCTCATTAGCTCTGCTGGAAAGCACAGCGAGTCTTAGGCAGGCAACCGAGTTATGTTAGAACAACACAGCAAAAAACAAAAACAAAAACAAAACAACCAGAAGAAAACAGCAACAAAAGCCAGGCTTGTGGTGTGCATCTCAAGAGCTGGGAGTACGCCCATCATCTGAAGGTTACTCGATAATGTGGGGACATTCGAAGCTCGCCATTCCTTTGCTGGAGCTGCAGGAGGGCTGCACAGACAGCATTGCACAGAGGTGGCTGCAGCACGGTCACCTCACTCAGGGCACTGCTCTGCTCCTCTGCACACCCCTTCCAGGGGCCCAGCTTATAGCACAGGGGCATCCCTCCTTTTGGGGAGGGAGGCCCCTCCCTTTGGGGGGCCAAGCACTGAGGTCTATCTCACATAAAAGAGAAGGGTGTGGAAAAAATCAGCTGTTGATAAATAGCTCAGACTCAAAGCACTTCCTCATGGTGACCACCTACTACCTCCAGTACCTCTCAAAAAGGGACTAAAAACACAGCAATCAGAAACAACCATAGGTTTGGGGAGGACTTTTCTTCTTTCATCAGATGACAGCTTTATTACATAATCCAAATTCATTTGGAGCCCCAACTTCTAATACTTTGGAGCTTTTATTCATTACCCTTTTGCCTTTTAAAATTCACTTTACAGCTTAATTCTTAGCCATGATTCAGTATTTTCATCAGTGTTAACTAAACAGGGGGGGGGGGGGAGAGAGCATTTGCAGTTCTAGCCGATTAAGCCTTTATTCCTCATTGTTTTAAATGCATGAAAGTCAACCCAGTTGTTTTGTTTGATCCTCTCCATGCAACAATGAGCTCTATGCTGTTAAGGCTGTAAATGGGCCACATCACTCATGAATTACTAATCCCCATCACTCACATTTTCTGGGAATGTACACTATATTTAGTCCTTAGACTTGGAAAAACAAAGCTGGAGAACTTTGAGGCTCTTTTTTCTCATAAAGAGTCTTTAAAATATTCTGTAAAAACTGGCAAGATAATTTAGCCACTGTGTATAAATGCAATTCATTAACCGTGGTGGAAATTAGACCCTTGAATTGAGAGGCTAATTAAGACATTTAGATATAGATCCTGAAAGGAAACTACGCAGACATTTCTTAAAATCTCATTTACAGCTCTGTAAATCTGGCCCAACCCCACTGTCATTTTTTGGATTTATACCCAAGTAATTGAAACCACTACTGAGCTCTTCTAAGCTCTCCATATCAGCAAAAGGCATTGAAGTAAAACAATTAGCAGATAGGTTGTGCTTTTCACTGTTGCTTCTAGAGGAACTCAGTAGCACAATGCTGAGACTTCAGGGGTAATTTGCCATTCTGATGGATGGTTTGTCTAAAAAAGTAAAAAGCGTGATGAATTTAGTGGGCCACCATCAATACAAGGAGCTGCCAACCCTACAGCATTAGCAAATGAAGAGAGCTGGAAAGCTTCAGCTTCTACTACTGTCCCTTCCAGGATGACCATTACTTTCAATGAGTGGCCTGTTTCCACTACCAGCTGCACCAGGACTGCAGCTTGGAGCAAGTAAAAACACTGAATGAAAGCTCTATACAACTCATGAAGAGAAGCAGACAAGTTCAGATGGGGGGACACAGCACATTTACACACAGCTATGGATGACAGTGTGCCTCTTCTGCACTGCTGGCTGCTGTGCAGTCCCCAGTGCATGGAGTCCCTCCTCGCTTGTGCTCTACAGGGACAAGTGGGCAGATCTCTGGCTATGTGAGCTGTTCCCCCATCCCATCCCATCCCATCCCATCCCATCCCATCCCATCCCATCCCATCCCATCCCATCCCATCCCATCCATCCCATCCCATCCCATCCCATCCCATCCCATCCCATCCCATCCCATCCCATCCCATCCCATCCACTCTCAGCCCAGCCCATGCTTTGGAGCTGGTTCTCCTCTGAATGAACAGAAACAGCAGCTGCCAAAACCTGAAGGAACCCAGAGCAGCCTGGGAGGGACCAGCTGCTTTGCTGAGAACTGCTGGCAACTGGGCTATAAAAAATATTAATAGCCACAGAGGAAGGGGATGAGAAGAAGGAAACCGAGCAGCAGGATGGTTGGCTCAACCCCAGTGCCTGCAAAGCCTCTGGGGACGGGGTATAGTGCTGCCCACTGCAAGCTGCCTCTGGGCACCTGCCAGCTCTGGCTGCCACAGCCCTGGCAGTACAGCAGAACTGGGCCTCACTGCCTGCATCACCAGAGAGCACCCTGCCTTTTGTGGAGCAAGACTCACAACAGTGCCCCCCCTCAGCCTCATCCCACCTCCCATAGCTCATCTCTGACTGTGTTGAGTCAATGCGAGCATTTGGTCAGCTCTAACAATTCTAGGAGCAGCCCTTCCCGATTGCCCTTTGCCTTATAAATCCAAACCCTTCACACCTCTCTCCCACAGGAGCCTGTCCTCCATGAATATACGGCATGTAGGAAATAAATAAACAAAACGTGAAACCTAAAAGAGGTCTCCTTTTCACCAAATGCACGTGGGAGCTTAGGCTCCAGGACTGTAATCTCTTCCACTTGAGCTCTGGTGTTTGATTTCTGTCTGTGAGGATGATCCAGTGAGTGGCCCCTTTCAGCACAGTAAGGCCAGGCAGCTTTCCATCCATACACCGCCAGGGCAGGAGACCTCTCTGTCCCTCCTGGGCCTGGCAAAGCAACCAATTCCTTCCCTTCCCTTCCCTTCCCTTCCCTTCCCTTCCCTTCCCTTCCCTTCCCTTCCCTTCCCTTCCCTTCCCTTCCCTTCCCTTCCCTTCCCTTCCCTTCCCTTCCCTTCCCTTCCCTTCCCTTCCCTTCCCTTCCCTTCCCTTCCCTTCCCTTCCCTTCCCTTCCCTTCCCTTCCCTTCCCTTCCCTTCCCTTCCCTTCCCTTCCCTTCCCTTCCCTTCCCTTCCCTTCCCTTCCCTTCCCTTCCCTTCCCTTCCCTTCCCTTCCCTTCCCTTCCCTTCCCTTCCCTTCCCTTCCCTTCCCTTCCCTTCCCTTCCCTTCCCTTCCCTTCCCTTCCCCTCCCTGTTCCATCAGCACTCTGACACTGAATGTCACCAGGTGACATACTGGTGTGGTCATGTTTCTCCAGGAAACCTCCTCTGCAACAGCAGAATTTTAAACAAAATCTGTTGATTCCTCTATGAGCAGGAATGTACATCAACCTTTTTTTAACAGAACACTGGGGCTTTGATTGCTAATGGCAGATGATTCAGTTCCCTCTGACTTTCCCACATTACCTTTGGGGTAATTAGTCAGTCTTTCAATTCAGTCATAGCTCTCTGTCCTTTCACTTGCTGTGAGGATGCTCTGGCAAAGAACCTGCAGAAATCAAAGTTCAAAGTCAGAGCATCACGGCAGTACAACTACATCTAAAATATTCCTTCCCATAAATGGATAGACTGGATATAGGGAAGAAGATTTTTACAGTGAGGGTGGTGAAGCACTGGAACAGGTCAATCAGAGAGGTGGTGGAAGCCCCATCCCTGGAGACACTCAAGGTCAGGCTGGATGGGGCTCTGAGCAACCTGATCCAGCTGTGTGCTTGTTCACTGCAGGGGATTTGGACTAGACGGCCTTTAAGTGTTCCTTTCCACTCAAATGTTTCTATGGTGCTGTGATTCTGTGATTCTATGAGTCTATAAATGAGCACGCAGGATTGCTATTGAAGTGGCAGCCTGTGAAGTAGGGATCAGTCAACACTAATCATTTTTGATACAAAAAAACCCAAACAAGCAAAACAAAACAATCCTGAATGTTGAACCTCAAGGTTGATTTTGGCCCAGTGGAACAAAATCTGAATAAAATTGCTTCTTTCTCTTGTGAGTGTTAGGGCTAATGAATTGAAATTGAAAAACTGCAGATGATGATCTCAGATAAGTATCTGGTATTACTCTGAACCAGAGGTATGGGTTGGACCTGTTATCAGTAAAAACAGTTTATTGTTTTCTCAATAAATAAAATCTCCAAGAGGAGATTAGAGGAAAGAAGCAGAATTCCATCGATAAATGAGAAATTTGTAGATATTAGGACTCGTTCTGATGGCAGCTACGTCCTCCAAAATGTAGGCTGTTTCACGAGGATTATCAAAGTCTCAAAGCGTTTTTACATTTGTCGATGATTAACACGAGCAGATCTAGGAATTACCTGACATGTACAATCCAATAGAAGGTTCCCGATTTTCAGTGCTCAGTTCCCACAGCCATGGTGCACAGACACAGCTGAACACGCAGTGCTCTCTCACAGGCCCAGAGACACACACACAGTGACAGCTGAACCTGCTCAGTATGGCAGGCTGGGCCAGGCTGGCTCTCCCTGCAGACATAGCGCAGTGCCAGTTACCAGCCATCAGACGGGCTCCTGGAGCAGTGTGATAGGAATGTGCTGAGTGGCTCAGGCCCTCTCTGCAGCTGGCAGGAACACCCTTTTGTGGGCCCAGCTGATGAGAAGCAAAAGACAAATAATTCAGCGGAGACGGGAACCCACAAACCACATCTGGAGCCATAAAAATAGATGTACAGATATGCTTCCTGACAGTCCCAGGCACTGCAGTGAGGTGCAGGTGCCAAGGCTGAGCTCTGGGTGCTGAAGCCCCTCTGTCTGGCTATGAGGCACCTGCTGGGCCCGATGGGAGCTGGGCCTGGTGCTGTGGCACAGGGGTGACCATGCAATGCCAGGAGGGTGCCAGCATCCTTGCCCAGGGCTGTGCCTGGCACCTGCCCCATGATCCTATCAGGCTGGGACCTGAAACAGAGAACAAGGAGATGAGTCGAGAGTCCAGTGTCACTCTGTTTGCATTTCCTCACTGAATGCAGCAGATGGGAGCATTCCTCCCCAAGGCGTGTTTGTGCCAGATACTGCAGTCACAGTGTGTTCCCAGTTGCTTGCGGTTCCAGCCACACTGGATGGCTCAGGGCTGCGGCAAGTGGAAGGGCCAGGCTTGTCAAAACCATGGCATTGTAAACGCATCCCCAGGCTGTGTGCCGAAACCCTTCCTCTGTGAGCCAGTTTCTCCTGTATTAGAAGGGAAAGGCACAGAAGACATTGTCTGCTTCCTTACTAGCATCTAAATTTTACCACAGTAGTCAGAAGTAAAAATCAGAACAAGATATAACGTCTCTCTGATCCTGCTCCAGACAGCCATTCTGGAAATTTCTGCTAAATAAAATTCAGCTATTATTAAGCCAAAGCTATTAATTCTGTGCAGCTCGTTATGGTGAAAAGTTTGAAAACTCCTCAGCACTTGCCGCCTTTAAATGAAATATCCAGACCTGCTCTTCTGTATTGAATCATTCAATGAGTCTTATATTAAAATAATTTTTGAACAGGGAAATTAAAATACACGTGAACTGATCAGCAGTAAGTCAAGAGATATTCTGGCATCGAAGAGTTTAACAAAACATGACAACACTCAACCTTGGGGAAAAAGATGGACATAACCACGGAGTGGGGTCGCGTGGCACGACAAAACAGTGCAAGGAAGGAGAGCCGGGCAGGGAAAACATGACTGTCACAATATGGAAAATAAGGAAAGGCGAATACATACATACATGTCTTGCTACAGATGTGGGTGTTTCTGTGAGTGGAATGAATTTACTGGAAGCTGAAAAGAAGAGCATTTAGAAAGCTCATGATGACAAGTGCAGTAACACTGGGAGCTGTAGAGGCAGCATTTCAAAGCGGCAACATTTATTCTATCTTCTCATGGTAACACCCACTCGTTCTGACCACAGCAATCCAGAGGGCACGGCGATGAGAAATGTATTTCTCTGCATTTCCACACAGATTCAGGCTTTGGTACAGAGCAGTACCAAAATGTAAAGGTAAAATTGAAAAGCTTTACGGCTGCCAAGTTACTGAACACAGCATGCAGATGCTGCTGCTCTGCAGCTCAATTCTGACCTTGGGCATACAATGCTATAAGACTCCAGCATACAAATTCACTGTTTTCCCCAGTGGTTCCTGGTAAAAGATTTCCAAGATATTCAGAGGTGTTTCCCACATCTTTATTGCAATTTGATCTTTGCAGCTGAAATGATACAGTCAAAGTCAGCAGTTCTGAGTCAAAACACAGTGTTAAATGTGAGATGTTAGTCATGTTTGTAATACCCCGCAGTTGCCACAGAGCGAGAGGTTAGAACACAGATAAGTTTAATATAAAACAAGGTAACATGTTTTGATCCTGTTAATAATTTTTTTTGACCACTTTTCATTTTAATGTGAACAACAATGTCAATTACTAATCAGAAACAGATTGTACAATTATGTAACATAATAACAATACTGGGCATCTGATCTAGTGGTTAGCATCCCTGCCCATGGCAGCAGCATTCCGGCCCAAAGCAGACGATCTTTGAGGTCCCTTCTAACCCAAGCCATTCTGTAATTCTATGATTCTATGATAATAATAATGTAGATAATAAAAAAGTACACTGGCGTGCTCTCTGTAAGTTTGGTATATTTGGCTTGAAGTCACTTGAATACAATTGGGTTGGAGGTTTGGGTCTGAATACACAGAGGTAGAACTGCTATTCTCAGTGGGGATGAACCACTGGATCTCTTTTCATGATTCCGAGTGCCAGTTATTAAATAAACACTGGCAATAAGAGGGATTGGTATATGAGTTCCCAGAAAACGATGATTTTCACAATAATTTTTTTTTTCTCAAAACGTTTCACACAAATGAGAACTCAGAAAGTTGTAAGAAAGCTGATTTATGTCCTATAATTCTATAAGGAGACTAAAAGTACTGAGCTCTTGTTATATTTCACTATGTACAATAATCTGAAAGGTCCTGGGTGTGCTTTCTATGCTTAACACAAGTAAATTTAGATTAATTATCTGAGGCGTAGCTAGTGCCAAATTTATCAGATGATTTATGACTACAATAAGAGTTTGTAAAATTATTTCCAAAGCAATAAATCTAGCAGCTTCCACGCCTTCCCATGGCATCCCTGTGCTACTTGCTGCACTTCCCACAACATGAACCTACCCAGTGCCCCCAGCCAAGCACAGACACATGAGCTCAGGCCAGGAATCCCTGCCACTGAGGCCAGGGAGCGGAACTACGGCTGCTGATGGCCTCAGTGTGTGTCTGCGTGCCTAAGGATCAAAAACCACCCCAGTGAGGACAGGCCGTTCTATCTCAACAAATCTAACACACACCCAGTCCTTTCAGCACCCATCCCTTGACTCCTTGAGCTTCAGTATCAAACCTCTGAATTGTTCTCACAGGCTGTTGCAAGTTTATGGCCCAGATTGGCAGGGTATGTGTGGACAGGCTGACTGCAGGGCTCCTCCCAAGGCTTTCCAAGGCAGCTATTTGTATATTCCAGCACAGGAGAAAATTTATTTCAGGGATTTTTTTTTTCCCATTTGCCACTCTTCCGAGAACATAGTGTATTCCCCTTCCTACTGCATAGCCAGGGAAGGTGATACGGAAGCTGTGGCTGCTTTCTCCTGTTTATGTACACCAGACTCTATATTCTTCCTTCCAAATGACAATTCATTCATCACTCTCTTTTTGTCTTTCTCTCTCTCTTCCCTTTGAACTGGGTGTTACTATCTTCTGCCTTCTCTCATTCTGGTTCCTCCCTCTCCCCACCCACACATCCATGCAATTACCATTGCATTACTCATCACTTCTATAGTCAATCAGAGAGTAGAAGCAAGGACCCAGCGATACAGGAGGTGAAAAGTTTCCCCTTCCTGCTTGTTTACTGACTGGCTCTTTTTCATACATCCAAGCCAGATATCTTCTGCAGCACTTAGGACTGCAGCCAAAGTGGCAAACTTCTGAAATAGAAGGGAGTCCTACGATATAGAGATGCTGACAGCACTTCCTATTAACCATCAAGGGTTAGAAAGTGCCTCTAATTTTACAGGGTCATAAAAATGCCTCAGATTACAGGGAATGCACCACAAATTCTGATTTCTAACACTTGCTGTATTACTACAAGCACCAGTAATTTCCAAACCTCCCCACTTATCCACATGGCAGCATGCAAGATGGCCAAACTCATCCATAGATATAAGCACTACAGCAAACTGCATGATGCTGCATGTGACTCTGGCACAGTAGGACCCTTCCTGGATACGACTGAGCAGCTTTTATATTTTTCAGCCCCAAATGAATCATGAGAGGAAACAGCCCAGCAGCACCTGATATCAGACCTAGGACAGAAGGATTTGGGTTCAGAATGTTTTTGCTACCTGGCTCGTATCTCTTTCCAGCTCTCCCAGCAGAGAAGAAACAGGAGAACTGTCTTCCCAGCAAGGGGACTGAAGAGAAGCTCAAATAAAGGACCAGACAAAATGAAGGCAAAGCAAAGTACTTTTCTAACTCCTTTTCCAAAAGAATTGAAGTGCTCGGCCAAAATTCTCCATGTGTCAGCAGGAAGCAGTCACTCCTTGTACAGCGTGGGGAAATTTCAGCCAAAAAGGTTATTCAGGCTGAATTGCAAATGCTGAAAATCGACTTTCATTATGGCAAGTACCGGTACTTCTTACCAAGAATTGACCTTAAAGCATCACAGTTCTAAACTGTTCTTTTGAGATGTGTAAGTTATGAAGAAAGGTTTCACATGCACAAAGTCATCAATCAAGAAACTGAATAGGCTGCCCTCCGCTGTGTTCTGGGAGCTATAAATGCGCTGGTCACAGGGCAGCTACAGGCTTTGTGGAGCCAGCTGCACCAGAAAAGTGTCTCATTGAGGCCACAGCCACGCAGAGCTGCTCCAGCACACCAGGGAAGGCAGAGGCATCCTGCAGCAGGGGCCTACAGCTGCCCCAATAATTGAAAACTAATTATATTTGGCAACGAGGGCCAACGCTGATAACACACTGTATTTTCTGCAGCACTACGTAACTATTCTGTATGCTTTCTCCTGTACTGGTAACAGGAGTCTCAGAGTATTCCTAGTTTTAGGAAATGGCTCTGTGTGGTTTATTTGCCTCACAAACACAATCCAGCTGTTTCTACTATGGCTTTCATTGCTTCAAAAGCCTAAATTTAATCCTCACACACACTGCCAGGCATGTATCAATTCTGAAGGCGAAATCTCAGCAGACATAATTCTCATTTGGAGCTGCCTTTTCCTGCATACCCAGAGAAATCCCTGCCATGTGTTCGTTCTGCATTTACATTTCAGGGTAGGATTTGATCAGATGCTTGGTCTGGAAAATGGAGACACCCACTGAAAGTAGGTCATGATAGTTCCGAAAAGGAAGATCACAGCGCTAAATTGTTTCACTGGAAATCCAAAACACGACCAGGTTAGAAATTCTGTTCTGTAAAACAACACATTCTGCAAATACTTTAAGTGGAAATATTCTCCCTTACAGTGAGTTCTGCTGTTGGTGGCTTAGAACGCAGCCGCACAGGAAGCAGTATTTCTGATGTGCCCTTAATCCCGCACTGAATCAAAGCTTCAGCGTAACGGTGCTTTCATCTGCTCATGATAAACAGTCTGCTGAACCAGCGGTTTCTGTAGGAAAACTATTTGCTGCTCTTTTTGCCAGAAGTGTTTTCAAACAGAGGGCAGCGCTTACCTCCTGCCTTCCTATCTACTGCAGGCAGAACTGATTCTGAAGTCTCTTCCTCCACTGAATCACATCATAAGAGGAAGTTGTTACGTATTAACTGTATTACATATTCACTTTTATCATTTTTGGTTTTGGAATGCTAACATTACAATTATTCCTGAAAGCAATTATTAGTTTGACATTCCCACAGGGAAGCGATCTGTCTCATTTCCAATCCAAGCGGCTATTTCTAGCTTCATTCACAAGATACAAATGCTGCCTCACAAAACGCTACCGCAAAAATTTAATTGTGTTAATTGCAGCCAACACATTTCCAAAGCTGCTGTTTACAAATTTTGACACTAGTGCTCGTTTTGTTCGGTCTTAATAGTAATAGTGAGATAAACGACATAGTAAGCAAAGTTCATGCTTGATACCCGTTCTTAATGGTGGCTGAAATATTTACCTATTCCCTAGATGTAAAGAAATTAAATTGCAAACATCTCTTTGCTTTAATACCAAAATAGTTTCTAGCTTGAGATATAAAGCTGAAGAAAAAAGAGACACGAGGAGACACATTAACCTAAGCACTGATAGAAAATTTATCAATTAAAAAGAAAAAAAAAAATTGGAAGTTTCTATGGTTAATAGCAGATCTGCTATACAAAAAGCAAATCTAGTAGGGTGAAGTGAATACAGTTCTATCTCAGTTACAGAGATGCATGCGTGTGAAGAATATAATCTTTCTTAATCTCCTCATGTGGTACCATTAATCACCCACCTGTCGGCTCTGGAAGACTGTTACAAAGATAACAACAGAAACCATAGCAAGTTAGCACAGTACAACAAATACCACATTGACATTTGGTACTGTTTTAAGTTAATCTTGGAGCTTTTGGCTTAAAGGCAACAAAAAATGCAATGCACCTTTGTAGCTAACCTATTCAGGCATATTCAACATGTTAAAACATAGGAACAGGTGAATGCAGCTGACGGCTTATGCCATCACTAAGCCACCCAAATGGGAACTTGCGCTTGGCCGTGCCGCTGGGGTTCCTCAGCGGGAGCAGGGATGGAGGAATGCTGCTGGAATGCAGGCGGTCTCGGTGCCGTCCCACAGGCCTGTCTCTGTCAGCACAGGAACTGCCACCCACAGAAGTGTGCTGAGACTCCACCACCACCCAGAGCACCAAATGACGGATGGCACCGTCAGGTGAACCGCTTGCACCCATTCTCAAGAGCCACTGCTGCGTGGATCTAGTGTCACTGTGCATTACTTCTCTCTGTGCTTGCTTGTATTTCAAGCACGGACCTGCCTTCCAGTTTGTGTAGACACAAATCCACAGTCAACCACAAACAAAAAAACTCTCTAGGCCATGCTACCAGAAATAAAACCCACAAGGTTGATCTGACCATAGTGCACTTCTAGACATACTGCTTCTTGTGGCTTTGAAACACCAAATTCCCAACCCAGGGGCCCCTTGGGTCTTGAATTCGTCCTTGCCACGACATCAAGAAATCAGTCTTAAAATCATCTCCATGTCAGCTCTCAAAGAGTGAATACGTTTACAGAAAGCTCTAAAATTTGAAAGAGTTACACAAAGAATTGCAGTGAAGGAGGAGGTACCAAGAAGCAGTGAGAGGGTGCCCAGGCTGAGCAGGTTGCCTTGGGAAAGGGTTGGCTCCAGGAGGGATCCCGCTCTTCTGCTTTTCCCCCGGAGCATCTCTCACACCCAACTCAGACCCCAGGGCTGGAAACTGAATGGCCACGTATCAAACATGTACCCACCCCAGCAAAGACACTATTCCTGATATTCTCTGAGGAAAAGGAGCACCATTTTGGGAACTCTCAAGAAAAACTGGGGAAACTGTGGTTCAAAAGTAAGAATGGATCATTCACAAATAGAAAATAGCAGGGAAGTCAATGAAATACAGCACTCAACTCAAAGAGCCTTCAGACTCGATAGCTTTTACCAGAGATGGGTCAGGTGCCAGATGAAAGAATTGTTAGAAAAAAAAAGAAAAAAAAGAAAAAAAAAAAAGTTTTATGTAATTGTGCAGATGTAATAATGGTATAAAATAATGCCAGCAAGCAGCTCCCAGCTCTGGGCCTGTCTGAGCAGGGAGCTCTGTGGGCTCAGCTCGGGCCAGTTGTTGCATTACTGAGCTGTCAGGAGTGTAATTTTCTCTCCTCTGTGTTTAATTCCACACCCACTCTTCTGCACATATCAGAAATGATTCTACTAGAAGAAAAAATTACTGTCCCTTGTTCTTCCTTAAATAAACCTCTTCAGTGAACATGGAGGTGCTCCCTCAGCAAGATGGAGTAGAAATTGGGAACAACACTATGGGACAACAGGGAGGGAGCCCGCTCACTAATTACTGTCACGTACAAAACAGACTTGGTTTGAGGAAGATTAATTTAATTTATTGCCAATTAATAACAAAGTAGGACAGTGAAAACGATAACAACAAAAAGCAACAAACTGATGACACCTTCAGCCCTTTCCGTTTTCACTCAGCTTCAGCCTTCGTTCTACTGTTTCCTCCTTGCAAGCAGTGCAGGGAAGCAGGGCTGCAGTCAGTCCAGTCAGGCCTGGCTGCTCCCTGCCCGGCTCCAGGTGTCCTTCTCACAGGCCGCAGCTCCCCAAGCTCTGTTCCAACAGAGCCCCTAACACAGGGCCCACCTTCAGAAGTGCAGTGTTCCAGCACACGTCCCCATGAGCGGCGGCTCCCCCAGCCCTCCTGCCCAACCACGGGCCCCTCTCCACAGGCTGCAGCTCCAGCACAGGGTGCTCCTGCAGGGGTGCATCTACGGGCAGTGCCTCCTTCAGGCCTCATCCTGGTGCACTGCAGGCTCCTCCGTGGCGCAAGTGGAGATCTGCCCTGTGCAGTGCCCATGGGCTGCAGGGAGATAGATCTACACAGATCCCAACTGTCAGCCTCTTTCTTCCTCTACTTCTACGAAGTACGTTAGGTCTGTGGATCTAAAAAGAGATCTTTTAGTCTCCAGCACTGAAATTTGAGATCACTTGAAAAGAAGATGCAGGGAAACGCGCTATCAAAAACATTTTTATTTACAATTTCAGAAATCGTCATCCGAATCATTATCCTCAATTTTCTGTGGTGGCCGCTTAACACCAATGATTAAATCAATATTGAGAAGCTCTGTAGCACAATGAAGAACTGAAGTTACCAGCTGGTATTTGCAATACACTGATTCCAAGCCTTTCTCATTCACAGGCAGGGGCTGATTCTTCCTGAGTGCTTCTGTGGTTTCAAGATAAAACTTGGTAAAGCCGTTCCGTTCTGTTCCATATAAGGCCTTTGGAATACTTAACAAAGCATCAGCAACTACATTAGATATGACAATAACTGCTGACTGCTGAACCTGCTTTGCATAATGCCGAATATAATAATGTAACAAGATTTCAAAGTAACCTCCTACTGGCAGAACTGATCCTGCTTCTAGGACGGAGCAGGGACAACTCTGTGTAACACCACTGCCAGCCTTCTCTAAGCCTTTATCGACACCTAGGTGCTCACACAGGGTAGCAGTGCTGACTACAGCAGTGCTGTGATTCCTGTGACTGCACACCACTGGGTGCCTTCGGTGGCTCTCGTTCATCCCATCTGCACACTCACACAGTTTGTGTGTCCCTGCTGAGTCAGTCCCACCGGTGCAGACATTCAGCTCCTTGCTGTGTGGGCCAGGAGCTGAGGCTGGTGGCGTACAATCAGGATGTTCGCTTTCCTGCAAAGCAAAATCTGAACTTTGTGCTGTTGTTTCACCCCTGCAGCCTCCCAGCTGATGCTCAGAAACCTGACTGCTGCCACAAGCAATACTTCCTATCACCATCTGCGTTTCAGTAGCTGGACAATACCCGCTCCCAACACCTGAGGCACCATTCCGGCTCTCATCTCCGCACTCCTGACCCACCTCTCTGAAGAGCTGCAGCAGCATGGTGAAGGCCCCGTGCAGAGCGGCAGCATGCTGCTCGTTAACGGCATCGACAGGAGCGCACAGAACCAGGCAGTGGGGCTGGAAGGCGCCCGCGCTGCTGAAGCCAATGTGCGCGTACCGCTGGGAGCCCAGCAGCAGGGGCTGGCAGAAGGTTACCACTGCAGCCTCTGTGATCTCCCTCTGCACGCTATCACCGGCAGGGTCATAGGGCGAGATTCCTGTGATTTCAGAGATAAGGGCCACTTCTTCCGATGACAAACACTCCACCACGGACACACCGTGTAATTTCGCGTAGTAGATAACTTCCTCGTGCTGCTTCACGCCGGACAGCAGCAGCCTCACGCCGCTGCTCCGCAGGCGCTCCATCACGGCCTCCGTCCTCTCGCCGCACCAGCGCAGCGCGGCCCGGTGCTGCCGCTCGGATCGCACCGCGCACTCCACGCCGGGTGCCGCGAGCACGGGCCGCAGGCAGCGAGTGACCAGCACTGCGCGCAGCCGGTCGCCGGCAGGGCAGTAGACGGCGAAGTCCCTGCGAAGCAGGACGCCGGGCAGGATCCTGGAGCGGGCGAGGGGCAGCCCGGCGGCGGCGGCGTGCAGCTGCGCGAAGCGGCGGCAGAGGAGGCGCAGCGCGGGCGGGCGGCGCGCCCCGCAGCGGGCGCACAGCTCGCAGCCCAGCAGCGCCACGGCGCGCCGCTCGCCCGGCCCCAGCCGGCCCCGCAGATAAGCCTCCAGCAGCGCCTCCAGCGCCGCCGCCTCCAGCTCCGCCTCCGGCCCGCCCGCGGGGAAGGCGCTGCGGAGGTGCGGCCGCAGGCCCCTCGCCACGGCGCGCTCCAGCACCCGCCGCTCGAAGGCCGGTAGCGCCCGCGCCGCCCGCCGCGGGGAGCCCTCCCGCATCGCGCCCAACACGGCGGCCAGCAGCAGCACGAAGGTCTTGGCGCCGTCCCCCGTCGCGCTTTGGTGGCTGCAGGCGCAGGCCGCCATCGCCCTGCGGGCACACGGGGCGTTAGGCCCGGCCCCCTTCTCTTCCCCACTCGGCCCGGCCCTCCCGCCGCCGTACCTGGCCGTGGGCGGCTGCAGGCTGAGCGCCTCCAGCAGGAGCCGCCCGTCCCGCGTCAGCAGCGCCCGGCCGTCGGGCCGCACCAGCAGCGCCCGCCCGCCCCGCGGCCCCAACGCGCCGCGCACCGCGCCCGCCAGCGCCGCCGCCTCCTGCCGCAGCCCGGGCCGCGCCGCCATGGCAACCGTCCGCTGAGGGGAGCGCGGCGCATGCGCGGGGCGGCGGCGTGAGGCGAGGCCCTGTGGCGACAGCCCGCCTCTCCGCCCGCCCCTCACGGCCCCCTCCCCCGAGAAATGCTGTCAAGGCGGGACCGGGGGCTGTAGTTCACATTTTTATTTGTAACCGGAGGGTCTAGCAGGGGAACTAGTTTCAAACACGCAAGCCTTCACGAAAGGTCGGGTGTTACATATGGCACAAACTCGACAAACCGTGTCTGGGAACAACAAGAAACCCCTCGGGAAGGCACTGTTTACAAAGCTTCGATCCGCTCAGTTTTCAGCGATTGGAGGGTACCCTTAAGAACCAACAAAACTTACAGATGTACAGAGAACCCCTGTTATCCGTTATTTACAGATAGAGTGGTGAAGTAACAGACAGCCTCTTAAGAAAACACGCTACACATCGAACCCAGAGTGCTCCATAAACACGTCTGGCAAAAAAAAAAAAAAAAAAAAAAAAAAAAAGGAAATCCCAAAGGCACAGGAGGGTGGCAAACAAAGAGGAAAGAAAGAGAAACCACCATTTGGGAGGAAGACCTATAAGACAATTTCTTGACAAAATTAAACTGGGGGGGGGGGAAAGCAGGCGTTGCTCTCAGTAAGCGATGCCTCGTCTTTAAAAGACATCCAACGTGAAATGCACGACATCTCCTGCTGCTGAAATGGTGCCCTGTGACATCTCATATTTGCTCTTTTAGCCTAGGTCACGGGCACCTAGCTAGGCAATCTGTACCTAATGGCAAATTAAAGGCTTAGAGTGCATTTGAAAACAAAACAACAAAACCACGTGGCAACAATTTCTGATGGTATTTCCTGTACAAGAAAAAACAACCACCCCCTTGAGATCTTTAAATCAAATGTGAAAACAAACTAGTGCTGTTTAATCATACAAACTGGGAAGCTACAGCCCTCACACATCTGCAGGCTGTACAGCCCGTTCTGTAACTCACACAGATCTCAGCATCAGATATTTCATATTCAAGATCACCCACACGTTGTGGGCAAGCAGACAATCGTGATGTGCCACGGAAAAGCCCTCACACACCAGGCCCACGGGCAGCTGTACTAAAAGCATCAGGCAGGAAATGATGCCGTCCTGTTCACATGGGGGAACATCATCCAGCAAAACGCTGGACTCCGATGTACTTTCTAGAATTTAAGAAATCCAATCGTTCTGTCAAGCAGAAGTCTGCAGTTTTACTTTTTAAAAGTTTCATCATATATCCTTTACTTTCCTGGACCATGACTAAAACCACCTTTATGACAGAATTAACCTCTAAAAATAAACTGAAAAGGAACATAAGCATAGGCATTTTGTCTCACTCCGTTCAACTCTGACTTGCCTTGAGCTGAAGCTCAATTTCACATATGGAACATTTGTTTAGTCTGATGCTGCCCGACACTGTGCTGCCAGCCAGCTAGCTGGGTCAAATCCATGAACAGTGCATGTAAAAATACATCCAGTCTGTGTTAGTGACTGATCTTAAATAGAAGGATTAAAATCAAAATAAAAGAGCAGAAGGACATTTCCATTTACAAGGCAGATAAAAAGCTTGTAACTGTCAGTCAGGAGTTTTCAGCACCCCAAATTTAGCAGAGCTATTTTAGGGGATTAAAGTTATTGCTCAAATTCTGATTTTATTTTTACCTCACTCATTTCCTTTTATATTACTCCCACACATGGAGCATGCTTAGGAACCTGTAATGGATAGTTATGACAGATGAAGCTTTGACATTTGAGCACTGTAACAAATGGCCCAATTCCATGCTGAGTAGATTAAATTAATACTATAGTATTCTGCTTTTTTAATGTCATTTTATATATGGCAAACAATTTCAATTTCTGTTGGAGACTTAATTTAGGGACACAAAACTTAACAGTAAGAAACTTCCTATATTCACAAATTCCACCTCATCAGTTGCAGACAATAGAGTCCACATTCCAAAATGTTCTGATTCCAGAACAAGCTATGCCAGTACGAAGCTGTAAGAAATAAGCTGAAGTGACTGCTTAAGCAACGAACTTTCACACAGCTGAGGTCCAAAGAAGGAGTAAAATGAAATAGAAAGTGAAGTGCTGTGAAGATGTCAGCCATGGGAACAAATGAGCTTGACTAAGTAAATAGAATTTTCACCAAATGCTGGACAAGGCTGATGCAGAACAGAATGTGAGATCACTTGAAGAGTTACTGAGGCTGCCCAAGGCCATGGCAGCTCCAAACTTTCCATTTGATTTCTGAGAGGACCCACTGAAAACAAACTTGGCTATACTCTGTGTCTCCCGTCTTCCTGCTTTCTTATCTGGGTTGCTGAAAGTAGCTTTACAACACTATGGCTACTTTTTGACTTGATACATGTACATGGAAAGGCTGGACTGCCAGAAGGAATTCACCAGATCAACACTGGTACCACTTTTTTAGCTGTTAAGTGCTGTACATGCACGTTGCTCTTCCAACAAGATGCTACAAGCTCTGGTTTTAATTTGAAATTTAAAGTTCACATAAATTGGTATGGCTGCAGATAACGAACAGGTGCACTGAGTATTCAGTTAGGTAGCATATATACACCGTGAATGTAACAAACAGCGTTTCACTATCATTTGTTCTTATTTGTTTTGTTAGCCATCCCACCATTTCTGAAGCCATTTCCCTTGTAAACACACATTCTCATTTGCAGATGACCTGCTGACAGTGGCCAAATCCTGTTCCACACAGTCCCTCCTTTGGAAAGCTCAACTCATGCTATGTACTAAACGTAACTTTTCATCTTCACATTTTGTTTCTGAAATAAGAAAGAGTCCTGGCATCGGCAGTCTGCCTTCTTACTGAGACGCAGCCATACTCCAGTATAAATTCAGCACTTACAGATTTATCAAGACTTAAAAAGCAAAGCCTAAAACCTCAGTATTTGCAGTTCATGAGTGTGAATGTACAAACACAGTACCTGCCCAGGTGCTGCGCTATTAAAAACGTGCTCTGTACAGTAGATACAGGAATGTTTTTGTGAAGAACCTGAAGTTTTAAAATTATATATATTAAAAAAAAAAAAAAACAACAAAATTGGCTTATAAGCCACCGTAGTAATTCAGGACAAAAACTGTCACACCTCCAAAACAAATCAAGGACATAAAATTGCAGAATTCCCAGAGACTTCAGCTTTGTACTTGCCAGTTCCTAACAGTCATGACCTTTGTATAAGAATGTATTCATTTGACCTCAAATAAAAGTTCACATCCAAACACCCAACACCATTAAAAAAAAAAAAAAAAAAAAAAAAAAAAGTTGGTAAGCCTGGCTACTTTAAAAGTTACTTTGTTACAAAAGTTGTAAGTTTAAATGTAACAAAGTCTGCTGTTTATTACACTACCAAAACAGGAATCAGGTCCAACCTACAGAGCCTGCCCTCTGAATTTTGAATTTATCTATTCTGTGGTGAAGATTCATCAGTACAGCATGTGACGCAATAAAAAAAACAAGGCTGATGCTGTATGTCTGAAACAGAGGCACACACCAGGAGCAAGAGTGTACTGGCACTTACACGAGTCTTACTTCAACTGGGTAGATGGGAGGATGATTCTGAACCACGGACTCTGAGGCAAAAAGTTCTGCAAGTTGTTGCTACAAGGCTCTTTTAGATAATATTGCATCATTTAAAGTCCAACTTAAAATATGGTCCCCAGAAAGAGTTTGATCATTCCAGTTCAGAAAGGCTCTTGTTCACACTTCCTATTTGAACAAGAAATTGATGATAAGCTGTAGCAGAACCAGGAGTAAAATGAAGATATAGTGCTTCAGCTGCAAAAACTGGTTGTCCACAGGTGGGGAATTAGAAGTGACTCGATTTCGCAGAGCCATTATGTCCCTGTAAGGCACAGAATAATATCTCGTAAATCACCACCCAGACAATCTGACATTCCTAGTTTGTTGGGGCTCCCCACAGTACAAACTTTGAGGAAAATTATGTAATATTGATAAGTAATTAACATGTAGAAGAAGGGTAGTTGAACTAATTTTCCCAGTTCTTCAAAGACATCATGGCATTAAAAGGAGAAAGATATACACCAGCCTCCAAAACAGCTGGGCAATCAGTATTCTTTGTCATTTTAAACCATTTTAGATTTAGTACTACCTCTTAATGTCTTCTTGTGTTTCCTTTATAGATTCAATGGCACTCTGCAGTTCACCAAGGTCTGCCCCTTTTTTCCTTATTCTCGTATTATGCTTCATAAGTTGTGCTAGAAAAATAGAAAAGATGGGTATAATTCCCAGCAGGAAGTCCTTAATCCAAAATGGAACAAAGCAGGAATGACAAGCTTGCAAAACCAAGGAGGAAGTTTTCTAAGTGAGTTTCTATTGAAAACTAAAGTTTTATTACAAAGTTACTGTAGCTCAGAAGGAAAGCAAGTTAAGTTTTAGGAATATCTTAAAACTCTCAAGGCATAGTTTAATTTTTGCAGACAGTCTGAACAACAAAAATCTGTTTCCACATACTCAATAGAGACACCAGAACATGCGTCATACTGAAGTGCTATCTAAAACGTGTCTTACTTTGTAATGAAAACATTCTGAAATAATAATAGTATGTGTGACTAAAGAACTCTGCTTAAGTAAATTTCTTATGTTTGAATGTAAACATATCTTATCCTACCTTCACTTCCAGAGGAATCCTGATTATCAGGCTCAGGGGATGAGAAACCACACTCCCCTTTTTTCTGGCTGGTTGGTTTTCGCTTGATTTTCGGAACACTAACCTACAATTGTAAAACATACAAATTACTTCCACAGAACCAGAACTGCAGTAAAGCAGCACATTCTGTCAGTAACAGCAAAAAGCATAATATCTCACAGGCTTCCAAATCAAGATTTTTGACATAAAAGCAACCCAAGGTTTGTGCATCTTTCCATTAAGGGAGAACTGTGTTAAATTGCTGACCTCAAGTTGGCATTACTTCACATTCTTAGTCAATTAAATCATCTCTACTGCTCAGGATGTATCACAGAAGTGAAAGACTATGGACTGGCTAATCTACATTTTCGCAGGGTACCAATGGTATTCTTTAACCCTCCCCATGCTTTGAGGACCTTCATACATACAACACAATAAACGTGAGTCCTTGGAGCTTGCTGCATCTACTAACAAAACTACAACATACCATTGGTGTCCGATGCCGAACTTTGGTTTGGATTGTGCCATCTTTTTCAAACTGAATCATATCATTCAAAGGGTCCCACGGCCTGGTACTAGACAAAATGAATACAAATGATTAATATCACAGAGATTAAATTATATTTTATTGCTCAGAAACTATGTCGTATGTAACGAAATAACAATCTTTCTCCCTGTGTAGAAGTCAGACACTGAAAAAATGATCCAAATGTCCACGTGTAGCCTGAAAAGCCACGAGATACAGTTGCCTCAGAACTACTTTCATTCCAAAGTGGCTAAGGGTAACCTGCAATAGTTTCAAGAGGCAGTAATGAGCAACATACAATTCGCTTGTGCAGATTTTTAAGAGAGCTTTTCCAAATACAAACTGACATAAAATGAAAAACAACAAGCAAAAGACATAGCTCATTAGAGAAGACAAATTGCCAAAGGTAAAGACAGACATTCCCATGAAGCGCAGGCTTTCCATGACAAAAACCTCAAGTCAGCTGCTTGAAGATCATTATCATGCACAGCTTTAATGAGTGCAGATTAAGCACTGGTTTTCTTTCATTTCTTCTTGTGTCTTTTTTAAAACATTTGCAGCTGTTTTGGATACTGTGAACATAGACCTGCATTCACATCTTAGATTAACCTGGCTTGAGTTAAATGTTGTCTAAGGTAACTGGATAAGAACAAGGCATTCTTCTCCCAAAGGTCTCTCACAACTGCAATCCAGGTATCTAATTTAGATACCTTAACAAATGCTGCAGTTCACTGAATGCATTTTTCACAGTAAGCATAAAATATTCTGCTCTTCATGTAGACCACGTGGTGAGCTGGCCTCACATTCATAAAAAGAATCAATAATTCCTTCCAATGACAACTGACACCACAGACTGCTTTCTAACATACAGTAACACTTCTGTGGCACACACTTGAATCATAAAACTTCACGGACACAGAAAATACACACAGTGCTTTCCAATCTGTGGAGGCACATAACCAGAAATAGGAAAACAAAACACAAAAAAGTGAATTTTCCAAAAAAAGGAAAACAAAACAAAACACAGAAAAAGTCCATTGAAATAAGTGCTTGAAACATAGCTTTCTGCTGCAGTAATCCCTGCCTTTTCAAAATTACATACAGTCTCTGCTAAAAGGATAACTAGTTCAGCTACAAAGTTACACATTTTGGTTAAAACACATGAATTGGAGTAATCAAGTAGCATTGCAAATTTCATGCTTCCATGCTTTCAGCTTTTGCTCTTGAAAGCACAGCAAGAGGCTCAGAGACACTTGCGAGCATTCAACTAGCAGTTTTGTTACAAGCATTCCAGCACTCACTCAGCGTATCTGTAGTGCCATTCTCCCGTGACTGAATCTTGATCGAACAGCTTGCACGTCCACTCTTCACCCTTCAGCTTCCTCTCTTTGGCACTCTTTCTCTGAGCTTCCTCCAAAACGTATTTCTCTTGAGTAGCTTCTGTTTGGTCTTTATTATTTATTGCTTTAGTCACTTGTTGCCAAAGCCTGACAAACAAGCAATATCAAGAGTAACAATCTGGTTATAAAAATAATTGAAAACATTTCTCTAATTATAGGCTTAGTAGAGGTCGTAAGGCTTCTAAGTAGCGAGCCTGTATTTAACAGTGCTGCTTTCTTGCTGTACAGGTCAATATCAGCAAACACAGGAAGTAACAAAGCCATCAGCTACTGGCCAGCTAATGTCGTAATTTGAAGAAGATAAAGAGTTCTATTTTGTCAGAATAATTATTTGTGCTTCTAAAGAGCACTTACTTCTCTGACTCAAAGTCATCTTGCTCTTCAAACTTCACAGTGTATCTAGGTAATCTACGCTGCTTGATATCAGAAGTTGGGTTCCAGAACGTCTCCGAAACATCGGTCTTCTTGTCCCTAATAGTAACTTCACTGTCCTGTAACATAGATAATTTAGTGATCCTAACTGTAATAATCACACAGAGTGCAAAAAATAATGCAAACTGATTCCTTCAGTAATTATTCCTTAATTACTATTTTCGTAAATAAAAATATTTCAGATTCGCAGACAAGAATAATTACATATGCTAATTTCAAAATCCAATTTCTGCATTCTGCACTGGTTCTAACTCAGAATAGAGAGGAAGTGGGACCATTGCTGTCAAACAACGGTGCCAGTGTCATCAGAACTGAAACAAATTTCAGTATTTCATCCTGGTGCTGCAACAATTCCTCCAAGTATTAATATGTATACAAAGTATTCTCACCAGGAACTACTCAAGCATACTCAACAGTAACAGTACCTTGACTCTAAAGTCACCCTTGAGGACTGTTTAACTACAAAAGGACACTTCACTGAAAGTGGCATTTACTCAACTCCTGTTTTTTTATGAGCCTTTTTTGTAACTACATGCTATTTTCCCCTCTATTAACTCATAATTTACTCAATACTTACTACTTACCCAGTGGCCCTCCAAAATAGCCAGAACTTCTTTGCCAAGCTTAATTTTCCCTGATATTTGATTAACACTGTCATTGTTACCTAAAAATGGCTGCAAAATAAAAAGAAATGCTTTCATATTTGTTTTAATAACAAAAAATATTTGCACGTATGTTGAGTGTTATGAAATAAAATGCATTTATGAAATCCGATGTAAACAGCCCTGAATGCTTTCAACATTACAACTTCTGCCTAATAGTACCACAACTAAATTGTTCTCTCTATTTTCTCAAAAGCTTTGCTGATCAAAATTATTAGGATTGGGTAAGAAATCTGAAAAGGGCAAAAAATGTAAAAACATGATGATATGCAAGTCATGTGAATGGCATCTAGAAGGAAATTGTCATTTGCTATTACTAATCTCACCACTTTGCCAAAGACTCTGTTAATAGAGATTAACTCTTTTGAAAACAAGAAAAATGACAGCAAGAAATTTTCTTCAGCCTTTTTGATAGTCTACACATGTATCCCATGCGTTGAAGAGGCAAAATTTCAACTGATATAGCCTCCTAACTTTCAATTTCCCCCTACAATCTTAGTTGAGTATAGTTTCTCTCCACATGCACTTTTCCCTAGTGACTGTTTAGCTTTAAATCAGTTTGTCTCAAAAACAGCAGGAACATTTTCAGAAGAGCCAGCCATTTATACATAATTGAGAAACCTTTGCTTAGCCTTTGCACCTGGTGAGTGTTTCTATAGCAAAGACAGCTGCAAAAAATAGTACACATAATTGCTCATAAGGCTGGACATTAAACTGATCTGAATGTTAGCTAAAACCCTTCTGTTACGTTTGTTTGATGTGCCAGGAACAACTTAATTTTCATGCAGGATGGAAGAGGGGAGCCTGAGCTTGAGCTCTTCTTCAAGGGATCTCAAGAAGTTTAAAAAGACACTCAAAAGTTTTCAGAGAATGAAAGATCTCCATGGGATATATATACACTCAGCAAGATACAAAATACTTGAGTTGCTGATTAGATCACTAATCCCTGTTCTTGCACACCTTCCCAGACACATACGGATGCCACTGCTGGCAATGAGACAGACCGTTTCTTCCTCCTGTCACCCCACCAGCTAAGTTGTTTGTGAGGTTCACACAACTGGCAATATGCAAGCACTGCAATGGAAGCATCCTTACAAGCAGAGATTAAGACAGAGCTGTAAGTTTTGGTCAAGACTTTTGGATCCAGAAGAAAACATTAAATAAAAAAGGAATTATATTGTCCTATGTTTCTTTCCTTTTTTTTTTTTCTCTAGCCACAGGTTGCTAGATTGTATCTATGGTATGATCTGATAATATACACATTTTAATATTAGAATGCTCATTCTCATGTCCACTCATAGCATTTACTAACCTTCAGTTTGAATTCAATTGTTGCACTGTAGCCAGTTTTTTCACAGGTGATGTTGACCGTTCCCCCAAGCTCTAAGGTCATTGTGCCATAAAGAATTCCTGCAAGAAGGAAGAGCCAACATGAGAATTTGTAACTGGACAAGACAAAAACAACCTAAACTCTTTTGTCCCAATTCCTGGGGTAAGCACATCTGTGCCAGAGAACAAAAAGAAAGCAACAGCTCTGCTTATTTTCTCTTTAGGTGACTTTCCCTAACCATGAGCGTGATGTTTCTGCCCAATAAGATAACCCAAACAGAAAGAAAAGCATCCAAATGAATTACTTTAGCAGGAAATACGATCTATCAATAGGAAAACAACTTTCCTCAAACAGATACAAGTAGGCACAGTAAAGAAAATCGCACAACCACTACAGGACATCACTGATCACCTCTCCAAAGATTTTTGGAAGCAAAAAGGTTGACAACTTGTAGCATATTTCCCACAATCACAGTCTTTCCATTGCAATCCAGCATTTGAAACACTGAGTGTATTTTACATACAATGGATGCCTGCAGAAATATGTTTTCCAGCATGCACATTCTCCCCCCCCCCCCCCCCCCTTATTCTTCCATCTTTCTTTCTCTGTATCAGTATCACTAGTCATTCTAGTTCTTCTTCCTGTCTGTTTTGTATGTATGTATACACCTAAGGTACTTGTTACTTGTTAAGCATTATTTCTGTCACCAAAGTCATATAAAAGGTAACATAAAATCCGACAATATTAAAAATATCCCCCCCCCCCAAAAAAAAGGAAAGAAGAGCCTACCAAACTCATGTTAAATTACATAATTCTGCTAACTCATCTGTCATGCATCTGTATGAAAGTCTTACACTTGCTGATTACAAGAGTTCTGAAATAGAATTTTGGCAGAAAATACGGAGGCAAAAATCCCAGCAATGCTGCAATGTATTCTGTACAACTACCAGCCCTTCAGAAAGGAACTACTGTCTATTTTCCCTGTAGTGAAACTAAAGAAAAAAAGTCATGATTTACACCCAAACTACATGAGGTGTAGAGACTACACTATTATATTTCCAATAGGAAAATACTGGAGAAGCTCCAGAGTCCTCTTCAGAAAAGAAAGCAACTCAAGCAATAAATTACTGTCATGTAATGACAGATAGCTATCTAAACACTTTAAATGCTTATGAAAAAAAATCTTCTGCTGTGCCAAAGCCAGACGATTACTTAAATAATACTTCTTATCTTGGTAAAGTATACGGGAGCCTAGAACCACCAACGTTGCCTGTGTTCAGAAAAATTTACTCAGATGACAAGATTAAATTCAACAACAGTATATTTAGAATAATGAACTCTACCTTTACAGTGAGCATATGGCATAGTCATTACATAATCTTCTCCCCTATTTAGGAACGTCAGCCGTCCTTCTCCATCTAGTATGGCAGATAATGAATTCCCTGGAATTCAAACACAGAGAAGCATATTTCACACCCTGCAAGACAACAGTCAGCATTTCCTTTATTAGGAAGAATAAGAGAACAGAATTAAAATTATCATGTTTGGCATTGAAATCTATCTTGCCTAGTGAAGCCACTATAATCACAGCATCTCCAAACAAAAATTAAAGTGCACTGTAAAAGAGAAATTAAAATGCTAAGACCAGTAATAAAAATTTTGTCAGGCAATTATAATACAATGATCCAAACCCAACCATTCTTCTAAAAGCCCTTTTTCACCATCAAAACACCTGCACTGATTTTACACTCCTCGATAAAAGCACAGCCAAAAAAAAACCCCAACCCTCTTAGCTCCCAAAACATTACTTACCATAGAATTTTGATTTGGCCAGAATGCTACCACTAAGGCAAAAACCGTCCTTGCGGTTGCTAACATAGAAGGCAGATATTGGGGGATGATGGGACACCTATTGAAAAAACATGCAACGCAGTATAAACCTTGATCTTATAAAGACAATGCAAAATTCATGTCACACAGAATAGAATACAATTAATATATGAGATCATAGGATCATAGAATATCCCATGTTAGAAGGAACCCACAGAGATCTAGTCCAGCTCCTGGCTCGACAAAGGACCACCCAAAATTCAAACTGTATGTCTGACAGCTTTGTCCAAACACAACCTTAATCTTCAGAGATAAAGATCAAGCAAACATTTTCACTGAATTACAAGAGTTAAGAAAACTAGTGTCTGACTTTCACTGGAGGAAGACGGAACAAAAACACTGAAACATCTTTGTCTTTCTAAGAATATACTGAGGAGAGTTTTTAGGATACTACACATACATACAAATACATTTTCTAGTGCTGCTGTATTGCTTATCTAGCACACACAAAAAAACCTAGCACATTTATTTTTCTTAAAAATATTCATGCTGCTTATGGCAGCTACCTGTTCTGCAATGTAAAAAGTCTTGCTGTTCGTCCTTGGATGGATCCACATGCAGCGGAAAGTCTCACCAAGTATAGGATTGTACGGCTTTTTTAGTCCCTGAATAGAACCAAAACAGACAGTAACCATACAGTGCATGTAAAGAACTCACAGAATATTTTTAACAGTCAGTCGCTGAAAGATAGAGAAAGGAAAAAAAAAAAGCAAGCAAGCATAACGCATATGCTAAAGCACATTGCCTCAATCTCATCATTTGAATACTAGGCTCAAGAAGCAGTAAATAGTGTCATTTTTAAATACTATTTCCCATCAAGCTGCTTATAAAGAATATCGAGTTTAAAGCTAAATGAAGTAGGGGAAATTTTACTCCTCCAAATGCATAATGCTATCACTGAAGAACAGTAAACAAGATATTGCTCAACTTTGTGTAAAAATGTTTCATTACATTTCTACGTCAAGGGGAAAAAGCAGTTGTGCACAATCTACTTTAAGCATGGCTGGGGACCAGAAAGATCTATGATAAATTTATGTAAATAATGAAAACTTCACCTTCTTTAGAAAAAAATGCATAACAATACAATGAAACAAAAACTCCAGCACATTCCTGAGCTCTCAAACTAGACACAACTTCCAAAACAAAGACAAAATAATGAGTAAAAGGACACCTTTGGCTTTTTGTAGAATCCAGACAAATACCACTTTACTACTTTTTTCATGCGGTTATAAGCATTCTCTTCCAGAGCAGCTCTGTGAAACAAACAGAAAGCACAGACTGAATGTCAGTATTGCTTCAATTATGAGACGCTACCAATTGCTGTTATATATCTTCTATCTAGAAACTCACTTAAACAGAAGTTTTGTAATTCTCAGTAGTAAAACTTTCAGCCTGAAATTAAGCTTTCAGAATCCTCTGAACATGGAAATCAAACAAAATAAAAATCAGAAATGCTTACTCCAAAATGGAGTCTGGACTTTGAAACACTAAATCCTGCTAAACACCCCCCCCAATTCCTTTTATTTAGGAAAGAGAATGCTTCAGAGAATTGGCATACTCATGCACAGTTGATTATCTCTGTGTACAGGTTTTAATTCATTAGCTTTCTTTGAGCAGGTAAATAAATTCTCAATCAAAACAGTATTTAATAATTTATTTAAAAAAGCTAACTCTTGCTATTCTACCGTTATAAATATGCATCCAAAAGAAGAAAAAGGAAAAAACAAACTAATTTTGTTAAATCTTGACAAGTCTTTTAACCATTTCCTAAAATCCACAACAGAAATGTTTGCAACACAATTGCTATTAAAGTATTAAGAGGGGACAGACATTGAGACATACCAGCCGAGCTCTTAGGCTCATAATTTTCAGAATGCAAGAATATTTAACAACTGATAGATTGTCAGACAAACATTCAGACTACACATTCTATGATGCTGTTCAAGTGAACCAGACGAGACAACAAAGATTTCAGTATCTTACTGGTTTCTTATTTTAGCTTAAAAGGAAGCTAAAGGGAAAGAAAACCAGTGATAGGATTGACTCACTCGGATAGGAAGTCTGCATGGTAGTAGTAATCAGATAGCTTGTCAAGGAAAGAACGAGGTTCCAAGATAAACGTAGGCAGTACAACCTTGGATAAGTCCATTCCTGGACGGACCTGCTTCAGAAGTGTCCAGATCAAACTTTTGTTTTCTTCAGACACTACTTCTGTCTGAGCAGCCTCCCCTGCCTAAGATAAATAAAAAACTGCTTACAGAAAGGATAAAGAACATAGAAGTTGAACTGTTTCAACGCATTCTGATGACGCCATAACAACAGAAAATGTACACGTGAAATGGAACATTCCGAGGAAGAGATAGAAAATTTCTTTAAATATACTTATAGTATACATTTAATATATAATACATATGATTACATATTTACTGTTCAGCATTAAAAACTGCATTTCTTTTTATCAACCCTAAAACAGAAAAACACCCCAATGTGCTCCTTTTGGTCAAAGAAAAGTGGAGATATTCTTTCTTACAGTTCCTGAAATGAAAAACAAGGTCTATAGGAAAAGCATGCCTCTTCCCAGAACTATTCTAAAATGCACTTTTGCTAACTTGAACCCTCAACTTTTCTTGAGCCATTGTTTATTCTAGAGCCAATCCTGGAAAGCAACAAATCACAAAGTTTTTACATCCAGTAGGTATATAAAAATGAAGCGAACAACAACAACAACAAACCTCACAGTTAGCACTTGAGAAAAAGAGGAGAGTCACAACTATCCTATTCTCTCCATTTCCATTAAAAAGATTTTTGGTATTATTATAGCAAGTAATACATACATATTCCTCTCACATTTGGCTGTGTAGGGGTGAAAGAAAACCCACAGAAATGGAGCAGTAACTCTGGGCATCATAATAGAATGCAAGCTGAACACTGAAAACATAGCAAGTCTTTCACAGAATTCTGCAAAGCCCAGCACTACTTAACTTCTCTCTTGCAGTAGAAAAATAGGTGTCAGTTTGTATAAAAATCTTCAACTTGAAAATTTTTACTTAAAGAAAAAAACCAAAACAATTTAATAAAAAAAAAACAGAGTTAGTAACAAGAAGAAAGGCAGACATGGCCAACTTCTGTTGCAGGTGGTCCTTCTAAAGTAAGCGCCTTCTCTCTGAGAAATACCCCAAATAATCTTTAACAAAGAAATCATTCTTTTTAAATAAATGTATCTCCCAGCAGCACAGAAGTGGTGTAGCAGAGCAGAACACGGATGGATACAATTTTTTTTTCCTCAGGATTACTGACCACATGAAAGTCAATCCTGTAAAGCAGCTGTCAAATGTAGCACATCCTCTAAAATATCAGCTTCACATTCAGCAAAGTGACCCGCCTACTACATGAAAAGTACTTTTACCTCTCCAAGTTCTTCATGACTTTGTTCTAAGTAAGTTGTTTCTTTGATATCAATTGGCTCTGGATCAACATAAGAGTCATCTTGTCGCTCTGATGTGTCGCTATCACTTTCTTCACTTTTCCCCAATCCATCATTATCAGACTCATCATGTTCATGATCATTTTCCTTATCAGATTTATCAGAGTACATATCTTGGTCTTTAAAGTGATGCCTTTCAATTTCACTGTCATTTAATCTACAAAAGATAAAAGCTAAATGAATCTTCAGCTTCACCCCATGATTTCATGTTTCCAAACCAAAATCCCACAATAATCCTTTGAATTAGGTGCCAGCATGAACCCTGGTCTAGCAGCAAAGTTGAACTTGCTTCAGTGGAAATATACAGGATGAGGTGTTGTCACTGAACTGTAAAATGCACCAGATTTACTTTGCATTTATGTTTATTATATTCTCTGGCTATGGCTAGTGAGGTGAGGAAGGGACTACACACCGTGGATAAAGAACGATAAAGTGAATTCCATAACTGAAGTGATACTTCACACAAGGCAGTAATTTGTAGGTATAAAACACTATTTCCTTTCCCACATTAAGGCAGTGTAAATAAATACTGATTTTAAACTCCTTATTAACTCCCCAGCATGCTTCCTTCTCAAGGTTACACAGCTGTACACATTCCCAGAAGGACCAAGGCATCCTGTGCTGCGACATCACTGAGAAATGTAAAAAGCTAGCTCTCAGCTGGAGTTAAAATTGCTTTCATGTTTTCTCCCTCTCCTGCCAACCCCTTTAAAACTATGTCTATAGTTTAGATAAACACACTGAATACTCTTACAATACACCACATCCAAAGATCTACTTAATTAAACTATTACTCTTAATTAGACTTAACGATTGTAGCTAATTGCTGTGACTGTAATCTCGGTCAGGTGACGATATTAAATTATGACTACAGATCTCCAGTTGAACTGTACACTGCAGTTTCACTGTTTCCTTAAGATTGTGGAAGGAGCAAAACTGTACCTGGGCAAAATATTGCCTGGTCATCAGGATAGTGCCCTGAATTTGGACTGGAGGCAATAAGGCAATAGTCTGCTTTTTCTCAGTGTTTCAGACTATCTAAAGTCAGCAAGAAAAGCATTTCTTCCTGCACAGGCCTGTACTTTTATCTCAGCTACAGCAGTATAAAAGCCCCACCCACCCAGAACAGAGTGTGGGCAGCTGTATTCATGTGTGTGAAGGATTATTCAAAGACATTTATGTCAGTCTATCAGCATACTCAACTGGTGGAAGATAAGAGAGAAAAACTGTGCAAAGCCCAAGCTTCAGACCAAATTATTTCAAACAAATGACTAAATCTTTTATATCTTTCTAATGCACTCTGATGCCATAACTGGAAGTGTTGGAAAGCACATTCATTCACAGAATCACAGAACGGCCAGGGTTGGAAGGGACCTCAAGGATCATGAAGCTCCAACCCCCCTGCCACATGCAGGGCCACCAAGCTCCACATTTAATACCAGACATTCACCGTGCTTGTTTAATGATGTATTTTCAGGAAAGACCATGCTCACAAAAATTTGGATGAGAGCATTTACTGAAATGAACAGTGACTCAAGGGCCCTCCAATATTTGACACAGGTGATTTCAATTTTTGTACTATTTAATTTCATAGGCTGATGGAAGCATTATTGATTAACTTGACGATTCAAACCTGAGGCAAATGACAACCATTTAAATAGTTTTGGTGTTATTTATACTTTGACCAAAGAAAAGCAACTTATATTCACACCTGCCTACTTTCATAACATGAACTAAACTTTTTTCAGGTGAAACAAACAAGAGAGACCAACTTCACAATACAAAAAAAAATTAAACTGTAACAGTTTGAGTGCTTTAACTTACTGGTGTAATACTCAGCTTTGAGTTCCTTGGGCCAAGCTGCCCGCTGTATCTGCTTTGCTCAAAAAATAAAGTATACATGTTTTTCATTTTATTCACGTATAAAAACAGTGCAATTAAGTCTTATAGAGAGAATTTGGAAGCGAGTAGAACTGCAAAGAGAGATCCTCTCTTCGAAGAACGCCAATAACTTTGGAGAAGTTATTACTATATGGTTCTGCCAGAAAAGCAATGAGGTTTAGTAATTAATTTACTTACGGTAAGTTGTCTCCACTGTTTAAGTTGTTAGCACGAAGCAGGCCATAGAGAGAGACATGAGCACTGTCACTTGAAGAATTCAAGTCATGTTCTTTACCCTCTCTAATCATTGTACGTTTAAGTAGACTTGAACATTTCAAAGCCAGCTCCAAAGCATCCATCCAACACCTGCCTGAAGACAAATTTAATATTAGAGATGCTGTTGGGTAGGGGACCAAGGTGAATGATTCACTTAGAGCACATTCTAGCATTTCTTCCTTACTGGCTCCATCAAGGCTCTACCTACTGAACTCCTCTAAAGGTGCTTGCAGACATACTCCACTTTTGAAGACTATGTAATTGCATCACTTGGCAGAATTTGTTCATGTTATACAATTACAATATGGAAATTACAATGTAAAAGTCAATTCAATATTGGACATTCCAATACAGTTTTTCTAAAATCATGTGCTCTTTTCACTCCTCACTTATTTATTTTCCTGTATTTAATTCATTTTCAAATCTAATAGTTTTTCATAAGAAATAAAAAAAAAGCATTTAAAATATAACAATGAAGATAGTACAAATTTACACCTAAGGCTGATTAAATAATCCAAAAATGTGACTTTTATTTCTGTTCTATACACTATATTTAAAAATAACTGTATAATTATCTGAAGGAAAATAAGAGTCTTAACTTTAAGGACTTCAAGGGTATGCTTAATTAATCTGTAGAAGGAAAGCAGCTACTAAGAAGTCTAAACAGTGGTCTTAAATTTTGGTTTTGTTTTCTAACCTTCCAAGATGGTTGCATCAATATTAATCCCTATCTCCTCTAAGTGATAGCATTAAAAATGTGTATTTCGAGGGAATTTCTACTACGAGAGCTCCGTAAAACTGCTGAATTTTATAATACACAAACACTTTCATTAGAAAGAGTCTACAGTAGCATTTAAGAAAGGAACTAGTTGCAAGGAGCTCAATGACAATTTCTTCAATTCAATACTCTCCTTGAATAAACATGAAAAATTGCTAGTTCCAATACAACAATTTTCCAAGTTAAGGAAGAGCCTTTACAAGCATGGAACTGCAATCACAGGGCTGTAATAGACAGTAAGACAACTTAAGCAATGTCTTTCTAACGACTGACTGCTGTCTTGGTGAAAAAATATTGAAGTGCCTATTTACCATCTGATTCTGAAGCGGCTCGGATGATCAGGTAACTGCTGGGTAGTGGCTGAGTTATAGAACCAACTGCTTCACCTTTTGGACCCTTGAAATACACAAAACAAGCATCATATATTTTAATTCCGTTTTAGAGTTTACCATTCACGTAACAAGCAGACACACTGCTGGCTATTTACTGTCACTCAGCAACATCTAATGAAGATATGAATGGAAAGATGGACAGCCCTCTTTTACTGGATTTCTTCTTCAAAGACATCATTTTAAGTATAGCTCCCAATTCAACCCTCTTTCTTTTAAAGAGAACAGTCTTTGGGATTTAAATAATTTTTGGTACTTTTATTTTGTCTTCGTTTTAGGGATTTTTTTTTGTTTGTTTGCTTTTGGTAAATCAGACTTGGTGTAGTAGCTTAGAAATGCTCTGCTGATGCCACTTAAAGCAAAAAGACAAAAGCATCAAAATGAATGCTATAAGGGGAGTCACCCTCACTTTTTAAGGGACTGCAGATGGGCATAGAGAGATCAGAAGAGATGAGTTATTTCTCTTCAACTCTGCGTTTCAGATAAACAGGTAAGTATGAAACAAAAAATAGTGGGGGGGGGAGAGGTATTTTAAGATGGTTGATTTACAACAAAAACTGTCTATCAGAAGACTCCACATCTGTAAACAACTAACCCTTCCCCTCTGGTCCTCATCCTCTCTTGATGTGAGTAGATTCCTCTCAATTCCTAAGAAGATGCTATGGTTCAGAAATCCCCAAAAGACAAAAGAGCAAGCTAAACCACTGGAGAGAGCAGGAGGCTCTCTTCAGTGATCCACTTCATGCCTCTTTTACGCAAGAACATGTTTGTTATCTCAACTGCATCCTACACTCCAGAACTGCATGGCACCTGCTGTCTTCAGAAGACATGAGTCGATCAATATGTACACAAAATTGAGCTAACTGTTCCCACTTGAACACTACGTCTTGCAATAGGAACCCACTCTTCCTGTCTCCCACCTTCTCCCTTCAACCTCTCTATCACCCAACAGTCAGTCAATCCCCTTAAAAAATTTTGTGTCTAACTGTATTTAGATGCCTACCTATAGACTTGGTGCTTAAAAAAAAATTAAAATGATAAGGATGATAGCTAAGTCCATAAAAGACATTCAGATGCTTAAGTCCTTCTACAAAGAGAATCAGCAGGACACCAAGAATTGAGTTCAACCAAAAGAAACATACAGGACATTAAATGCCAAAGTTTAACTTTCATTATGAAGTTTTTTTCACGTTTGGAATTTAAAGCAAATCCAAAGCTTTGCTTTGGAATAAAATACTAAGCAATCATTTAAATGTCTCTTCAAAAACATTTACCCATGGGAACATTAAAGTAAGTGATGAGCAAAGAGGGCTGTATTAAACACACTTGAAGCTTGTTGAAAGCTGGGTTAAGCCTGCCTAATTCATGAGTTATCACAGTTTGGCCTTGACTGATTTCCCCATAGAAGCCTAATGAAAACCAGTATAAGGCTTGGAAGAGGAAATTTGAAAGCCAGCAGAATTTTTGAGCAAAAGCAAATAATGGCAGATATTTTAGAAGCAAGCATATGAAACAGCCAGAACATTTCTGAGGGTGAGAGGCAGGTAACAAGGAGTCTTGGTGGTGCTTAGATACCTGTACACATGAGCTGGTGCTGGTAAACAATGTTCAGAAACTTCTGAAAGCATACAGAGTAGAAGCCACTTGGGTGTTAAAATTAAGATTCTATGTTACAGCCTCCTCCAGTGACTGGAGAGGCTCTTCTATGCAAGGTGTTTGGTGAGGTGACACATGAGGATTGGAGCTAACAAGACCCGTGGGAGACATTATGCAGAGCGCTCCTGGTTTTGAGGGTGGGTCACTAAGGGTCTGGAACATTGGGGGATGCAAGGGAGAGTTCACTGCACCCCTGGGGAGAGAAGGGCTGGGAGAGATCACTGGGCACTGCACAAGGGGGATGGTACTGTGCTGTGGCTCCATGAGCACATGTGTACTGAGCAAGCGCCTCCACTATCCCAAGTCCTCAAAACTGCCAGATTACAGGATACAAAGGGCAGCACTCCTCCCTTGAGAGCTTTAAGGTTATGCTGTGGGCATACAGGATGTATCACTTTGTACCAAACAGATGTAATAAAGAAATGATGGTTTGCATTTCAGTGCGTATGAGAAAGCTATACTCCCATGGGCAGCTGCACAATGTACTGACTAACACAGAGTTAATCATTTGACTGAACATTTAAGTAGGTTGATTTATTTTGAAATATTTGCATGTGGATTTTTAATTGGCTATTGTTTCAAAAGCACTTGACATTTTCATTGTTATCAGCCATTGTGACTTCAAAATCAATTTTCAGAGTATTAGTGTCCAAGACAGATGTTAGTTAGTTTTCACTTGTTAGATAACTGCATTTAAACTGATTGCACAACTACTGGAACATGAGGTAATGGGCAAATTAAAAATTCCACTAGATTAAAAAACTTTGAAGTTTACTTTCAACAGAATATTCATGCCAACTAAACTCAAGTGCCACAAATATTCATAGAAAACAACAAAATCAGGCAGTCACACTAAAATCTAAATCTGTTCATGAGAAGTCATTTGTGCTAACTTCTCCAGTTAACATTTTAAAAAACTGAAACGGCATTAGGATTGGGCACCTGAGGAAGAAAGAAGGTTCAGTGCATCAAGTACCTTAAAGTGCAGAAGGAACATCACAGACCACAACAATAGGCTTAAGGGAGCACAGTAAGTGACTGACTGCAAACTACTGTCAATGAGAATTTACAAGCTGCCAGAAGGACACCCTACAGAAGGTGTGCTTAAGCAAGAAAATGTCCTGCAGTACTTATCTCTGTGTAAATATTTCTTGCAATGTCATCTTCCTACACTGATGGCAAACACAACTCATTTTGTCTTAGACTTCAACCTTGTTCTGGGTTATCTACTCTGCAATTCAGTCAATTGCCATTTATGTTCATGAAAATTTACCTTACAGTAATAAATTTATTACTAGAAAGTTATAATTGACTAGGAACACAAGGCAGAAAATAGTTTCAAACTTCAAGGCCTCTCATCTAATTAAGTCCAGTAATTCTCAATTGCAAATAGCCATACCAAAATGAACAAACGCCACTCCAGCTCTCAGCACATTTAAAATGGACAATATCAACTTGTTCAGGTTCAAAATATGACCTACCTTAAAAAAGTAAAAATCTGGAGGGGCATGTCCTCTAAATTCTAAATATCTAGTTAAAAAAACAAACAAATCCATTTCTCATTGCCAAACAATAAAGAAATATAAGATTGATTTGTGTTCTTCTGCAGACAGGCCACCACTTTGCAATGTACACGTACAAGTTCGTAATTCAATCACATTAACACCAAACTGTTGTTTCTGAAAAAGAATATGACGTTTGTGTTCTGCTAATGTGAGATCACAATTAATTAGGGAAAAGTCCTCCTAATACTGAAATAAATATCAATACTGAAATGAAATCATTCAAAAGGCATGACAAATGATTTGATCTAAGTTTGGTAGATTCAGATAATACCGATAATGACAGTTCTTCAGCAAGAACAGCACAAATATCAAGGATCGTACTAGCTGACTTACTTCCCACTCTGAGATAAGGAAGAAACAAAAAACACTGCAGCATATTCTCCAGATGTGACAGCACCACACTGGTATTGACGTCTCATACAATACAATCTCACAATTAGTACTTGTATTGAGATGTTGCAGAGAACACAATTAATTAATGACAAGGATTCTGACACTGTATCGCGATTTCATCTAAAGTAATTCAGGAGGTAAACATGATCACTTGTGCTGTGCTTCCACGCCTGCTCTCCATGTGTAAACACAGAACAAGGACTACAGCAGTTAGTTTAGTAAACAATGAGCAATAGTGAACATTAAAATAAAAATTACAAAAACCTGAAATAACCCTTTGCTCTGCAGAACACACCATGATTATTAACACTAACAACATTGTGCCATGTTTGACAAAGCAAGTAGTCATCAGAACTGAAGAGAAACATTTCTCTTTGTAAAATTTCAGCCAAATCCAAAGAGTACAATTAACAATATATGCTATTATTGTATAAGGAAGCTAGTCAAATTTCTACTATCACAAGCAAATTGAACCAGGCTGACATTACATGAATATAGAGCTGGAAGCCAAGAAATTTTCATAATGCATCTGAATACTTTCATCTTTTTCAATCAATTTCCTCCTTAACTTCCTAGATTAGACTGATGTAGAATACAACATTATATACTCATTCCTTCTACTTACATAACTACCATGATGGCATTATCCTCTTTGTGGCATACTTCTGCACACTGTAAGTTATTTTAGTATATACAGCAGAAAAAAAGCAAATATTTTTTTTGCAGTGAAGAAAACTACGTGCTCAAATTTTACATTCAGAATAAACAAACCACTGAAAGTTATAACAGACTGTTTAACTTTCTGTTACAGCTGTCTTAACTCATAGTTAGCTACTACTGGTCATCCTTAAGAACCACACGTGCTACCACTAACCTTTATGGCCCATATGGACTGCTCCAAAGGGTGAAAAAGTTTGAAACAAAAGCCATCTTTTTTAGAAGGTCTCTCAATGAGTTCACAAGCATTCAGGAGCACTGTTCCCACCCACTGGCCATTCTTGGGTGTTTTGTAAACAAGCAACACTCCTGGTTTCAGTACACACCACAGTTTGGTCCAGCTTTTCAAGGTACCCCGAATCTAGAAGACAAACAGTTACAGTTACATTCCAGTGAACTCAGTACAAAAACCATCCCCTTCAACAAAACAGAAATCAAAATTAGAAATGTTTATTAGTGTTTTTTTTTTTTTAATTCCAATAAAACAAGAAGTCTATTCAAGTTCATCCATGTTTATCAAATATAATAAAAAGGCACAATTTAAGTGCTCATCCTTTTACTCTGTCTTGACAAGTACTTATTTTACAGAAGTACTTATTTTACACATCAAGATCTGTGAAATGTGGATAGTCATCTGAAACTGACTTCATGAGTTGTTTTATTTGAAACACACGTTATCTCTAGTATGTAGGGAGGATAATCTTTGGAAACACAGTTCTTCTGAAAACAGGACAGACATCTGATAAGAAAAATAGGATATGTTCACAAAATAAATTATTTAAATTAGATCTAAATTTCTTAGATAAAACCTCTCACAAGGAGCTGTTAATTTCAACCCACATGTGCTATGTAAGACCCCTTCACGTCCCTGAATTCCGCACATCTGATTAAACTACTTGCGTCATTTAATCAACTCTGGATTTAGGTTCTTTTGTCTGTAGGACTAAATGCCAAAACAACTTGTAAGCAACATTTCAACCAGTTTACATTGATTTTGCAAAACACTGAGAAACTTCTCCTAGATAAGCTATTGTTTGCAGCTAAATATAAAAGCAGGATTTCCACGTAGTATGTTACACGTTCAAGGCATTATGATGCTGACTGCCATCTTTAATAAATTCATTTCTTACTTTCCCTACAAGTATTATGGACTGTTAGTCCTTAGGAGAGGAAAGGAAAATTGCCAGAAAGAAACACAAATAAATATATACCTAATATGACCAAGCTACTTTCACAGTTAGTAACAAACATAACAGAGCTTCAATTCAAAGTGCAAAATAAAAAGGACAAGATCGGAATAATAAAGCCAGCTCATGTGAAGCTAACAAGCTGCACATACAAGACACATGTGACTACGGTGAGTGCAGTAAGTGGGAGCAAGGTTCCTCCATTATTCCCCTAGGAAGCGAGCACAAAGTCACAATTAGTATCTGCTGTTTGTAGAAAAACATTAACAGCAACTTCAGTTGCTGAGCATTTTCTATTCTGGTCAGAAATCAGTGGGCAGCTGCTGTATCTTCAACTTAGATTTCACATTTAGATTCTGACCTTCAGCCAGTCAGCCATAACAATAACTGATGGGTCTGTGATTGTGCTGAGCAATTCTTTTGTAGCTCTCTTCTTTTCTTCTCTGTAATTTTTCTTTTGAACCTGTAAATAATAATAAAAATATTTATAATGCCACAGGCAAAAGCAAGTAATCACAGCACAAAAAGCCACCTACTAGTACAAGCTGAGGTAAAAACTGCTAAATTGAATTTGCAAGAAAGATGGAGATAAGCAGTTTTAAAACAGTATTTGAACCCAAAGTCTAAACAACCATTCCATACTGTTTCAAAAGGTGCTCCCAACATAAAAACTTCATACTCTTCTACAATTTGTTTTTGATACTGAGAACTGTGAAACTCCTCTTAGAATCATGGAGTGAGATGGGATGGAATGAACCGAAACAAACAAAAATACTCTTCCTTTACAAACCTATGGTACAAAAGCAAATTTAGGGCTAGATTCAGATTTTTATTGGCACTTTATGTGATCAATTTTCATCCATCTCTCACTTTCCCTCACAGCAAAAATTCAACGTAATACATATTTATCTTTTACTGGCAAATAATGTTCTGTTTCCCCTGACATGGTATTTAACAAACAGAGGAAGTTTAGTCTTGTTACAACAGAGAGGTAAAAAAATCAGTAAGTAATACTGGTAAAGCATGCAAACCATAGCTTTGTTATTTCACTTTGTCTTTTTATCACACGTGTATGTCCTGAGGTCCTTGCAAAGTTGAATTATCCTATAAGCTTCTCAGCTATCCTATAATCTTATGTATTCTCAAAGACTACATTATGAAAGCCCATACTTCATAACAGTACAGTAAGGCTTGAAAACCCAAGAGAACCAGCAACATTAATTCTCACACAACACGGATATTCCACAGAAGTCTCCTCACTGATTGGCATTTCTCTTCTCATTAGAAGAATGTGATAAAACTTTGTGCATGTTTATAGTCCATGAGAAGTTTTTAGACAGTAATTCACCTTGAGAGATTCCTTTTTGGTAAGTTTGCTTGAAGATAATGAGATGTCTTTCTCAGAGCCATTGAAAAGCTTGGATTCAGACTGAAATTAACAAAACATAGAATAAACACATGATAATAGATATGAGGCCATATTAATATTTCAGTGTTTGAAGTGTACAGCATGTTTCCAAACTCCCCATTCCTTTTTTCTGCTGTTTATCCCAAATAGTAAAACAAGGCTTGTAACAGAAACATTCATCACCCACGGAGTCTTTTCTTCATAAAGTTTTTGTGGGCAACAAATCTGAGATTCCTCCAGAAGTTGAAGTAAATACAGTAAATATTTTTAGCCATGTATCCTGTTGCTTCACATGTCACAGTCTTGACTAGGTATGCATTACTTCAGCAGAGAAAGAAGGTTTCAGGAGAATCCTGCTATTTAAACTCAGGAGTCATTTCTGTGTCTGACATGTGAATCTCAACGTCTTCCTAACTTCACAGTTCCTCCAAACAGATTGCTATAGAGGCACTTACCCCATGACCCATGAAGGAAAACAGAGCCTCTTCAACCTAGAATTCAATGCTCTGCAAGTTACCAGAGTACTACTGACCACTGCTGGCACTTGTTCTCCTGCTTCCTCCCTAATGCCACGCTCTCGTTACTCTGCAAATAATCTCAGAGAAGCTCACCATGGCAATAGGCAGAAGGCAACTCAGGTTTGTTTATAAAACCCAAGTCCTCATTCATGGCAGGACAATATGCTGCCTCAGCACCACGTGATTTCTGTCACTCCCCCCCACCTCCTGTGAGGTTCAAAGTTTACTTCTTGGCATCTATTGCCTACTAATTGTAGGGGAACTAGAGCCACCAAAGATTCACCCTGGGTTACAGGGCTGTTTTTGTAACTCAGTGTACTCTTCTTGTGTTATCACACAACATTTCTATTCCAACTCAAGAGAACACTGTATGGGCACCCCACTGTACAAAAATATCAGATAAATTACATAGTTGTATTTCTTTGTGCAAGGAAATATAAATTGGATTGTCAAAAACACATGTGCAACAACTGGCAAAAAGTAATTTTAAATCAAAATTATTTCAGCAGTAAGTAAATGTTCCTTAACTTCCATGTACATCTTGCAAGAAGGAAGGTAATCTCTTCATTTTATATTAAAGCTATGTCCTTAACACTGAAAATATAAGATAAGCATGCACCTTGAAATTTAATTCCAGCCTAGAAGTTAAAGATGGTACTTTAAACATAATAACAAGAGAAAGGAAAAATGCTTATCACTGTCACATATGAGCTAATGAAGTCATTATGCAAGGTATAATGGGGTAACGCAGGTGAAACATTCATAAATATTCCAGTTGCTCACTAGCAGAAAGCTAATGCAATCTAAAGTCCACACATATAAAGCCCAAACCAGTAAATATCCCAGGTTACAAAGACTCATTTTCTCAGTTATAAAGTTCACTAACATGACACTGAGTGAAAGTCCGTATTTGCCTATCCAACAGATTATGGACAGATCAGTGAAGAGGATACTTTTAATGATCTTCTCATTTGCATGTGGGGGGATAGGATCAAAATTTACAAGAAAAAACCTCTTTAGTTAGAAACAAGGAGTGCTACTTCACCTCCATAGCTGGGACAGCCAGTAAGCATCTTCTACTAGCCTGAAGCTTATTGGTGGGGTATAAAGGAACTACTGGTCTTAACAAGCTCCATTGCAAAAATAAGGATAAAGAACTATATATATTAAGAGAAGTAGGAGTATCTGTCTCTTCTTGAATAGCAGAAAATCACAAAAGGAACAGTAAAGCATAAAAAGAATTATGATTCTGGAAATAAAAAGAACCCCTCCAAGAAAAAAAAAAAATAGAAGGAAGAGAAAAAACAAATTGGTTAGTCAAAGATAAATTATTAATAGAGTCTGAAATTCATCTGGGTTAAAACAGACAATGCTGACTTATTTCCAAGACAGAAAAAGATTTAGAGGTTTCTGGACCAATAAAAAATACTTTGACCAGACATAAGCCAGATGATTAAGTATGCTTCCTTGATCTCCTTGATCAGGATACGTTAAAGCCTGCAGACACAGTTCTGTGGCTTCAGATTAGGTGGATGACAGTGACTCCAAGGGTTGCTCAGCTGTGACATCATGGAATTGTACCAATCACAGTTCTGCTCTTCCAGAATGCAATTCTGAACATACCATTTAAGTAGGGGATGTTACCATAATCTTTACATCAGCTTGATTTTGTTCAGCACCTGTTTGATGTTTCTCTTGAAGACTCAGACATACGAAACACTGCAGAAAAACTTCTATGAAGGCCTGGAGGGCACTGCCTCTCTCCTCTGGCTGAGGTTGCCTGTGCCTGGGGCAGCTCGGGGAATCTTGGATCAGAATGCTGAGAGGAGAGCTGTGTGGGAGCTCAGTGGGAGGCAGTCCTCTTCCCCACCTCACCCAGGAGACGGACGTACAGGAGCTTGCTTCCCAGCCCCTGGTCCCAGCCCAAACCAGCTTAAGCTGTGCCTAGTTGTGCAGCTAACAGACCCAGCAGCCGACCCATTTCAGCCCCCAGCTTGGCTTTGGATCTACCTTGTCCCCACAGATTGGTGCTGTAAGCTGAGCCTGGCCTACACTACCAGCCTCATTCTGCTCACCCTGTCCGTTTATGGTAGCACTGCGCTCCTGGCCACTGCCCTCCCCACACAGCCATGTAATGGGATCATTTAAAGATCTGAAATCTAGCCAGTGGTGATGCTTACATAAGAAAACCAATTTAACACAGATACTCAATTCAGCAACCAAACCATACAAAACTTTCTCCTCCACAAAATGGCATCTGCCTGTTCTTTAAAGTTTTGATGAGAAAAAGACATCTGTTTTGTAAGACACTCAATTAAAAATATTTTTCTGGAATTCTACATTCTAAATATATATAGACCAGTAGACCAGTAGATGAAAATGTAGTGCTTTAACAAGCCAGGCACTCCAAGAGTTACAATAATACAATTTTTAAAGAAAGTAGCATCGGAGCAGCCCATACGATGTCTCAAAATGTAAAGCTTCTCTAACTGTTATGCACAGATTTAAAAGGATTTAAGAAAGGAATAAATAAATAAGGAAGATTTTTCTCTGCATTACTATGACTTTTTACACCAATGGTTCATTCTACATGAGGACCAGCAGAAAAGAACACTTTATTCTGAATGCTGATGCTATTGCAAAGTGTTCATGTAGATAAACTTGATTAGAACAAAACAAAACTCTGCAAAGGAGAAGAAAATGGGATCACTACACAACAACAGTCTTTTTTTGATTGCTGAAGCAGTTCAAGTTTTCTTCCTCTTTAAACTTCAGCCATCTCAATATGCTGTATTTTTGGTGACTGCTGTCTCCCAATTTGGTACGTTCTCATTTTTCACTGCATCTCAGTGAACCTTCTTCTCAGAGACAAAAAGGGTTCTACCATCAGTATAATACGACTATGAATTTGAATGAAAGTCTAATACATTTGTTAAAGCAGGCACTCAACTCCTTTGCATGCTGACATTTTTAAGCCAGGCAGAGGCAGCTTTCCTTACCTTGCTTTTGGACATAGAATGTGCTGTATCCTCTTTGCTTTGTGAGGCATCATCCTTCCCTTTGTCAAAACCTTAAAGAAAAGACAGCATTGTTGCACATTATTTGAATGCACTAGCTTTAACACAAGCTAGCCTTTGAAATAAACTTGCAAATAGTATTTACCATTGAAAAGTGCAAGCAAACCAGATTTTCAAACAGCTCATATACATTAGTTCTTCATATAAGTTGAAAATCGGTTACCACAGCACAGTCAGATTTAATACCTGCTAAGAAGTGAGAACAGTCCACTGTATTTGGATGGTGCTGCACCCAATTCAGAGATCTAACCAACTGAAAACATGATCAGCAAATTGTCATCCTTTTATGCCCTCAGCCTCCGCTATCTGCATATGCAGGCATGAACACAGCAGAACACTAAGGAAAGCTGGGATTGGTTTGCTCATTTCTTTAGCCAGAAATAATGGTTAAAATCCATACAATTGAAAGCAAATAGATAACATGGCTTAAGATTGCCAGTCAATCTGTCACAAGTACATGAAAAGATGGTCCACATTTGCCTTGAACTTATACTTTGGACTTCACATTGCACAGATGTAACTACATGACTTTATATTAAGTCACCAAAATTCTATATTTATCTTCTGTGAATGATGCATAATGTGAACCCCACACTTTCACAGCATCCAAAGAGCAAAGTGAGCCAACATCTCAGTGATTTGCTTTCTTTGAAGAAGTTGGCTCTAGCATAGGCACTAATAAATGGGAATAAAACAAATACCTCAATGCATTTATTTTATTATAATGTCACCGCTGACATGCTCTCCAGACATAAGGGCATAAGTGAATATCAGGAAAAAAAGAAAACAGCAAAAAGCAATGGCAAAAAGCGAGTTCAGGAAACGTTCATATGCTGTACTGAGGAACATGGTTTAGTGGTCAAATATTGGTGGTGGGTAGATGACTGGACTGGATGATCTTGGAGGTCTCTTCCGACCTTGGTGATTCTATGGTTCTGTGACATTGCCTTGCCGCCCGGCCCACCAGAGGGCACCAGACCCACGCAGAAAAGGCAGATGGGATGGACGGACAGATGCTACTTTGAGCCCCTGCTACAATTCAGCCCAGTGTTCTGCCACAGAAATGGGTACTTTGTAAGGTTTAAAAGAACTTTCATCAAGTCTCCGCAGCTGTGTTTTTTGTTTAATGTGGGACTTTATTTTTTCTTTTTATGAATAGTATCTTCACCTTTCCACAGTTCACACTAAACCCAGAAGTTTAACACAGCACTGATTCATCTATCACAAACACGCACCTTGGGAAGTTGCTCTGAGTTATTAGAGACATTAGAACAATCTTCGAGGCTCTGCGAGGAATCCAAGATTCCTGCTTTGCTTCAGTAGCCCTATTTTTTTATTCTTGTTTTTACTTTATTACCTTTTGTAGAGATTCAGTTTGAAGATCAGATTAAAAGAAAAAATGCACTGCAATACAATTCATTTTGTGTCAACCCAAATAAAACTTCACACATCTTTACAGAAGCCTTTCTGCAGACAGTTCATTAAACCCTTCCTTATGAAATTCTCCTAACACATCTGTGAGGGATTTGTTCAGTTAAAAAAAAAAAGAAAAAAAAAAAGGCATAATCCAGCAAGCTGTTTGACCTCAGAGAAAAAGCACCTAGACATGCAGAAGATTTGTAGTTCTAGGCAATGCGGCAAAAAAAAGAATAATAAAAAAAATAATAATAAAAAAATCACCACAAACAGATTCATCAGGATCCAGAAGTTGGAAGCCACAGTGCTGGAAGAAAACAAAGGTGACCTCAAGTCTTAGAGGACAGACTTCAGTTCAGTGAGAAGTTATCATACTTGATACCAGTCTTAGTCAAACATGCACTACAATCACCATAACAATGTCTTCTCCTCATCCCACAGCCAAAAGCAATCACCAGTTAGGAACTAAGTTCTGTTGAAAAGGTAATGCAGGGATATTTTAATCACTTTCCGTGTTTCGTTTATCTATTTGAACACAGACACAAAAGTGATGGGAATTACCACGGAAGTGCTGCATCAGGGTTGGGATTACAGAAGAGCAGCTCTCTTTCTGCAGCACAACAGCTTTAAGGACTTTGAGGACTTTGCACATCCTTATCTAACATGCACATTTTTATTTTCATATACAAGCTTTGCATTGGTATCACCAAGCACTAATAAAGCAAGGAGTGCTCTATAGTCAGAGTGTCAGACAAAGACCAAAGCTGTCTCTCTTAATTGCACCTTCTCGCTCCCAGAGCCTCCTGCCTGAGAGGTGCACACATTTGCTGCTTTACAATATGTCACTGCACTCCCTCTCTCGGTCACATAAACAGCAAAATGATGGCTGGAGGGCTTGCTAGTGAATCCAGCTGCTGAAATCACAGCACTGCAGGCTCTAGGTCACTTTGCAGTACATTGTCTTAGTTTATGACAAAAAGCCAAGCAGTCGGATCCATATCCTGTGCTATCCTTGTTGCTCCCCTCTCAGTGGAAGGAATGAGCCAACACAGACTAGACAGAAGGCCCTTCTGCCGTAAGACAACATGAATGACTTAAAAAGAAAAAAATAGAGCATTATTCAGGTGCTAACCCAGACACAGCCTTCCTGCATCTTCATTAAGATGAGGGGAACGCATGTACAGTCACCATCATGGAATGGTTTGACTTGGAAGGAAACTTAAAGGCCATCCAGTTCCACGCCCTTGCCATGGGCAGCATTGCCAGCCAGTGGATCAGCCTGCCCAGGGCCGCATCCCACTTGGCCTTGAATGCCTCCACGGATAGGACATCCACAGTTTCTCCAGGCAGCCTGTGCCACCCTAACAGCCAAGAATTTCTTTCCTATATCTAATCCCAATCTGCCCTCTTTTAGTTTTAAAACCATTACCTCTTGTCCCGTTCCCACATGACCTTGCAAATGTCCCAACCCAGCTTTCCTGTAGGCCCTTTTTTAATTTAGGTCCTGAAAGGCTGCAATAAGGTCTCCCCAGAGTCTTCCCCTCTCCAGACTGAACAAGCCCAGCTGCCTCAGACTGGAGAGGCGTTTCAGGCCCCAAGTAGTGCTGATTCTTCTGACATTAGCATGAGACTAATTAGTGTCAGATTTGTACTGAAACATCACCAAAAGCAACATATGAGTCCTAACTGAGGACAATATACACTCTGCCATGGAAATATTTGGTCAACACCACCAAAACAATTATATGCATAGAATCAGAAATAAGATGCAGTCTCCCCGCCTCCTGATAGCAGTTAAAGTTTCTCTACGGATTTCTATTTAAACCCATTAGAGCAATCTTCAGGTAAAACTGCAAGCAAATGCAGTCTGAATCAGCCTTCAGAGCTGCAGACTGAGCACCCAATATTCTTCAAGGCACTTGCAGTTGTATTTCTTTTAATCTTAAGTTTCTCTGCTGTAGCCTCTAAAGCAGTTTTCGATAGTAGAAACTGTATCCAGAGCAACACCATCTTAACAAATTTCTCCCACTGCAAGCTTTGTTTTGTTAACATCACAGCCCCGTACTCTGAAAGTTGATCCAAAACCAAGCAAGCTACGGTTCATGATCTGATCTTAGACTCCAAGGCAAACTTTGCAGGACTACATTCCTATTGAGGGCACATGGCAAGTCCAGATGAAAACTCACACTGAACTTTCAGAAAGACCTGAGAGGAGGCTGACAACTGCACACAGTTTGAACAACCAGAAATTCATACATGTAAGCTGTCCTCACAACAAAACTGATCAGTAATTGGCAGGGAGGCTGAAACTAGGTGATCTTTAAGGTTCCTGCTTATCTGAACCATTCTATGATTCTGTAACTCTTCAGAGATGGAGCTACAGCACACTGTCAACACTAAAAGAAAAAAAAAAATCTTCCAAAATATCACCCTTGACAAAAAATAATGAGTAGGAATGATGCGAGATTAGTGTTCAAGAATCTTTAATATGAAGCCTTTAGTAGGGTACAATTAAAAATTAAAACCAACGTGTTTGTTTAAGATACTTCAGTTTTGAAGCACAGCATGTATTGGCTGTTTGAAGTCATACCTACAGTCTGTCCCTCAATCAAAAGAAAGAAAAAGCAGAACAACCATGCAACATCTTCTGCATTTCAAGTACTGGTATTGTGTCTCTCAACAATTATCATCTACAATTAGGATACTTTAGTGAGAAAGAAAAAAAAATAAATGTTACTTTTTAATACTATTTTATTAAAAACCTAAGAAAAAATAACTACTGACTGAAGGGTTGTTTGTTTGTTGCTTATTTTTGTTCCCAACAGCCCAAAGAACAAGCAAAAAGAAGTAACAGAATGCATAAAAAGATCACGAACAGCAAGCCAAGTAACAATATTACTGACTTGCAAATGAAAAGCAAGAAACAGACTGATTTGATTACTGGCATGAATGTACAGTTCTGAAAAAAAGTTACTGAGCTGAAAATGGCTATGCTTCTAAAGGACGAAGTGAATTATAATCTGTGGGAGACAGAAGTACCAGCATTATTTAACAAACAAGGCAGAAAAAAAGGCAAGAGTCGTTTCAGATTCAAACATCAGAGACAACAGCATTTTTGACTGAGTGATTTTCAGCAGCTTATTGACAAACACTTGTAAGAATACTATTCCATTTTATCTAATTCATTTTGAAGATAGGGAGTTTCTGCCTATCTGCCAACTCCATGCTTTCCAGGTTTGACATCTTCATTTCCTGAGCAGCTTTAACAAGGCTCCCGGTAGAAGACTGGCCACTTCCTGATGCAGACGGAAAGGACATTTTCTATAGTAAAACAGGAGGGCTACCAGGAGGGCTACCAGAACATGGTGTTCTGAGGAAGCACCCAGCTGCCAGCAGCTGAGCATGCCGCTCCAGCAATTCTGCAAGCCATTGTGAGCCAGTGGTGCGGAGAGCTGAGAAATCAGCAGCCCACAGCCTCCCGCATGCACTGCACCCTGACTCTTTTTCATTGCTTCAGAGGCAGAGCTTAACAATTGAGTGAGTTGTTCTTTAGAAGGCACACAGTAAGAAGAGAAAAGTGCTTTTTTTTTCTCCCAACATTCCAGCCCCACAACAAACTGTGCATTTGCACAGGCTCAAGGCAAATCACACGTGCAGAATAATTCCAGTAAGAATGTGCAATTTTCGCAGCATTGCTTTTCAGAAATAGGTGACCTTGTATTTCCAAGGATCCAAGTTTCATGAAGTAAACTACTGAAATTCAAGTACCTACATCAGCAGGACACATGAGAGACAACGAACCTCTAGAAATTCACTTCAGTATCCCATTACTGATTTTAGGAGACAACAAATCTGAGGAAAGAGATTCAAGCCCTTTCGGATGCTAAATTTTTTAAAAGAAGTCTTGCAGTACAGCCTTCAGTGAGGCTATGTTTTAGACTTAACTCACTCTATCTTGTCACTACGTATACTACAAGAAAGGGATTTATAAATCACAGTACAACCAACCAAACCAAAATACTCCATGATGTATCAAGTAAACAAACTACTTTTAAACAGTTATCTGCTGTAGGATAAATTACCTTGCTTGCCTATGTACAACAGCTCTTGCTACTACAAAGAGCTGTCACTTAATGCACGCAAACAATATTCTTTCTGATTTCTGTTAACAATTTCTACCAATATCTCAGTAGACTACTTTCATTCAAGATGAAAAATCTGAATTGGAAATTATATTATCTTCTGTACATTTTAAGAACAACAAACCTGGTGAAGCAGGTGAGAGTTCATTATATCCTCCAAAGGAAGCATTCCGGACAAGTTTTCGGCCATCAGCTCTTGAAGAAAACACAGATGAAATCCCAGCACATGAGGAAAACCTACGTCGCAGTGCACCCTCTTCCTTCATGAGTTAAGATGTTTGTACAAGGATTATGTTCTCTGTGAAAGCTGGTTAGCATTAGCTGGCTGGAACAAGAGTGTTGCAGTAACAGCCTTCTACCTCATATTCTGATGAGTAAGATACAAAAGGAAAAAAACAAACGAAGGGCATACATGAAAAATGCAGTGAAGAGACAGAGGCTGCCAAATCAGCAGCAAGCCAAGCAATATTATACTGTTCTCGTCAAATCCATTAGAACATTTAAAGGTGAGCAGCTGCGTTTCAGCTTTTCTTCTCCACATTTAAAGGTGAACAGCTGCATTTCAGCTTTTCTTCTCCACATATACATTTTTTTTACATCTCAGCTTTGGTCCTATTCATCTCTGCTTTCTAAGAGCACTAAAACAACCACTACTTAGGTTTTAAGGGTTCATTAAATCAAATCTTCTTCATGTTTGTCTTCCAAGTCCCAAACTGAAATTGCACTTAGGAGCTAATGTGGCTTCCCTATTTGATATTTCAGTACACAGTGGGAACCTGACAAGGAAGCCAATGTTTGCTTTATGCAGCCATGCCGAACTCCCCTGTTCAGGCACTTACCTAGCTAATTTTCATCAGCTGATTATTACGGCTTCTACGTCTTCATCTCTTACTTTTATTTAAAAGGTGAGGTGATAGCATATTCTTCTCTAACACACTGCCACATTTATTTATGCAATGTCTGACTCCTGGAAGAGCTGCACAAAATAAGTTCCACAATTATTTTCATTGGCCCAAGTATTCTGTGCAATGAATACAACACTTAAACTAATCATCCTAAATTTTAAACACAAAAATAATTCCAGTAAATTATGCTTCAAGACTACGAATCAGATGATCCAAACTGTTCACTGCTGGTAGCAGAATGAAGCTAGATAAGCTCTCCCTAATCTCCTTCATGCACCCCACTTTTCACTGGCTGTTTCTCTGCCCTGCTCCACATGCTTCCACTAATTCCATTCTTCCATCACCTGGATCTGACAGACTCACAGCATACTTCTGACAAACTACATTTTGAAACCTGCTTTCTTAGCTGGAAAGGAGAAAAATAAAACGCTAAAAATAGCCTTGAAATAAAGTCTCGTGTGCTCCCTTGCTTGGTACAGGAGGTCTTCTCTTCTCACAAAGTGAAACGCATACCCTAAATCAAATCAGTAATGTGAATTCCACTAATTCTTAAATAATCCTGTGTAATCCAGCTGTTTGTGTAAAGAAATGTAGTATTTGCAGATGAGCAATTTCTGTTTGCACTGGCTTAAAGATAATACAGTAGACAGAAACATTCTTTAATTCCATGACAGGTTTAAATTGTGCAGAATGTTCGTGTATTTGTACCTATGAATATACTAAAATACATACAGAAATCTCTGAAAATTAACTTTTTGATTATGAAGCACAGCAGCTTCCAGGATGCTATGAACTGCTAGAATTTCCTCATGCCTCTTACCAGAAAAATGCTCCAATATATTTCAAGCAATGTAAGAAAAACGAAACACGATATGTAACCTTCACTTATTTTGTATGGGAAGTGAAAAACTTATGGGCATGGTGAATGGAGAAATTAGGCATTATGTTCATTTTACTGAGAAGAGGCTAGGTATCCGGGGGAAACAATAAAATCTCGAAGGTTTATCCCTCATTTCCAGCCACATTGTCTCAGTCCCTTGGCAGTGTTTCATGTTGCCAAGCTGTATCAGAGTACAGTTTAAAACCTTTCTCCATACACCTTTTCCTCCATTTAGAAGGAAAACTAAAATCTTTGGCTAGCCTTCCAATTGTGATAACGTTACAGCTGCATCTCTCCTCTCTGAAGTTTCCTCCCAGCCAAGGAAGCTGCAACTGAGCACCTCTTGCTTTAATCCAACAGCAGCACAGGAGCAGCAGGCTCTGAGCCTTTTGTCAAAAGATGACCATCTCACACTACAACGGAGAGGGGAAAAAGTAGGTCATCTCCCTCTCACCAATTCATCCTCATATCTCACTTCCTCATGCAGCAGTAGGACACTTCATATCAGGCTTTGGCTATAAAAATTCCACCTCTGGAACAGCTTGTGATTTCTTATGGGTTCTAATACTTGTAGATGTATGGCCAATTATTTTAAAGCAGAAGCAGATAACGGACACATAACAAAAGGCTGTTAGACCAAAAGAAATCTATAACTTTTGATTAAAAATGAGCATTCTTCTCTATAGCATGACTGTAAATGAAAGTTTATTATCATTCTTGGGAATCAGCCTGCAGTATTAAAAAGGTTTCTGTTCCTCAGACACTCAGCACTCTGAGTTTCCAGAAACCCTCTTCATTCTCTGCAACAAATTTTATTCCTGAAAGAGCCTGCAAAGATGTTTCAAGTTGCTTGGAAGCACTCTTATCTGCACATTCTGTATACAGCAACAGCAAGGTGCACTTCATAAGCCACCATATATTAAACAAAATCCTTTTTTTCCCTGTTTCCAACCTAAACATAAATTAATACAGAATGAGCCAATCTATTGATATGAACAGAATTCACATCATTCATTAAACTAACATCCCAGGAAGTCTTCTATTCTTTTGATATATTCAGTGCATAGTGCCTTAATAAATGGTATACTTAGAAAATGCACTAACATACAAAGCTTGAAAGTTTAACAGTTTCCAAATATTCCCAAATAGAACTACACTCAAGACCAATGGCAGACAGTAGATAACTATCAATGTCTATGTAAACAGGAAAATAGCCACACTCTGGTCTAAATGTACACATGGTTTAGTGGGAGCTACTGTTAATAGGTGAACGGTTGGACTGGACGGTTAGGTCTTTTCCAACCTTGGTGATTCTATGATTCTATTCATGTGCATGCCAGTGCAAAAGTTAAGCACTTCATAAAAGCAGACTTAAAGGGAGAAAACATCTTCTGTTTCCTGTTTCATGTAATAGCTACATCAGCAGAAAGAAGAGAAAGTCCATGACTGGAATACTTCATTGATCTATCTCAAGGGAAAAACAAAACAAAAAATCCATTCCTAATCATAAACCATTGAACATCTTTTCAGAGAAGGAAAACTTATGCGTTGTTCATATTTTCTCAAGGACAGAATATATTTCTCATATCAGCTACTCAATCAGAGCTTCTTTACTAGTAAATGCTGGCTGAAAACGTTGTCCTGTGCTTAAGGCATTCTTTCAGGATATTGCCTTAAATCTTAACACACAAACTCTAAAAAGCAAGTAAGCAATGCATGCACTTCCAACAACACATGAGCACTTTTGATAAAGCACGGTTATAGTTCTAAAATATTTATTAAAAATATATATATATATTCAGTGCTGAAATAAAGCATAGACTTATAAAAAAACTTCTTGGAGTTGCATTGGTAGGAATTGCCAACCATGAAAACTGAATTCTAAAGATCAAACCATATTCTAAACTATCCTACTAAGGAACTGTGAACAATTATTTTTTACACAGATGTTAGTAACTTAAAATGATAAAGATTTTAAACAAATTCATACTGCTGTAATAACACAACTCTGAATACATCTACTGATGCAAAGTAAAAAATATTTTCTCTTAGAGTTGTGCAGGCGAAACCCAAAAATCTTAAAACCAAACTCTGTAAAAGCTGAAGGGAGAAGAAAGAGAAAGGAAAACTGATAGCACAGCAGAGAAGCTGGAAGCTTTTTACACTCACTCTTCAAGTCTGACAATAATCTGCTCTGACAGCTCAACAACGTGATGTTTCCAGCAGGCTTCTCCTCCCAGTCCAGCAAACGAAAACATTGTAAATAATTTTCTACATGTAGTATATGCACTTTCTGTACAGTATGCAGAAAACAGTAAAAGCAAACTGCTAGGTTACCATACCTACAAATAACTTTTATCCAACATACAATTTTTGCACGTGGATTTTAAGCAAAAGTGTTTTTCTTCTATTTAAGAAAAAAAAAAGAAGTAAAGATGTACTTGCCTTCAGATACCAATATCTGACTAATAAAAATGACATCTGAACCATGAGGCTACACGTTGTGATGGCAGTTTTCAGTGGCAAATTTCTTTCACTAAATCTTCTTTTGTTCTCTACTGTTTCCAGGTCAAGTGCAGTCTAGCTGAGGAGTAATTCCAGAGGCGTGCCTAAGAATGGTTTATGAAATAACACCAAGACTCCTAGCGCCTTGCTGGCAACTGTACTTGCCTCCACCTCATCGCTTGCTAAGGCTCCTGTTCAGCTCCTCCCACTCAAAGCAAATAGCCTTGCTCACTCGCTGCTCAGGTTTCAGCACTTTTCATCTCAGCACTTACAAAACTCAAGGTCACAGTTCAGGTTCAAGTACATCAGCTTTCCTGAGATTTACATGGAGAAAAAGAACTCGTCTGAGAAGTTTCGTAGTAATAAGCCCTACTGTGCCCTTCAAACCCAGCACTATTCTTTCACAAAGCTATAAGTCACAGAGAAAGGAGCACACATAATTTACCCAAGCCACAAATGCTGGGTGGAGCAGCATTTCAGAAATGGCAAGTTTTATTAAATACACAATGACTTGCAGAGGAATGTGCCAGAGCGTGCATTACAGTAAGAAAGGAGGACATCAAGATAATACATTCAGAAGACTAATCACACACAAACATATTCACCTTCAGTTTGGCAACATAAACTGAAAACAAATTATATAGGGTCGAACTCCTTCCCCCTCTTTACTGTGAACAGAGCCATATTAACATTCTCTTTGACAAAAGTATCAGGGAAGCTACTCCAAGTAAGAGGTGCAATTTTGCAGAGGCTTCACCTGCGTGATGCTATGCACAAAGCTGAAGAATGACCACTCATGTCACTGAGGCCAGTTACCTGTGCCTGCCTGCAGCAATATACAGATACGAATCCAGAACTACCTGAAGAACCACCAGTCCACGTGGTTTCTATACATTCCAAATTACAAAACACTTCTTCAGCATCAAAGGACAAAGTAAGACAAACTACAGCAAGAGAAACCCGAGACAAAGTACTAAGGGTTAAAAGATTTTAGGCAGAAATAATCACGTGGCTATAGAACACATTTCTAAGATGTTAGCTATACTTATACAAAAGAGAAGGTGCTTGGCATCAGAATTACCATTTGCTGTTAATATGGAATTGCTAAAACAAATTAAAAAAAAACAAAACGAGTCTCACCAAACCTCTAGCAGTTTCCTTGTTAGTGCTGAGTCGGTTTTAAGTGAGGATGAACTAAGTTTAAAAACAAACAAAAAACCTCACATGACATGCTTGATAATAAGTTGCTCATACTGTAATCAATTATTTAGTCATTCTTCAGTTTCTCTGTTCAAAGGATAGATACAGTAGAGTGAAACAGGAGACTGCATGAAGTTATTTGCATGATTAAGTCTGTCTGGATATACAGCAGAAAAATCAAAGGAAACGGTAGAAGAAAACCAGAAATCATTATCAACCATTCAATACAACCCCACTGCCCAGAAAGCAATTTGATTTGGAACCAGGCAGATGGGGAAGATCCATCGTCTGCAAGCATCATATTCATAAAGCAGTATTAACACTTTGAAAGCGCTAGCTGAAAGAAAACTAGAAGCTGTCATTCAATCAGAGATCAGAATTTAGAGTCCTGGAATGGCAGAGGTTGGAAGGGGACCTCTGGAGGTTATCCGGCCCAATCCCTGTATTCTGATATGCCTGGAGATACGGGCACAGAGGACTTTTCTCTCCAACTCCAGCACAGACCGCCTTTGCTGCTGCTTCAACTCTGAGCACGCCCATGAACAAGCTCTCACCAACCTGCCCAAAGGTCCAAAACAAAGCATCCACCTCAGAAATAGCTGCTAGTGAATTAAAAAGGCTCAACTCAGATAACACAGGACTGAACCTTTCCTTCCATTGAATCACAGTAACCCACATGCTACATTTCAAGAGCCTCCTGACGCTACCTACAGGTGGGTCACAACAGCCACCTCCATGGGATCCCAAGTCTGGAGTGCCATGTATTTCTTGCCATGTAATCAAGCTGTCAGCTGAGCCAACCCACCTGAAAACAAATGGTTTTAAAAGCTGCAAGTTGTATGGATTTACAGTGAACCACCTTTAACTTGTCAGCTGCTCAGGTAGACAGCAATTCGTGTAAGTCTTACATTCTCTTGGTCAGTATAGCTGCAAAGGCATCTCATCCCTCCAGGAGTTACCAAGTGTTGTTCAGCAACTAGTGCTTGAAAACGTTTAATTTTTCACTCACCATCTTCTCTCTCATATAAAAAATAGTGAAATTTGTATTTTCTCTCCCAATTTTTCTCCAAAGCTTCCTACAGATTAAAATCCTACCACGTCCTTTAGATATTTACTAGAGAGCAAGCAGTATTTTAGCACAAGCTCTGCACAGCCAAAAATGTTCTTACTCTCCCACGAAAGGAGCATCAACTTTTCCTTTTTATTCATTATGATCATCATCATTACTCACAACCCAAACGTTCTGTTTCCACCATCAACCCATTTCCCTGCACCTAAGCCACTCTGTTTCTCAGTTACAGACAATACACATTCATCCTTGTGCAAAATGAACTAACAGCTACTACTACTCTATTAGAAAGGAAGAGTGGATCCTGCTTCTTAGATCAGTTCAAGCTCCTTCTGGACACCTTCGTCCAGGGCTTATCCTTATGTGACAAGCATTCACTTAGTCCTACAGTATGTCAGTTTAACACATTAAAACAACCAAGCCCTTAAAATCCAACACAAAGTGCTATCTCTCTCTTTCTCCCCTCACTCCTAATCAACAAACTGAAACAACTCCTTCGTAAACTACATGCTCCAGGAAATAATGTGGCAGGCAGCAGACTTCAAACAAAGAGCAGGAAGCTGTTTATTGAGAACAAAGATTTACATTATTGTAAAATATCTCCTCCTTAATCTTTATCATGGTAACACACTTTTCCTAGATACTACTCACATTTTCACTCATTGATGCCTCCTATAGAAACAGAAATACTGAGTGTTGATGCAATTAAATTGAGCCAGGAAGGCTGTTTGCACAGGTCACTGTTCACCACAGGAAATAAAGAAATCAGAGCTCCAAAATCCTAATGCATCATCTGTTGAGTTGACAGCCTTAAAGTATAACTTAGAACACTGTCAACACAAGCACCACTGGTATTTGCTATTGTTCAGGTCGGGATGATGCTCCCATTATTGCAACCTGCAAGTTGTTCCAAGTTGTTCAACCTGCAAGAGTTCAAATTCACTAAAATCCAGAATGGTAAATTTTCCCAAAAATGGGAGAAGTGAATTTTGTATTCCTCTTTGTGGATTTTCACTTCCTCTCATTCTTAAAAGTTAAACACAGAGATTACTTCCTGAGTAAATAAACACACATGAATGCAATCAGCATGATCAAAACCCAAAAAACCCATTTCTTTTCACCATATATGCTTTGTAACATACACTCAGTGGTACACAAAAAACAACAGCACAGCTCTCATTAAATAAAGCCATAGAGAGACAATACAAATTCCTTTAAAAGTCTGGCATTTTCAAACACCTTATGGAATGCTTAATGTTGCTACCTTAATTAAATTTCTCTCTTTATCACAATAACAACTTATCAGTTAAGCTGTATGTATTTTATTTTCAAAAGAAGTCTGAAATGTTTTAACTGTATATTTACAGGTTGGAAGGTGTCCCCTTCCTAAGGAGGCTTCTGATTTTTTCATGTATTTTAAAAGATCTGTATTTCTATCTAGTCCCCTTTATCAAACAGAAATAAAGGGGCATGCTGATGTCAGTCTGAGTTAACAAGATTTACAAGAATCCAATTTAGCAGGGATAATTTGTGTAACAACATAAACAGCTTACATCAGCAAGCGCATTTCTGATTTACAGTTTTTGAAAATGCAGTCCCAGACTCAGTATTTCTGATGCTCCTTTTTAACTGTAATAGTATAGTTTTGTCAAAGATTCCTTTCTATTGCACTGATAGTTCGGTAAAAAAAAAAAAAAGAAAGCAATAAACCCAAAGTTTCCATATACAGCACTGACAAGTCACAGACAGGGCCAATGTGGCAGTATTAGGAAAGGACGAGTACAGACACAGACGTCAAAAGTCACTGTTAAAGATCATATAAGGAAAAAAAGATCTGCTTTAAAAAATTTGTCGTGCATATAATTACCAAATCCTTTTCTCTCTCTGATCACTTCCCACCTTGACTTCAGAAGCAATGTAGCCTTATTGAGCAAGCTGCTGAATGAAGGAATCTAGAAGTGGCTATTTAAACACATACAACAAAAAGTGGGGGGTGGGGAGGGCGGAAATCAGTAAACATCTTCAAGATCAACTCAACATGGAGCTGGTGAAGCCCACTCTCACAAGTGGTTCTTGAGTCACGATGCTGAGAATGTCTCTAATCAGAATATCTTCATCTGTGCAACTGAGCTTACAGCTCCGACAAAAGGTTGTATTGCTGGCTTTCCAGAATTAAACCATCTCTTGCATGCTATAGAGGCAACAGGCTAGTTTCTATATTTGTTTTCATGTCACTTGAACCTCAGCACATGAGTGTCTCAGTTTTTATACTGGATAGCACTTGGCTTTTGTGTACTATGCAACTTAACGCCACAACATTTGGAGGTGCAATACTTCCAGAACAAAATATAATTGCAGCCAATCAATACTGGCTTATTCTGACACTCTAGATAGCAAGATGGGCATGGCAGAAAGAAATTGAATCCATATTAATTAAAATTACAAGTCAACCTTAGGACCAAGGCTACATAGAGCTGACTTAAACTTTCAGCACTGAAACTCAGAAGTTTCTGAAGTTTAAATTGATGAGATCACGCAGGCATAACTCCCACGATCAGCTTAGCAAAACAGATCTGCACTGGAAAGGAATGAGGAAGGACGAAGTATTTCACACTAAGAAGCCAAGTGTAGGAAAAAAGAAACTTTCTGAAATCAAGAACGACATTCATGTAAGTTAAGACCCAGTATTTATACAGGAGAGTACTAGAAATTGTGAAATATACACCACTTAAAACTTCCCAATGGTATGTGATATTGCTCACTCTTTGTTCCAAATAGGAGGCCAATGACTAAAAATAACTGAACATTTAAAATCTTTACCTCTGCTCCCTTATATCAAGATACAACTTCTCGTTGATTTTAATTACACTTGTAGTCATTACCATTAGGATCTTAAGACATGAACAGAAGACACAAATCAAGTTAGTTCCAGTAAATTGCCAAGGACAGGCACCAGGTTACTCCTCTCCCTGAACCGTTGCTGGTTGGCCAAAAAATTTGACACACATCGTGTTCGTCAACCAGTTCCTCTCTGCCCACTAACACCAGCATGTCTACTAGCTGCTTCAACTCATTCATTTTTAGCCACAAGTTTTATAAAAAACTGGATTTGCCATGAAAATGACTTTATTCAGGCAGTAGGAATGATAATTTAGGTAATGGTGGATAAACCATCCAGCAGCAGAAGCCAAAATACTCATGTCATAGCTTCCCTTTACATGTATTCAACCAGATCACACATTTTCTGATTCTCTTTTGTGCTGTGCCTAGTAAGCTTTTCAGACTGTTTGTTTAGATTAACCTCTCCTAAGGGTGCATTCAGGTACAAGTGACTAGACGTGTCTCCATTTAGTTTGTAAGAAATGCCTAGTAAAAACTGTGTCTAAACATTTCCTATATTTCTGCATGTCCTCATCACACAGTGCCATGGGTGTATTATACAGTAAAAGAAAGCACTTACCATAATATTTAAATAAACTTAAAATAACTGCATCGCTTTTCAAGTAAGGGATCTGACACGGAAACAGAATAACACAACATTTATTTGAACAGTAAATGTTACAAACAAGTTACATATACATACGCTACAGAAAATGTTTCCAGACTAAGCACAGTGTAAGCCAGAAAACATCAGGCGCTGCTCCAGTGAGATAAGAGCAGCTTTTAGAAAATGTATCAGAGCTAGCTATGCGTATCACTGAAAATACTGCTGTAATTCTTGAAATACAACAAAAGCCTACTAGATTCAACATAGTAACAACTATATTTGATGCAAAAGTACTTCCCCTGTTATGTCAATGACATGGAATGGGAAAACAGCAAAGCGATTCAAAGATGCCTCAGAATCAGGCTTTATTACAATGACTAACATCATTACTTGGACAAATCACATTAGAGGAGTTTGGGAGGCTTGCACAAAGTCGACTCAGAAACACTACTCATGTTGATAATTGGAGTAATCATAGCTGATTAACACAGCTGACAAGATCAAAAAGGAGTATCAATTAAAAAAAAATAATTGTATACACCACCACAAACATTTATAATTATATTCTAGCCAGTAAGACAAACAGTTTCAAATTCAAATAAGTACAAGGAGAGCATCTGCAGCTGTTTTTTATTTTTGCTTTTAAACAACCTATCAGCACATCAGGTCTAATGGTATGTTTCACTGTGGATCCAATCAGTTCACACAGATTTACTGAGAGTTTGTTTTTAACAGGTTTAGCAAAGCAGAGAAATGGGCTGAAGACAGGCAGGCAGAGCTGAGACTTTTACCTTTCAAATGGAGAAGGATCTTAGAGAAGTAATTAATGAACAAGGGCTCCAGGCTTAGGCGATGTATTGTAACACTTCTGCATACCAGAGATATTAATGTGACCATCAATTACAGGGTTATACACAGATAATGATTTTCCATCATGTGGGCTGTTCTCTCGCAGGTCACAGCATACTTCATTAAAGTAATGCACCATGTGGTAATTTTTTTCTATTTCAGATTAACATGTAAGGACAAAAGAAATTACCTGCAATACTTTAATACACTTTCTTCCTTATTTCTTTACTGTGGAGGGCAGTGTTTTTGAACTAATATTTGAAATAGGTAATGTCAGCATTTAGGTTCTTCAAAATCTCTGTTAAAAAAGAAAAAGCTTTGTCTTACCATGGCTGTGAGCAGTTGCTGGGCTGAGAGATGGCTGGAGTAACTCTTTGGTTGGAGTAAAATAAGCTTCTTTCCCCTGGCGCTGGCTCATTTTTCCTGGAGTTAAAAGCTGCGATTCATCGCTGTTTGTTACCGCTGCTGAAATACAAAATGGACGCTCAATCTTGTGTGCTTGTGTGTAGATTTATATCAACTTCAATGCTTCTCATGAAACAGGGATTGAATGCTGTCTTGTGAAATACTTCTTTCTATAAAATGAAGATTTCAAACCAGAGATTTGCTTGGGAGGGGATGACAGAAAGGAGCCAGAAAGACTGGTCTAAGATATGAGTCAGAAGATGGAAACAAAGACTAGTAGATGTATGAAAGCTGCAGGCTACTACTGAATACAGACACAGCACTGAGCTGTTACTTAAGTTCTGAAATTAGGATTTCTTTACTACTTCTTATACTTGGTTTAACTAGTCACAAGAGAGTTGACCCAGGAAACAACTTGCTAGGTCAAGCTATAGTAGCATCCCAGAAAGCTAAGATGAATGAATATATACATAAACATCAAAGAAATGCACCTTATTAATAAAGATCATGTAGAGAATATATCAAGAGAAAGGTTCAAAGTGGAACAGTTTCTCTCCTTGAACCTTATCAGTTGGAAAAGCACTTGTTTGATTTCTTCTAGCTATTCATAGTTAGACAGCCATCCTGTTTATGCTGTTCCTACTTATCCTTAAGCTGCACATAACAGAACTGTAAGTTTTTTGATGGGGGAAGAATGGCTGACTCAGTAACATCTCTCCTTTGGAACTAGATGTATGGGCAAAAGGAGATAAAAAGAAAAACAGAAGATGCTTGCTAAGCAACATTCTGCCTAAAAGATTCTAACTTACAATGCTGCTCACTTTAAAGAGTTACCCAGCTTTCTTCTAAATAGTTTTAAAAGTTCAGAAGAATATGTAGTCAAAATAAGTTCAATTTTCTAGATAGAACCTGCAGGTATAGAGGCTGTCTCCTTAGCTTTGTTACTACTATTATTATAGTAGCTCAAATGTGCTTCTCGAGCAAAGCCTAAAAAAACCACGAGGCATTAAGATGAATGTAAGGATGCTAAGATATCCATCTAAGATAAACCATCTAGAGCTCTTCTCCAGATAAATTATACCATGACTGCTGCTCAAGAAAAGTCAGCAGATAGAAAAGGAAGCAAAAAGCTCATTTTCCTAGTTCAGGGTTCAAATGTGTCCCTTTTTAACATTTTACAAAGGTTTTTACACAGATTTGTTCAGTCAGTTTTTTAACTATCAAGATGCAATGATTTTTCAGATGATATTTGCTCTGCAGTAAAGTTCTACAAAAGCACGAACTAAATTCCATGATATTATCTAAGCAACATCCATAGCAAGCTTCAGATTCCCCATTTAAACTCATGCTCCTCCAAAAAATGATTTTATCCTGGAATTTCAGTAAATTCACAAAATAAAGTAGGTTTACCTCTCAGAAAAAGAGCAATGGTCATTTACTCTAGTGTCTTGCTCACTTGTGAAAGTTTACCATGAATGATGTTCCTAGTCAAACGTGTTATTTCTAATTTGCCCAAAATACCAAACTGAAGCTTTTAGTTTTAAACTTGGGTGTCCACATGTATGTGCAGTAAAATCTTGGCAAACTAATGACAGCTGTAAGTCTCAAAACCCACACTCAAATGCTGACTAATCTTCAAAGCACTCAAACTTTCTAGAGAGTACGGCTTTAGCTTCTTAATCAGGTCTTTATGGCAAGGACATTCAAAACCTGATTTTTCTAATGATCTCAAGTTACATATCATTTAATTCTTAGGTTTCATGTCATCTTTGCAACTTGAGAAATAGATTTAGTAGATAAATACTCAGCATGCACTACAATAGCATTGCCAACCATTTCTTCCACTCAATGGCCTTGAAGTGGTTATGTATTTGTAGACTTCAGCTCAGGCTTCAGAGCACTCATTCAAAAGAGAGATCTTAGTTCATCCGATCCTTTACCTGAACGGGTTTAAACTCATCTGATCTATCTCCTTGAAGCTAAGCAGAATGCTATTTCAGAAAAGAAACATCAAGTAGTAAACATCAAAGTCTCTTTGTGAATCTTTGGAGGGCACATTTGAATACCAACAGAACTGTTAGGGATGATAATTCAAACTTCATTCTATTTCTCACTACTAGCAATCAAATTGCTAATTATAGATTGTCAGTAAGATTTATGTATCAGAAGAAATACAAATTGAGGTCTTTACAGCCAATTCAGTTCATCAGATAAAGTTCTGAAAAAAAAATAACTGAAGTGGTAGATTGCCAATTCTTCTGTTCCATAATGAGCATATCATATCAAAGTGCCTACACACTTAAAAACAATACAAGGACATGAGATATAGGAAAAGGTTTATACAAATTCAGTTCTGCATTAGTTTTTACTAAGTAGCAACAGTAGCTCCACTTACAGAAAATCCAGAAGATTGTAAATTGGTAAATTAAAAGTATTATTTAGGTAGTTATTTTAGCAGTAAGATTTTAAATACTCTGTTCAGGAATTTTCTAGCACCTAGCATGGCTACTTCGTTCACTGAAAAACATATCAGAAAATAACTTCCAAATGTGGGATAAAGAGGCTTTGGGAACTCTATGCATGTACATGAGTACACTCTAGTAAATGTCTGCTTTTCAGATTAAACATTTATATAGCACAGCTGTCTCATATTTTTTTCAAAGAATCACAGAGTAGTCAAGGTTGGAAGGGATCTCTGGAGCTCATCTGTTCTATCTCCTCGCTCAAGCAGATACACTTAGAGAAAGTTGCCCGTTTTTACATTAGACTGTGAGGTTTTTTGCAATCAAAGTCTGGGAGACTGTACCTGCTATCTACAGCTCACAAGACACACAGAAGCTGTGTATGCCATTAACTATATATCGTAAATTCAGACAAGAGGCCAGCAGCAGCCTGTACATTAATCTGCAAGACAGAGTTAAAAACCTCAAATAAGTTTATTTTGTACATCTAATATCACAGGAAGTAGCAACATGTATTAATTTGAAAAACGAACAGTCGGATGCCAAAAGAACTCTTTCCATTGTCAAAAAGATAAATATTTCAATGATTAAATATCATTTTCATATTACAAATGTGCCTCATCAAAATGTGTTCTTCATAAAGGGAAAACCCCTACCTGTATGGGGTACATGGACCGCCCACAAAAACTGATTAAAATCATAGCTTCTGCACAGATTTTTTCCAAAGGACAAAGTTCATGCCTGCACCTGTCCCTCCCTCACATACACAGACTCTAAATCCCAGGCAAAATTACTCTGCCAATCATGCACATGAAGCAGTGGCACTGGTCGATCCTTGACTGCATGCTCATGAACACACAGAAGTTTTCTCTACTGAAACAGTAGAGTCAATCTTTGAGTATTACAGTTCATGCACCAGTTGATTTCTGATGACTTACTGAAATAACTTACTGAAATTAAACAAACCATACAGCACCATAAACATAAAACTGTAAAAATGAATTTATCTCTGAACCACTATTTCTTTGCCTTTATTATCCACACTAGAGTAGCTTCTGAAGGATTTTTTTTTCAAAACAGTATATTTTCCACTGTATCTCAGCTTCTGGATTTGAAGACAGAAGAAAATCAAATATTTAGCCTAGGGGCTCACTTACAAAGAAAGAGACTACCTATTATGCACATATGTCCAAAATACCATAGTAAAGGTGTGTTCACTTACTTGATGGTCCATGAGATTCTCTGTTATCACCATGATGCTGTGTGCACATACAATTGAAGAACGAAGAACAGCAAACAAAAAGATCCAGGCCAGGAAGAAGCAAGTGCACAAAAGCAGCAGCAGCGGGAAAGAAGAAGGACAATGAAAACAGAGTTAGTTCATGGCTAAAATACAACGTGCACCTCAATACCAAAGGCGAGACCTCAAGAGAATTAGCAGCTTAGAAAAGTCAAAGCAACAAAACTGACACATATACTAATAAAGCAGCCATTAGAAGCCGTCGCTGTGTATGGTTAGTGTACATGATGAGCAACTGACCACGCTGCTAATTCTGAGTGGAATCTCCCACTGCTCCTATGACTTATATATAACGTACACTAAGAAATTTCCAGCTGAAACGTTTTCAGAAGGCTAAAGCTCGAAAGAAAGTTGAAATAACGTTTATTTCGAAAACTGGACCACTTTCAGACAGGTGTTTCAGAAATAAAAAAGCTCTTAATTGATCGTTAGTGTGCAAACAAGCGCAAAAGCACTAAAGCCATATCCACGCCAATGGCTTCAGTTGGCAAACACTGACCTAGAAGCCACATTTTGTATCAAAATATACCCAAAGAACTAACTTGCATTAAAACATTATCTTTCTCCATTGAGATACATGAAATGTGGCTACTGCAGGAGAACAATCACATACTAACAGTCCGGACACCTTTCTGACATTGGAATTGGAATCACTTAAAAGTCACTACTACCCAAAGCCACAATGGGCTTAAGATCCCACTGTGCTTAGCAGTATAGAGACAAGATAAGTTCCACCCATGTCTCAAAAGGTTTACTTTTGAGACACGCACAAAAAACATAGAAGAGTGAAAGCCAGCACACCAGCATGAAATGCCATTTCCTTTCTAACACCAAAATAAATCCAAAAAAGCTGCACCTACTATACTTCAGACAAAAACCTTCTGCTCCATTTCCATGTAGAAAGGAAATCTTTGTCCTGCTTTGTAAAGCATTCAGTTTTACTTCTCTGTTATCAGGACTAATTAACAGCAAATTTGAAAGAAGTAAAAATCTTTGCAAGCAGGAGACTCATCACTCCTCATCTTAAAACACAGATTTTTATTCCTCACAGCTGCAAAGGGGCATTAAATCATCACTGCAACATGCAGTGACAAGCAAACCTAAAATACTGCAACAAGAATTCTGAAACTGCAGGACAAATCATTAGAAAGATGAGGGAACACTTCTTTCATAATGTTGCACTTCAGGGAAGTAGATGTGATTGAACGAGAGAAGCTGAAATAAAGTGTGCTTGCTAAACAGCCTTCTGCCCCTTGTCAGACACTTTAGGTCAGACGGAAGCACTCCTAAAGGAACCCATGAACTTACCAGACAAGTTTAAGTACCAGCATATGAAATGCATACAAGAACTCAACAGTTTTCAAGGTACAGCTTTTTAGCAATGTACAGCAGACTAGGAGAAAACTTCTGTTTGGACTGTAACTGTGCTACCCTACGCTGTTTACAGATTGAAGAGAATTACTGACAAGAGAGCAAGGAAAGAGCCTGCAGTAACAGATCCAGCAGCTGATGGAAGGACTTGAAAAGCCAATGCTCAGTGCTGGTTTGCTTTATTTCACACTGCAAGTCAGAAAGCAAGAGAATAGAACTGGAAAAATAAATTACTAACAGGCACACAGATCAGAAGTTTCTGATGCACGGTTGCTAACAGCACATACTTACATGTTGAAGAAACACAGAGAAAAAGCACAGCAGAGGGTTCTGCCTCACTGCCTGCTTCTCAAGCAGTTTGCCCAAGATACAACATGACACCACAGAGCAGGGCAACCGGTCACCCGAGACGACGCAGGGACTTTTGCGTAAATATTTTAGCAATGCCTGGTTAATCCTATGCACCGGTACAAACAGCTCCCATGCCAGGGACTGAAACACAAGCCTGGCTAACTCTGATCTTCCCCAATAAACATTCTGTTTACACATCAAACCACGTTCCTTGCTGGTCAGCGTCCCCTTCGCTAGAAAAAACTGGGCCTGTGCATTTACCTAAAACCAAATGAATATTCTGAACACGATGTGAGACATTAAAATACTGAAATGAGACTATCTCAGTCAAGAAGACCTCTATTTTTTCCAATAGCCTATTGGAACCTCAATGATTTGTAATTCCTTTCCCTGCAGATCAGCAATTCAAACCCTTCAGGAAACAAAAAATGATCATTTTACTACCTTGGTGACTGCTTTGAAAAGAATGCACCCTCAGGGCATTCCCGTTCCTCATCTCCCATGATTTTTATTTTAAATACAAAGAATTAAGAGAAATCAATATGCACTTATTTCCAGAGACACAGCCCACTGTATTTTCACATTTACTTAATTGACGACACGCTTCAGTTACACAGTAAACCTTCTGACAAGGGAGGTTCCCCACATTAAATGACTTCGTTTCTGCTGGGGCATATTCAATTAAAAATGTTTCTACCAAACCATACAAAGCTCAGCACTCCTCCCAGTAACATTTCAGCTATTCAATACCAGGGAATGAAGAACAGTGACACTGACCATCTCATGCAATAGCAGCAAGAATACTTTCATACAAAAGCTGCTCTGTGCTTCAAAAAAGCATTATTATTAGACATTCATTTCTCTGGGATAAAGCTTATAATAACTGCCACTAAGCCTAAAATTACATCTGCCAACTTGTCCTATAAAGTGAAATCCTTCTCCTGCTGAAGATTAGCCAAAAGCAAAAGTGAATGTCACGCTAGCGTGTCCCAATCTAACACTATAAGAGATCAATTTGTTAAAAATCTTTACTAGACTTACAATCTAAACCTACAACTAAATTCTTAATAGAGTTTGAACAAGTATTTTAAAGCCAAATTAGAATTTTTAGCCTGCTGAAGAGAGACATTTTCAGGAAGCTGTCTTTATTACATATAAATCACTAATATCAGTCATGTTTCAACTAAATTCAGGACCACTAACCCAGCCTGCAGAGCTGATCAGTAAAAAGGACCAATAAATTAAAACTTGGGGGGGGGGGGGGGGGGGGGGGAGGAAAGTTACTTTGCCATCTGCTAATGCATTTAAATAAAAGTACATATTCCTGATTTCAGATATAGCCTGTTGGTTTCCAATGCAGCAAACAGTTTTGCTTCAAATCATGCACTTCCTATTGAAATGCTCTAGAATAAAAATTTACCACTGATTTGAAGTACTTACTGATCGAAGTCAGGCTTAACGCTTAATGAAAGTGTGATATAAGATGATCACTTTTATCCCAGTTTGTGCTGGATCTGCCCAACTTCAGGTTTCTGTGTAGTAAAATGTACACAGCCTCGCTTCAGGACACCTTTTTAAAAAAACATGCTTTTGTGAAGGCCTGTCATAAAAACAGAAGTAGGAAATTTCTATTACCTTCAACATTACAGTGAGTTTTTTTTAGATTAAGGAGCACAGCAATTGAACTGATGGTTTTGGTTTTTTTTTAATAAAATATCCTATTAGAGAGTTGGTAGATAATACTTGAAGTGCATTGTGCGTGTCTGCTGTATTTATGTGCATAGAATGTACACATATTTGTCCTGCACAATTCAGGGAAATTTTAACTACAGGAAAAAAAAAAACACAACTTTTTAAGTGCATTGTAATACAATCTCAAAATGATTTCTCAAAAGTATTTTATTACTGCCTTTATCTTATCAAATGAATAACTTCATGTGGTAGTTGAACCATCACAAAAAAAAAGTTTGTTTCTAATTGTTAAAACCTCATATTCACCTCAATTTAGAGAATCCAATTTTGCCCTTTGGAGGCAGCACTTTGTATCAGATAACAACTTTGGAAGGAAAAAGTCATTTCCTACTTCAGTTATTAGAGTGCTTTCACAGAACGTAGCTTGTGGAAAAAAATAAGTTCTTAAATAATTCTGACAGCCTGATGATGACTAAGTGTCACAGCACCCTCTGTGCTTTTCCTGTTTTTAACTTGTGCTTAGAAAGAGAGCTGGGACATTCACTGCTTCAGAAAATTTATAATCTGCACAGATTACCAACTTTTGTACCTGAAATGAGCCTGAAAATACATAATTACCTGTATTCCTTTCTTTTCTGCCCCTTATCCCACTGAGAAATATTTTTTTTTTTGTCCATAGTAAGTAACTGATAAAGTGTTAACAAGTGAGACTGACAGGCATATTTTTCTTTTGGGATTCAGATGCATGAAGTATCAAATCCAAGAACCAGACATTTCTTGACATCCAGCCCTCCTGCCATTAGAGTCTACCAAATTATGGTTGATAGGACATAATGCACCAAGTGCATTTACCAGAAAAGTATTGACTCAACAGAAACAATTCAAGCTGTTTGACCCTTCTCCTAGGAAAAACATCTTTGTTTTCATTTGAATACATGAAGCCACATTTAAGTTACTCACTGAATTTTTGTCAAGTTCCCCATCAGCCAGAACAGTCTCCATGCTGAAAGAGCGTGTTGTGTCTCTCCTTCAGCTACAGTTCTTCCATCCTGCCACACAATGTCCTGGAGAGAAAACAAAACAAAACAAAAAGTAATGCCCAGTGTCTGAAATCCATTAAAAATCTCTCACATTCTCTCTTAAAAGAACAAAGAGTCTTCTACTGTATGCCCTCTGTATTATGGTTCCTTGTAAAATGCACACACTACCTGTAAAACTCAGCCTTTCAAGAGTGAAAGGAGAGGTCAACTTCTGAAAAAATGGCCAAAACAAAAGCTATTCCACATACACTCAAAAAGGCAAGTCTTGACATTTGGTCACACTTGCAAAAATATAAGGAAAAAAAAAAAAAAAAAAAAAAAAAAAAAGGAAAGCTAGATAGAGGGAAATCCTTCATTTTTCCCTTGTATTTTCCCTTCACTCCAGACATCAGCAGCAGCACACCACTCCTGCCCTGCAGACACAAGCACATATAAGCAGTTTGAATATATAGGAGCTGTTCTGGAATAGCAGAGACAAAGAGCTTCTCAGATTAACTTTGGAAACAGCCACGTTTGACTTCATGGAACCACAACAGAGAAATTAAATTATTCAAGCCAGCCAGCCCCTCTGTGGCACGCCTGGGCATTCAGCTCATGGTCACTGCCCTGGAATCTGCCAAACAATGCCTCATTCTCTTGATATTTCCTATTTACTTCTCTGATAGAGAACAAAAGCTATAAAAAAAAAAAAACAACAACCTCAGTACTACATCACATTTAAAGTCAACAGTGAGACAAGAAAAGGGTTTGGAAACAGAACTCAGTGGGAAGGCTTAATCATGTGCTTAGTGGGTTCAAAGAGGGAAGCAGATGAAGATGGGATGAGCGCAGAGATGCCCACCTCCACCCACGGCTCTGCCCCTCTTTCCATGGCCTCAGAGAAGAGACAGAAGCAGAAGTGAGGGCTGCAAGCCAGCCCATACAGAATAGAGGAAGGCAACAGCCCACAGGAGAACAACCAGCTGTCCAAGCAGCCTCAAAGCACATTCACACTGCCTGCCCTCTTGCCAGAGCAAGCACTCAGCAGAGTATTAGCCCAAGGATACTTTCTTCCTCCTTTCTAAGAAGGGCTGGGCAGGAAGAAGCTGAGTCAGAAGCCAGATGCTGAACATTTGGGCAAGAAGAAGAGCATGAAGACGGTGGAATATTTTTTAAGCTACAGTATTAGCGTACTGTGCTTGGGGTACACATGAAGCTGTAGCTTTAGCTCAAGCAAGAGCAGAAAGAGTAACTGAGCAGAAAGGAAGGTGCTCCCACAGCCTTCTGAGAGCTGGAGGCTGCAGGAGAACAGGGAGAGAGATGGGAAAAGAGGAGTGGGAGAGCACATCAACCTGGCTGTGCAGCTCCAAGCCTGCCTTGGGAAATACACACTCGTGGAAGAAAATTGCGCTAGAAAGAACAAGCATTTGTTCAACTGTTCCATTATTACCATAGTTTTTGTTCTTGTATTACATAAAGCACATTAGAATTAGAACTCCCTTAGGCAGAGCAAATAGAATTAACACACTATAGCAAATTGAAATACTAAATTACCATAACATATGCCACTGAAACACAAAAGAAAGTGATAACTTTTTTAAACAAAGTCACAGTCTGCCATTGTGCTTAAGAAATTGCAAAGGTTATTGTTCTCCATGACTCAGCTCAAGAACCAAGGAAGACCTTATTCATGGACCTCAGCAAGTACTGAGATGACACGTAACTGGGAAGTGTGCGCCTGTATGTTCACATTTAAATTAAAAACACGATCCATTGGAAGGGAAATTATTATAAGGGATTAATCGCCATTACTGAGGTGAAAGATAACGTTACCATGGGCAGAACTTATCCCCACAGCTTTACTTCCAGGAGCAGCAGGCGCAGCGGTGCTGCCTCCCCAGGGGCAGCCGGGGTGCAGGCCACTGAGGCACAACCGCTTCACACTCCTGCAAGCCGCTCCTTTTCATCTCTTCACCCCACACCCATTTGGGGCTCTATTATTAGCAGGCTATTCAACAGCACCAGGATGGCTACACACACATTCAATTTACGGAAACGCTAAGCACTCTCAAACAGGATGAAAAAGGAGTGACACTACAAACAGATGTACACACTGATACCTAAAGCAGTTAGTCAGCTGTCTGAGTTGCACGAACTCGCTGCCACGCAGTTATCCAAATAAACAGATCTTTCCTGACACTAGAACATTCACCCTAAAGCTGTTTTAAACAGATCTCTATTTTTACCAGATGTCTTTGACTTATGATTTTTATTGGTAACACTCCTGATGCATTCTGGTTCTGTCTGCCCACAAAACTGCAGCCCCTTCTTCATCTTCTCTCCTTTCAGTCCCAAAGGTGGTACCCATGACACCCACCCTCATATCCACTTCCTGGCATTTGCTGCCTTTTGTGGTGGCCAGGCAGCAGACAATCCAGCACAGCCCAGTGTACCACAGAGGAGTTACCGGGAGGGAAGGCTTTGCCTGCCCACGTTGGAACAGTTGCAAGAATAGAGCAGGTGCAGAACTGCTAGAGGACTGCATTCTCCCACGTTGTTTCACAGATCAGCAGATATTGGGCTACACTTACTTCTCTTGGCAAAACAGAGGCTGAAAGCGTACACCATTGGTTCTGAAAGTGCCAAAGTAAATACCAAAGCAGGAAAAGGGATCCCTAGCAAAAGGATATTGCCAAAAAGGAAAATACAACCCCAATTTTAAATCACTACCTTTTTAGCTTCTGGGAGGCCTTTATGATGTGCTTTTGCTGTTCTCATCATGTACACCAACACTGACAATCTCTCTGCCCGGTTGGTTGGCTTGGGTTTTTTAATTTACAGATGTTCTCATTCTATAATCACACCTCTTAAGAGATTAAACATTCAGAAGAGCTCACAAACTGAAACTGTTTCAAGATAAATATATTATGATAGCCCAGCTAATCCTGTTTCTTTTATAAACAACAGATACAAACAGGCATTTAGAAAGGCATTGCTCATTTTAAAGCAGCTGTAACAGTTGGACAAATTATGCTATAAAACAAGCTATTTCTCTCCAACTGTGAAAATAATCTAGGGTGATTAGCTCAGAAGCATACATTTCAAGTAAACATTTCAAGTAAAAAGAGAGATCCAACTTAGCACACAACCAACAACCTGTCACGCTAACACCTCTACTTCATTTCCATTGCTGTTTCATCAATGGACCAAGTTATTGGAATCTTTGCAGACCATATTTAGGTAGGTTTTAGCTTTGTCCTTAAGTACTGTCACCTGCAGTCATTAGATATCCCATTTGCACTGTGCTGCTTCCTCATCTGCTGTAGTATCAGGGTTTACACTGCAACACAGTACCTCGTAGACAAGTGCACAGCCCCGACTGTGACCCGCTAATGGGCCCCAGAGAGTGCTTGCTGAAATGGATACCCAGCACTGCTCTGGCCTGCCCAAGGGGGAAGTATTCTCCAGGGCTCTGACCTCAAAACAGACCTGCTAATCTGTTGGACACCTGCCTTCTTTCTTTAAGGTCTAGAATAAGTTACTGCACTTCTAACGCTCAAGATGGTTATCAGCTAACAGTATATTCTAAATTTTGTTATGATGACACGGGTGTAATTACTTGACTTCAAAGATCACTGTGGCAACAAACACAGACAGGCACACTGGAAAAAATGAAACCTAGCTGTTTGCATTGGCATCAGGAAGGGTAAGAACTGACCTAAGTCCTTTTTGCAGTCACAACAGCACCTAAGAAACACTCCATGGGGAATCACTGAATCATTTAGGTTGGCAGTGTCCCTGAGTCCATCTGCTCCAACCTCTGCTCAGCAGGGACACTCAGAGCAGAGTGTCCAGAACCATGTCCATGTGGATTCTGAAGATCTGCAAGGAGGAGACTCCACAGCTTCTCTGAGCAGCTTCTGCCAGTGCTCTGCTTCTTGGTGCTCAGAGGGAACCTCCTGCGCTCCAGTTTGTGCCCACTGGCTCTTGTCCTGGCACTGGGCACCCTGGAAAAAGCCTGGCTCCATCCTCTTTGAATCCTGCCTTCAAGATCACCAAGAGGTCTTTTTCTGGCTGAACAGTTCCAGCTCTCCCAGCTTTTTCCTCCTCTGAGGCGCTTTGCTGATCTCCAGTATGTCTATGCCTCTTTTGTACTGGGGAGCCCAGAACTGGACACAGCACTTCAAGTATGGCCCCAGTGCTGAGTGGTAGGGAATAATCACCTCTCTTGACCAGCGCACTATTGCAGCCCAGAGCATCACTGTCTTCCTTTGCAACAAGGGCACACTGCTCCTTCACAGTAAATTTGGTGTCCACCAGGATCACCAGGTAGCCCCACATAAGCAGTTCTCAACTGTGGTTATCAGTGGGTTCAGTTCAGTAAAGCCTGTATGAAAGCTTAAAACAGTACCCTTGAGAACAGTATTGGTGCTTAAAAAAATAATGATAAGTTTCTTAAAAATAATTCAAGTATCTTTCAGCAGCCATATGACAGGGAGAAGGCATTTCCACTCTGGTCCATGCAGTGGGAGACATGCAGGAACACTAAACTCTGAAGATATACATCTGAATGTCTGAATTCAGTGCAGCAGAAGAAATACAGCAGCCTGGAAGCAGCACGAGACCACACACCAGCTCTTTCAGTTCATGAGTGCACACTGAGCGTGCACTATTAACAAGATCAGGCCAGCTTCTTGCACGTAACACAATGTCACCACATGCCAAGGACCGCATGTTTGTTGAGAGCAGTTCCGAGAAAGCAGAAACTGAAGCTGAATACAAATGGCAGCTGTCCAGAAAGGTCAAAAGTGAGTAGAAGACCTTGTTAAAAAAAAATAAATCACATTTTCTTCAGCTACCAAAGCAAACACATTATGCATGCTAACAAGAATTTGTAAGAACTAGAGAGAGGTTTTACTCTGCGATTCTGTAAAAGAGAAATCTGAGAGATGAATTAACCTTGCAGTTCCATGTCTCTTACTGTAAAGCCAGGCCAAGTACAAATGCTTGACAAAACTAGTGATAATCTAGGGGAAGTTGTACATGAGTAACTGCATGGTTACCTGTGAACCACAACTTTAAATAAAGTTTAAACACCAAATTCAACAAACGTGCTCTCCCACATATATTGTGGCCATGTAAAGTTTTAAGTCAACAAATACACTCTTTTGAAATGCTTCCTTTCACTGTCAATTTCATCACCTGCCTTCTCATTTCCTGAATAAACAACTCATGTGCAAAGAAAGCTCTTTCCTCTGTTTCTCTATTGCTGTTTTCAGAAGGAAGAAAACAGGAAGGGTGAAACAGTTAAGAAAGACTTGAAAAAATTCTCATCTAGCAAAAACTTGGAAAGTAGATGCACAGTTCTGATAGTTCAGCTATACTTTGTTAGTGGTAGATGGCAATGAATGCCAAGAAAAGGATACCAAGCTTCTGAACAGCCACTGCAACTTTAATGAATTACGACCTTAAACAGGCATCCCACAGGCAAACTTGTTTTGGTAAAACAATGCTAACATCCTCTCAGATATTATGTCAGCTATTCAAAGCTCCCCAGCCTGTCCCAGTTTTCATGATGCACATTTTGCATGACTGCTCCCAAGATTCAAAGTTATTGTTGGTCTCGGTGGTAAAAATGGCTATTTCTTTGCATACGCATGTCTAGTTATCGGAGCGTTAGTCCCATTGCCTCCACAAGGCAGTTTTATCGAGGGCTAAATCTAGTTTTTGAACATAAGAATGAGAGGCAATATTATTAGTACTTTGCATTTACTAAAACTGAAACAGAGACCATCTATGAAGCTTCATAAAATATCCAAAGGACTTGTCCTGCTTTGTTGTGATGATGCAGGGAAAGAAGGCTGAATCACACCTTTCACAGGCAAATCTACTACTTTATTTTTTATGCCAAGATGCTGCAGTACCAACTAGCAAAATAACCAAGTGGACACCACACCGACCTTACAGCAGACACAGTTCTATCACTACTATCATTGTTTAAAAGAGATTATGTTGCTCAAGGATAGCCTTTGAAGAAAAAAAGATGTACTCTGACAAAGCGGTTAGACACCTTTCAAGCTGTTTACCTTTCAGAACCCCACCCTGGGGCACATTGGCCTTGCGTTTCTCCTGCCCAAAGATGACAAGTTAGAAAATGTTTTAGGAGAGTGACAAGTTCAATCATTTTAATTTTAGGGAATCCTGCCTTTCTTCTAACAGTGTTAGAAATTCTCATTCCCAACTGTAAAGTTACTCCTAGTGCCACACACACATTAGCTACCCAACTCATGCTCATCTCTTTAGAGGCTTGCATTAGAAGCCAAGACACTCCCAGTAGTACATCCTGCACTGTGCTGATGCTGACTGGTACTTTCTATGTCTTCATATCTCTCATTTTGACATCTGCATGAGGCTGCAGCAGGAGAACCCCTATGGTCACAGCGGAACAAGTCTCCAAGCTAACTCACCCTCCACACTGGGCTGTTCTGGTGGCTGCTTCCAGAGTGGCCTGCATATACAGGACGTGCTCCCAGCCCAGCCAGCCACATCATGACAAACTGCTTTAAAGACACAGGCAGATAACTTCAGCAGGGCTAGGGCAAGTGACTTTTTACATGCCTGTCTGCTTGTACATCCAGCATGGCAGCAGCACAGAGCTTCAGCCTCTGCCACACCGCTTCGTGAAGACGTGGGCTGTGCTTACAGCTATAGACCCATCCAACACTGGCTGGAAACCAATGAGGAAACAAAAGGAGTCAAGCCACTGGAAAATAAAAAGTAGTGTTTTTGTGAAAGGTTTTTCTGAAATGAAAAAGAAAGGTAAGTCAGCAGAGATGTTTCCATTGACAAGATGGATAGGGGACTGAATATTTCCTTCCGTTTCTGATGCCAAAGTGGAATCAGTCACCATACTGATAAACTGAGACAGACCTGAGTTTCCTTTGCATGGAACTTTCCAAAACAAAATCCAACCTTGTTTCTCCTAAAAGGATTTTTGTTTTTTGTTTTTTGTTTTCCCTTGACAGACATAACTGTCAGGTACAGAGCCAAAAATTAAAAAGACAGATACCTACTATTCCAAACCTATGAAAACTACTTTAATCATACTAAGTGTAAGACTTGAAAAAGACTCAACGAGAGGATGCTGTATTTTATATATATATATAAAATGTCTATTTTAATACTTCAAAAGAAGAAGAATACTATTTTCAGTGATGAAACCCTCTAAGTATCTCAGTTACAATACAATCATAGATACAGAACTATTTTACGGGTCATGTGAAAGTCAAAAGTATCATCAACTTCATAAGGAATAAAGCTTCAAAGAAAACTATTCTTACATGCAATTAATTGCAAGGAATCACATTATTGCAGAACAGAGAATTGCCAATTGCATGATGAACAATGACAAGGTGAGGGCTGTTTACCTAGCAGAAATGAAGTAAAACACGACAACTTACACTGAAGTTTCAGTCCTTCTGAAGTGGAAGTGATTTTGCTTGGACAAATACTTATCATCAGGACCATAACAAAAGCTATCACAGCTGAATTCCAGTGTCACTTCTCTCTGACCTGACTCAAGCAAACACAAGCAGGATTCCAGTTGTAAAAATTTCAGAAAGCATAACTAGTCAGACAGTTGTACAACATATTTTGCTTTCTAAGAGTTAATTTATGGTTTTAATGCAAACACCAAGCAACTATCTCAGACATTAGAACATGTATTATTTACACTGTGATACCATTTATGTTTTAAAAAATCTGTACTGCTGGAGTATGGACAAGAGCATCTTTCCAAGTCTGCATCCAAGTTGTTACACAATCCTCTACCTAAGGAGAATCATCCCCTTTTCTCACCCACAGCCTCTCATGCATCTTTGCAGGAGTTTCAGATAACTCAAATACAGGACAGCAGTTCTCCTCAAAAGAAAACAAAGCCAATCAAATCTGTCTCAGTACACTCTTGACAATGGACAATGACCCAGTGCAACTAAAGCAAATTCAGATTAATACCACAGCCAGGAGTATCACCCTGCTGCAAAGGCCGAAACTCAGAATATGCCAAACATACTCAACTTAAAAAGTAACCAAAAGAAACTAACATACACACATCCTTTCCAAAGAGCATAAATGTAGAAGGAATCAACTTGAAATGAATTACAGTATCGTATGTTCAGTTGTACACGAGGTCCTTCCCAGTATCTAAAGTAACTAACAGAAAAAGATAACAATCTTTACTTTTCTTACTGCATCTCTTAACTAATAGTTGTCAGTGTTTGACTGTAGGCTCCCTAGAGCATAAGCTATTTCTTTGTTCTTTATCTGTATGCTATTAAATTCAATTTGATCCAAACGCAACAAGGCTTCTCAAGTTCAAAGCAATATAAACAGTAACTGTTGACTAACAAGAAAGTCAAGGGAGAAGAATCATCCTAATGCACATTACAGCAAAAAGTAGAAAATGAAATTCATAAAATGAATAATATTCCTCCAAAACTGAGTCAGTGTAAAGTTTTAATCTTTCCTCTGCACTGTGTATTTTGCCACTTCTCAGAACTGAAAAGGATGACAAATCCATTGTATCCATTGTAATTTCTGTCCCTGTTAAAAGGGAACTAAGCTTTACAAAAAGGAGGTGAAGGGGTGGGTGGGTGACTCTATGTAGTGAAAATACCCTCAAAATGACGTTAGCTGACTCACTGACACACGCGCAACAAGAGTACGACGACTGTAACTTGGAGTGTGCTGCCATTTCTCTGCATTCATTTAGAAATACCACTGGACTACAGGCTTCCAAAAGTCCAACAGTGGTAACACTTTTTCTTTTTTTTTTTTCTTTTTTTTTTTGTTCCCCTTATTAGTAAGCACTGTTAAGGAATAGCTTTAATATAAAGAGAATAAAACAGACCATCCATCTTTCCTTACCCAGAGCTACCCAACCTACCAGTACAGAATTACCTTTCTACACCTAAGGATTTAGTTTAACCACGTCTGTGGATGTTGCTTTAAGAACCATAAACTTCCAAGGGATTCCATTAACATCAGCTATGATCCTAATTTCAGATCTAAAATGAGACACACATGAGAGAAAATCAGTGAAAGGTGTGAATCCTCTTTCAAGCTTTTAGCCTCAACACACATCTCAGCTGAGCTGTGCATAGCTGCAATTCAGTTACATTGTGTGAAGGAGGTTTTCATGAGATGGATGATCTGCAGTATTAAACATGGTGATTATTTCAAACGGGAACCTCATGTTCTCTGGTACAATTTAGTTTTCCATATCTTAGCAGCAGTGTCTCTTCTTGATATTAAAATAGAGTCAGTGACATAAGAGACGGCCTTCCTTTGGGTTTTTTAAGCCAGTGCTAGAAGGTAGTTCCTACAATAGAATCTAAGAGCAAAAGGTCAGAGAAGTGCATGGCAAAAGGAAAAACCCTAGAAATTGTAACTTAAAGTAGCAGCAGTTCAATAGCATCTCACTGCACATCTGATAGCATCTCGCTTACACATCATGGTTTATTAAAAAGATTTAGAAAGTCTAATTTAGATTTCCGTTGTTTATGCCAAGTTTTTTTTCTTTGCTTAATTAAAATAAGTTGATGCACCTAACTTCTGGGTCTTTATGTGTCAGTGCAATTCTACCTGTTTGCGGTTTGGGATCTGTCATAGAGTTCTTCAGTTTTATTTTCTGTTGTGGGGTTTCTCTTTATTACTGTTTTTTAAGTCATGAATAAATATTTCAAATAGCCTGTGCATAGGTTTAGCAGAACTAATGCTTTTAGTGCCAAAAATTCAACTTTGTTTTTCTGAAGCAACTGAGCAACTTTCATATAGAAGCGCTTCATGAATGTCATGCTTCCTTTAGTGACAACATCAACTAACGGCACTTAAACAATATAAGCTGGCTTTGTGGTTTAAGCCAGCAGGCATCTCCACACCACACTGCTGTTCACTGTGGGATGGGGGAGAGAGTCAGAAAAAGGCAAAACTCACAGGCTGGGATAAAGACAGTTCAACAAGACAAAAATGGAAGAGTAAGCAACAATGCTAACAACAATTATAGTATATACAAAATAAGCGATGCAGCTGCTTACCACACTGTGGCATTCCAGATCTTCTCAAGTTGCCCAGCTCTTGCTTCTTGGACAGACCTCCTGTTTCCCTATTCACTTCTATCCACTAAATTGCCTGTTCCCCATAGAATTTCTTTACGTGATGAGAAGTACTGAATCATCCATGAAAGCAGTAATGGAAGAGATACAAGCATAATCAAGTGACAATGTACCTGCAATTTACAGTCCTCCTCAGAAATCATCTTGATATTTCTCATCATCATCATAGAAACATCACAGAATGGCCTGGGTTGAAAAGGACCACGATGATTACCTGGTTTCAACCCCCTGCTACGTGCAGGGTCACCAATCAGCAGACCAGGCTGCCCAGAGCCACATCCAGCCTGGCCTTGAACGCCTCCAGGGATGGGGCATTCACAACCTCCTTGGGCAACCTGTTTCAGTGCATCACCACCTCTGTGTGAAAAACTTCCTCCTAACATCTAACCTAAGCCTCCCCTGTCTCAGTTTAAGACCATTCCCCCTTGTCCTATCACTATCCACCCTCATAAACAGCTGTTGCCTCTCTTGCTTATATGCTCCTTTCAAATACTGGAAGGCCACAATGAGGTCTCCCTGGAGCCTTCTCTTCTGCAAGCTAAACAAGCCCGGTTCCCTCAACCTTTCTTCACAGGAGAGGTGAATTCCTTTTTAATGCAAGTGAGGCAACTGCTCATATTGTTTACAACAAATAAGTATATAAAAACAGCTTTTGCCAATGGTGAAGATAGAACTTTCAGAGTCTTTCAGAGCTCAAAGCCAATCCTCGAGCATGGAAGTTAAATAGCAACAAGTAGCAACAACTTCACAGCATTATCAGAACACATTTGATGTTCTCCCTTAGGGGCTTATGTAGAAGATATTAAATACATTCAAAGCAGAAAAGAAAGTATGGTTGGGATAACAGGGTTCTGAGCCTTTACAACCTGAGTATGGTTGCAAGGTTGCTTTGCGCTGCACAATCAGGAAAACGAAGCCTTGAGACTTCCTTGGAAGTTCTTTGAGATGCACCAGAGAATAAAACAAATAAAGAAAAGGAAGCATTTCTTCAATTCAAGGCCCAAGGAATCTTGAATGGACAAGGAACATCCTTCTTCCCTTCCATCTAGTCTACTCACATAGTAGGAATTTGTTCTGCTGTAAAATGGATTGATGGAGTGATCATTAATTAGTTAGCTAGATAAGTAAAATAAGAACAGCGTGGGGTGGGTTTTGGAAAGATACCTTTCTGTTTAGGAGGCCAGGGACAGACTGAAGGCAAACACAAACACCCAGACAAAAGGCTGCAATGACTGTGGACTCCAGTAAGATCTGTTTTCATCAGTTCTTAATCAGTTTCTAATAGCATGTCATTGTTTAGTTTTATATAGAAAATTGCACCCACTACTGAGATAACATTTGCTTAACTACCAAGATAATATTAGCTTAAAGCAATTTGATACCTGTATCTCTGCCACAGCAGTTAACTGCACCTGGAAGTGTCACATTGCACTTCACATTCCTGCAAAGGGCACTCCACATGTATTTTGAAGTCTAGCACCTAGGAGAAGAATAAAACAGTAATTTCCATTCTTCATGATGCAAATTAATCTAGGTAGCAACAGCTAAGGTGTCAGAAACATAACTCAACAAGAAACATGTGGCCTGAATTAGGCAGAGCTGAGCTTCCATTTCTTTGGGCGTATACAATGTCTGACATTTATTTTCAAACACAGCACTGAGAAGTCAGAAGAAGGAAAACTGAATATATCAGTTTAGATTGCCTGCAGAGGTAGCTATATATCTGGAACCACACGTTTCCAGTCATGAGCTGCACTAAAAAGGACAACTAGAAAATTGTAGCACCCTGCATTCTCACTCATTTACTGAGAGCCCAGACTGAGTATTCAAAATCAGTGGTCAGAAATACAAACCTGTTGAGTTCAGCAGATACACAGTACTCTGATCTCTCTAAGATGTCTCATAATGAACATGCTCTCTTTTTCCCCCCCAAGTAGTCATGGAAAAGTACCTGTAATATTCATTTTAATGAAAGTAGCAAGCATACAGAGCCCTTTATTCTCAAAACCACCTTGGCATGTGTAACTTTTCCTATCAGAAAGTATTTCCTTCCTCCATTTTGCAGCCCTCAGCAGAACTCAGAAAGAGATGAACTGCCCTCTCCTCCTATTGATCACAACTTGGGGAAAAGAAATAAACCAAGATAAATCAGTAGCTCTTAATGCAATGCCATTTTCTGCTTTCCCACAATAGCTTTCACAAATTCTCTGATGTTCACAGATTAAGCTTTTATTTCTCATGTCCAGATTATCTGCTATACACATGCAATATGGAACTACAATCTGGTAACTCCAGGAATGCTATTAAATTCATAAATTCCAGACTGTAAGTGAATGGCTGTTTGGAAATTGCTGTTTAAAAGCACCAACTGTAAAATAACCAAGATGTTTACCCACCCAAACCACCTAACCAACACAAACACTTGAGTATTCAGTAATAAAAGCCACTTGCCATCCCCCACACCATGAGTTCTGTGCCAATACGTCGTAAATAATGAGACTGACTGTTTGCAAACGCTGATAAGTGTAATTAACCTTCATAACCCTGTCTCTGGCCTTGAACATTGAAGCTGAATTCATCTTGAAAACCAATTAAAATGCTAAGTAGTCTATACACTTTGGGACTAGAAAATGGCATACTGCATTCAATAAAAATATGAAAAGTACAATTATCTCCTTAGCACCAAGGATTTGTTGGTTATTTAAGCAAAAGTCTTAACTACATCATGCTTTTAAATAATTGAACAACTCTTCAGATCTCCTTTAATACCCTGAAACATTTAAGATTTATGCAGGGATACAGATCTCCCATCTTAACAAAACTGAAGGTTTAACAAAAAAAATATAGGCAAAGAAACAAAGGAAAGAGTTCGGTGAGTCAGAAGGTTTGATGCTGTCTTTTTGTGGTTATCTGTAATGACAGACATCAGCTGTATCAATAAGGGCCAAGGGCTCATTCTCAGCTCACACAGCATGCTCTGCATTTCATTTAGCCTTTAACTTCATTCTCCCCAGCAGGGTACCCTTACTCATTCTGCCCTCTAGATCAAAAGGAAAAGGAAAGATACTTAAGATTTATGTTGCTGAAACGGCCTTTCTAGGGCTGACAGTTTTAAATGAGCAGAACAGCACGGCAGACAAATGGATCTGAAATTTTCATTTCTCTGATGCTCTTTCCTGAATGAAAAGCATAGAAAATGTTGGGCTACAGTGCTTAACTGCAAGGTAAGGCTTCAGGCAGACCTCACAGCCAGCTAAAAGCTGCCTACATATTGAGAGCTTCTTAGAAATATATTAAAAAACAACATTTCAGAATGGTGGAGTCTCCTTGGAGATTACTTCTGTAATCCATCTAGCTTTAAGATAACAGAAACATCCCAAACCACACACAGTCATTCATTTTCAAGAACATTTCTGAATGTGGCAGCATTCCAGTTTAGACAATGCTCTAAGCTGATTACAAATGGTTCTGTAGTTTTAAAATATTCTATTAAATAATGATGGGATTTTTTAGATCTCATTGAGACAAAAATATCTTTAGGATCTTTACAGTGGATGTCGTATTTCCTCTAACAACATAAACCAAACATGTTGTCTTGCCATGAAATTCAGATGCTTGTGCATCTGCAGCTGTAGCTTAAGGCCTTTTTTCCAGTCCCTTAGTTTTGTCAAAGTTGGAGCAACCTGTATGTTATTCTATTACCACATCCCCAAATAATGAAGGGAATCAAAGATTATAGTCATATCCCTAAGCACTGAAGCAAACAAAAGCTTATAACAGACTGCTGCCCATACGCTTACACGAGCATTTCAGAGTCTACTGACCTGACCAAATATTATTTTGCATGTCAAAGTACAAACACTGTCACAGGTGGAGAAAAGCACTCTGTAGCTTTGCTTAAAAAACAAATCGCTATCATTTCCTGCCTTCCACCCTTCGTGACCTGAGCTCAAAATTCACATTATAAGATTTTAAACCAGGTATGAGATTCTGCTCATTTAGTAACATCACAACTTTTTCCATGCTATTCTGTATAGAAGCTGCCACATTACAATCAGAGAGGTAAAATCTGTGCATCTTTATAGTCAATTATTACATCTATTCCTTCTCATTAATCATCACTGTTATTCACTCTGGTACTAATTAAATTCATGGTTGTTGTTGTTTTTCCAGTTAAAACAGCAGGTAGAGACATAACTCTCTTGACAGAAGGAAAAGTAGGTAAGGTGATTTCTAATTCTGCAATGAACCTGAGCTGCTTATCACCATGTAAAAGTTACTACTCCGTTCTACCATCAGAATATTGTTTCCCCTGATCTATGCGTGTATCTAAGCAGTCCTCAATGCTGTCAAGTTATCCTTGATATCTAATGCACATAGCTGTGCTGCAGATAGCAGCATTTTATGCAACTCGCCTCTTTACCTTCAGTTAAATAGTGCAATATAAAGGATATACTGCAAGGTTGTTGCAAGAAAATTCAATGTAAGCATTTGTAGAACTTACTGTCCATAATAAGTATACAAGATGTATCAATTTGAAAAGCAAAACCTTAGTTCCTTCTCCCCTGAGGAAGGAAGGACCTGCACCTCGGTGCTGATCCATCATAGAAATTTAAGTTACTGCAGCTGAGGTAACATCCTTCAAAATGTTTGACCCTGGAGTGAAAGAAGGTGCAGCTTCTGCATACAAGACCCACAGACTGTTCCTGTGTATGTTATCTGAGCATCCTCAGACATCTCACTTCAGCTGGCCAAAGCCAAAAAGAGATTATGATGATCTAAATCCTCTAGGTCTCCAGTGTGCTTGGAATCCTGTCGCATACTTCCCAAAAAGCAGTGGCCTTCCCAGCAAACTCTGGGATGTTTTGCAATGAACTCTCCAGCTCCTTAAGTTGACTCTGGCCCATCGGCCACCAGCTTGCTCTGCAGAGCCTCCTAGGAGCAGTAGCTTTCTCTAAAAGGTGACTTCACACACCTCACAACACATAGGGCACGAGCTTCACAAAAGTAAACTGTCACTGGAAGCAAAGAGCAGTTCAGTCCAAAAATCAAAACAAAAACCCAACATAACAAGAAGAAACAAGCAAACAAAGAAACAAGTCACACTTCCTTCCCTCCCTCCAAGACTTCACAGATAAAGAGAGAAATTCAACAATCACCTCAATGAAGACTCTGAACTATACTCAGAAATTCACGTTATGAGGGAAGAGGCTGCTTCTACAACACATCCCCCAACATCTTTAAGAATTATGAATCACAACAGATGCTACTTATCCTTGGAGAGACAACCTAAGTATCTCAAGTCTGAATTTAAGACAGAAATATCCTCTAAGGCAACAGTTTACATTTCATTCACCCACAAAAATCTAACATTTTTTTATTTTTTTTTTAATCTCATGAAATTACATTGACTGTTAGTGCTGGAATTATAAGCATTACATTTGAAACCCTCAAAAATGTTTACAATGAATAACAGTTGGGATTTCGTGCAATGTCTCAGATGTTTCAGCTATCACTTCTGGACACTGGCAGTACATTGGCAGTAACATCAGTTCTCTGTCACTCCAGCTTCCTTTTCCTCTGCCGTGACTACCAGCACCAGTGCTTTTGTACATGCTGTTTCTGCAAAAGGTCAGCTGCCAGACAACATTCCACATTCAGATTTACAAGTAAAAAAATAAAACTCAGACTGCAATCCATAGTTCTCAAGAATAACAATTGAGTTACCCTTTATACCATTAACCTAAGATGCAGCAAAGCCTTCCTGAAGTTTAAAACTAAAAGCAAAATTGAAAGACTCAAAGTTTCAAGAACCCTAAGGCTCCCATTCCTACTCAGCAATACCCTGCAATCATGTTGCTGACAAGTTACTGGTCTTTTTCCACAAGCAGAATAAGCCATTGAGAAGTTTAATTTTTGAGATGGATCTTCAGTAACCTGATGAACAAATCACTGTTGCAAGCTCTGCTGAAGAACTTGCAATATACTTGTTAAGTATTCACAGCATGAAAATTGCCAAGATGGTATGAATTTCAGAGATCTAAAGAATTCTGTGCACATACAAAGAGAAAGGAAGATTCCACAATTTATTATATAGAATAATTAACAAACAGAGTGAAAAAGATATGCCAAAACCTGAAAAAAAGTACTAAACTAGAATTCATCAAAAACATGCTTCTTACATGTGAAGCAACACAATTTGCAACCTGTGAGCTGAAAGGCTGGCAGTGCCCAAATGAGAGATCCTCTACAAACGAAGAACAAACCAACCATCCCCACGCACCACAAGCCTCACTGCCTTACACTTCCTTCTTTACATAAAGTAAAAGCATGTGTACCTGTTCCAAGCTGAGAACCAGTTGGAGCTGATGACAGGTGTGTCCGTGCACTCAGATTTATTTCCATCAGTTTTTCTCTAATTTCATAGGGCATCTTACTGCTTTTCATTCTGGTTTTTGTTTTTTGTTTTAACCTTGCTTGGCAAGCATAAGCTTGCTATGTGGAGCTCCTTTACCACAGTGAGGCTCCTCTTTTTAATGATAGGAGAATCTTTTCTAAAGAAAAACATTATTTTTGGTTGCTGATTTCAAAGATCAGGCTAAAGCTCTTACAAGTATCTCTGTGAGTTATTCAAATAAATAGAACCTGCACTTTTCTTTTAAAGATCATATGCCTGAAGCTCATCTATTCCCCTGAAGAGTTTCTACTACAGGCATTGTAAGGTAGCTGTTTGCACTGAGATTTATCCACTCTTGTCACAGCAGCACAGTGAGGGCAGTTCCATATAAATCCAATCTTGAATCATAGTACTATCTTGACAAACGCCAAGCAGCGCATCCTCATAGGAAGGTATACTTGGAGCCTTTAATTAAACTTACAAAGCATGCTTCATGTGATATTGGCTTCTCTCCACAAGCACAAAGACTGCATTTTTATTCCTGACGAGATATTCATTTGATCACAAAAGAAACATCACAAAAATTGTAATTCCCGTACAGGAGAAATGTAATGCTACATGAGTCTTTCAGCCTCCAACAGATCAAAATGGTCAATCTAGTAACATTGCAGCATAAATTTTGAATCCAGAATTACTGGCTTAGAATTGCAACTTCGTGCATATTGTGCAAACTCAATTTAGACTTTTAAAGAGACACGAATCAAAGCAAAGAGTTATCTGCAAAGTCTTCAATTTGCATCAGAGAGGTTATACAAATTTGCTCTGCTTACCCACACAAAAGCCTCATTTTTCCAAAGGAAGCTGCAAAGAATATGAAGGACTTCAGGTGTAGCCTACCCCTACTGTTCTGTTGTGCTTATTTGAAGGCAACAGCTCTGAACAGATGACAGTCAGTTCACAGAAAAGAATCTGTTTCTGATATATTACCAGTACTGCTCCCTTATACATGTGAATAGATGCACCCGTACATGCAGACTATGTTCTACAGGTTTAGCAAGTCCTTGCAGTTAGGCAGATGCTTCACAGGCACAGTCTGTTTGACAGCCACATAGCACATACCACTGTCTCTATGTCACCTGCAAGCATACCACCTTAGAAAAAACAAAAACACAACTGAATCTACCCTCACCTCAAATCAGTAGCCCTCCACAGTGTCTGAGCTGTCCAGAGGGAATACAAGGTTATGACTATTCCCTCTTCTAAAGCTATATCCTTCTGAAAATAGCTAAGGCCACGGTTAGTCATATGGTGCCCAGAGATGGAAGAAATAAGACAGAAATCTCCCTGCAGCCATTTAACCACAATCTGTGCAGGAGACCAAGGCCGAAGAAAGATGAGAAGTAATCAAGGAAACCAGAGCAGGCAGTTTAGATGGAACTACAGGAGAAAGTAGACAGGACATACACCGCAGGAGTAAGCAGCCATCCCAGATGTCCTTTCCTAACTAAAACTAACATGCAGAAGACACTCAGCATCCTGCTCAGGCAGCAGGAGAGTAGAAGCAAAACAGCCATCTCAACTCAGGCAGAGAACTGTCCACCAGGTGTGCATGCAGCCACTGTATCAAGTGCAACTCTGCACTGACAAATGGCATTCCTCCATTGTGACACATATGCTAGATCCACCTCAAGTACTAAACATATCAGCCACCAGCAGCATGGTCAGGAGGGCAGTCACACTGCCTTGACAAACACACTGCCTCAGGTACGGCTTTTACAGCTCTATCCTCCACCTGCCCCCACCTCTGTCGCTCACCTTTCATAACAGCTCCAAACAGAAAAGACAAAAAAGGTAACATGCCACAAAGGAGGACAGAGCACTGTAATTTCTCACCATAAGCAAACAGCACGTCTTAGAGACTGGTATCTAGAGAACTGGAAGACACATAAATCTGAACACCAGCACTGATCCTGAAATTTCTTCTTGCACACATGACATGTACGACTTCTAACACACAGACCCCTCACTTTCCCAAAGGTCTTCTGTATTAACTTCTGACAATGCATGCTGTTACTCAATCATACAACCCACAGTAACAAGATGTAACACGTTTTTGTGTTGAGGGACGTGGTATAGTGAGTACTACTGGTGATAGGTGGATGGTTGGACCGGATGATCCAACCTTAGTGATTCTTGTTTTCAAAATTTGGAAAGAACCTGGTCTACTACACTCAGAATAATGGCATATCAGCTGTACAGCACATGCAACAATCCCTGGCATACTGGCCAAAGTCAAATTACCACTATATTTGCCCCTGATTTTAGCGGTGCAGCCAATAAACAGCGCTCCACTATGTCAGTGTCAGCTGAAAAGAGATCAGTCTGTTAGAAATACCGAATTCTCACCCAGTCCATGCCTGTTCCTGACCAGCACCCACAGAACTTCTCCTTTGCAATTTTTCTTCCCAATCCTACTAGCTATTATTTGAATCTTCAGAAGGTCTTTTTTGGTTTAAGCTTTATTTTAACTCTGCTTTAGTTCATGCACAAGTTTTGTTTCATCTAGACCTGAACCAAACAATAAGTGCTCAAAGATTAGTGACAATTATATGCTAAAAGGAGTAACAGCTGTGTCCCTTTTTTTCAGTTCTTGAAGTTTTCATCACACTAGTATTTCATCTTGGGACTACTCCCATATTTTTAAGGCCAGTATACTGGGAAAAGATAAAACTTCCCTTACTTACCACACTCCACATACCAACATAACATCTCTGGGTATTGTATTCTTCATTTACACTTGGACTACACCTTAATTTAAAAAAAATCAAGTGTCTTCCAAGTATGTACGTATTCTTAGTCTTCCAGATGGTATTACAATAATAACAAATCTTCAGTGCCAATAACCTCTCAAAGAGTAGAACCGTAGCTTTTAAGGTTTGTAGAAAAGCAGGCCCACAATGGTATTAGTCTTCTATCCCCAAACAGCTCAACTAACAGATTCTGAATAACGTTCTGTGTGGAAGTATAGATGGCATTCCTACCTTTCCTATTACAAGGCATTTATAAGCTAATCTATTTTTCCTCATCTTTTGAAAAACTGAGGCAAAGCACCTCTACTCTTTGTACAAGCCACGAGCCTTCTCACAGCAAAAGATGGCTGGTACCAGCCCATCCCGTTGTAAGGCAGTACATAAAGCACAAACCCTTTCTTCTGAGGTAGCACCTGGATGTCTCTGTGCGCTATTTAGTGCGGACTGTGCTACACCAGTTTTGCTACAGTTACATATGCCATATACTGAAACCAGTAACCCCTACAGGCCTCCACAGTATAAAGTTCACAGTTATCTGCTTGTGTTCTGTGCTAGTACTAATCTAATACAAAGGGGTTTTTAAATTTTTTATTTAAAAAGATGACGAAGACTTCATACTTCACAAATTTTATTCATCCTGACTGGAAAGACTTCCTGATACTTTGTTTTCATCAAGGAACCTACACAAAATGAATTGCAACAACTCTTTTGGCCAAACTGCAAAAATGGACTTAACTGTGTTTTATTTGCTTGGGTGGGACTTGTTTTCCCCCACAGAATCACAGAACTGTGGGGTTGGAAGGGATCTCTGGAGATCATCTAGTCCAACCCCCTGCAATGGCAGGCTCCCTACAGTAGGTTAGACAGCAAGATGTCCAGGCAGGCTTTGAGCATCTCCAGAGAAGACGGCACCATAACCTCTCTGGCCAGCTTGCTCAGTGCTCACAGTAAAGATTTTTCTCAAGCTGTGATGGAACTTCTGTGTTCCAGGATATCAGCACCTGTTGTCTCCTTTCCTGTTGCCGAGCACCACTGAAAAGAGCCTGGCCCTGCTCACTCTGGGTATTTGCAACTGTTGATAACCCCCCTCACCCCGACCCCCAGTCTTCTATTATGCAGGTTGAACAGCCCCCACCTCCCTCAGCCTCTCCTCATAAGGGAGACACTCCTGGCTCCTCATCATTTTTGATGCCCTCCACTGGACTCTCTCCAGCAGCTCCCTGTCTTTCTTGAACTGGGCAACTGGGCACAGCACTCCAGATGTGGCCTCACCAGGGCAGAGCAGAAGGGAAGATAACTTCCCTTAACCTATAGATCATGCTCTTCTTAACGTACCCCACGATACCATTGTTCTTCTTAACTCCAAGGGCACACAGTGCTGGCTCACAGCCAACCTGCTGTCCACTAGGACACCCAGCTCCTTCTCTGCAAAGCTCTCTTCCAGCAGCTCAGCCCCTAATCCGTACTGATGCATGCAATTGCTTTTCCCCAGGTGTGGGACTCCACATTTTGCCTTTGTTGAACCTCAGCCAACTTCCTCTCCAGCCTGTCCAGGTCTCCAGAATGGCAGCACAGCCTTCCAGTCAGTCACTGTTCTCAGCTTTTTGTCATGAGTGGTTTTTTTTAGTTGGTTTGAGGGTTTTTTTTGCTGTTGCTTTAGTTACACAGGCTGTAATCAAGTGTAGTTGACAAAACTGAGTAGATGAGATACTAGAATCTATAAGAATGTCCATGACTAATTGGATTCATTTTAGATAATAAACTACACTGAAATTATTTGCATATGTATTTTTAGTTCATTCACTATTATGAGATTCTTTAATTAACACATGGCAATTTTATAAAGCATACTGTGGGGTCGGGAAAAAAGAACAATAGTGACACGATTTCTAAAACATGTAAGTATTGAGTAACCAAATTCCAACAGCAGCAAAGTTGGCACTGAAGACAAAGAGCTTCATAGCATTATGCCAAAATCATCCAAGCAGCAGCACTCACAAACTGGTAAATACACCAACACAGGTATACGAATGCTCTCACAAGCGAATTTCTTCTTCCTTGTCATAGCCTTCCCTTTTTTCTAAGCACTTCAGAAGACAGTAGTTCTAACTATTTTACATCTAATGTATAACATGCAAAAGAACATGCACAAGCAGTAAAAAAACAGCACTGGAAATGCGTTCAGAATATAACCTGTATTTGGATCACATGTTACGTGCAGTACATCTGGCCAAAATACAGAATGCTTGGGAAAAAGATAACAGAGTTGAATCTGAAGTTTTCTGCGATATCTCCAAAAGTTGTCTCCACTGCTCACAATAATGACCATCATGCAGTTTTCTAAGAAGTTCGGACAGTAACATCAAATATCATGCAGTTGACATCTCCACCCAACATCTTGCACAGCTTCTTCAGACCTTACAACCCTGGGCAAGCGCGTGGCAGAGTGGAAGCAATGCTGGCACAGCCATTATTTGCACAGAAGTCCTGTGGCTCTGTAAGAACTTCATCATGTGAAAGTAAGATTTAAAATTTAGAGCACAGAGCAAGTGACTTCTTCCAAAAAAAGTGAAACTGCACACAGACAATTCTTAGGGGAGAAGAAGTCCATTTCCAGCATGCCCAGCTGGCTCCATTGGCTCCCTTCTGTTGGGCAGGACTGCAACACAACAGAGCTGCCCCTGCCCATCAATCTGCAGGACCAGAGATACCATTTTCTCAGCAACCATTTGCAAAGCTGGGTAAGGGGTGCTGAGCAAAGCCTGTGCATAACTGCTGCATCCTTCCAGTGGACAGAGTGTAGACAATGTGGATAGGAAGCAGACAGCACTGTCCTCCTCCTTAGCTGAGAGTCCCTTCTACAAGCCTGGAAGCACATTGCTACACTCTCTAAAAAGGACCAAAGCACAAAGTGAACCCAGTAAGTAAATGGGAGTTGCCTTTATTCCATGAGAGTGGGAATGAGTGGAAAGTAAAAGTTAAACGACTAGCATTTTCTCTATATTATTAGTACCCATTCTTAGTAGTTGCTTACACCACTCCAAACATTTATCTAAACCATCTCAGCTCTCAGCAGGCGACAGATAAACTAACTCTTATGATGGCTTCCCACTGGAAAAATACAGAGAGAAACATCACAAGAGCTCTTAACAATGCAAAAAGGAACTTACATTGAAGGCCTTACAATGCAACTCTTATCGGACAAAGGTAATGTCATGTGAGGAGGAAGACTGGTGATCTTCCAGGCCACATTAAATATTTGCCTTTAGGCCGCACGCACTCTGAGCAGTCCTTCAACAACAAACAATGGTAAACCCATTCCCCTGGTACAATACAGCAGTGCAGTTTTGACCCCCACAGCTACAAAACAAAGACCTGTAGTTTATCTAGCCCAAATGTTTCCATGTCCACACAATATCCTAGCTATGCTTGCCACGCTCAAGAACAGTGTTTGCTTTACAAAGGGTAAAGGTTTGCAGGCCACACTGAAAGAAGAGCCGCATTGCTCTGCTCTCCGCGCACGCCCCACCTCACACAGAGCAGGCCTCCTGCCCAGCTACCTGCCACACAGCAGCCCCTAGGGCTGCAGCAGTGTGATGTGCCAGTGCCCTGGCTCAGCTAAAGAGACCAGCCCTACAGCACTGATGTCCCTGCAGATGTGCACCATGCGGAGCTCTCTAATTGCTGCTTGTGACCTGCAAGCAGCTACTTCCATTGGTCAGCTTAACACGCAGCAATAATGGGAAAAAAATTGCTATTTAGCACTGCAAATGTCTTCTATCACTGAATCCCCATACTGAGTGATCTTCCTCGTTACTTCACAGCTGGAAGAGGGAAGCTAAGCTCTCAAGTAAACGTATGTTTCTTAATTCAGCACCACTTGACGAGTATCTAATCACACATTTATGGCATCATCACATACTTTCTGTAAATAGAATCATAGAATCATAGAATCACCAATGTTGGAAAAGACCTAAAAGATCATCCAGTCCAACTGTTCACCTATTCCCAATAGCTCCCACTAAACCATGTCCCTCAACACAACATCCAGCCTTTCCTTGAACACCCCCAGGGTCGGTGACTCCACCACCTCCCTTGGCAGTCCATTCCAAACTTGCAAAGACTGCAAGAATGTACAATCTGAGCACGTTAACTAAAAAAAACAAGAAAGAATCCTCAGTGCACTGCCTGAACAAACGCTGCCTGTGCTTTGCCTAGGAGAGTGCTCACTTGGCCTGCAGAACTATCCTTATTACTACATGTTGAAACAGTAATTAGAAAAAAAATTCCACAGAAAATCTCATGCGAAGGAACCTGGTGTGTACCTGTCAAAAAGCGTCCATGTCTCTTAAAATGAATTGTATTTCTCCTACAGGATGCTGCCAAGAACCGTCAGTATTCACAAATTAGATAGCAACTGAACCAGCATTCACTGCCCAAATCTCATATTAAGTACGACGCCCCTGTTACTTAATATACCTATTTTAAGTAACACGCTGTTTGCCTTAGCTCTCCAAATCATGTATAAACACATATGTAAAGAACATCTTTCTGAGGAAAATAAGCCAGCTGCTGAGATGAGGCACTCCACAGGTATTCATAAAAAAGCCTCCTGTACTTCGGAAAATCCCAGTGTTGGAATGACGGTTCTGCCATTTGTCGTTTGAGGAGTCAAGTAAATCATCTATGAGTACTGTTACCTTTGCGGGGGGGAAGAGGGGAAAACGTTACAGAGCTTACTGCAGCTATTCCTAAGGAAAGACAAAGACCAACCCCAGTCAAGTATCCTCTTCAGTATACTGGGCACCAGCTTGCTATCAGCTTCAAACCAACGAGCACCAAAACCAACTTATCTTCTGATGCACAGTTCCTTGAACAAACACACTTCCTTAAGTTGTGTAACAATACTTTCATTTAAAAAAATAAATGATGTGTTTAAATTAGGAGTAACATGCCGCCCTGTGAATTCCAAGCCTTTTAAAAAAAAACCAATCAGCTGGTCTTCAGAATACCACAGCTTCTGCTTGCAGGCAAGGTAAAGATAACAAAAAGAAACAAGCTGCTTTCCCTTGCCTCAACTGAACAGCCATATCAACATCTTCTGCATTAGTTCAATACAAATGCTGGCTGACAGGATTACAGCACTGGAAAATACATGAACGTACAGATAGTGCACGAATTTATTCAAGCCTAGATGCTATGAGAACATGAAATGAGATACGGTGCAGGGAAATGGTTGAATTAAAAAAAAAAGGGAGGAAGGTCAGATACGCACACTTCAGTTCTGTGTCAAAGTCACTGCAAACTCAGGAGCTTGCAAAGACACAGATGTAACGGTTTCACGGGACTATCATCACTGCACATTGAGGGAAAAGGCAAACTAGGCTCAAACTCGCATCTATGGCTAGCAGCATGAAGAAAATGAGGCTTATTTCTTCATCTTGTACCAGAAGTCCACGTTACTTCCTCAAAATGAAAATCTCACTTTTCAAATGCCTCTTACCATCTGTCAGACACTTCTAGTTGCTCTCAAGAGGTTTTTTTTATGCTACCATATACGTTACATCTGCAACAGATTTTCCTGTTGCAGAGTCCAGATGGAATAAAACATTGTTTTATAACAAACATACCAAAATACCGTGCAGAATTCAAACTGTGTACAATCCAGAACCAGCTACTCTGAACAGAACACTTCATACTAACATATCTGCTGTTAAACAGCACCTTATTACAAGAACTGTTTCCTAAACATCCCTCAGTTTATAATGTTCAGTGCTGCATTTATACCTTCCTCTTAGAGGTGAAGGTCAGTCCTTGAAATACCAAGCTCCTTCAAGTCTACAGTACGAAATGACAAAAAAGTGAATTAACTGAGACAAACTACTGGAAAAGTATGCAACTTGCTATTGGCCAAGTGTTTTCTTCAGATAAAGCCACAAGCAGCAGCTTCTACTGAGTTTAAATTGATCAGCCTTTTAGGTAGAGAAACCATTTCCTTGATCAGAAATTGATTTATAAAAAACATCTCCAAAATGATGCAGATTGTTTAAGTCTGGGCTCAAAGCAAGTGCACAAAGTAACAATGTATTTTCCATTTAATTCCAAAGGTCGTGAAAGTGAATACTATTTCTTTCAGAGGAAATAACTTTTTTTTTTTTTTTTTTTTTAAATATACTCTCTGGTTACAATTAGACCTTCTGACATCTGAAAAACTTGTAAAAGCCACACTAGCCTCAATATCTGCTCATACCTTTTAAAGGAAAGCAAGAGGCCATTCAAGTGGCTCCAGCTGTAAGCCCTTCACTCTGCATTAGTGGAAGAGCTGTAGCAGCAGAGGGAAGGAAGCAAACTACTGGCAGTAAACAGAGAGGTTATCAACTTTATCCACAGCATAACAGCAAAATAAATCACTCAAGCAAAATCCAGAAGCAGCCCTCTAAAAGGAAACAAAGCCTTCAGGAAAAATCTTTCTGACCCCTAAGACTGTGCATCTCTCAAAGACAGACTGCTGAAACATATAATTATCAATTATGTGTTGTTAACTATTACTACTACTATTGCTACATGCCTTGTAATAGAAGTTAACTAGAAAGGCAGTCTCATTCAATATCAGTATGAGCACAGAATAAGAAAGGGGGGTGGGGAGGAAACAATGTGTCACTCAGTACAGCACCATTTGACATTTAACAGCAGGACTTCTTACTTCCTCACCAATCCACTGAATCCCCATAGGTGAAGAGCTGCCCTGCTTGGTTTCATGTAACAGCAGGGGCTGCGTAAGGACCCATCTCGAAAAGCTTTCAGCTGCTTCCCATCTCCTTAGAAGCACACCTGCCATGGAAGCGAGATCTGACCAAGATTTACATTGTACCATTTTGGGAACACAACCATACCCTCTGTACTGCCTTCATCACATTGAATGCTACTTCAGAAAAATCCCCACTTTTAGGTAACTTACCGCCTAGTCTTAACTACTTTGATTCCTAGAAAACAGCTCTGTTTCTTCACTGATGGACTTCTTCTGTTCTCTTTTATTAATATCTTGTTCGCTGTGCATTAGAAGTTGTTCTGCTTTTAATCAGAAATCTGAGTACCTCAGGGCTTGATATAGGCTCAAAAAGAAAAGCCAGTTGGCTCATTTGGAATAGTTAACTATATGATGTCACGTGTTTTCTGTATCAAATTTATTTTCTGTTCCAAAACAAAAGCCCAAGAGACAAACATGAGAAATTGCTTGGAGGATAGCCTAACATGACAGAGATTTCATAGCACATGGGGGATAAGGGAGAAACCCCCTCAGAAAATTACCCAAGAGGTGTCAGAGAACAGTTGTGCGAAATGCAATAGGAAGGCAGGTGGTGGAACAGCCACCAGGGAACAGAGGAGAGCCAAATCATCAGCATGGTTGATTAAATGCTGGCAAAGCGCTCCACACAAAGATCTACCAGAGGGAGAGGCAGCTGGAGCACAACTCCATAGGGCACAAGCATGCATAGGTTCTTGTACTGGGTGGCTGCACGAGCATTTCCTTGAAAGCATGACAACAGACAAAAAAAAAGTGGAATGCAGTACATGTAATTCCCTGACCCTTCTTGACCAGTTCAACAGAATATTTATCGCCCCCCAAAACACAGCAATCCTAAACTTCCATTTTCTACTAATTCCAGCACTTCAGCTCCCCCAGGTGTAAAACCCTGAAGCAATACGGTAAGATCTGAAGAAAAACCATTAGTAAATCAGCCTGCCTTTCACCCTGGTTCAGTTCCCAGTAAGAAGCACACAAGCCCAACAGTTTTTCCTGCAGCCTCGGGAAATTCTTCCTTCCATAGTAAAAGTTAATAAGTTTAAACAAACACTGATGACAATTCAAGCACAGAACATGAAGTACCCCCAGAATTTCACTGCTGTGTGTGGACACGAGAGCTGCACGGTTATTTTCTGAGAAGTTCATTTTACAGTAATTCGACATGAAAGCATGTTTAAACAGAGCCCTTTCCTTTAACCACATTTGACCAAGGAAAAGAAAAACATACATTGCTTGTTGTATTCTAAGTTATATCTGTCTCAGCAACTCACTCTACTTACAGCACCTAAGCAACTCCCCAACAAGACAAAAATTAAGCCAGCACCCACAAGTGAGCAGATCAGTGCTTCAGTTTTGAAACAGACTGCGTTAAGTCAGAGCTCAGAAAGGAGCTCTAGAAAGCTGTTTGCTCAGGAAACAAACTGCTTCAAAGCTCAGGAGCAGCAACGCAAAACCACTATGAGACCAAAGAAGCAAACACCCTCAGTAGCTGTCAGGGAACTCTGAAGTGGAGCAGCACGCAGAATTGCTTCAGTGCCTTTGGAAGGTACCAGGTGTCAGCCGCACCGAGCCATTCTCCTCCTGCACTCAGAGCAGCGCTGCAGCAGCGCCGGACTCACCGTAGGGCAGACGGTGATGGGAGCTGCACCCTGTGCCCAGTTCTCTTACACTGACGTTGGCTGAGAGCTTCAGTTCAATACCCACGGCTGTCTCCCCAAAATTCTGAACGTTAGGTTAATATCGAACAAGCACCAGCAGCGACTCAACTGCGTAACGGCGACCAAACAGATCTGTATTTTCTGTACTTCAGTTTAAATGACTGAAGTTAGGAAAACTTCCAGATGCGAGCAGAGGCCTCCCGCCCTCCGCCCCGAGAGCTCGCGTCGCTCGGACCGCGCTCCGAGAGCGGCACAGCCCGCGTCAGGAGTTGGCTGTCGCCAGGTGTCGGTCACCGCCGAGCTGCCAGCGGCCCGCCGGGCGCAGAGCCCCACGCAGACCGCACACCGCGGGGCTGCGGTTCCGCCCGCCCAGCAGGCGGCACTCCCGGCGCGGCCGACCCCCGCGGGACCCCCGCACCGCCCAACTGCCGGCTCGCCTCGCAGCCTGGCAGCCGCCACCCCCGGCCGAGCGGGCGGCACCGCGGGGCCACGCAGACGACCCCTCCGCCCTGCGACCCCGGCGGGGCGCCGGCTCACCTGTCCCCGCGGCCGGGTCCGGGCGGGAGACGCTTCTCGGCCCAGCCAATGCGGCCGGAGCGGGAGCGGCACCGGCACCGGGACCCCTCACCGCCCCCGCGCCGCCCCGCCCCTCTCGCTGCGCTGCAGCCCCGCCCGCCGCGCGCACGCGCCCGGTCGCCGGTTGATCCGCTCATCCGCCGCCGCCGCCGCCATAGCCCGAGCGCAGGCGCGCGCCGGCCTGTCATGCGAGTGCCGTTGGTGGCTGGGGTGGGGGGGGCGACGGTAGGCGTTGGGAGCTGCCCGCGCCATGGGGACACGGGGGGAATGGCTGGTAACGGGGAGCGGGAGATCATCGAGTCCTACCCTTGCTGAAGTGCGCTCCCCGCAGTCGCACGGATAGGCGTGTAGGCGAGGCCTTAGTATCTCCGTAGAAGGAAACTTCACAGCCTCTTTGGGTAGCCTGCTCCTGTGCTCCGTCACCCCCACAGCGAAGGAGCTCTTCATGTTTGTATGGAACTGAGTTCAGCGTGCTCTCATAGCAGTTTTAGCCGTGTATGTGTTGGTAATATAAACCCACAGCACATGTTGCCATATTTAAAATAAAACAAATTTGTACCTTGGGTTTTCATCGCCTGCCAATTGCTATAACTGGGAGCAGCTGCGAACTGCTGAGTAACTTTGGAAATGCTGAGCATCCTCTTTCCACTTATGTCAAGAGGAATTGCTGTCAGTACAGACAGAAGACATTTGGTGCCTCCAGTGCTGCCCAGCTAACTAGTGGCACAGCAATTGCCAAAGGATGAATGCTTCCAACCTTGAAAGTACAACTTCAGCTCCATCTGTTTTTCAGTGTTATCTCATTATGTCAGTGTCACTGGGAGTCCATTATCTCCGGCCAATGTTCCACTCACAGTCTTTTTGTTCTGTTCCTCAAATAGGCAGAGTTAATTAAAGGCTGAGTATTCTTCCAGCAGCATTTCTTTTTCTTTCACGTAGGTCTGTAGAAATACACGCATGCATCTCCGGCTGCAGAACACTGCTTTTCCCCTCCACTGTTAGGTACAGAATGCTGAAGAATGCAGCAAGCAATTGTTTTCATTCTCAGAAATAAGTTGGAGTTTTTCTGCACAAAGCTTTCTATGATGAACACCACTTTTTGCTGAAGGAGGCACCGAGATGGGATAATTCTCACTGATGAGAGGTACACACGCAGGCTCTCTCCGTTCAGCTTTAACTCACAAGGCTGTGGCCTAGCTAACGGGCTGACTCTGCGGTTGTGTGCAATTTGTGACTCAATCACCTCTGGCCTTGTGGCAGAGGGCAGTTCTTACAATGCTGCTTTCAGAATCATCATGTTTGCCCCGTCATGTTAAGAGAGCTGCAGAAAGGAAACAGGGCGCCTGAAGTCCCACAGGACAACCATGGGCAGGTCACGGTGTCGAATGTGTGAGGAACATGACACCAGGCACTCGGGCAGCTAGGAACTGGTCTGTGTAGAGAGCATACCAGCTGAATCCATGCCGCACTCTTTGCCTCTCCTGGAGGTCACCAGTAAACTCCTCTTACTCATCTCCTAGAGTGCTTTCTTAGCATTACAGTTCTTGTATTTCAGTCTGCAATAGGAGGGGAGGCTGCCAGCATGCCAAAACAGCAATCTTTTATGGAGAAGCCCAGCTCTCTGATCACATGATGTCAACTGAACTGAATAAATGCTGACATAGGTTTCATTAGGTTGTGCAAACCTAGGTTACATCACAGAAATTGTGGTAATTGGCCTCTTATAGCAAGGGAATAATGACTGTGCACTATTGTATATTCATGTTTGAGGACCTAGAATGCTGATGGATAATAGGAGTTTGTATCTCAGTCATTAGGGCTTCATGTGGAAGAAATACATGACTGGCACCACTGATATGTTGAGTGGTGAAAGCATTTGCCCACACTGCATGTCCCTGGGAAGCATGAATGGCAGTAGGAGAAAAAAGAACCAATTTTCCTGTAGGAAGGCCACAGCTACCAACCCTCTTAGCTGGAAGCAGAGGAAAGAAGAGATGGAAACTGCTGTGTAAAATTGGACAAGCTCTGTTCCATCTTTGATACCAGGCTTTGATTAGGGCATGTTTTCCTTTGAAATTGCAAGGATACAGAGAATTTAAGGGTGGACCTAGTGTTTGAAATAGTCAGAGAACAGTACAAGCAGGTTGTTCCCCAGGAAAATGTGAGTTGGGTGCCCAAGGGGATAACACAGTTGGCAGGGTAGGAGCTTTGCCACCCAGGGCTCAGTTTCATAGAATAAAATCTGGGGGCAGAAGCAGCCCCCACCTGAGGGTGGAAGCTTAGGACAATGCTGCCACTACATAGCTCCTTCCTAGGTTTGTGTATCTTCTGCTGTTGCTCAGAAAACAAGATAAAGCACTTGACAGTGTAAGGGGAACAGTAGGAGGGCAGAGTGCTTTGTTTTGTGGTTGGGCTATGATTAGGAATGGTAGATGGCACAGGAACACAAACAGGTTTTGTAAAGAAAAGAAGCTAAGGAAATTTGCATTATTCTCCGATAACATACTCGCAGAGTCACCAGAGGATAATTCATTGTAATCCTTTTAAGGGTCATCATATCATCTGGTGGTAACACGTACCGCATGGGGCTTCACTGGTAAAGTAAAACAGAGGAAGTCTAAAAGCAGCAGCAGAGTTCGAAGTAAAGCGAGATTTTTGCAGTCTTAACAAGGGAGCTTGTGGCACCCTGACTTCTTTTCTCTTTCTCAGGAACACACGACAGCTTCCTGACACATCCACAGGGGTGGACACCTTCAAAATTAGAAGGAAAAAAATCCCACAGATAAATGAACTAAAAATCTTGTATTAAGAACCATTGATATGAAGGAAAGAATGGTTTTCTGTTTTAAGGGAAGCTATTTCTTCCTGGCTCTTCTAGAAGTTCCACCTTCCCAACACTTTCAAAGAGAATAGATGTGTTTTTCTCAGCTTGAAAAGGTTTTTACAGCGAAGGTTGATATAACTGATTATAAGTACAAAAAAGCTTGGCTATAACTAAAAAGCAGCTGGGGTTGGACGGGGGCAGAATAGCAAAAGACTTGTAACTTGATGTTCACCGAAAACGTTTTTAGCCTCCGGGTTACGAGGACTCTCAGACAGCCTCCGTTGCCCTCTAGGGGAGAGCCTCGGCATCGCTCGTAGAGCTCAGTTCTGCTGCCTCTCAACGCTTCTCACCCCACTCACCGCGTTTCCCTTTGTGCTCTTTTGGAGAACTTAAAAGCATTGTGGCATCATCAGCATTTGAATTAAAAAATTTGAAAGAGTTTTTATATGTTTCCGGGAAGACTGTGATGGAAGACAACATTAATAGTATCATTTTCATCACACTGTTTGGTAATGCTTGGGCATTTCTGAATAAATACTTTGAAATTTTAAAATTATTTAGATTACTAAATAAATTTCCCCACTTATTCACAGTATGACGGTCCATTTTTCTTTTTTCCACTGTTGGATCACTTTTTCCTTTTGTAAGCTTCTAGAACTGCTCATTCTGTCACAGGCATTGGCACTCAATAATGCCATTGCATATGTTCTTCCTTCCTTTTGATCTAAGCTTGTCTCTGTGAAATATGTCAGTCCTGCTCTTCTGTGTTATATTTAGTTATTTAGGACATGATGTTATAGCATTATTTTTTTTTTTCTTAATTCAATTCAGGCACTTTGTCAAGTAGCAGAATATTTATTTTTATTCTTTTGCATCCCCAGTGTTCAAGTATTCTTAATCCTGGTCTGCTTTGTCTTTTTTTTTTTTTTTTTTTTTTTTTTGCAGTTTTCAGTATGCTCTTGTCTGACAAGTCCTCTTTAAACATCTGCTGTATCAGCTCCTCTGCTATCTTGGGAAAGCTCCTTCTCTCCACACATCTCTGTGGCTTCCATTTTCTTTCTGAGTGCTGTTATCTTTTTAGCCTCCAACTTCCATGTTGAGAACCTCTCATTTCTCACGCACGCTGAGCTGAGCTTGATAAGATTATATTTATCTGTATGAGTAGGATTCAAATCCAGTAATCCCGCTGAGAAGTTTTTGTCAGCAAGGAGACCTAAAGCACATTTTACCTCCTATGTAATTTGCATGCCTCCTCAAAACACTTTGTGTTAATGTCTGTTACTGTGAAAAAAAATGTGAAAGGATGCAAGATGTAAAGGTACTTTTCATGCAGAAAGTCAGCTCTTTCCTGGGTTTGAAATAATCCTTTCCAGTAATGACCTTCCCAAGTCTTCTATAAGGCTCTCTGCAAACATCAGATGCATCAGACCTAAGTGGCACTGTCAGGCTAGCTGCTCCCCAGGTTTGAAACTGTTTGTTTTGGAAACTCCATATTGAGGAGATTCTTGGAGAAGAGAAGAACAAAGAGGGAGAAGGTGAAAAGAACCAATGCAATTACCAATTACAGTACAGCTGTATTTGGCTGTTGGCTCCACTGACCTGTTCTGGCCAAAGGTACGCAGTTGTTAATGAAGTGATTAATAAATCCAGTTCAGAACTTTGCAGTTGGAGAGTATAGGGCTTGTTCTGCACCATCACATATCATTGTCAGTTGTACGTAGGTGGAATTCTTCCTCTGCCTAAAAGTAGCTACATGATTAATATAATCCTCCCAGGCAATAAAGCTGGGAGTCAGAACCAGACCTGGGTGGCTCTGCAGTCTTCATCTTCTGCACAGGGTATCCCTGTCATCCATGTGTTCCATCCATCTCAGGTGGTTACTCCTGGCAAGAAGTCCTAATATTTGTTCTTTCCAAGCTTATCACATAGACCCTCACTTACTCACCACATCCCAAGTCTAAATCTTTGGGATGTTAGATTGGGAGGAATGTAAATCCAGTACTCACTGCATACTTGCATGTTTTGTCAGCGGTATGTAGTAGCAATTCCTACACAGATCAGTAGGGTTACAGGAGTTGCATTCACATAATTCCTCCATCTCATGCCAGTTTTGCAGGAAAGAAGAAAGATGTGCACACATTTTAATAAGTGTGCCTTTTTATCAAGAACTTCTCCCTTTTGTTTTCTTCTTCAGTGTAAAAGTTTGTGCAGGATATTGAGAAGACATACTCAAAGTCATGAATCTGTCTTCCAAAAGGAGATTATTTGCTTGTAGGGAAAGTGAGGGACTTCCAGATCTGTGGGAATTTTCTGGTCTGTCACTAAGTCAGTGGGCAGTATCTGCTTTTCTCTCAATAACAGGATTTTTACCAAGGTTTTTGGTGTTCTTTTGTGATTTTTTTTTCCTGTGTTGTCTCCTTTCCCCTGTTTTTCCACCAGCTGTCTATTATACTGGATGGAATACCATCTGTGGACTGTTCAGGACAGAATGGAGTGCTTGTAACTTGGAGTGAGTCAATGCCCTCCTTGCTTTCAAACCTGTTGGCAATAAGCAATGCCATTCAGCTAGCTCATGACAGCTACAAATACAGTCCCTCTGTGACTGATTGCTGAGATTGATGCTTTAGGTGATGTGGCAACTTCAATTGATCCTTAGCATATTGCATATGAAACCTTCTATCTTGCTACAAGGCTCCCTCCTAAACTTTGATTGCTAATTGAATTCACACCCATAATGTGTGTACTATTTATGTCTTTATCCTTATTTCCTTAATACATAATCCTCAAAGCATATTCTATTTCCAGGCCTCGTCCTAATCTTATGGATTGCTGGCACATCTCAGCTCCTTCATCTTCTTGGTAGATAGCTAAGTTCACTTATCTTGTAAATGCTTGGCCTCTAGCACGTCATTACTAAAAACATATTCTCTGAACTGAGAGTATCTCAGCCGTTCAGGGCAGTTATCTAGTCAGTGCTTGGGGGATTTGGTCAAAAAAGGCCTACTGTCACATCTGATTTTTTTTCACAGTCAGGAATTCATTAATCCAGAGCAAAACACCGGTATCTGTGATGATCCATTCTATGATTCTATTCTCTCTCACAGTCTTGTTGAGATTGTTATTTAGCAGGGCAATTGAATAAAGACTCCATCCACCTCTGCAAATGTGTGTTGTGATTATGTGGTTTCCAGGCTGTCAGAAACATTTTCTAATCAGGGAAAAGCAAGTCAAGCAATGTTTCTCTTTTTTAGTTCTTGTACCACACAGCTCCTCCATTATCTGACACTTTATTTCTATCTTAAGAAAGCCTGATATATAGAAATCTATGCCGAAGCAAATCATCCCATCCATTTCTAGGTCCTTTCCATGTTATACAATACTACTTTTCATTGTTAACTATACTTTTATTACTTTCTTGTATATTAAAGGCCAGTGTTTCACATCTGGACCTTGACAGGCTGACTCTGGTAAGCTGAGAGTTATACCCTCCATTTTGGCATGTATTTTATAGTTATAAACAAATGAAATACAATGTGTGAAGCTCATCACTGGCCCAGCTACTGGAAACTTCTTGTCATTCCTCTCTGATGAAACCCTGTAATCTATGAATTTAGCTGGATTTCCATCTCACAAAATATCTGAGTATCAGAACTGTCATTTCCTTGTAGTCATTGTATATGTTACAGTTGTCATGAACCTTGACAATGAAGCACATTCCAGAAGACTTGATCCCCTTTTTTTTTTTTTTCAGAAGAACATAAAGTAACAGTAACTCAAATCTTCCCAAACATCTGAAAGTTATGGCATATCTTCCCTATAAAGATTTTTGTGAGGGAGAGAATAAACCAGCCTTCCTATCAACAGCAGTGTGTGCAGAGCTATAACAGCATTGCTGGAGCGAGTATTTATTGCATCGTCAAGGATAAAGGAAATTCTGGAGGCTTGGAAAATGGAAGGCACAGTTCCCGTTTTTGAAAGGAGTGTGAGAAGAACTGACCAAAGGAATTATGTTTTGTGCCCTTTCTGTTTCTAGAGATAGGTAAGAATAAATTATCTACTTGTGAGCACCAAAAGGCAATAGAGTAATGAGCAATAGCTGACATTAATACATCAGAACAAATCACATCTAATTAATTTCCTCTGTGCAAGGAACATTCTGAATGGGAAAGCAATGTGAAGATCTTAAATTTAGTAATACCTTAGAAAGTAAGAAAATACAGTCTGAATAAAGCTTTCTAAGGAAGGGATAGATATAATGCTACCTCTAAACCTAGAAAAAATATTAGTAGTTCCTGTGGGATCAAGAAAAGGAGAAGTGACAATGCCATTGACTGCATATTTTCTTTTGAAGCAAATCTGTAAATTCTCTAGCAATAACAGTTATTCTGGCTTTAATTTTCCTCCATCATTACATTTAAATTATGGAAAATAACAACTCAAATTGATATTAAATCAGTTTTCCACTGGGCAGGTGCTGCTGTGAAAGACACTTTTGAACAAGGCAGAGTCCAGGAATAGACAGGAGTAAAACTGAAGTGATTGTTCATCTCAAACAAAGAGTCTTTCCAAGAACTGTAATTAAAAAAAAGAAAAAAAAGAAAAAAAAAAAAAAAAAAAAAAAAACAAAGAAACAACCATCAGAAAACACTTCTGGAAGTTTCAAGTAGCATAAAAAAATCTAGTGAAGCTTGCAAATGTTCTAGATGCTCAAGTGGTCCAGGAAGCTTTTGGACGGGGCAAAATATTCTGTTCCTCTCTAAAAGATACTCCTACTTCAGGAATATTGCAGTACATACTTGACTGAAGATAAACAGGCTGTATCTGGAAATCAGGCATTCAGGAATGTGATGGGTGTTTTATGCCTCATTTCTGGTTCCAAAATGACTTTTTCTAGCTGTTATTGTTAATCCCTACATTAATCAGGAGGAGCTTTTGGTACCTGATTTGCCTAAATGCGTAGTTCTTCTTTTCAAAAACGTGAAAGCTAGAATCTAGTTATTTTTACTCTGGTTGGGATTAGAGAGTAATACTTTTCTTTTTCAGTTCTCTTATGTGGTACAATGATCTCACAAATGCTTAATATAAAATTAGAGAGAGAATTACATGACCCTAATGCAAATGAATAAACATTATTAAGCTTTTATAACAGCTTAGAGTGTTTAACAGTTTCTCCTGAACAAAGTCCAACCAGAAACAGAAAGCCATACAGAAATCTACCAGATTTATTTAGCTCTGTGAAACTAGGATGGAAAAGGCTGAAATCTACTTACATGTTTTGTTGCATTATGATCTTTTGCTATTATAACAGAAGCCAATTTCTAATAATAACAGTTCCAGAGGAAAATCAATGGAAAGAATGCAAAGGAAGACTGGGAATATCTGCTGGGTAGGTAGAACTGTGAAATTGCACACGACATAGGCATACTATTCCTAGAGTTCAAGTTTTGAACAAACTTGACCATGTTCAGTAAAAATGTTCAAAACATTCATTTCAACAAGTGCTAAAAAGACCTTCTTCCTCTGCAGCGGGACACTTCATTACATATTCTCCAGTGTGTGTTTCTAACCTGATTCCTCTCCGTATCCTCCAGTATCACAGAAATTGAACAAGTGAGTTGCAAGTGCATCCAAATTCTGGCTTACTGCATTCAGAAAATGCTGAAAACCAGAATTTCATGGTCTGATATTTTTCATGAAGGTTTTAACTTAGCAAATAGCTCAATTGAATAATGAAATTCATCACTAAAAAATGCTGATTCTGAGTCTAGCTGATTATTTCCAGCAACCCGTGCATTCACTGAAATGTAACTGTGAGTGGAATAAAAAAAGACCACCCCTTCCGCAGCACTTTCCACGCTCCATTTTGCTGGGAGAATGTGCTCTGCTCTGGCAGCTCTGCAATACTTCATACAAATGATATAGCTGTGAAGCACAAAATGAAAAGCAACAGCAGAGGGAGGCATACGAATAGGCACAAGACAAAATCTGCAGAAAGGAGACCTGAAAGCAAATGCAAGGAGAAGAGAAAGCCTGTCTGACAGAGGGTCAGAGAAGGGTAGGACTACACAAGTGGAACGGATAATCTTTAAGATCTTTTCCAACCTGAGCAGTTCTGTGATTCTGTGACGGAAAGGGAGCACTCTTGTGAATCTCAGTTAATCCACTGCTGGGATTAACTGAAGGCAGGGCACAGAGCAACTTTGAACTTGCAGGAACTGCAGGGAGCAGGTGAGGGAGTTAGGTTTGAAGATTCTTATTTGGGTTTCATTGCAGGTACAGCACTCCACTCAGGGGATTTTAACACTAACTTCTGCTCAGTGATTTGGGTACAGGGAGAAAAAAAGTCATTACAAACACTTTGGGAAACATCTTTCCTTTGCTCACCACTCCCTGCCCCGTACAGCCTCTTGTTGTGCTTCATGTTACACTCAGTCATCCTAGATGGTAGGCAGGGGTCTAAGTGTGGTGGCTGCTTTCTGCCCTCATCAGTAGTCACCCTTCATCCTCCTTGGTGCCACACAGCCCCAGAGACATCCTCCTTGTTGATCCCAAAGCCAAGGACGTCTCCCTTCCACTGAAGAGGGAGCCCTGGCACTCTCTGAGGCTGCTCACTGGCTGCCAAAATGCCCTGCCTTCAGAAGCATAGGAAAACAGTGCCCCAATAAGCATGTCCGAGTCATACACTGGGGCATCTTCTGCAGGACTTTCCTCTTTCAGCAGAAAACTGAGGTGTGCTACGCTTCTCAGGGAACTTAAAATCTTCATTACTACTGACCTTATTACATTTCTGCTCACTGCCACTTGTGTATTAAGAATCCTCTTGCTGGTGTGGAGTCAAGATATAATGAATAGACTGTAAGATCAGCGCATAAAGCTTGCAGATGGCTCCAATAAACACTCTCACTTATCTTCTGTTCCTGACTATGCATAAATCACTAGTTCCATCTGTCTGCTGTTTCTTTCTGCATCTTGGGCATTATAACTCATTAGGAGGTAGCAGAGAAGCTCATCCCAAGCTGCAATGGTTTTTGCCAAATAGCACGAGGCACTGAACTCAACCTTCAGGAAAACACACGCGTCAGCATTTTGCTGATGATTCACTTGCAGAAAGAAATGCCTGTTTTATTTTAAACTCCTGTCAAATTAGAGAACAGGCTATTTGAGAGCCTGGGGTATCAGACAAGAAATCCTCACTCCCTATTTTTCTGCACTTCACAGTGAGAGAGAATGATGGCAAGCACAGAAATCCTGACAGATTTCACCATCGTTCTGCTTGGCCCAGAGTCACTTACAGTCCCCAGTTTCCTGCTTACTATAAATAACGTCCTGTCAGAAAAAAAAAGAAAAAAAAAAAAGAAAAAAAAGAAAGAAAAAAAAGAAAGAAAAAAAAGAAGGAAAGAAAAGAAAGAAAGAAAAGTATTTGCAGCTTCTTGGTTGCTGGCAATAAGTAGGTATTTTCATGCTGTTTGTCAAGCATTTAAGGCTCTGCTTTAGATTTCTATAATAATGACTACAATAAATGCAGATTGGCTGTGGGCTTTGCAAGACATCAGGTGAAGGAAGCACTCAAACAGGCTCAGCTGCAGAAAGAGAGCAACACAGGCTGATGCAGTCTGAGAGAGAAAAGGCTACAGGAAAAAAAGTGAGAGTTAACTGGAAACCCTGAGGGTTTGGGAGGAAAAGAGCTTGCGAGTGAGAGGAAGACATTTCTTGATGGAGCACAGCCAAGCACAGTGCTGTGGACAATGGTGACCGCAGGGAAGTGGTGAGCATGCTCTCAGGTGAGAATTCTCATTTCTGCTTATGGGTGTATTTCCTAATTAAAAAGCTTTACACGTTTTTTAATGACATTAATCTTTTGAACTTGATTTGGAAGCTGAATGAAGGTTTCCAGTGCCAGAATGTCACTACTACAATACGTAGCTTATTAAGATATCCTTATTTTGACCCTTGAAAGTTTACTTGCTGTTGCTCACTGCTAGTTTATACCTGAGCAGGTATGTCCTCTTTGCTGCATCAGACACAAGTCTGATCTGAAATTACACTGTGTAGAGGCCATGTCCTGCCATGCACGTGTGTTCTGACACAAGTGTTTGCAGTGTTTGGCTCTGTGTGCATAAGTGTGATTCCAGGTATCTCAAGGAGCAACACGGTGAGGGCAGGGGAAGAGGAATACATCTATATGGCCCTTGGCTTGCCAGCTGTCACATGAGTCTGGTCTCCTTTGTTTGATGGAGTGACCCATGGCAGGAAAAAATCTCTCCATGAAGGACAAGATCGAGTTGCTCTGGCCTCTCACAGTTGTGTTCTGAGATCAGATCACTGTTATTCATTAAAAATCTGTTTGTTTGTTTGTTTTTTAAACTCCTGGTCCTTCAGAGACCTGTGTTCTGATGGTAGAGTTTTTCTCACTGAAGAAGTGCCATAAGAACTTGTTCCTTGTCAGCAGTTTGCTGCACCCTCACTCAGTGTGCAGACAGATTTAACCCAGGCTGAGGTGAAGCACATCACATATGCTAGCCCAACACAGGTTTCTCTGTGGCTTGTTTCTTGCTTCTCATCTTGCATTAAGCTTTCTGGCTTCTTTGTACCTTTTGGACAAAGTGGCCATGGGAGATGCATTCTCACAGCTCACCACATTGCTGTCTGAAGAGATCCCAGCCCCGGGCCTGCAGGAGTTCAAGGAACATTTGGACAGCACTTTCAGATGTAGAATTTTGGGTCCTGTGTGCAGCCGGGAGTTGACTTGGTGATCCTTGTGAGTCTCTTCCAACTCGGGATATTCTGTGATTCCATGATTTTTGAAATGAATGCAGCCCATTCCCTCTCTCACTTCTACGTGGCAAGTCCTATATTAGTAGTGAAACATGAGCGTGCTTACAGTCGTTTCACTCAGAGGTATGTGAGCACTGGCAACAAAATCCACTTTTCTCTAACTCATTTCCAGAACAATGGAACTGATACAGGTGCACTCATCAGAAGTATTTTTCCTATTCTGATCACTTATATTCAAGTGAGATATTTTAAATCTTAACCATGCACAGAATTTGATGACATTTTTAGATGCAGTTTGAGAAGATCAGTGCAGGCCATTATGCAGAAATCCTTAAGTTGTTTCTTTGGACAAAAAAAAAATAATCAGAAAAAAATTGATAAAGGACAACTGATTAAACAATGTGGGTGTCTGTAGAGGAGTGTTACACTGGATTAATCATTTTACATCCCAATTTAGCTGAATTAATAGGGGTGTTTCAGCAGGCAAGATTCAAGTGTGAATTTTCTATTCTCAAACATCATGGGAATTATGTGTTATAATTCTTGCAGGCTTGTTTTGTTTTGTTTTTCCTGCATCTCCCACACACCCTCCTGCATATACAACAGCATCTCATAACTAGGCATATGCCATTTAAATTATTTACCGCATTGATGCTTTCTGACAGTCTCTGAGAAAATGTATGATGCTCTTGTTTAGCCTACCTTGCACATACTGAGGGACTAATTCTGGTGCAAACAAATATTTTTCTAGCACTTTTTTCATCCCTGTGTATGGCTTCACATCAGAAAAGCCCATTTCCACTAGAACGTTAAGCATCGCAGGATTCCAGCATTATAATCCTTTTTGGATGTACAAAGCAAAAAAATTATAATCTACAGCAGCAGGAACAAACTGGTAACAAGAACGTTCTGCCTCATGCCAAATACATTTCAGTCAGTCTGAAGTCTGCGGTAACTGCTGGGTGGCTGCTACCGTGTATCAGGTGTGCCCCACAAACACTGCTGCAGGCTATGGCCTCATACAAAACCTCTCACAGACCTCACTTTCTGGCAGCTCGTACTTCCTCTATTTAGAAAATACCCTGTGAACTCAGCAATCTGCCAAATTATGCAGCCTTTGGATACTCTGTAGAGCTGATCTTGTCCTTGATATTTCCCTGCCTGTCCAGGAAGGAACAAGGTGATGATGATTTTCACCTTTTTGTAATAAGGATTCGGGGTTGTTAGTCCCTTTGCAGTTATAAAATGTGCAGAATTCAGAGCAAAGCCTCCTATTTTATTTTATGTACTCAAAGAAGTAAATAATATATAAGATCAAAGATATTTTTGCTACCTTCCTGGCTTTTTGTTTTACTGTTTCATTATGCAGACAGCTACTTGTTAGGCTTTATATCATTCTGTTTCTTTTGATGGTGTTGCTGCCTATACTGAAAGCAGAATAACAGTATTCAAAATACAGGTCACTTTTCTTTTGTTTCCTTTACTTACACACGGTAGAATAGATAATGTTTTGTTTTGTTTTTTAAACCTGTGACTTACAGAATTCTGGAAGAGTTGGGCTTTTATACAGTGTATTGATTATAAATAGCATTTGAAAACTGCGTCTAAATAGATACGTGTCAGACTTCGGGATTATATATATTTTGAACTGGAATGGGGTAGATTTAGACTAGATGTTAGGAAGAAATTATTTACTGTGAGGGTGGTGAGACACTGAAACAGGTTGCCCAGAGAGGTTGTGGGTGCCTGTCCCTGGAAGCATTCAAGGCTGGATGGGGTTGCGAGCAACCTGGTCTAGAGGGAGGTGTCCCTGCCTGTAAGCAGGGGGTTGAACTAGATGATCTTAACGGTCACTTCCAACCCAAACCATTCTACAGTTCTATGATTCTGTGATTCTATGTTATATTACATATTATCTCACTGAGTAGTGAAACTGAGGGGGAATAGAGGAAAGCTTCTCTCCAGAATGTCAGTGATGGGTTTGTTACTGTAGCACAAAGGCCAAAGTTAGCTCTATGTAAGGGGAAACACCAAGGAGGTTTACATGCATAAAAACCAGATGGAGCTGTACTAAATGTCTGCAATACTGCACATCTCAGTTAGACTCCAGCAGCTCCACCCACACCCCTGTTGTGCCCTTGCTTTTGGTCTTGGTGCAGAAGTGAGGATGATACTCCTGGAGAAGGGAGGGTCAGAATCGTTGACTTGGCTCCTACCAGTGCATCCATCAAAGCCTGTCAGGAGCCATGATGCACATACAAGCTTGGAGGCATGGGTGTACACTTGCATGTGAGAATCATGCCCTATATGTAATGTAGGATATGACCACAGTGCACTAAACCAGGTTAATATGCTGGCCTTCTGCTTTTTATAATCAGTTTATGAAATCTGATGTCCTAAGGTGGGATTGCCATTATGTGCTCTTTCTTCTCATCATATGAACTATGTTGAGGCACCAGGCTGACTGGCCTGGCTTAGCACGACCATCACCTGTTCCAGCCAGCACAAAAAGCCTGCTTGTCAGAAACACACTGGATCAAGTCACCTTATATTTCAAGAATAAAAAAATGATGAAGTCAGCTTTTTCTCCCCACACAAAACTTCTAGTTAGTACGAATGAGATGAGGCTGTCTGCCTTACTGTGAAACAGCAGCGGGAGTTAAAGTGTAGAGTGAATAACTGAGACACTGACACAGAATGACAACCAAATTGCTGTGCACATATGATAATGAAACAAAGAAAAGGAGAACCAAAGCAAAAATGAGACAAGGGCACATGAGACTCAGGAAGATGAAATTAGTTATGGAAACTGGAGCAGATTTTCTTTTCTCCAGCAGATGGTAGGATTTTCTCAGCTACAGTCAGGCAACAGCAAGAAAAATCACCCAAATCCTTATTTCTGAAAAGCTATCTCCGGCCTTTTTTGACTTGTAGATTCCTGCAATTCTAGGGGAATTAGGATAATAAAATTAAGCTGCTGGAAGAAATGTGCAGCGTACCTGGCATGTCTGCTAGCACTAGTCTGTGCAGCTGAGGTTTAAGCTACATGTCTTATCTTTTCCAGAATATAAGCGAAAGCCCATAGACAGCGTCTTCCCACCCAGCTTTAACATGCAGTTTAGGGATATCAGATAAGAAAATGTGCCTGATAGAAGGCAATTTCAGCTTTTGAGTCTGAGCTTTGCTGAAACTTCAATGAAAGGCAAAGCTTCTGTCTGTGCTCTCTAAATGCAAGCAGAATTTAAAATAGATGGAAATTCAAGAACGTTTTCCCTCTTTTCAAGAAGGCAGTCAGAGAGGACTGAACAAGGCAGTGCGGTTTCTGCATGAGCACGTGCATTCTTTTCAAAACCAAGGTCAGTGGAGCAGAGATAAAGTCACTGAAAGTTGGCTCCCTCATTTTTCTCATTTTTCTACTGAGCCGTACGTGGTGAGGGTAAAGAAGAACTAATTCATCTCTATGGATGTGGAGGTGTTGTTCATGCTCTTCTGTTTCTGGGTGAGCCTTACTCTCTATCTTCTGTACATGCTTAAAATTTGCAAATTAGGGTTTGCCATACTCTTCCCTATATTAACAACTTCTGAGTGGATAGATATTCAACCATCTGCCAAGGGTAATGTGTAGGAGGTGGCCAAGTCACTCTGTCAGCTCTAGGAAGGTAAAGAGGCCCTGAGTAATTTTCCAGCTGCCTTTACTGTAAACATTTGCAGCTATCTGCAATCCCTTGAGCATCACAGACATCCTCAGAGCTTCTAAACCTATTTTCCATCTGTTGCCTTTGCACCTACAGCAGCAATTATGAGCCCCAGAAGATTCTGCTGCTTTCCCCAACAGCAAGAGCAACATTTGGATCCTTCTGTTGTGTGCTGGTGTTGAGGGGAGCTGGCAGACAGCAGGAGATAACAGCTTCAGAGCCCTGCAGATAGGGTTAGATGCAGAGCTGGTCTATGACTGAAGCCATATACTGGCTGCGCTGGGAAGTGTGAAGCTCATGTATGATCTGAAGGACACTGCTGTGACCTGACACATGCCCAGAGCTATTAATGCAATTGCCTCCATCTCTGCAAAGGGAAGAGCATAGGCTCCGCTTGGATCTCCTGTCTGGCCAGAGAAGCTAACCAACAAATAAAAACCAATCTACTGCTCCTCACCAGAAGGAGGAAGGGTGAAAGTGGATTTGCTGTGTCCTCTGGGCATAACCCACTGCTGGGATAACTCGCTGACCCCTCTGCTGCTGGGCCCAACAGCTGTGAGCACAACCATGCTCTCTACAAGAAGAGGGGGAATGAGGAACTGGAGGTGTGTCTCCTTGTGCCTGGAGATACAGCTGGAGGCAGGAAGAAGCTCCCAGAGCTATCAGAGGGAGTGACTTGGGAAGAATATCTCTAAAAATAAATAATATTTATTGATTCTGTGACCTTTGCTCTGGCCTGATATACTGAGTTGATTTCTCTAAGCCATGGATGCATAGTTTCCATCCAGGCACTCCTTCCCTCAGTGTTTCACCTCCCAAGACCTATGCCAGACATGTGGTGGGGTGCTGGAGGAAGCTGCCATTCCTCTCAGGACTTCTCTGCCACAGCTAGATTCACAGATCCAGGTTTCATAGAAAAGTTGTTGATCATTGTATAATCAATGGATATCAAGATGTCACAATCACAATATAAACAAGAGAGTTAGGCAAAGCGGACTACAATAACAAGAGAGAATAAATGGAAGGCTTACCCTTATGCTGGGCTCAACACAAAACACCAGAAGGAGGGATCTCCAGACAAGATCCTTCCCCTCTGGTAGCCAGCTCTTAAATAGGTCTAGGAGGGGTGCAGCCTGGCTCTGCCCCTTCCAGCAGCACAGCTGAATTGCCTTCAGCTGTGCTCTTCTGGCTGACTCATGGCTCGCCTCAGGTGATCAATCAGAGGTTCAGGCTGTGACTCAGCAGTTCCCATACAGCCATGCACAGAAGGAATGATTTGAGTGCTCACTTTTATTTTCCCTAGGTGCTGAGGTACATTACTAAACCACCAACCAATTATATCCTAATGATGAGATTTTATGTGACTGTGATGAGAAGATGGGAAGGCATCAGGGAGTGTGTTTCTGAAAAGGAGATAAATTGAGTGAGAAGATGATAAAGTCTACTGGTAGAAAGAAAAGAGGGATAAATGGAGGTGGAGATACCTCTGCCCTGTTTCAGGAACCAAAAACATTCCTTACATAACAGAGCAGAATTGAAACTGTGTGATGAAATTAGCGCTGTGGTGACACAGCCGTGACTGCTGCCACCACCATTTGATTTCATGTCGCTTGGAGAAATAACCCAGTCCTTCACTGTGATCTCAGGAGCCTCCCATGGCAAGCACTAACACCCTGGTTAGCCTGTTCTCTACCTCCCTGAGCTTAGAATAGCAGCAACCAACAACAGCGAGGCCTGGAGGCTTCCATACCACCCCCACCAGCAGACAGAAGCTCCATCCCATCTTGGCAGCCTTGCTGAGTGCTGGTACCAGTGCTGCTCTGAACCTGCTGTTCTTCTGCCTCTCTGGTGACTGCAGTAGCAGTCCCCACAATGCTGTGAGAGACAGGCTGAGGGTGAAGACAGCAGGGAGGTGCTGCAGGCCTGGAGAGCATCTGTCTGAGGTGGACTCAGACAGAGTCTTCATCTGTGCCTTATGCATGTGTCCTACGAGTGCCTGCTGCGCGCAGGATGAGGTTCTCAGAGAGGTCCTGCTGAGGCCTGCTGTCTCCTGGGCCTTGTCTCCATCATGCTTGCTGATATTCACAGGAACAGCTTACCGTTGTGCACAGGGATACTTCCTCACTGGAGTCTCTCTGCCTTTTTAGGCTTCAGTGAAAGAAAAACTTGGATACTGCTGGTATCACTGGGGACGCTGACCCTGGTGTAGCCTGGTGACCACAAAAAGTGACAGATACCATCTACAGCAATGCACAGCAAGCACTGAACATACTGAGAGCTCCAAAGGGGTCACTTCCATCTCCCTGAGCACGGTTTCCACGTCCACAAGCAGCTTGTAGCAGCTTTCATTAGTTGGGTTGACAAAGCCTCAAGAAACTAGTATAAGATAGCCAGGGACCTGCAATGCTGGCACAGCACTTAGTGAGGCCAGATTGGAGCACAGAGACAAGTTTTATGCTGCCTAAAGATCTGGGGAGGTCAAGTAGCCAGTTATATACCTCTGTTGTCAAAGCAGCACGAATATGTAAACAATTTCAACAGTACTTTAGAAATCAGCGAGGTGCATTTCTGAGAACAAGAATAATGGAAAATGTGTTTTGGTTCATACTAAAAATAAAAAGTTCTCTGGTGCCTTCCTGCTTTAGAGATGGAAGTTGATATTTGGCAGGAGGATGACCTCATGTCAAAAATGTGCCATTTTCATGTCTCCTGACAACAGCCCATTTTGAAAAGGTTATACATCTCTGTAATAGCTCAGCTAATATGTGCTCCATAAAGACTTGTCAGAGCTTGGTACCCATGCTTGCAGGAAATGCGATCTGCGGCAAGCACATATGTTGCCCAAGCTGCAGCACAGAGACTAAGAGCCCTGCAGCAGCTGCTTGTGATTGATGCAGTACTTGACACCAGGGCCGAGAGCAACAAGGGCCGAGCAATCCCACAGGGATTACCTGTGTTCCTTCTCCTAGAGCAATCACAGAAGCAGGACAAGAACTGGAGAACAGCCAGGAGTTATGAGGAGATGGCAGAGAGGAGTGAAAAAGGGCAGCACTGAGAATGAAGACTGGAGCTATGGGAAGAAGGCCAACACATTCAGATGATGGAAAAAGATAACGAATTTGGCTCTTTCAGGTGCTTTCAGAAGAGACTGAAATGCTGGAAAACAGATTTTCCTAAGGAAAAGTAACTGTAATTATGTAACATTGAAAGACCAAAAAGCTTTTAAAACTTTTAAAAAGGGAAGGAAGCAAAATTCCTAATAATTTTAATGGAACAGTAATGGAAATTAAAGAGTAGGGGATACGAGAAACAGAAGTCAGAATAGCAAGAAATTAGAGCTGTGAAGATTTTGCTCAAGGCATCCGGATAGTGAGAGGCAGAGCAGGGAACAGGGAATAAGAAAGTAATTTAAAATATAAGACCGGTCAGGGCTAGTAAAAATAAACACAAAGATGACAAGTGTTCTCATGAGCCCTTAACAGACCTGCTGTACAACCGGAAACAGCAAACTCCTACACACCTACATGAGTGTACTACATAAGTATCTTCTCTTGTACAACTGTTCTTTCTAGAAGAATTTGCCCTCCAGCTTCCCACATTAATTGTTGTTGTAGGACAGTTATGCCTGTGATTTCTTTTATAGTGTTAACAATGTAGAGGAACCGGTAATGTTCAGTCATCAATAAAATCACCAGATTTCTCCCTTTACTTCAGAGTGCTCCAGGCACAGTGAACAAAGGAAGGGAGTTTAATTAACAGGCTACTGGTAGTTTCATTACTCTTTCTGTGTAGAGCTCTTTGCGGAAGGGCTAAACAAAATTAACTGCTCAGATGGAGGGGGAAGTGGGGAATGAAAAGGGAAGAACAAAGAGAGAAGTGAAAATGGGCTCTAGCATGTAACCACCTGATTTGGCACTCTGCTGTTCCCTGTGTGAGACCACAAGAAGATTCATCCTTGCTGCTAGCCCACTGGTTCAACCGGAGACAAAGTCAAGCTGAATAGAGCCCCAGCATTCTCAAATACATATTTTCTTCACAGTGGGCATCTGAGCTAATTGTGCCTGTGTGGAATATGTGGAAGAAAAATGTGGTTCTGCTACTGACTTGTCAAAACAGTACTGTTTGTGTGGTTAACTTATATGTGAGATTGCCTTCTGCTCAGCCTTTTTTCCTTGTGGCAGGCTCAGCTATTTGTGCTTTTGGACATAGGGAATCCAACATTGTCCCATACAGCAGAGAATAGGGATGGAGCAATACAGCCCAAGATCAAGAGTGGGGTTTCAAAAGCAGCAGTGTTCCTGTTGTGAAAGTATATCAGAGCATGGCACCTTTTCCTGCAGCTGCTGTTTTGTTTGCTGCTGCTAAAAGGCCTCTGCAAGAAACGGCAAATGGACCTGCAGATCCACCACACCTTTCAGTGAAAGCAGAAGCTCACAGTGCTCCTGCTCACTGCTGCTTCTGCACTTCACTTTTCCTTCATTCCTCCTGCCAGAAGAATACTGTCAGGTCTCACCTATGAGTAACTCTGAGGCTCTCTGATTTCTGGAGGAAAGGCTTTACAATAACAACTATGAGGCTGTGATCTGATATTAATCTCTGGATGTTCAGTACAGACAGGACAAGAATTTGTGTACATTTCAATTTAATAAAGAGCAACGTGGTGCTCTTGGCAGATTGCTGAGTGACCTCTCCAGGCTTAAACAAACAGTAGACCTACATTTGTTAAGGTCTGGCAGCACCATCTTCTACTAACGTTTTCTCCTTGTCTGGAAACTGAAGACTACATTACTCTATCAGAGGAAGTTGTGTTTGTTTAATATTGCCAGTTCTCTCCTGTCCAGCCACTTACAGCTTAATCAATATCTCAATTTGTTTTTTGTTTTGTTTTGTTTTGTTTTGTTTTGTTTTGTTTCTTGCTTGTTTGGGTTGTGTTATGACCATACAATTTACTTGTCACTAAACATTATGCATCAACCCAAAGCATCTACCATATTCCATCTACCACAGAAACCAGCTTAAATCATCAGCATCTTCTGGATGCAGTGGTTATTCTACTCTCTAAAGAGAGAACGTTAACAAATCTACAAGTGCATATTCAGTTATATGCCTACATAGGTTTCAAGGATTAAGAAAGATGCGATACGGTGGAAAGATAAACTAGAGACACATATGCCTGAAAGGAACAATTACTGCTAAATTAGCAGCAAGTTTTTGCCAAGGCACAGTCAGTAAAGAAAAGCTGTAACTGCCAAAAGGATGGCTCCTTGGAGCACGTTTGGCTGAGTGATAGCCAGATCTATAAGCAAATGTGACACTGATGGATAGCTCAGTTACACCTCTGATGTGAATAAGGAAGGGTATCATGTGCTCAAGTGCAGATGCAAGACTAAAACCAGTATGCCCAGAAGATTGTAGTATAAGTACAGAAAATCAATGGATGACTTAATGTGGTCTACAAATTATCTTCTAACCCCTTCTGAATTTGGGGGAGTTTCTGTATACAGACGAAAGACTTAAAAAAGGAAAGTCAAGCTAGAAGACACTTCAAATTGTAGTCTAACAAAGGCCTGTGCTTTTTAGTCTTTTTGTTGCCTCATATTTGAAATTAAGTCTTTATCTGGGGGGTGTGGAGGAGGTTCTCATCTCCCATTCTCTCTTTGTTGTGTCAACTTTTTGAGCCCAGGGCTAAAGGCTTCCTTCTCTGCAGACAGAGGGCAGCATCCACGCCATGTGTGCCTGCCCTTCTTCAGAGCAGAGTAAGGGAAGCAAGTGCCTGGGTTGAGTCCTGCATGTGACAGGGAGCAAGGATGACTTCATTATGTGGTGAAGGAAGCTGGGGAGTGATTAGCTCATAAGATGGAGGTGTTGGACTCTTTCTGGGGAAGAATGCATGATTGGGTCAGAACTGCTGGGGAGAGAGATATGCACAGGAGCTTTCTGTGAAGTCAGCAGGTAGTGGGATACTGTCTGTATCTGTGGCAAGTAAGAGAAAATTAGGAGAACATCTGTAATTGGCACCAGTGAAGTACTGTTGTTAGAAGGTATGGATAGTCACAGCAGCAACTGGAGCAGTTTCATGCTAATCATCTGACCCTCTCAGCTCATTAAAAAGCAAAACTCAAGGCAGAGAGCAGACAAGATGCTGAATAAGACTGCTCATTACTCAAGTCAGTGGAAACTGAGCGAGTAGCTAGAATGTATTCCAGAAAGGTAACAAAGAGAAGGCAATTTGCATGAGTGCAGATGCACTAGGCACTAACCTCCCTTATTAGGGGAAAATTCTTATCACTCAAAGAAAAAGGATTGCAGGAAATACAGTAGTCAGTCTGCAGTGGTCTGAGATGATCCACTATTCTCACGTGGGGAAGAGTTGCTTTCATCAGTTACACGTTATGAGGGCCTTTGTGCAGTGTTATGTCTTGCAGGATGGCCAAAGAGGATGAAAGTTGCTTTTAATATGGCTCCTGATAGTCTCCTAAGTAAGTAGTCTGTCATTTTTATGTATGTCTTCTTACTTCAAAGACCTTGGATCCACAAAACTCAGAGGCAGATCTTCAAATCCATACCTGAAGTAAGGAACATGTGCCCTCAGAATGGGGAGCTGGAAATTCAGAAATGGAATAAGAAGGCTGTGTGCTAAGAAGATGGGCTGAAGAAAAGAGAGCCACAAGTTTACACACTGCAGGGAGTGTTCCTGAAATCCCAGCTCTCTCCTAATGCCAGGACAGGTTCCCTTTTCTCACAGGCACCTAACCTGACTTTTGGGTACCCTCCTCTTACTCATTAAGAGGAGCACAACATAGATGAAAATTCTCCTTTTCTCTGGAAATAGAGAAAAGATGAGAAAGATGGGGTAGGAAGTGAGTTCCTGTCTTTGCACCATTCAAATCAAGTCCTCTTTTCCTGCAAACAGATTCATGTTTTCTCTTGTTTTCTGGTTCCCTGCCTTGGGTTTCTTCATCTTTGCTGCATGCTTGCTGGTTCAGCTCTAATAAGAAAATTGAGAGAATCTTTTTTATTGTCTTTTCTATGTTTGTATTTTGCTGTCAGTGTCCTAGCACACAGATTTGTGAACGCTTCTAGAGAAGAGTTATTTACTCAGGGCAGCCCGTTCAAAAGAGACACCTCAGTGCATCTGCGTAAGGCCCAGTCTGTCACCCCAGCAGCTCAACTGCAGAAACCACATTTCTAGAGGTGCTGCAGATATTTGAGAAGCTGACCACTTCACTCCAGCAAAACTTCTGCTGACTTCAGTGTACCACCTTGTACCGAATACAGCTCATACTACAGATACTTAAGAGTATCCGTCATTGAAAGTCAATGGAAAGTCATTGAAATGGCATCTAATGGGTGACACTGTCTGAATTAACACACACTGGTGTTTTAATACCTAGCCTTGTTCTATTCTCTTCTTGGGAAGAACCACACTCTCTCTGTTTAGTTATTCATTCATTTTAGTGGGAGCTTGGGACCTCTAGCAATAAAATCAGCCATGTGCAGTGTTTCACAGTGCTGTAATCAGTTTTCTGTCCTGGCTTTAGAAACTGAATTTGTGAAGTAGTAGCACAGAGAAGTGACAATGGAAGAATAAAGGGAACAACAGAGAGGAGGAATTAATCTATTTTTACTTTGAATCAAGTCCATCCTGTGATAAGGATTCCAAAGCCTAATTTTTCTTTGTTCTGACTGCTCACAGCATTTCCCAGCACGACAAACAGAGGCACACTTGAGCTTATGATGATGCGTTCATTGAACTGCAGGAGACCTACTTGGCCTCTTCTTCGAGAGATGTCTCAAACAGCAGATGCTGGGCTAGAGTAGGACAAGCTTTGATTAGAAGCTTTTCCTACTCTTTGGAACATGTAATAGTGCCATAATGATGTACAGACAGTAGCCACTGTGTTTATGCTGGTGGATGGCTGGTGAGTACTGCTCCCATAGCCTCCATCTATCACTATGTCACTGCAGCATGCTCACACTGGTTTCCCACTGCAGTTAGCAGCACTGATGCTGTTGGTTAGCTGGAGAGGCAGCTCAGCGTGCACAAGCACACATAGCTTGAAGAGGCGCTCCGGAGGTCATTGGCTCACATTTCAGGTTCCCTGTCAGGCTGCCTGACAGCACTCTTTTGACTTGTTTGTGCAGGAAAGCACAGCAGCTTGGCTTTGCAACCCTGGGTTAAGGCAGACATGGCCTGGTGCAGGCAGTGCTCTGCTAACATGCTGGACACCTCCACCGTGCTGCAGAGAGGTTTCTGCACTCTTCTGGACTGAGCACTTAGAGGGCACACAACTGAGCACAGTTTGCTTACTGATCGGAAAGATTTGCTTGCTGCCTCCAGGGCAAGCTGCTTATCCTTGCATCACTCTGCAAGAAAAGTGGGCGTGCATCTGAGCTCTCCCATTTCCCCACCAGCCAAGAACATCCAGCTACAGTAAGGTCACCTCCAGTAAAGTTGATTTTCAGCACCACTTCTTTCATGGAGAGGAGATTTTTGATGTCAGCAAAGGTGCAGTATTTGTCTTCTGAAACAGAAGCACGGCGTATCTGTTACACATTCTGCTGCAGACAAACTCAGCCCCACCCATGTCGGTCCATCTGCATCCCTGCCTGCAGCCCAAAGACATACAAAGCAACAAGAGAAAGTGCACCAGGCTTTCATGGTATTTCAGGTCATTGTTTTCAGTTATGTGTGATTTAAAAGCAATGACCAATTTTCCATACTAGTCTGAATATAGAATGTTCATTTCCTACTGATCAAAGAAATACCAGCTGATTTTTTTTTTTTTTTCCTCCAGGTAAAGTAACCAATTCCTCCTTCCTAGCAGGTGGAAAGCAGTTCTGGTCCTGCAGAAGAATTCTAGCACCACTCGCACGCCCAGAAATACCTGGTGAAAGCAACACAGAGGAGAGAGATTGTCCAGAAGACTCTTTTCAGCATAGAAAAATAAAGGAGAGATCCTTCCGTGTGACTGGCACGTGGGGTTGTGCATCACCAAACCACTACAACGTAAATGTGGTAAACTGGCAGCTGTCCTACACATTGGTAATGTTTGTGCAGTAACATTCACTGAAATATGTAATAAATAATAACATTAAAAATGCAATAAAATAAATAAACAAAAGAGGACAGTCCTTTGAGGGTGGCTTTACTGCCATTTCTTTTATACATAAGTATACTAGGAAAGTAACATAATCTTTTTTGGTGGAAGCTGTGTTTTTTGAAGGCACCAGTTGCTCTCATTGCAGTAATTGCATCCCACCATGAGATGAGACTTTTCCCACATGCAGCTCCCATAATGGCTCTGTTTTCCAACTCCAGCACTTACTGCGTGTTCATCTTTTTGACAACTCTGATCAAAAATTGGCAAGCGACTTCAATGCTGGAGTTAAACAAAATCACTTTTTTATACACAATTTTTTAAAGTCGAACCCTTTGCAGTGAGTGTTCAACAGAGTACTTGGGTTTGTTTCACTGGGAATCTCTTTCTGATAGAAGACACAGTCTTGAAATGACAGGTAAAGGCACACAAATGAGAGCAACAAGGGTACTTCCCAGTACTCAGGGATGTCCAAACACATTTGACGTTGGCATCCGCTAACAAGACTGTCAAGTGCCTGTCGAAATTCAAATGTTTTTGTTGTGAGGCTTGGCAGTACCTACGAGCACTGCTGACAGTTTGTTAAAAATAACCCCAGAAATGCATCCTTTCTAGGTCAAAACTGACTATGAGGCTGAGTGCACTGTAATTACAGTGCACTAAATGAGTTACAGCTTGAGCTAATCACACCCCACTGCACTAAAAGCTGTAATTACGCAGAGATAGTGTGAGCTTGGCAGCATCTCCTATGGCAGTCCATAGCTCTGAGTGAAGTCTGGCACTCAGGTTGCTGCCACTGCTGCCTGGGCCTCTGCTGGGCCAACGCGTGGCTCAACAGGTGGAATGAGCTGATGTGTGTGCTCAACAGAGTAAAGCACAGCGGTATTTAATTAGCAAAGATGTATAAAGAAGAGCCAAATGGCAAACTTAGTTGAAAACATGCAGCTAATGAGAGACATTTCTCAAGCCCACCAAAGCTGTGCTGGTTTTATGGCAGCAGAATGCTGCCAGGAGCTTTTATAATTTATTGGTGTGACCACGTAGAGAAGTGGGGCCTCTGTATTTTTAATGCATTGCATATTCTCCTCTTATGTAGGATACCTCAAAGTAGGTATCTGGATGAGTTACTGAATTTAGGATTTGACACTTCATTTTCGATTTCTTGGTTTTCTGAAATGTTCACTTTTGCGTCACCACGACTTTCTGGAAGGGTACAAAATACTACTTTTGGCAATTTAGCCTTGCGTCATCCAAGCTTTTAATCACTGATTAATAAATTACTTTGGGTTATTTGTGGTTCATCTTGGCTTTTGTTATGAGTAAGCATTTTGGCAGAATGGTAGAAATCCTGGGGAGAATGGTTGAAAAAACTAACCATATTAACCTTAAATAAAATTCCAAATCATAGAATCATAGAATGGCTTGGAGGGACCGCAAGGATCAACTTCCAGCTCCCCTGCCACAGGCACGGTGGATAGACAGTAGATCAAGTACTAAATCAGGTTGTTGAGGTCCCCATCCATCGTACCTGTTAAGAACCCTATTGTCACAGCTTTACACTAGGAGTAAAGCTGTGATAAAGGTAAATAGTATTGGAGGAGTTGAATTAATGCTAAACAAGGAGGAAAAGAAGACAGATTGGAGAAAAATGTTAGGTAACCTTGCAGAGAAGTGGTGTACTGTGTGTAGGTCTGGGCCCCAGTACAAGAGAGACATGAACATACTGGAGAGAGACCAGTGGAAGGCCACCAAGATCAAGGGACTGGGGCACTGGCAAAAGCTGCCCAGAGAGGCTGCAATGACTCCTCCCTGGAGATCTTCAGACATCACATGGACATGGGTCTGGGCACCCTGCTCTGGGAGTCCCTGCTGGGCAGGGGTTGGAGCAGATGGACACAGAGACTCTGCCAATCTCAGCCATTCTGGCACTTTGAAATTACACTGCCTAAGGTGACTCCTGAGTTTCCGGCTGGAATATTTCTAAAGACATGGCAGACTGTGTTTTCAGCAATGATGGCTTTAGGTCTTCACCCACGGCTTTAGTTGAATTTGGGTTGAATTTAAACTTGGTATTCATTCAAGCAGTATCGAGCGCAAACGTCTACAGCAGCAGCTACAGAAACCGCCTGACTACTACAAATACCACTGTTGCTGTTAAACACAGTCTGATAACTCAGACAACTAAAAGCCAGCTGTAAGCATGGTGCCAAAAGGCACTTCTGTTCACTGGAGAATGTCTCTGTGTCACATTTCAGCTGCACCCTCCATGCCTTTGGCTGTTAGATCTGTGCAAGAAAGGTTGCTCTAATTTTCTGGAACATGTGACTCATCAGATGATGGTGACCAGATGCTCCCTTGTGCCGAGGAACAGCAGATAGAGCAGAGACACCCTCCTGCAGGAGCAGTGGTGTGAAGAATGGAGGTGGGGGAAGAGCAGTGGGGGCTTTGTGTCAGGAGGGGTTTTGGTGAGCTGGACCTGTTTTGTAGTTGCTGTGAGCCCTTGTTCTCTTTCCTTCCTTTCTATAAGGAGCAAGAGAGGTGACACATGGGGTTAGGAAGCGCTGCGCACACTTGACAGGCAGTCCCAGGACATGGCAACACTTCCTTCCTCTGAGTATGGAAACTTTCATGTTCAGAAGATATCTATGCTAGGCTTAAACCTGTGGCCTTGCCTCCTTCAGCAGCGCTTGTCTCCTGGACTTCTCTGAGAAAATATGCATGAAAGCCTCAGAGAATCTGACAAACCCAACTAGTGATTTCTTGAACAAATCTGGACCAAGGGAGATGAGAACAAGGGATGGACATTTTTGCAATGATCCCCCAAGGATGGAACAAGAGATCAACAATGAAATGATCTGCAGAATGCTTTTTACATCTCACAGTGTGAGAACTGCAAAGTGGGGGGGAGAGGGGGTGAATTATACAGCTTCATTTCATCAGTAACCTGTAGAATTACACCGATGGGAGAATTTCTGAGGTGAATAAAAGCCAAGAAGTGCATCCTGTAAGGAAAAGGTGAGAGTGGCTGTTGGCATTACCCATCACAGTGAGTGAGTGCCTGTACTGCTCCAGGGAGTATGGGCTTGTGGCCAGGCAGTGCAAGCCCGGGGACCAGGCTCTGCGTAGGATCCACGCTTCAGGCTGCTGCCACCCTCTGAGGTGGAGACAGAAACAGGTAAGTGTGTGCTGGGTGCAGGCTGTCCTGAGGGATGAGCGGAGTTCTTAATGCACAGGGAAGAGTGTGGCGTTTGCACCAATGCCATTCTCCAGATAGCAGTCAGAAGGCAAGCTGTTTTGTCAGCAGGAGGCTGTAAGGGGTGGGGAGGCTGGTGTCAGCTGTAAGGCCACAGTGCTCAGCAGCAAGGGATAACCAATAGAGAGCAGAGGGGACCACATTCAGGTCCTTTGCCAGGGGTAAATTAATGCCCAGGGTCAGTGAATCATCTTACCAGGATCTAGGCCCAGTGGGAGAAGGGCTGCTAAGTGCGATTATCAACACTCACCAGCTGCAGAACAGCAGTTTTGGAGTCATCAGGTTTGCTGCAGACACAGAAGTGGTGTCTCCAGACAGCTTGATGCAGATCTGCTGCCCCTCTGCTCCTGGTGAAATGTATGCCAGAAGGAAAGGATCCCACAGCTGTAAGGATGTGATAATTACTAAGATTTCGGTGATGCCTCAGTGGAAATGAGTGCCCACACACTCCCATCCTTAGCAGAAATGACCAGTTAGGAGTTTGGTTCATTTAGTTGAGCTTTTCCTTGTCCATATGTATTGAGGCAAAAGACATAGGTTGGAGTCTTGAGAATGACGAACACCATACAAATAACAAAAACTAACTGGGAGAACAGTGTAAGGCAACACTCAAAGTTCTTCATGCTATCACAGTAACACGGAAAGGCTGCAGTCAACAGAAGGTTTGGACTTAGCCTTGGATTCACCCAAGGCTTTGGGCTCAACAGTGCTGCACTCTGAGGCTGAGGGTACTCAGGTGCTGGAACAGATTCTCTGAGTGTTATGGGCTTTTGTCCTTGGAGATGTCCAAGAGGGGAGTCAACTCTTTGAAAGGGTAGATAACAGCAGGACAAGAGGAAATGGTTTTAAGTTGAAGGAGGGAAGATTTAGGTTGGATGTCAGGGGGGAGTTCTTCACTATGAGAGTGGTGAGGTGCTGGAACAAGCTGCCCAGAGAGGCTGTGGATGCCCCGTCCCTGGAGGTGTTCAAGGCCAGATTGGATGGGGCCCTGGGCAGCCTGGGCTGGTATGAAATGGGGAGGTTGGTGGCCCTGCCTGTAGGAGGGGGATTGGAGATTCGTGATCCTTAAGATCCCTTCCATCCTGTGATTCTGTGATTAGATATCCAAGACCTGATAGTACCCTAAACAGCCTGCTCTTACTCTATCTTCCCTGAGCCAGCAATTGCACCAAGTGACCTCCAGAGGTCCCTTGTGACTTGAGATGTACTTCCATTTTTCCATCCTGTCAGAAAGTCCCTCACTGCTGGATCCCCTTCAACGTGCACACTGATTTTAATTACAGGTAAATAAATAAAGAACAATGTTTTTATTCCCTTATTTGTTGGAAGTATCCTTGGTTTCTTGCAAATATTTCTCTCAATAACAGATGAATTTTATCTAGGCCCACTTACAGAGTTGTCTAAATACAGCATCAGAATAGATCGTTTAATTTCACCCCCGTATGCAGATCCTCTGCAAGGTGGTGCTGGCTCTTCTAGTTTTCTCCATTACCATGGCTTGTGCTTATGTTCCAGTCTATCTATTACAATAAATAAAGCAGCAGATGAGATTCTGAAGAAATCCTTGGCATTTTAACAGCAGTTAAAATGCAGTGGAGTTCTGTATAGGGTAATGCTGGACCTATTTCACTATCAGCTGGAGAACTTCTCAAACCAAGACCCCAATTAAGTACACAGTATTCAAGAGCAATATCTGCATTGTTTATAGAATTGCTCTTCATTAGTAAATACAATTTTGTACCATGGTTAGTGACATTTAACATAATAGTATTTAACATAATAACATGACTAGATGATTGCTTCTGAGTTATAACAAAAAGAGTTACTCTGAGATTTGAGATAATGACTGTATTGGAATAGTGCTCCTCTATTATTTTTTTCCCAATTTCCACTAAGTCCATTTTTATTAAAATACAAGAAAAAAAAGTAAATTAGTTGTTAAAGTTGTTAACAAAGGTGCTTTGGTATCACTGTAAGGGACTGCTAGCTTTGCTATGGCTGGGGGCTGCCCTCTGCTTTCTCTGTGTATGCACAGCACAGATCCACCTCACTCATCCAATTTTATCAGAGCCACCCATGTGATTAAACTTCATCAGGTGATTTCTCAAACTGCACACAGTCACATTTCATTTTAGATGCTGAGGTCTAAAGTTTACTCAACATTTCCATGGCTTATTTCAGTTTACAAAATAAATGATATTTCCCATCCTTTCAGCAAAAATAAATCTTCATGCACCCCTGGTTTCTCCCTGTTCCGAGGAAGCAGTCCTTAATCTGAGGTCCTTAAAACCAGTATAAACAGTAAGCAAAAGCCAGAGGTAGAAGTTCTAAGCACGTTATTCATGTTCTTTGCTGGAGATTCAGGTTACATTCCCCTTTTTGCTTTAGTCAGCATGGGGCTTACTTGAGGATGATTCATGGTATGTTTTCAGAATGACAAGTTGAAATCTTTCATCTCTTGTTTGTACACAGCCACTACAGCTTGCAATAAGCAGTTTGGATGTTTCCCAGTTCTTGCAATGAAATGTCATCATTTACCATGTACAAATAATGGTAGATTAATTACATGTGGGTTCCAAGAAGTTTGCTCATTTTGATTCCATTAATTTCTCCCCAGCTTAAAAGTGCTGTTTTGTTTTAATTATTATTACTATTATTTACATTTCAGATCTTTAACGCCTTCTTTGTTGACTATAACACTATAATGGCCAGTGCAGCAATAACAGCAAAGTAGCAAAGTTCTAAGCTACAGCAAGTGACAACATGCTTAAATACAACAGTGGACACAGAAACAAAGAAAAACCTCTTCTTAGCCTGAAAATGCTTCAGCTACACAGGGATCTGTAACAAGATAACCTCACCTCCTCTGCCAACTCTTAAACAAGGCCTGGGATGGGGTGGATCCTCACTCCACCCCTTCTGGTCACTGAGGTGCACTGCATGCACCTGAGCTCCCATGGGTTGGCCCTGCCTTCCCAGCAGGTGCTCAGTCACTGCTTCAGGCTGTGACTCAGCATTTCTGCTACATTGGGTCACCTCTTAACCAAGCTATCTTTTCAGTTTATTGCTTAGTAATGCTTTGTAAGTATTTTCTTTTCCCCTTTTCTCGAGCTAATGCAGTGGAAACAAAGCTAATGGTATCTTTTAGTTTTCTTGTCAGATCACTTGGGATGTTCATAATGGCAACCAGCAAGAGAGAGAAAAAGCGTAGGCTACTTTGATCACATTTTTGCTACAGGTACTTCATGAGGAGATAGTAAAAAACAAAACAAACAAACAAACAAACAAACAAAACCACAACAAAACAAATCATTCCCCCCTCCCCCCCCCCAAAAGCAACATTTCAGTTTGGAGAAGGAGAGGTCCAATGCATACCGGTGGGTTTGGGAATAATTAGCACAGAGACAATATTCAGAACATGTTTTCACAAGTAGTTGCTCAAACTGCACCAAACTTTGTGCAAGCAAAGGCTAGGAACTTTTATTGCTAGGGAAAAAATGCACTATGCTTAGGTGTTAGAAGCACTTATCTGCAGTATGGTGCTGTTTGCTGAGATTTAATGTACCTGTTTTCTCAGCAGAGCTAATTAGCCAGTGAGAACTCAGGATGTGCTCTATGCAGATGGATCTGAGTCCACAGCAGCACACATGCACCACTGGGCTGCTCAGCACCAAGAGACTTCTGAAGGAGCATCTGAGGGACTCCCTAAGGGGATCTCTGGCTGAAAGCAAGCGCTAAAAGAGATGATGCTCCACCACAGGAGAAAATGCAGGAATAATCTGGAAGGAAAACACAGAGCTTACATGGAGTGATACAGAAACCTCCACAGGTTTTGGAAACAAGGTTATGTTTAGCGACTCTGATGGGTGGTACTTGCTAATTAGGGCCAGATACAAATATCTAATGTCTGTATATTCCAGTTTAGTAGAGAATAAGAGGAGGAACAGACTGAAAAATGTTCACTCTCAGAGTAAAACAGAGCATCCTATCAGTGCTCAGAAGGCTCTTGTGCAACCAAGAATACCCATGGAGAATGGAGGAGCCATTAGGAAAGCACCATGCTTTTTGGCAAGGAGGGCAGCAAGATGATGGAGGTCTGTGATCCAAAAAATTGTCATTGCAAACAATGATACACCTGAGAGGGAGAGAAGGAGAGAGATTGCTAGGGTTGTACTGTGTCTTAATAGTGCTAAACTGGGGGAAATAAGGCAACCAAAACCTACGAAAAATTCAGTGTGGAAGTTGTACTGGGTGGTGCTTCCAGTATATGGTCTTCCTGCTGATGGAGAGGCACTTCAAGCAAGATATAACTCTCTCAGTCTGATTATTTATCCTTTGATAGGAAAAGTGCAGGCACAAGGACATCAGTCCTGTACATAGTTAAGAACAGAGACATGGATATTACTTTCTTAGTTGCTGTTTTGCACCAGAAGATGATAGTTTCTTATGAATCCAATAAGAAAGTCTCCCTATTAGAGTTAACAATATAAAGAAAGAGAAGGTAGTATAGCTAACCACATGTCCCTTCAGATGCTGGGAGCTCCGAACTGTGCAGCATCAAACAGGACTCTGATCTGCCATAAAGACCCCAACCACGGATGACTTACGCCGTTTTCAGCCAGTCAGTCCAGTTACATGATATTCTTACAAGAGAACAACCCTATTCATCATTTCTATATTGTCATCAAAACATCGGAACGTGTTGCTGCAGTTTTAGATAAAGGGAAGGACATGCAGGTGGTGTAATTGTGGGGACAGTGGAGGAACTGTCTGCAGGCTCCTCTGGTAAAGTCATTTGTCTTCAGCTTGTCCTGCAGCCAAGAGATGAGTGCAGCGTGGCACACGCCTCTGCCTGTTCAGGCAAACTCTTACATGGACCACCAGCTCCTCAGTATGCAGTTGTCTTCTGGTCAGGAGCACCGTGGCTGGCTGCATCTAATTTCCCTACTCAACAGCTACATTAAGCATTTCTGTTACCATACTTTTATTTAACTTGGTAACTTTTATGAGCAAACCAAATAAACCATGACCACAAATAGAAAACATTGCATATTAAATAGGGAAGATATTTACCTGAGTCAAGCATGCATTTTGCTCAGTAGGATGATGTAATCTGCATGCATGGAGAGAGAACATTAACTGAACCATTAAGGCTGGAGAGGTTAAACATCTGAAACATGGTTGCTGGCAGGTTTGGATGCTTTTCTCTGGAGACCCTTTAGTAAAATGCTTCATGTATTGGTCTACTCGTGCACTGACAGCCATAAATATGACAACTGAAATACAAGTTAATTAGGAAGCACTTATTCTACTTCTCCAGAGTGTATTAAAATAAAGAGTTTCATGTTCAGGCTACAACTTCCTCCTTTCCTTTCCAGCTCCACTCTTATGCTTTTTAATTTCTGAGATTTTCTTCTCCATTCAGTGACAAGGCAGTGTATCTAGCAGGCTTTCCAATGGAGATCTATTTCTGTGCTGAGTAGAAAAGGTCATTGCCTGGGAAAGCAGATAACAGAAGTCCTTCAGGAAGTGTAACACTGGTTTCTTCATCTACCCTATCAATTTCCTCTTGGTCCCCTTCCTTTAAGTAAACATACATATCTCCTTAAAATACAGAACTGGTAGAAATGGGCTACCTCCAAATAGAGCTACAGGACTCACCAAATGCAGAACTGACATTAATTGTCTGCTAGCATTGTAAACTGCTCCCCATTGGGAGTCCAGCTCCTCTATTGCTTTGTTTGGTGTGCCCGGTAAATTTGAGCAGTGAATTTGCTGAAGAAAACAGTCTAGAGAGACCACATAAATGTGTTTAATGGCAAGCAAACTGCTTGGAAATAGGATGGTGATGGTAAAGAGTGACATGAAATTACATCGCATCTTGGCATTCTTTGATATTTTTGTGATAAAAAAATGGATTTCTCAAGTTCTTATAATAAAACCAAACTCTAGGACAGCATCATCCTTGTCTGTGTCTCAATTACTGAAATGATACTTCACCTTGGGCTGTGATCATAGCTTAAATCTAACATAGACTTGCTTGAGCTATTCCATACAAGTGAAATCTTGGCTCCATTGAAGAGAGTTGGCTTTTTACTTCAGTCAGAAAAATGATTGCATGCTGATTCTCTTTCTATTCATCTGTACTTGTAACCAACAACTCATCTTTCTTGTCCTTGTTTGGATACCACAATTTAGGGAAGGAAAATGTAGGCTTGTGTCAGGCTGGTCTGTCTGATTCTCAAACTTTCATATTTTCAAATCTGAAGATCTGGAAAGGACTCTGGCCTTTTTCACTACTCTTAGAAGTTATGTATCAAGAGTGTGTTTGCCTTTGGAGCTGGAGGGAGGATGTTGCCAGTAAGAGAGGAGAGCAGCCTTAAGCTGGACAGTTTTCAGACTGGATTAAAGGGCAAGCACTGGAATATGTTACTTGGACAGGTGTGATGGGTGGGGAATGATGGCCTAAGGTGAAGACAGATGTTGGGCTTATGGTTTCAGTTTTGCATGTTGAGAACCAAAGGCTGTGACTGTACATAAAAGAAGTATGGGCTGGTTTTATTTTATTGGGTTGCTTGGGTTGGCCAGGATTGGTGTGCAAGGTAGATTTTGATATCTGAATTAGAAGGCTCCTGGGTAAGTGTTGCCATAATTTAGTCTCGAGAGAACTCTGTTAGGAAGCTTTCCTGCTCCCAAATGACCAATTAGGTGATGGGGAAAGGGACACAGACTGTCTCAGGTGTAGTGTTGGTGCAGCAGTCACTGCATCATCGATCATTTCACCAGGACAAGATTTTGGGGCCAAAGCACAAATCTCCCACTCCCCTGCTAGCCTTATGAGAGCGCTGCAGCTCACACGTCAGATCTTGAACAGGAGAGAAGGAGGCAAATAATGAAAAACTTTATCTTGTATATGTCACAGAATTTGAGCTCCGTATTGCTAATATCCTCTATTAGGCAGTTGTGATGCCAGGTATGGGCAGAGAGAAAAGTCTGTGGATCTGCTTTCTTAGACACATCATAGATTGGCCATAATTAGAGCTAGGTCAGGGCAACAATCTGACAGACTTCTCAGGTTGCCAGTTGCCATATCTTGTTCATATTCCTCGGGCTAAGCAAATTGACAGATTTGGGGTTAATGTGAAGATTAATCTTTTCCTTGGTGTCAGATTGGCAGAGACTGAACAGCTTTTCCTTTCCTTTGGGGCATGATGCGGAGTCCATCTGCTCGAAATTCTCCGGGGATATTTCAGCTAATGGCAGTGCTGTGCATGTCTTCTGTTCACTTTCTGAGCAATAGTGAATTTTTGAGGCTTTCTGCCTGCTGTACTAATGGCGTTGCAGTTTCTACATGCTATTAGAGACTACTCTGTGGTACGTGATACAGGTGGAGCAGCAGACACTCAGAGGATCCACCTGAGCCAAATGTCAACACCATCACAGCATAACTGCGACGAGCTGCATTCAGGGACCCTGGAGCTTCCCTCTTCCCTCCAGCCCTACACTCTGCCTCACACCAGGTCAGCTCAGACAGATGATTTGTCACCCTTTTCAGTCTTATTCTTCTGTCTCTCTGCTACTCTTTAGTTTTCTCTTATGTGGATATATCTTCTTCTATCTGCTTATGAGACAACCTAATAATATATAGGCAGTAGCCATTAAAAACTGGTCAGAATTGAAGTGAATCAATGCGAGCAGAGAGGACGTTTACAAAAGTAATGTGATTTTTATTTTCAAAATCTCATGAAGCACTTGGCCTAGAAAACAAACTGCTATACGTCTTTGGAGGGATGGGATGGATGACTAGCCTTCTTGTGACATGAAGCATTGGCTTCCATTCCTACTGATCCCAAATCAATAATCAACGACTTTTCAAATTAGGAAAACTTTCAGGCCTTTTTCTGGCTGGAGCAGAATATTTTCTGCATCTCATGTACCTTTAGACCACCTACCTGACATTATTCATGTGAAATAAATCTACCCCACAGGAGTAAATAGAATTTGAAGAAAATATGTTTTGTTCTCCTAGCGTGGGAGAGTAAAAAATGCAGACATAGATGCATAAAAGGAACTGTCTGCATGAGGCCTTCTTCTGAAAGGCTCACACGTGGAGCGTAAAGCTCTTCTTAATCACTCACTTCTCAGGCGATGGTACAAACCACACACTGTGCGCACAGTCTTCAGTTTTGATAGCATCAAGCGTGGGTAAAAAGGAGGATCTGTTGCTTGATTTTCTAATTCTGCCTGCACTGTTTTTGGAAACATTACTTCTGCAGCTCTGGGGAAGAAAGGCAATTCTTTTCTATTTTTTGAGAGCCTGGGATTTGTGAACCCTAGAAACAGACTAAAACCTCGATGCCATTTTTGACATTCCTAAGTCAGAAAAGCTCAAATACTGCTTAGTCAATGAAAGAATGAGACCCTGTTGCTTCCTTGCTCCCTTGGCCCAGCCTATAGGCTATATGCATCGTGTGTGAGAAGATAGAGCACAACTCAAAAATTAGATTAAATAACAGCAACTTTACAATTAACCAACACTTGATAAAATTAAACATTTTTCAAGGGATAGTGAGTAAGAAATGCCCCTTTTTTTTTCTCCACCTACCTTTTGCTTCTTTAATAACCTCCTTTCTTTATCTTTACTGCCTGCTTTGGGTGGTAAATTGTCCCCCTGCCTGCCATTCTCTCTCTGTTCCCTAAATCTTTACTGACTCATGCTCTTTCCTTTCCACTCAGAGCTCTTTTTCTGTTGTTTTTTTTTTCACGTGTTCCCAGTCACCCACTCTTTCATTTTGAACCTTGGCTTACTCTGTTCCTATTTCTACATCTCTACCTCTATATCAAGGTTGCTGCCAACTTAAGACAAGGCTCTGAGCAAAGGGCAGGACCTGGCTTCACTCCACGAATGAACTCTTGAAAGAACGAACGGTTTGGGAAGCCAGTAGACTTCAGAAATCTGTACTATGTCCTTGTAGACAAAGTGTTGAAGTTCCTTAGTCTAATGCAGTAAGCACAAATACAGAGTGATAACACCACTGGAGGAAGATGGGAGAAAAGGCTGTTCACAGTGTACGGAGTGATGGAAATTTTCAATGATCCTATTGCTATTAATGAACTCATACTGTCTATTTCAGTGCTTGCAAAGGTACCAACAATACTCACTGCTCCTTTCTCTTAAGAAATGATCCCTGCAAATACTGAACCTGATTCACAGCTATTTTTGCTGAAATTTTGCACCAGTGTAAGTTCGCTGATTTCATTGGAAACAGGCCAAGCTTAGCAATACAAATGAGATCAGGAGTAGTAAACCTAGCCCATATATTTCCCTCTGAATGCCTTCGAAAGTCTTCCATTGTGTTTTGAGAGTCTCTGCATTTCCACTCAAATTCAATTATTCATGTTTGACAGAACTCGCTCCAGCATTGTTGTGCTTTAAAAACTGGAAACTCCTCCAAGGTATAACAGAAAAAATACCATCCCCCTATTGTCCTTGAAGGGAACACTGGAAGGTTGCTGGTTCCATTCTTTCAAGCAGACTGATAGATTTTCATCCTATTGTGTCAGTTCATGGTTGCTGAATGTATTCTAAAACATCTCAATTACTTTCTACTATACAGACGTTTTTATTAGATCTATAATCTCATGCCTCATATCCTTAGAGCGTCCTCAGTGTTCCGCCACTGCTAAGCAATTACCAAGGGGATGTATTTTTTCCCCTGATGGATTCTAAGCTTTTCTTCCAGAGGCTGAATTTTATTGTAGATTTTATGTCAGGACAGCAGAGGCTTACTGTTTCTTCTTAATTTTTCCCACTAGAAATCAAAAACATAAATACAGAAAGAACAGCCAGAGAGATAATCCAGGCAAGAGATAGAGTGGTTTTAAATGTCCAGTATTCTCATAAAAATTCATTTCATGTTCTTGCTGACCTTCGTCTTGTTAACTCATGACAGATAACGGAATGCTCCTCTCATTTTTCTGCTGTTGTGATGCATCACAGAGGCCAAGCTCACCTCTTACACAGTATCTTTACTACAGAATAACAAGCTACAGGATGGCAAAGAGTTTTGCATATCTTCATACTTTGTTCTTTCTGCCCCTATCTCTATTAATTCATCCTCTTCGTATCCTGAAAAACTTCATCTGCTTTGCACTTAGGTGCAAAGAAACATACAAACAATTTCTCAGCCTTACAAATATGGCCGTTATGTATGTTTATTAGCTTTCTAATTAATCTTCAGTCCCAGGCTTTGCTTCCTATTTTTCTTCTGGCCTTGAAAATCAGGATGCCAAAAAGTGGTAGGAGAAATTTTCTTTACTCCATAGTGAAGTAGCAGTGTAAAGAAATGCATGAGTTCTCAGGAATATTGCATATGACATTCTGTGCGTGTAGTGGACATTCTCAGATATTTTAAGGTATACACGCATTAATGAATTAAAAGGCAGCAATTGAAGGAATAAGTCTAGACTCATTGGTCTCAGTATTATGGGAGATATCTTGCCAGCTGGCAGCTTTGGGTAACCAACTCACTGAAATTACAGGCTGCTGGTGTGCTTTGGTCTGAAAGAAGAAGGAGTTTTTGGAAAAGAATGAGCAGTTCAGCTGCAAGGCTGAAAACAGACCTGCTCAGTGTAATACCAGTGGTTCCTGAATTCGGCAGACTCATGCACATTAGAGGATAGAGCTAGTATTTTCACTAAATGCTAATCCTACGACGACTTCTCTTATTTTGGCAAAAATTATTCTGAGATCTACAGAATTCTCACAGTCTGAATCAATTTATTTATTTGTTGATTCAGCCATTCTGAATGCTTTCTTCCCCATGCATTTGACAAGCACTTGAAATATCACTACTAAATAAATGCACATGAATTCAAGCCAGCATCCTTTTGTATAAATATAGTACTTCCAAAGATTCTGTATTATTTAGGAGCCAAGACAATTTTTAAAATGGATCTCAGATCTCCAAGCAATTCAGATGCCTTGGAAAGTGAATTCTAGGCTAGATCAAAAATAATGTCCATAAAAATTTCTTACAAGCACAAAACCTACAGAGAGGCAACCTTCAGCTTTAGATGACTACAGGTGTGTTGTGCTTCTTCCAGCACTGCTACCTTTCCAGAATAAAGCAGAAGCAGCTGGGTCCTTTCAGTGTATTTTCCACTTCTGCTTGGCCTTCTGTGTGGATTCACCCACAGTTTAGAACAGGAAATTAACATTTGCAAAGGGCAAGCTATGAGCACCGAGTGACATTCCAATTAAACAGCACTATGCTTATACAATACAGGTGACTCCTGGTCATTATTGTGTGAGGCAACTCTGGATTTCTGTCTGCGAAGTCTCTTCATTTTCTCCTTTATATCAAAGACCTGTTTTGATTTGTTGACTCCATCTACAGCAATTGTGTAAAACCAGTATAGTAAAAATCTTCAGAGCTTGGCTCTAGCACACATCTCTGACCACAGGCAGCCTGTGCTGCATGTTACCATCCCCAGCTGGGAGGGGGCTGGATGCACATGTTGTGTGCACTGATTCTGCTCACCCCAAAGCCTTAGGATGCTACGCAGCCTGCGCCTGCAAAGTACCAGGGGCAATCCCCAGGCCCATATGTCAGCCACAAGGCCACAGCAGGGCTCCCCACGGCCCTGCCCAGAAAGGAGCAGCTCTGCTCCTTTGCCTCAGCACGCAGAAGCTCTGAAGCGTGGTGCTAAAAAGCATTACTTAGTTGAAAACTAAGAACACCAGACATGAGCAGTCAGGAAAAAGGAAGACATTTCTAAGAAATTAAGCACATGGTGCTGTGGTCTGCTTTATTTCTCATTTCATCATTAGAGAACAATGCCGCATTTCTCTCTGAAACCATTAGTGTTATACAGGGGAGCTCACATTCATGCAGCATGGAATGGGCTCACCTACAAATGCTGATCTGCAGTTCTATAACTGAAATTGATTATTTTTGCTGTTAGCCCCCTCCTTCCCTATTAAAATTCAGTGTTACGGTGCAGCATTCCTGATAGAAGTGTTCTGTCATTTTTTCCCAAGAATGCTGGAAGCATGTATGTGCTTCTAGCAAATGCTGAAACCTAAACTAAAAGGCTTATGAATTAGCAGTGGCAGGCTACACTACAATAAACTGCTTAAGTTTTTGTTGCCGTATAACGTGTGACCATTTGTAACAGTTTTAAAGCCCAGCTATACACCCATCTATTAAACACCATTCTGCCTGCCAAACCTTTTAGTTCTGCTGTATTAAATGTCTTTTTTTTGTACACTGATAAAAAAGTCAGCAGTAATTTAAGTCCAAAGTGACCAAGGTCTTGATCCTGGTAGTTCCTGAGCACTGCACTGCCCATTAGCATCAAGCTGTGCAGTTAGAGTGCTGGGAAGTCTCTCTTTCAAGAGACATTTTGGCACTTTTTAGAACAGGGCCTTTGCAGCAATTCAAGGGAAATCTGTGTTAATGCATCATAGGAGCCATCTATGCTATTTTGTTTGTGTTACCTCAGCACGTAAAGGAAATAACACACTCACTTCATTTAAAATGTCTTAGCATCTAGAGACCCTTTTTTTTTTTTCAGAAAAAAATGGGGAAGAGGATTAAATCACCCACCTTTTTGGAATTATCTGCATTCCCAACATTCTGTAATGTTTCTGACCACGTATGATTTTTTATTTTCATCTGTACTTTAAGAAAGGCAGCCTTGGAATAGTGCATCTGTAGGTTATCATCCTCTCCTAATCCCAATATTTGTACAGCAGATTAGAGCTGTGCAACAGCACTTCAGTCTTTGTATGACAGCTTCGTTCTCTCGCATTTATTCTAAAAGCAGCTCATTTCTTACCACTTCTGAGCTTGATTATACTGGCTATACACTGCCTAAACGTGTCTCTAGTGAGTCCCAAGCATGCTGTCTAAATGTACCACTCAGTAGTCTGCATTTTTTATTTTTAAGAAGGAAATTTCATGCAATAGTTTAATACACTAATATAATATACCACTAATACTGAATATCAATCATAGAATCATAGAATCATAGAATCATAGAATCATAGAATCATAGAATCATAGAATCATAGAATCATAGAATCATAGAACGGCTTGGGTTGGAATGGACCTCAAGGATTATCAAGCTCCAAACCCCTGCCACACGCAGGGCCACCAACCTCCACATCTAGTGCTAGACCAGGTTGCCCAGGGCTCCATCCAACCTGACCTTGAACACCTCCAGAGATAGGGCATCCACAGCCTCTGTGGGCAGCCTGTTCCAGCACCTCACCACTCTCTTGGTAATCATGCACATGAAAGCTTGAGTTTGGAGTTCAGATTGGCCGTTTTCATCCAATATTTGCTCTGCATTTTATTTTAAAGCCTAACTGTGGGGATTTATTCTTCATTTGGTAGCTTCAGTAGTCTGGCAGTTATTATAAGAATATAATACAGGAAATTCAACCCTAAAACCTTGTCCATTCTTCCCCCTGCTCTATCAAGGAGACAGTGGAGATTGCTTCTCCCTGCATATCCTTGCTTAGTCAAGTACAGCCACTGGTTCTACCCCTCTTTCCGACTGAAGCATAGCCTACATCACATCAGCACCTCTGAACAGAGTACTTGCCTGCTTGTAACAATTAATGACATTAATATATATTTATTCATCACAAATCTAAATAAGATGGTAACTCATGCAACACTTCCCATCACAATTTTCATGAGTGGTGTTAGCTTCTTATTTACTATCCTTAACTCCAGTGATATAATAAATCTAAAATACCTTCATGGCATGATTTAAATACTTCAAACAGCCAACAGAATTTAAAACACAGAGAAATAAAGTATCTCCCACGAAAAGCAAATGGACAATAGGAATAGCAGGAGGTTTCTGGTTTCAATTTTTCATTTTCCTAATACTTTGATGAAAGTATTGATCTTTTATATTTTGTTCCTGATGCTATTCCTTTTTTTCTTTCACACGAATGCAAACAACCTTCCACGCTCAATCAATGAGCAGGTTCATCTCTGGCAATATGCTGCCTCTCACAATGGTCTTTAGATGTCTATCTAGATGACTGTCATGATGCTCATGACTGCTGTTCCTGATTACGTGTATTACAGAAAGTATTCCATGATCATGCTACTTATAAAATTGTCTTATTATTGTGCCCAGCATGCCCAACAAGTGCAAAAAGAGGTCTGGGATAAGAAATGGACAATGAAAAACAGCTGTGAATGTTTGTGAAGAGTAAGTCAGCCTTCAGCCCCAAATGTGTTCATCTTGCCTTACAAATATTAAACATAATCCAGTATCAGCTGTTGCACAGGGCTGGTGTAGGTTTGCCCCAGAGAATGAGCACAGGCAGACATTAGCAGAACAAACTGATATCTGCAGCGTGTTCCTGGATGTGTTAATAAAAGAGCTGCAGGGTAAAGCTCAGAGGAGACTAATAAGTACATTAAAAAAATATATTTTAGTGTTCCTTTCAGACATATTTAAGAATTAGGCAGTCTAAGCAGTGAGAACATTAAGTAACAGTAAGTTTGGCTACAGTGAATAAAGAAAAAATAGATTATGCTCTGATAGCAGCAAAGCCATCCATGAATATGATATGATATCAAGATCAAATGTTCAAATTAAGATGAGTGAGAAAGATACGAACACTGTCTTAGAGGGGAAAAAAGTGGCATAAGAATGTTAAATAAGATGAAGCCACCCATTTTTCTATACTTCTAAATCACTATGAATCACTGACGAATTTGTCAGCATGTGGAGCACTACCAGCAAAGGCTCCCTTCAAATGAAACATGTAACATCCTTTAACATTGAAATGGGATTTCCAGCTTCTTTTAAGACTGCATTCTCCTCAAGTATTTCCACGGGAGAAAAGCAGACTTCCTTGGGCAGACTTTCCCTGTTTCATACCTACAGTCTTGCAGAATACCTGTGACCTGCAGAGCAATAGCCAAGTCATGGCTTGCTTTCCCATCAAAACAAGTTTGCCTCCAGCAGATTTGCACAGGGGCTGTGGAAAAGAAAGCAGCCATCTCTGTTAGTACCATTGTCCATGTCACAAATTACCATTTACCATTACATTTCCAGTGGTTAACAGAGCACAGACATCAGATAATAGTTAAGCTGAGATTTTTCTACCATTTTCCCTCTGTTCTGGGAGGATCACTGCGTGGTATCTAAAACTGCCCTGTATGAAATGTGGTAGTGTATGAGAGCTACTGAAGGTAGTATAGACATTGTGTCTGACTTTCCTCTCTTCGCACCATTGTAAATCAAAACAAACAGCACTGAAATTCAGAAACCCATCACTAGAAAGCAGGTGTAAGAGAACTGTCAAGCTCTCTGATGTGATCTGCAGAAACAAACAGTCTGCCACAAGTGCCTAGTGCAGCCACTGTGACTATTTCTCTTTGCTGGCCGTGCAGAGAAGAGGAGCCTGACAGTGCATGGCAGTAAGGCAAAGCACAGCACTCACTAATCTCTCACACTCAGAACTTTGACTGACGGACGGTGGCACATTGCAGTCACACAGCTGAGTTGCTACTGTCCCCAGTCATCCTCACCAACTCTTTGATTTCTCATATGAGTGAGTTCTGGATACTTAATATCCCCCCTAATGTGCTTGCTTTGAGAGCATCCTCATCTGGGTTATAATTCTGAAGGCAAATTCCATGGAGCTGTTTGGGCAGAAGGAGGCTTAAAAAAGTATCTTAATTTTCCCAACTGTGGATTTCACTTGGATTGTTCTTACAGTGACTGGTTCTAATTTGAATTCAGATATAACTCCCTGCCCAGTACAGGGGAAGAACTGTTTGTTGTCAGTTTAAATATTTTTTCTGATTTATTACACTGTGCGTTTCGCGATATCGCAGCCCATCTTAACTTCAGGAAGGTGTGAAAGGAAATTCAGTAGTACCAGCATGATCCTATCTGTGACATTCATATGTAAATGGCTTCTACTGATCACTAAAGACATTTCTCCTCAAAAAGAAAAATGGTCATACCAGATGTAGTAGTTTCTCCAGTTTCATCCACACTGGTCGGAAAGAGGTCACTGAGAAGAGATGAATGGAGTTTTTTGTTGCTCTCTCTTTTACTGAAAGGGGCTCACTAATTTCATCTGAAATTTCCCTGCATTTATCTCCTGTTACACTGAAGTAAGATCTAGTGACTTTAGAGTTTCTAAAAAATGTGAAAGGCCTACAGCATGGGATTCAAAATGAAATTACTGAAGCAAGTTTCACTGTTCGTGCTAGGCTGGCTTTTCAGTAGCAAAAACTGAGATGGGAGACATTCATGAAAGTAAGTATGTTAGGTGTTGTCATAGCCAAGGGAGAGAGACAGATGCTAAAAAAAGGAAAACATGCTGATCCTCACAGAGAAGGAAAAGCCATACAGTCTTTAAAGAATGGTGTGATTTTGAGTCCAGCGTGTACCTAAACACTCTGTAACACGGTAGTGCTGGATAAAGGTGGGTAAAGAATTGGTTGGATGGTTGGAACCAGAGAGTTGTTGTCAATGGCCCTGTGTCCAGGTGGAGGCCAGCAATGAGTGGTGTCTGCCAGGATTCTGTCTTGGGATGAGTGTTCTTTAACATCTAAAGCATGAGAGCAGATCCGCTGAGAAGAATTTGAGGGTTCTGGAGGACAAAAAGCTGGACATGAACCAACAGTGTATGCTTGCAGCACAAAAGGCCACCATTGGGCTGCACCAAAAGAGAGGTGGCAACAGGGGGAGGGGATTGTCTCCCTTTACGCTGCCCTCACGAGACCCCTGCTTCCAGGCCTGGGGCACTCAGAACAAGATGGATGTGGGGCCATTGGAGCAGGTCCAGGGGGTGGGAGGGCTGGAGCACCTCTCCTGTGAAGATCCAGCATCCTGCCCACGCATGAGAGTTGGAGCCTGATGGTCTTCAAGGTCCCTTCCAACCTGAGCTATTCTATGATACTATGATTCTGTGATAGTGTGCTGCAGTAGCTTGCCCTGTAGAAGTACCTTCACAAAGATTTCAGAGAACTAGAGCCCTGAACATCTGGAAAAAGGAGGGCACCTGGGAGTGGCTGTACTCACGGGTTGTTGGTGATCCAAGCTGGTCAGCACTGCTTGAGAACTGGGTGCTTTCCACCTGGAAGTGAACGCAGAGAGTAAACACAGACTTGGAGAAACCCGAGCAGAATTTCATGTTTCACGTGTTCATCCATATTTAGATGGGTGGATGCAATTATCAGTTGAGAAAACACAGAGCACACAAACTAACAAGATTAGAAAACGCACTGCAGAGAGCTAATAACAAAGATGTAAAACATAGGGTCACTGTAGTGCTGAGGATGTCACTCTAGCAGTATTTCATTTTTCCTGTGTTAATTACATTACTCACTCTGATCATAGCTGCTCTGCAAACACACCCAGAGAACAGGAATGCGATAAGTCTTACACAGATATTTTAGCCACTGTCAGTGAAACTATTTTTTTGGATGACTGAGGAAAGGGACATTTCAGAGAGGCCTCAATATGGTGGTAAATCCAATCCATGGTGTTTTAATTAGAGTAGGATTGGTGAAAATTGCAGGTGAAAAGTGAAGGACAGATGCAGTTCTTTTAAAGATATTCATTCTTGTAGAGTTAGGAAGGGTACTCTTGACTTAGTACTTATTTTTGCACTAATACATTTCCAGTATTTTCACTACAAGTTTTTGCCTGCCAAGAGTGCAAACATTTGCCTTGAGCTGTGGTATTTAACTACAAATATAAACACTGTTCAATTGCACTTTTAGTCATTTTAGTCATACAAAAATACTACTAAGACATATGTGTTTTATTTCATGGTTCAAAGTTTAGCAGAAGATACACTATAAAATACCTGTACAATCATCTATAGTGACAGGAACTGTATCTGGATGCTTATTTTGCAAATACACTGTGACTTGTCTCTGCCAAAGATTATTTTTTTTTTTCTAATAGCTAATTCTGAAAATTGAAATTCATGCTGTGTAATAGAGAATCATAGGAATCTGTGCTAATTCCCAGTTAAGTTGGGAAGTAGGGAAGAAAAAGGAAGATGGAAGAGAAGTTGTGGGTCCATGGTATTAATGAATTGTGTTTTCCCTTTTTTTTTTATTTTCAGACTAAAATGTAGAAGCATTTTTCAGTGCACACCGTGTTTGGTCAATATTATAGACTTGTCCCTCCTTCTAGAAAGTAGCATTGGATAAAATCTTTGGTCAATATGGGAAACATTTCACATATCAGCAATTGATCATTCTATGAAACCAACCAGAATAGCATTTTCTGCTATTGCTCAACAGTAATTCCTGGCATTTACAAGACATTTTTAATCTGAGAATCTTGTATTGCCCTGCAATAACCTTCTAGCCCTCTACATTTGTGCAAAGGAGGTGCAAGTTTGTTATCAAAGCAGGTCATTAGGTTTGTTCCTGCTGCTCAGTTACTCTACATAGTTGTTAAGTGTATCTGCAGTGACAACATAAGACAGTAAAGAACCATGTTTCTGAGCAACTGTATTACAGAGCAGGAAATGACCGGGAATAAAAGAGAGATTCAGTTCTGAAGAAGGATATAATGGGCCGCACATGAACTATACACACAGATAGAGCTTTAAGTGTAATGGCAAACATTCTCCGTGCAGATGTCCTTGAGAACAGAATCAGTTACAAAAAGTGTGGATCTGTGAAGAACGGAGTATAAATAAGGAAACGTCAGGGCTTGCATTTAATCCAGTTCAGAGCAGAAATTGAATGTGCCATGGAGTGAAGCACAGCTTCTTTAGACTTCTGGAGAAATACGACATTTATAGTAAAAATGCTATCAAGATTTTTGGTTGCTTTATGATCCTTTCCTTTATTATGCATAAGAACAGTAGTGATTTACAGGATTTCTGTTTCTGAGGTTTGCAGAAGGTTGAAAACCCTTTTCTTTACACAAATCAGATTGCAAATTATATCTAAACTCTCATACATTTAATAATATACACAGTTAAAAAAAATCCTCTTCTGTATATTGTGTGTTGTGTTCTGCTCTTTCAGCACTTCAGTACCTCAAGGTTGAAAGCCTATGCTTTCATGCTCGTTTCATAGTTCTGGTTTCTAAATCTCATGTCATTCTTCTTGACAATTGCAAATTTACATTTATTTATACAGCAAAAGGATATTTACAGCTTAACATTTTAATAACACCGTAGTCAAATTTTATTAGTGATTCTCTGTCAGATTTTATATGAGACAGGAGAGTAATGAACATTTCATTGTGAGTTTTTAGGCTTACAAGCTTAATGTATTATGATATAACAAAATGTATTATATAAAGTCCCTTTCTCAGGAAGGCAAGTGAGAGCACCATAGATATGACAACATAAAGCAGCAATCAAACCAGCAATAACATTAACATTCTGTAACTGGAAAAACATTTTTTATAAAACATAATGTATAAAGACAGATAATTTTTAAATAAAGAGCTTTCAGATTGCCAGCATTGGCTGTACGCATATTACACAGGTAGTAAGAACAGAGAATACAAACAAAACAAAACCTATTGCCTAGCAAGATCTAATTTGGTCTCCAAATCTGCAGCAGACAGTTTGTCCGTCTGGATAATGTATGTGACAGGATGTAAGAAACCATCAGTTCATCTCAGTACCTGTGATTGGAAAGAATCCTTTGGAGACTTTCTTAGAAAGGTGAGTTTTCAGTAACCTTAGAAATCACTCTTGATTTCTTCCTATGCTCTCTTGGCTACTTCTAGCCATGAACATAACCTCCAAAGAGAACCGGACAAGCATTACTTTGTTTGGAAACAAATTAACATAAACCACAGAGGAGTCCTCATTTTGCTTTCATTACAAATTAGAATGAACTTAATTAAGTTGAAATTTCTCCCCAAACCTAAATTACAGTAAATATTCCTTTCAAAAGCACCGGCATGAGGACATTTGCCTCCCCTCAGGCATGAAGGGCAGCCGGCTGTTGGTGTGCTGGCAGCCACTGGGACAGGCCTTAAGGCAGGCAGCCTAAGGGACAGCACACCGGAGTTCTTCACTGCCAAGCAGGCTTTGAACCTGCTGGCAGGTTCAGTCCACGGAGTGGCTGCTTTGAGCCTGTTTGGTCACTGACTGATTTTAAGGATTGCATTGGAGGAGCTTTTAGTGCCCGGTGGGCACTTGCACATGTGGCCAACCTGCTACAGAAAGTGGCAGAGCAGGCAGCGAGCACTGCCACGTCTGGACAGGCTGTGTGGCAAAGCAGGGGCCTGCTGGGAGTGAGATGTGAGAAGCACCGCAGGGAATGGCTGTCATGAGCACCACATACTCATACTATGGCCATTAAAACAGCAGAAGAATATTTATTTCAAAATATGAAAAAAAAAACCAACCCAAAACTAAACACATAAAGAAAACGCCACAGGCTGGCCCCGACGCCTGACGCCGAGCAGAAGCCCACAGGGCGCAGCAGAGGCCTGCAGGCTCAGGCCGCGCTCCGGCCCCGCACGCCCCCGCAGCGCAGCGCGGCGCAGCGCATCCCGCCTTCGCCCGGCCCCGCCTCCTTCCCTCAGCCGCCGCCGGGGGCGCGAGGGGCCGCGCGCGCGCAGTACCCGGCATGCAGCGGGCGGGCGGCTCGCACCAAGATGGCGGCGCCGCTGGACGAGTATGAGAAAGAAGCGGGCTGCGTCCCCATCCTGCATCCCGAGGTGAGGCCGGGCCCGCCGGACGCGGCGGCGAGGTGCGGGCTCGGGGCGGGCTCGGGGCGCAGAGCGAGCGGCGCTCGGCGCCGCGGGTAGGCGAGGCGGGCTGGCCGAGCGGGGCGCGAGAGGTGCGCGAGGTGCGCCGCCGCCCCCCGCTCCCGGCCCGGGTGTGCGCGGCGGGGCGGGATGGGGCGGGCCGGGTGGAGGAGGGCGCGGATGTCCCTGTGCGTGTGGTGGAGAGCGAGGCGCGCGGCGGGTCCTGCGTGGAACCGGGCCGAGGAGGGGGGCGAGGCCCGGCCGCCCCCGGCCCGCTGCGACCGAGCCGCCTCTCCTCGTCGGCGCCGCCCCGCGCAGCCCGCCCGGCCCCGCCGGCCCGAGGGAAACGCTCCGGGGGCGGAACGGGCGCTTCCTCTGGCTCCGTGGCTCTGCCTGCGCGCCGCTCTACTCCCATCCAGCCGCCGGTGCGTGAGTTTATATTAGGAGCCGGCCGCGTTCCATGCCCGGTGTGGCGGCCGGGCGGTGGGAGGAATGCTGACAGGTAACGTGCAGAGATCGTTTCGTGTCGTGTTTTTCTTCTCCTTTGTGCCACCCGCCTTTGTCAGCGGCACCTGTACTTTCTTGAGGACTGCTGTGATTGTTTCAAAGGGTGTTTTGAACGGTTTGTAATGCTTTATATGTGAGCTTCTTACCTGATAGTCCCTACCATCCTCAGCCTAATTTTTCAGCCTACAAAAAAGAGGAGTGCATATGCTTGCCTCCACTTTCTGCTAAACAGATGGCACTCTTTTTTTTGTAAACAACATCTTAAAGGCACTTCTAGTTTCCTTGATGACTGAAGGGGCTCCATAGGCATCTGTATATGGTTGTATATTCTACCCACTCTTCTCTGCCTCTCCAAACTGTGCATACTTAAGACTTTGAAATGCAGCAGTCTATTTGAAGATTGATGCATGCACTCCTAACGTGGCTTGATGGTTTCTTAAAATTTATTTTAAGTGACGTGCAAAGACTGGTGCTATGTGTTTCTGTAGAGTAGCAGGAGAAATACTCTCTTTTTGTGTTTTTCAGAAGTGAGAGAAGTTGACAGTAACCGTCCAAACCGATGTCTTTGTTTGGAAGAAGATGTTCTGAACTTGTTGAAAGCTTAGAGGGGAGGATGAAAGCTATAAAATGGAGTAACAAACACATAGCGTGTTAGAAAGCCTCATTGTTTTTAAGACTGAAAATTAGTATTCAGTAAATTAACTTTAAGTAAGGGCTGCAGAGTGAAGAAGTATCTTAATGTAAACTGATGGAAGATTCTGGGTTAGGTGATCTGGTAGAATGTGATGTATACACTGAAGGAATATGTTTATGATAGATGAGGAAGGAAGTTAATCTAACATATTGTATACCACAGCACCAGCCCTGATTTGTTAATGTGCAATAAATACCACTAGTCTAGAGTTTTTATAGATGGATCTGGCTGGAAATGCTGAGCATCTGACTATACTGACTGCATATCTGACTGACTATCTGACAGCACTGAAGGGGAGTGTTTATATAGATTTCAGTGGGTGTTCCCTCAGCCTTAAAATTCCTTTATGCAGATTAACTCTCAAAGAGGAGGATGCTTTCAATGTTGGTGGTGATGGTTGTTTAAAGTGTATTTCTGTTTGATTAATTTTATTAGAAACTTGAGGATTCTGTACCATCACAGGGCTGTATTGTTGCAGACCTGTTCAGTGAACAATGTAGTGCCATCTGTGTTTTTTCTTCTGAAGTTCAGATGCCTTTGTACTCAATGACTTCCACTTTTTAAGGAAATAGCACCATATCCTTATGTAAGTGGTGACGTTGGAGCACATAATCTGTTCTTACGTTTGTATACACAGAGAATGATGCTTTTTATAGGACTGTCATAACCTTTCCCACTTTCTCATATTTCATGCTAGTGTTAATCTCAGCGTCATACATCATTTTCAGATATCTTTTTGTGCTTTTAAATTTCCCTTTTTTGTTGTTCTTTTTTTTATTTTTTTTTTTTTTTTTGCTTGATTTGTACTACTTTCTACGTTTAAGGGGCTTTTCTGAAGAGGAAAGTGTTTTTATGCAAATAGTTTTGCATTTTCCTGTGAGGTGTTTTTGAGCACTGTCTGCGAATGATGTAGGAATGATGTTAGAAATACAAATTACTTAAATACTCAAGTGCTGAAAGATGTATTTATTTGTGAAAGGAACAGCAGAAAGTGACTCCAATAATTTTTTGTTAAGAAGGGGTAAAAACCACTCTGAAAGTGTGACTACTGGTGATGGGATCGGTTTTTACGTGGATGTGGTGTTTTTTTAGGGGAGGTGATGTGGGTGTTGGAATGGGGAGGGTATCTTGTTGACTGTGTATAGGAGCTGTTGAATCATGGCCTGAACCTCTGATTGATCACCTGAGGTGAGCACTGAGTCAGCTGCCGAGTGCAGGTGAAGGCAATTCAGCTGTGTGACTGGAAGGGGTGGAGCCTGGCTGCCCCTCTCCTAGACCCCATTTAAGGGCTGACTGCCACAGAGGAAGGATCCCTTCCTGGAGATCGCTCTCTTTGGGATTTTCTTGGGAGCCCAGGACGCAGTGAGCATTTTCATTTATTTTCGATTATCCTTTTCCACCGTGATGATGTTTCTAGCTATACGATCTCAAGATACCAGCCTAACCACACCATTGCATTTTTGTTGATTATACGCTATCATTGTGAGTCTCCCTCCTTCACTAGAAAGGCAGCTTGATTTTTGTCAGGAAAACTTGTTTCAAGGGACATTCTCTTTTTTTTTTTTTTTTTTTTTTTAATAATCAAAGTTCAGATCAGTGTTGCAGTGTAGAATCATGGAATTGTTTTAGGTGGAAGAGACCTTTAAAGGCTGTCTAATCCAACTCCCTTGCAACGAAGAGGGATCCCTACAGCTAGGTCAGGTTGCTCAGAGCCCCATCCAGTCTGACCTTGAGTGTCCCCAGGGATGGGGCTTCCACCACCTCTCTGGGCAACCTGTTCCAGTGCCCCACCACCCTCACTGTAAAAGACTTTTTCCTTACACCCAACCTAAAACTGCCTGGTTCCTCTTGTCCTATTATCACAGACCTTGCTAGATTCTACTCTTCTGCTAACATAGTTATAAGACTAATAATGCAGTAAAGCATATAAACATCATTTTTTCCACAAAGTACGATAATTAATATCCACTTTGCATTGTATGAGCATTACACGATCATATAGCAATAATAAATGGATGGAGTTGGCTGGCTGACTAGCTTCTCAGGAGTGGTTGAATAGAGAGAACTGTTCCTGAAAGTCTTATGGGAGCAAATCTACTAGACTTAGAACATTTTTATGAATAATTTGGGAGGAATTACAAAATTATCATTAATGCAACTTGCAGATGAACAGGGCAGATAGATATTAGGCAGTGAGGACAAAACAATGACACAGACCCATCTAGAACCCATGTTCAAGCAAAGTCCATCTTTGTGCAGCCATGTTCCAAATCACGTTGAAGGTGAGGGGTGTGGGCACGGGGCTGTCAGGTGGTGCTGTAACCAGGTGGATGTAGATATGAACAAGCAGTGCAGTGTGTTCTGTGGTTAGTTTTAAAGGTGGTTTACTGATTAGGAACAAGGTGTTTTTTGGCTAAGTGTGTAATAATACAATGAAGTCCTGCACTGAAGATTTGGTTTTAATATTGTGTTACGGTGGAAGTGTTGGAAAAACTGTGCATGCTATTAGAAATAGTGAGAAGTGACTTCTGTGCAGCACGCTTAGTGAGATGCACTGTTTAGTGTATACTTAATAAGATCAAGTGGCTGGAAAGTGGAAACAGATGGGATCAAACTGAAAGGCACAAGTAGTAAACAGTGAGGGTGAGTGACAAAGAAAGAAAGGAAATGGTGGCTTACCCATCTCTCGATGCTTTCAGATCAAGTTTGCATGTCTTTCTGGAGACTAGATGCAGTCTTTGAATTTGGTACATGAATAACTGGTGTTTCAGATCCATGGCTACAAAGGAGCTGTACCACAATGGGCTGGCTCTGGTTTTCTGAGTGACGTGTCACTGCTTTCATACCCATGCATCCTTCAGCGTGGTGCTGATGGGTGCAGAGGCCATCAGCTGTCCTGGGCTGTGAGAGCTCTTCTCTAGGAGATGGGATGTGTGCGCAGAGCACCCTGGACAGCACATACATGGTCGGAGCAGGCCCTGCTGGTTTGCCTCCACCTTTCAGTGTTCACATTACATATGGCAGTCACAGTGGCAAGCAGCTCAGCTTCCAGCTGTGCCTGTAGCTGTAGTATGGGAATGGTTGTGCTGTTTGTACTGAACGATTGTAGTAGTCCTTCTGACTTTAAATTCCTTGGAACTTCTGATGGTTCTTGGAACCCTGATTGGTTCTGTAGTAGGTAATGGTAGGCTTGAAATAAAGGAACTCTGAGGGAATATTTAGGAACTGGCTTTTGTTTTTACCATTCCTTCTCTTTGTTTGCAAAATATTCTTAGTGTGCGAGCTGATACTGCCTGAACTGCCAAAGGTATTTCAGCTGTCCAGGGCTGTACCTGTTTTCAGCTGATGGAGAGGAAGCTCTGCTTTGTTACTGCTGTGTCAGGTGCTCTGCAGCTCTTTTTGTGCTGGGTGTCTGTGAGAGAAGTGGAAGCTGTCAAGTATTACCAAATCGTTTGGCACTGGGAAAGTCTTGGCTGGGAATTTAGATTTGTTGTTTAATCTGAAGTCAGAGGCAAATCTTCCTGCGAAGTTGAAAGAAAATTGTAAGAGTTGTGTGTTCTGATAGATATTATCCCAGTTGGAAGTATGTTATGTTTAGTTTAGTTTTTGGTTTTTTGTTTCTGTCCCTGTGGTACGTGACAATGTAGGAAGTCAGAAGCACGGAGGTGGGTAAACCTACTGCAGCTAACTTTGGCTCTCCTTTTTTCCATCTTAGGAAATAGATGATTTTCACAGTCCGAGTCTATTTGCAGTGAGATTTGGTTAATGTCATTGAGGCTGTGCTGGGGTGCACGTTGTTCTTGCTTGTCCTGTAAATGAGTGGAAATTATTCCTTAATTTAGTCAGGGACTCTCTGGGAGCTAAACATCTATTTGTGATCTTATTCAGACCAGTTATTATTTATTGTGTTATTTTTGGAAAGAAAATGGAACCATGAAGTCTCAGGCAAGTTAGCATGCTTAATATTGAAAGTAATCTTGTCTTATTTAATGTATCACAGTTGGCTCATAGGCTGTGAGGCCTGAGGGGACTGAAAATCTAATCTGACCTTCTAAAACAACCATTGAAAGGTTTTCTTCAAGGAAAAAATTCTTTTTATAACCAGGATACTGCTGCTACTGTGAAGAAGAAAATAAACACAATTTTACAGTAACAGTTATTCCTGTATAGCTGGGCAAATTGCCCCTAAATTTAATTATTATGTTAAATACTTCAACCTGCATTTAGAATGAATTAAATTTATTTCAGATCACTTTGTCTTGAGTTATATCTGTCCAAACACAGATCTGTCTGTAAGTAGTTAATACTTGCATGATTATCAGATCCCGAATTGCAGTTATGGTCTGCAGTCATACTAAATCTCCTGAGTATCTTGCTAAGATATGAGTGTTTTTTCCTCCTCCTTTAACAGTTTTCATAGTGTTGTTCTTAGAACAGTGTGGTAGTGGACTCTGGAGCAGCACTGGGTTTGAGAACAGAGCACTTTCCTGGCATTTGCATGGGGCCGGGTGCAGCTGTAAAGCATCTTCATGTTCTTGCTCGGTATGTATAGGCCATTGTAGCAGTCTTGTTGGAAGCTTGTTCAGGTGATTTCTGACTGATTTGTTATCAATTCTTTTGCTCACCATCAAAACTTGCCTGTAAGTTGTTTGTTCCAGGGTTGTAGAGAAACATGAAGAAGAATGGGATCAAAATACAAACTGTAAAATGCTTAGTGCCATTTAAGTGTTTTCACATTGGCGTTCCATGGAAGGTTTAAAAATATGTATGAGCTGTTGAACAGCCTTCTTTTGGTCCACACAGTTAAGGACAGTCTGTATAGTACTCAAAAAATAAGCAGTAAATCTCATTGATCTAGCTTTGAATATGTATGCAACATTTTTGTGTTGACTCCATTTGTCTTTGTATGTTGTACACACTCTTAGTCTCTCTGATTACATGTAATTCTTGTCTTTCAACAGCATGTATCTCACTGTGTCTGTGTACCCTTCTGCTCAGGAAATCAGTGGGGCATAAAAATTAGGGAGAGGGTAACACTAAGGTAAACTTCTCAGAAGTTTAGTTTAAGGGAATAAGGTGGAAAACGCTTAAAAGGTTTGTTGGTTGCTTAAAAACTAGCTAACATTGTTATTGATGCTGCCATGTTTAGATGTCAGTGTTTGCTCTATCCTGTGCTGCTTTTTAAAGATGATATGAAATAAGAATTCAACTTCTGTAGCATCCCTGTAGTTGAGCAAGACTCTAGAATTTGTTAGAAAGGAGACTGCTCAAAAAACTTGTCATGTTAGAGGGGGAGTCTGTCTGAACCATACCCCCAGGCCTGTTGTGTGATATAACATTAGATTACAATTTGTCTCGTACAATCTTGAGATCTAGTAATTCCTTCCTATGCTCCTAAGATGTCTGAACAGATGTCTCTGTTCAGGAGGGAGGTACCAAGACTGGAGAGCGGTGAGAGGCTGTGGTCAGCTCGGAGGGCTGCTCGGGTCATACCCAGGGGAAGATGACTCAAAGGGGGACAGTGTAAAGGGAGAGAGGACAGCAAAGCGTGCCTTGTAAGCCCCTATTGCTGTACTGTGCTTAAGCTGATCTAAAGCGCAGAGCGATGCAAACGCAGTGCCTCGTTCTTCCTCTTGCAGTGTGCGGTCAGTAGGTGAGCTGGGACACTGATTGCTTTATGGGTCTGTGGTCTGGTCTGACTGCGCTGTTGGGAGAGCTGGTAGGGAGAGGGAGGGGTGATGGAGAATGGGTGGCCAGGACCATGAGTGAGAGCACCCCATCTGGTGGCAGGGCAGTTTTAGCTGGACTTGAGTCAAGCTTGCCTTTAAACAATTCTGGCCACATTCCTCTGTGTCTTTGACTTATCATAGAGTGAACTAGTTCTGGGAAGTAAATTGAGAGAGGTTTAATTCCATACAGTTTAAAACGAAAATCATGAAAAACAACATGAGTTCACTAGTCCTGGTTATTGTAGAATCATAGAATGGCCTGAGTTGAAAAGGACCACAATGATCATCAGTTCCAACCCCCTGCTATGTGCAAGGTCACCAACCAGCAGACCAGGCTGCCCAGAGCCACATCCAGCCTGGCCTTGAATGCCTCCAGGGATGGGGCATCCACAGCCTCTTTGGGCAACCTGTTCCAGTGCGTCACCATCCTCTGTGTGAAAAACTTCCTCCTAATATCTAACCTAAACCTCTCCTGTCTCAGTTTAAAACCATTCCCCCTTGTCCTATCACTATCCACCCTCGTAAACAGCCGTTCCCCTTCCCGTTTATATGCTCCCTTCAAGTACTGGAAGGGTGAGATGTGCTTCAGTACTGATAGAAGAACGAAGGAAGAGTGGTGTGACCAATTTGGAAGGTGAGGAGTTAGTGAGACTGCCCACACACAGCAGCACCCCGCAGATTTGTTGAACTGTTACATACCTGACCTCTGGCCACCTACCAGACTGCAGGTACCTTTCCTGTGCTTCTTGCTTCAAGCAGGTGAACTGGCCTGTGCTTGTTGTAAGTGGGAATGAGAAGTTATGCAGCCATAGGTCTGAAGGTCTTTTTGCTGAGTGAGGATTGGCCGATTGAAGTTTTCCGTGAGGGCTTATTGCATGTTGTACTAATGGTTTTTTTTGTTGTTGTTTTCTGGTATGTGCTAAAGAGAAAAGAAGAGGTTCACAGCTGGGCAGATGGCTGGTTCTGTAATGCTCGCTTGCCAGTTTGGTAATCCTTGATTTATTTTTTTTCCCTGTTTCTCAGAGATGAGTTAGTTACAGACTCACTAAGTGGCATCACTTACATTTGATGTCTGTGCCTTGGCAGCCTGTTGAATAAGACAGAGCTTTCAGTATGCTTTTTTTTTTAAAAAAAAAAATAATAATTTTTGATGATGTAATGGTATGAGAGTTTAATAAAGAATCAGAATCATAGAATAGTTTGGGTTGGAAGGGCCTGTTATGATCACTAGTTCCAACCCCCTGCTATAGGCAGGGACACCTCTCTCTAGACCAGGTTGCTCACAGCCCTATTCAGCCTGGCCTTGAATGCTTCCAGGGAGGGGCATCCACAACCTCCTTGGGCAACCTGTTCCAGTGTCTCGCCACCCTCACAGTAAAGAATTTCTTCTTGATATCTAGGCTAAAAGAGTCTAAAGAATCTTCTGATTGCTCCTTTCAGGGAATTCTGAAGGGTTGTTTTTCTCTAAGTCATTGAGTGTCAGGATTCAGCTGCGTATGTGCTTAAGTGCATTTATGAAATTTGAACTTGGAGGGTAAAAAAGGAGAATTTTTTGTTGGTTTTAAGTTACTCTCACAACAGCTAAATACTAATGCTGGGTCTCTGGGGTGTGTTTGATGTATGTTGTGAGGTCTGCAAACTCTCATGCTCTTGAGACCTGGATATGTTTAAATTACTTGGAAAAATACAATTTCATTTCTATTAAAATGTTCTGGTGGTGGATGAGAATACAAAGCAAAACTTTTTGAAAAGAAAGCCAAGGGAATGGAGGCATGTGTTAGTAGAAATTGCTAAGTAAGGCAGCAGCTGTATGGACTTACCTTGCTAGGAGGAAAGGAGTTAGAACTGGTAATGTCAGTGGACTTTGAGCTGTGAGTATCTGTAGTTATTGCGGTCTTTAAGGCAATTACGTGACTTGATACACAAAACGAAGAAATTGGTAGCTCAGGAAATCCTTATTCTTTTCAACATCTTATTGCTATGTATTTATGAGAATCTTTGGTTATTGATATGAAGTCCTGTAAGTGCATAAGTGTAGCAGGGATCCAGAGAGGAGCTTCAAAGAGTCAAGTTAGAGATGAAGATTTCAGCATGCATCTGGTTGTGGCCCAACCTTCTGTGGCACCACTGCTTCTGGTGGTTATTGCTACTGAAAAGCTTTGCTATTTCTCACTGCTAAGAAAAAATGTTTAGAGTAAAGCATGTAGTCAATTTAACATTTCCTAGCACTCAGCAGTTATATTTTGCCTGTGTTTATTCACTTTCCTAGCATATAAACTGGATTTTTTAATTCTGATTGAACAACCTTCTCTCCAGCACGCTTCTGTTGCTGGTTTTAACTGGTGATGGGACAGTTTCATGCTGAATACTTCATTAGAGAAGCTTCTGCTGCTGTATGGCAAAGACATTTTGTTTTCATAACTTAAAATGACAGAAAACTCATTTATTTGTAATACGCTCACCTATAAAAGAACTGAGGAAATAGCAAAGCATACAACTAGAAAATACCACAGAATGTGGGATATTTGTGCTATTCAGATAGTTCCTTAGACCTGTAAGTAATGTAGCAAAGCACTTCAACTCACACTTCTCTTAGTAAGTAATGATTTGTACATACCTACAATTGGAGCTGGTTATTGGTATGGGGTACCTAAGAATTTCTGTACTGTCAATAAACCTGTTGTATGTGAACTGTTGAGTCACGGCCTGAAGCACTGCTTGGTCACCTGAGGCAAGGACTGGGTCAGCTGTGAGAGCGCAGGTGAAGGCAAATCCTAGACCCTACTGAAGGGCTGACTACCACTGGGGGAGGATCTGTTTCTGGAGATCCCTCCTTCGTGAGCCTGAATCTTTGAATACGGGTTAGCATTCCCTGTTTCTTTCTGTTTCTCCACAATATTCTTTCCAACTGTAACGCCTGTGTTTACTGTTTTTGAGAACTTGAAGGCATTTGAATGGGTAATAGTGTGATTAAGTATATTTTAAATGATATTACTGTAAGCTTTTAATCGTTTTAACTATTTCAAATGCTAGTAAACGTGTCTGTCTTCATGCTTTCTGGTGACACAACCTGTGCAAATGGGAGGCGTTCTGATTAGCCTCTGTGTGAAGCTGATGTGGACAAAAAGATGATCATCTTCAATTCAGAAGCACCTGTAAGTAAATGAGGAGGAAGCGGCTGGCTGGTGATGGACACTTGCTTTATGCAAACAAGACTGAGCTGTTGCCAGCTGTGCCTTCAATCCCCAGATCTCTGACCTCTGTGCAGTGGTTGGATTAAAGGCTCTGGCTGAGCGGCTCTGGCTCCTTGTTACGTAAAAGCAGAGCTTTGCATTGGAGTGTGTGGGGTTATTCACTCCCACGATGGCTGGCTGTTGTAGGTGGAACTCTGCAGTAGCTTCACTCTTCTGCAGCTGCACAACTTCGTTGTGTTTGAGATGAGGCTTTGCTCAGTTTATCTCACCTTTTAAAGAAAGCGCCATCTTCAACTGTAACTTGCTTTCCAAATACAATCAGAATGTTGTTTTAGCCTCAGGATGTTTTTCCATTGTGTGTTAATTCTGTAATTAGCTTCTCTGGGGATTTCCATAAGTTATCTCGCTTTCTGTGGGTATGCCAAGGATCCATGCAAATAGGGCAAATTTAAGAAACCATGAAACAGACTTAACAAGATGCTGTCAAATGTGAAAAGTAACAGGAAACAGTGACAGAATTGGCATTGAGTGGAAAACTTTTGTCAAATCACATGAATTTTGTGTAATTTAATGCTGTTTTGAAGGGCAGTGAGAATCCCAAGGTACACTGTGCGTGTCCAAGATGGCTTTTTTCTAAGGTGTTACTTGGCTAGTTAAGATTCGCATGAAAGTGGCATTGAACATCCTCTCATGGGCAATGCAGACTGGTTTGGATGAGAGTTTTCTGGCACGTATTATCTGAATGGAAGGCGTGTGCACACATCACTCCAGCTCAGCAATCAAACAGCTCATAGTTGTGTCCTGCAGCAGATGAACCCGTACAGCTCTGCAGGCTATTCTTGTTTGGGTCTTCATGTGCATGAATGTAAGAAAGATGAGGCTCCCGTTTGATGGCAGTCAGCAGTTAGGTTAGCTGTACACCTGCAGTGCTAGCACTGTTTCTGGAGAAGAAGAGACTGTGCTGATGTGATTCTGCCTGAAATCAAGGCACCGTGACTTCAGTCCCTGTTTCTGTGACTGGCAGCTGAAGGGGCAGGGAAAGGAAAGTGTCGCCTGTGTCTAGAAAAGAGACTTGCAGTAAAAGTGTTATATCAGCAACATGATCTTTTTTAGTACTGTTATTAACTGATTTGCTTTGATTATTTTGTATTTTTCTGTTAATGTGTGAGGGGCTGGCTAAGGGGCATGTGTTAAGACACCACTGTGAGTCTGTGAGTCTATGTGTTACATGCAGTCGGTTTCAATCCATTGGTCTTCACAGATTCCTGCACTTAACAGTGGGAGGAGCATTGCTTTGAAGAAGCTTTCCCAGTGCATTCTAACGAATGGAGAACATAGAAGTTGAATATATAATGTGGGCGAAGGAATTCATTAGTATTAACGCCTAATAGTCTGTATTAAATATAGTAAACACATACAAGAGTTGGTTCATTATTTAGCTACCCTGACTGCCTGGCTGCTGTCTGTGATTTTATCAAGATTTTTTCAATTGCAGCCACATACGACGTGTATATATAAAATATATCTGACTGCCTAAATCTTATGTTCTTTTTTTCTCTTTTCAGTTTAAAAACACAGGAAATAGCGCACGGTATTTTATTGCTGGTAATGCTTCCATTTCTATGTTTTTATTTTGGACCTTGTTAGTATTTTCTTTCCAAGCGTCTGTTAATTAACTTGGTTCCCATTCAGAATTTGACTGGCTGACTTCGATCATTATATCTCTTCCTTGCAGCAATATTGCATAATGTTAAAGGAAAAGCAGCCCTAGCCATCTGCTGATGCCTACCCTAGCCATATGCAGCAGCTATAAGCAGCAGTGTTTTCCTCCCTTCCTTATGTCCAAACAGGCACACTGACCTATTCGTATCCTCCTGCTAAATATAATTGAGAATTAGGAGACAAATCAGAACAATTCCATCTTTGTCATCTTATTTTTTCACACATAATTTTTTTTCCCCTGCAATTACTGTTTTTGGAATTATCTTTAAACTTATGTCACGTTTGGCTTTTTTAATTGGAAGAGATTAAGATTCAAGTACTGAGGGGAAATTGGCATAGCTGGAGCCCTTGGTGATGAAAAGTGAGCAGGAATGCTGGTATTGCTTGCATTTGGGAGTCATCCTCCCTCACCTCCTCCTTCCCTTCTAGCCATGTTTTCCATATTTTGCTCTATTTTCTGTTTCCCCAGCTTATTGCTCCTGTTTTCCAGAGGAGATTCCCTTTTCTCTCACACCCTGTTTTTTCTCTGCCTTATTCTTTCCTCACCCTTCATTGCTTATGTATCTGTGCATGCAGTCTGCACAGTTTGTGACTAATGAGTAATGACAAGCTAACCACAGATGCATGCGAGTCATTAGGGTGCTGTCAGAGGACACTCATTGAAGTGGGAAGCTCGTCTCAAATAAGTGCCCCTTAGAAGTAATGAGGGAACCAAGTTCAATTATAAAACAGAAATCTGTTTCTCTTGCATCCTTCCCAGCCGATCAACTTGTTCTTAGATGCAGCATCGTTCTGTTCATCCTGTCAGCCCAGTGTCCTTCAGTATTTCAGCGCTTGTGTAAGGTCTCTGATTGCTTTGTCAGATACAGAGTGGCAGCTGCCAATTGTGCTCTTGGTGCCTTCTCTTTCCTTGTTTCTTCCCTACCAGTGGCTGTGGATCTTGTATCTACAGCAAAAATGGATTCAGCATGCTGCCCTAGGAGAAGAATCAAACAAGGAACAGCAGAATCGAGTCTGTTTTCCTCTCGTAATGGCACTGGCTGATTGTGGCAGTGATGTGATGGATCCAGGCTGGCTGAGTTGGGCTCAGGGAGTGCATGGCCAAGAGCACCAGGGAGGTTGGATGGGGCGTTGATCTTTCTCTTCTAGAAGCGCTGTCCTTCTCCTTTGGCTCCAGTCCCTCAAGTCCAGCCCTTGGAATTGGCTGCTTAAAACAGGGAGCAGTAGAGATGCAGCATTTGCAGCCTGCTTATCTGGAGGCAGTAAAGTCAGGCCTCATCTCTAATACCTCACATTTAGCTTTCCTGGCATTCAGGCTGTGTACAGTGGGAGATGGGAAACCTATTGACAGCAGATAGCAAAATAAATATAAAACAAAATTTCAGTCATGTTTTCATCTGTTAGTTAGCTGATAGTGGTTTTTAAATGGATATTAATACAATTAATGATGTTTCTTGAAATAACTGTTACATTACTGTTACATATTACTTTACTCTCAGTCTGTCATATGCTTAGAAATGATTAAAAAAACATTCTCACTGCAAAACAAACAAACAGCTGTAGTGATTGCAAGGATTTTATCTGTTTTTGTTTGTGAAGGGAAATGACAGTGAAAGTGACAAAACAAAATGTTCTATGACGTGCATAATGTAAACAGGGCGTCATTTTTCACTTGCTTTAATGCTTTTTCCCGTTCCTTTGAAAGTGTGTAACTATATCAGAGGGGGATTTCTAATCAGAGCTTTCTCTTCCAACAAGTCAGAGGAAATAATCTGTATTTTTGTGCGTTTTAATCTTCTTTTGACCTCCAAAAATAGATGTCTGAATACCAGGACTTATGATTTCTTCTATTGTAGCCGCTGAGTGACTGGTGTTGGGAAATTCATCTTTGGTACACCACCACTGTAATCAGTCTTACCAGGGATGAGCAGGACATAGAACATCTTTATTTGAAATTGGGTTTTATTTTTGCCCTCCCTGATCCATTTATATATTGTCCTTACGAAAGCAGAGGTAGCGTGGTTGAGTTCTGTTGGCCAGAGGTTGGAATATCACAAGTCAGGAAATCTGAGGTGATTAAATACAACAGCTTATAGTTTCCTGAGAAGTTAGTGGTCAGTCTAATGACACACTGGAACAGGCTGCCCAAGGAGGCTGTGGATCCCCATCCCTGGAGGCATTCAAGGCCAGGCTGGATGTGGCTCTGGGCAGCCTGGTCTGCTGGTTGGCAGCTCTGCACATAGCAGGGGGGTTGAAATATGATCGTTGTGGTCCTTTTCAACCTGGGCTATTCTATGATTCTGTGATTTTAATGATTAAGCAGAGACATAGAGAAATCAAACTGTTCACTGAAATGACTGAGGCTGGTAGTGAGTGCTAAAGCAAAAGGTGGAAGTCCAAGGGAAGCTGTGTTCAGTAGACTGAGGCAGTCTATGTTCATGGGTTTTGGGCTCACCTGTTGAAAACAGTGCAGAAGGAGATATTGAAAATTAAATTTCCAGTGGTAACGACAGTGTCCTTAACGTTTTAAGTGCCTAGTAGACCTAGTAGGTAAGTAGGAGTAGGGGCTAATAGATATAATTTTTCACTTTATTTTTGATATGACATTATTAATAATTAATATTCAGGCGTTTGCTATATGTTTATAAACCTTTTTGTGAAAGCATTAGTATCATAAGGCTGTGGTTTCATGGTCACTTGGGGCTGACACAATCACCACTTTTAAATGAGCAGCTCTCTTGTCTGGTTTGGGCTCAGGGGATGGGAAGCCTGATTTGTGCGCTGACAGTGCTCAGGAAAATGCAGCTGAAGAGAAATAGGAAACACCTAGTAAATAGGAAATAGTAAATTTCCTAGTAAATAGGGAATTTCCTAGTCATAGGAAGTAGGAAACACCTAGTAAACTCACAAATGTCTGAACATAAGTTTCTCAGTTTGCTTTTAATATCTGCTGGATAACAAGATGGCAGACTTATTTTTTTTTTTTCCCCTTTTCAGTATCTGGAAGGCTAAGAAATGTGCACCTGCTGTAGGGGGCCTGCTTTGCAGGGGATTAGAACTCGTTCTCTAGAAGTCCCTTCCAGTCCCTATAATTCTGTAATTCTATGAAATATATCTCCTCATCGGGGTATTCCAGGACAGCAGATTTCCTTTGTTCTGGCCTCTGCCTGTTAGATTTTTCCTTTAGATTTTAAAGGTCTGAGAGTTATTGTTTGAAAAATACTGGTGTGATTTTTATAGTGTAACAGGAGAACAGAGTTGGTACAAATCCTGTTTTTTCTAATATGAGGAGAAAGAGAAAATTGCATGGCACATAATAATGAATTTAGTATGCTATTATGTTTTGCTTTCATTGTAATATCATCTGTTTGGTGCTTTTTGCAGCTTTATTTCAGAAGCACGCTGGCTTTTCTAGTAGCTGGAGTGGAGTGGGTTTGGTTAAGCTGTTGCTGCCTTAAAATGAAGCAGGGCTTTTGGGTAGTAAGACAGTTGGTTGTGACCTGCAGTTTGGATGGCAGCAGATGCCCTGTTACAGTTTTAGGTTTTATCCTGTAGAGATGGCAACAGAGCAGCCTTCCTGCTGGGCTGGCAATGCTTAAGTGGTTAATCTAGTTAATTTTCAGGCTTAGAAAAACAATGAGAAGATTGAGCACCACGGAAAACGTTGCGGTCGTGTATGGATGTTCTCTGGTTGTTTGAGTACCGAGGAAAACTAAAGAAAATCCTTCTAAAAAGGATTTATTAAAAAACAAAAGCCTATGAACAGGAATAAATCTGTTTTGGTAATTGTGTATAGAGGTCATTTGTTCTTGAGATGATACTCCTGATGCAGTCAGTGGGTGCAGTAAGGAGATGCTAATGCTTCATTTTCCAGAAGTAAGTGCAGAGATGAGAGAGTGTATGAAGTAGCAGAGCTGCTCATCTTGATAGCAGCATGTCCCCAGGGCTAATATATCTTTAGTCACTTAGGTTAGCTGGGGAATGTTTGTTTTCAAGAAGTTTGTGGAGATTTGAGACTGCAGATCTTTCTGTTAAGTTTAGGTGTGTTGTAGCATGATTGTCTTGGCTCAGGATAGCTTTATTTGTAAATAGAAATCTGTCTCGTATGAAGAAAAAGTCAATTACCAACTTTAATAACCTTTCAAAAGGCATTTCAAAGTGTCTCCATGTAAATACATTAAATAAACAATTTCTGCTCATGTAAATACTTGTGAAGGGAAACTGTATAAAAGTACAGGTATGAGAAGGAAATAACATTTTATTAAAATCAGTTCAAATGCATTTTTTGAACTTTCAGGGAGCTTACTACTCTATCTGGATGCCTTACTGTTCCAGATCTCCTATTTTATGCAGCTATGCTGAACTGAACAGTTGTTACCCAACACTACCAATTTATGTGTTACTTGTAAGATACAGAAAACTGTAAACTGTATAAAATCCACTCTATTTCAGCTTGCTGATTTATCCAAATTTCTACATGCGTTCGGTTTTTAAAGAAAAATGTAATGTTGCTACCTGAGTGATTTGTCAGTGCAGTATTTTAATGTAAATTCAACGTTAAGGGTTGAAGTGTTTCCATTCATCAAAATAATTAAGCAAACAGGGAATGCTATGTGACAAAGAACTTCATACTGATGCCATCTACTTCTGTGCTGAGGAGCCCTGGCAAAGTATTAAATTCCATTCTTTATGTTTTGCATCAAAAAGGGACCTGTTGATGAAATATACATAAATGACCTCTGAAGCTGGGACTTGAGCTGAAGAATCAGTGAAGTATCAGCAGATTCTAGGCACTATTATTAACTGTTTAGTTAGTATTTAGCTTACAGAAGATACTTGACTGCAATTTGGTGTCAGTTACAAAAATGAAGAAATTTGAGTAGTCATCTACCAGATTTGGGTAGATTTACAGCATGTATAGAGTACTACTCACTTATATTTCATTTTTTTTTTAAATGATCTTTTAGCTGTGCTGATTTTGGTGTCCTAACAATACATTTCTTTTTTAGGAAATAAAGCCTCAAAGCCATTATAACCATGGATACAGTGAATCTCTTGGACGAAAAAGCCACATTGATGATTACAGCACTTGGGACATTGTCAAAGCCACACAGTAAGCTTATTTTTGAGCTTTAGATTTGTCTTTCTGTGTTAGTTGAATAGTATTTTTTAACGTGAAGGCAGTTTAAGGCTGACTGTATTTGTGTATATAGTAATGCAAGATCTTGTAAATGAGCTGTATTGTTTTAGATCTGTAAGCACTGTGTGAAGCATTGGCGTTAACTGTAAATACAGGTGGTTGCTGGGAGGATTGTTGGAAAAGAAAGCAATTTTTTCATGTTTGTGCTGGAGTTTATTTTCTCTAACTGACGATTAAAAGGTAGGTGGGCAACATGTTGATAAGCAGACATGAGGACTTCCTTCATTTCTTGGCATCATTTGTAGGTTCAAATATGTTACGTACAGGTGAATTCTGTTTCTTATTTGGCAGTTTCAACGCTGCTATGAAACTGAGTTATTGTTAAGAGAAAGGACTGTAAGAATAAATGGAGAGAAAATCTAACGTACAATTATTTTCTTAGTGCAGATTATACAGATTTGTCTTCTGTAAAGTCCTGTAGTAGTTCTCATTTGCAAGACATTCTGAAGAATTGTCATTGAGCTACCTTTCAACTTTCCATTATTTACTGTTCAGAAACTAGCAACATCACTTCCATCTATCTTCTTCAGTTAGCTGAAAACATGATAGTTTTACAAAAAGAAGTCTTACATTATTTTGAATGCCTGCATGATTATGTATATTGCCAAACTATTTGCCTCTTACGTATATTTTTATATACATTTCCATTTATTTCCTAAAAATTATTTTTAATTAGTACATTTGCAGCTTATTTCCTGACTTATGCCACATTTAGGTGTAGGAGATGTGTGCTTTCCTTCACTTTATGAATGGATGGGAATTTTTAACTTCCTGATATAGACACTGAACCTACAATTGTAACTCTAAAGATTTAAATAGTAATACTAACCTATAATCCTATTAGCAGGGGATTCCTTGAAATGAAACCATTGGTATAACATGAAACAAGGTGCTTCTTAAAGACATTGGACTGTGACAGCAGAAGTGATGATTTTGCAAGTTACTTTCTTCTGTTCTTCTGAGCTCATTATATGCTTGAAAACCCGAAACACATTTGTTATTATCCATTAAATTTAGGTTGATCTGTGCTTACAGCTAATGGATTTTAATTCTTTTCTGGTCTCTTCTAACATACAACTGATAGGCCTGTTAATTGTTATCCTCCTTCACAGTACTGGTGTGATGAGGTTGGTGAGATGTCTGTATATGCAGACTGGGGGATGAAGCACTGGTGAGCCACTCTCACCAAGTAGAACGTGAGTCAGCAGTGAGCCCAGGCAGCCAGGAATACCAGCCATGACCTGGGATGCATCAAGCACAGCATCACCAGCAGACCAACAGAAGTGACTGTCCTGTTCTTCACTGCACGGTGTGTGCTCATCTTGAGTACTGTGTGCAGTTTTGGGAGACTGAGAAAACCTCCAAAGGAGGGATGCAAAGATGAAGAGTTTAGAGGGGAAGATGTATCAAGGGCAGCTGAAGTTCCTTGGTTTGTATAGCCCTGAGTAGAGGAGACTGGAGGAAGAACTCATTGCAGCCTATAGCTTTTCAGAAGGGGAACAGAGGGGCAGCACTGATCTACTCTCTCTGGTGGTGGTGATGGGACCTGAGGGGGTGGCATGGAGCTGCTTCTGGGGAGGGTCAGGTTGGGTGTTACTTAAAGGTTCTCACTAGAGGGTAGTCAGGTACTAGAACAGGCAGCCCAGGGCGGTGGTCATGGTGCTGAGCTTGCCAGAGTTCAAGAAGCATCTGGACAATGAATTCAGTCGTAGTCTGATTTTTTTTCAGGTGGTCTTGTGTTGTACCAGGAGTTGGACTTGATGATCCTTATGGGTCACCTCCAATTCAGTGTATTCTACTATTCTATGTTCTCTTACCTGCAAGAGAGGACTCTGTTTGCCATCATAGCTCAGGGATAGGTGGCTGTCAGCATGGGTATATGATCAAGTTATGTTAGTAGTATTCCATGGAAACAATCGGACTAGAGGGAAACCTCACCTCTACTTTGTTTTCACTGGGTTAAGTTTTTACAGCAGTTTGAAAGCCCTGTTACATAAAATGTGGGAAACACTGAAGTTTAAGGCAGAAAATAAGCTTACCAAGTATTGTAAGGCTTGGAATAAAATAATATATAATAAATAAATGCTACATAAAATAAATGCTACTACATTAACTCAGTGATAACTTATCAGCAACAACAAAGTCTTTAGAAATACGATGTCCGCATTAGTATCGAAAGTGAAGTTTCACTTGATGAGCAGCTATTGGGAAGAGGTGCAGCACTGATATTAAAATGAACAGTGTAGTAACTTTAGTAGAAATATAACCTCTCTCACTTGAATGAAAATAGATGACCTTATCTTCTAGCGCTTGTCCTCAAAACTCATTGTTCATTTTGATTAAAGTAAGTGGTTTAGTTTACTTTTCAGTTCATTGCTAATGTAAGTTAGATGCCACAAAAAGCTTTGCTAAAAAGTAAAAATACAAAAGAATGCTTATCTGCCTTCTAGACCTTCTCTAAATCAGTAAGTTCAAGGAAAAGGTAGCAAAACAGAATAGGATTTATTTTCATTCTTCTAAGTTCTGGTGGTGGTTTGTTGGCTTTTTTGTGTTTTTTTTTCTTTGTTTTCATTTCAATGTTTTCCATTGAATGCATATCATTCAATGTAAGTTGGCAGCACATTTTTTTTTTTTTTTTTTTTTTTTCCCTTTCAGAACATTTTCAACCTCCCCTGGAAGAATGTTATGGTTTTCATAGCATGATAACATTGAATGATAGCTGGGGTGCTTACTGTTAGTGGAAGAAATTCAATTGGTCTCAGGACTGATGGGATAGCTAATTATAATACGGTTGCATGTCTTACTCTTTCTTTTTAAAACAAAATAAAAACCCACAATGCTTCAAAAGACAAATATGTCATCCGAAATATTTGACGTTTAAAGTAAGACCGTTGAAACTGTAGGCTTCTTGACAGATGGAAGGTGTGTTTCAGTGTAGAGTAGAACTGTTGGCTCTCAAGTTTGTGATAATCCATGGAGAAAGCAGTCACAACTTCTGAGTAGCTAGTCAGTTATTTAGCTTATTGTCAGTCGTTGTTGTTCATGCTGTTTTTCATGTACTGCACTATTAAAAGTTTCTGCTGTGAAGTCAGCTGTTTGTTATTGTACAAAATTGAAATGAGAAACAGCTCCTTAAACTACAAAGTTGATTAAAAAAATGAATGAAAATGTTTTAGTTTCTCTGTATTCTATATATGCTGTTTGTAAAATTTGACTTTAAAATGTTGACTTTCTTGACTCTTAACTACAGAGAAATAAAAGTTAGTAAAATGATGCATTCAGCAGGTGAAAATGAAAGCTTGCAAACTCTACATGCTTTTCCAGAAGAATTTTTATTCTTTGCCGTTCATCTCCTGCTGGAATGTTCATCTGCTTTATCCTAATTTGTAGTTTGGACACCTATTCAGTTAATGTGCTTGTGCACTGAACTACACAATCTGATAACCTCTTAGGATCATCAAAGTTTGGTATAGGAAAGAACAGTTCAGTCAATATTCTCATTGCAAAGAGGACTGTGTTTCTCCTGTTACATTCCTCCTCAGATCTTGCCTAGAAGTGGATCTATTGATTTACCAGCAGAATACTTTCCTTGTTTTGCAGAAACTTCTGCTGAGGTAAAAATGATAGTAGTTGGTTTTTACACACATCAGTAAGAAGGGGCATTTTTCACTGGAATGTTATAACATGTCCGAAGACATCTAGTTAGAGTTAATAGACAAGATACTGGTACTTTTTCCATCTCTTATGTTAAGCACCTGCATCATTCAAGACTGGAGTTAACTTTGAATGTGACTTAGAAGAGGTACCATGTTAATGTAGTGACTTCAAGTTGATTGCTGACTGTTTAAAATTGGTCAAGCCATGAAGCTACGGAAAGGTAGGTATTGTTCACAGATCGAGACGTATATGGTGGGTTATGACTAGAACCACCTCTGAGACAATTTAATCCAGCTATGCTGGAAGTGTGTTAAATAATATTCTGAACATTAGTGTTAAACATTAACGATATACAGAACTACTTTCCTGGGTTCTGCAAGATTGATTCCTTGTGCCCTAAGTATGATTTTCCTATTGCAAGATTAACTTTCTCTTAGTTTTAGTTTTAGTGTGGTGCAGTGCTTGCAGAATCTGTGCTGAAGCTTCCTGGGGAAAAAAGAAAGTTGGATATATTTAAGAACATTCATAGTATACTTAAGAAAGAAAAAAAAAATCCTCCAGAATAGTGGGAATTGGTGAGAGCTGGCCAATGTTACAAATACCACTGTTGTTTTCAACCGTTCAGAGGACAGGATGGGCAGACTTTGACAGAGGCATGCATGCGCTTTACCTGCTTGTTGTTTTAGCCTGTGGATTTTTTTTTATGTGTATATACCCATACCATTTTCAGCAATATAATCAAAGCTCAAGTGGAAGGGTGTGAATTTCCTGTTCTGTAAACCAATTACCAATATAACTACAACTGCCTACCCGCTCTGAGACTTCGGAATGCATGCAACAACTGAATTTCTCATTTCTCAACATCATTGTTCGTGGTTCATTAAGCAGCTCTTGAGTTTGCTAAGGAGCAGCTTTGCTGTTAAAAACAAAGCTGCCTTTCTGTTTCACATATTCCTATATTGTTTGTGTGTTAATAACTGCCATCATTCATGGAATGAGACTTGAAAAGATTTAGGGGAAAAAATAATCGTTTTGTTACTAATTGCATTTCCAGCTAAAATAGCTTTGATTGAATTTGCAAAGATAGCAAGATGAGGGAGTAAACTCTTGGCTTGCCATAGTGATGTGTTCTCTGAAAAGAGATTCCTTGCTAGTATTGTGTACTTTGTGTTGATCTTATGGCAAAGCTGGCAGTGTCTGTTTCTAAAACTGTGCTTGCCGACAAAAATGGATTCCATATTTAAAATGGAAAGGGATTCTACAATACTATTTTTGAAATGAGTTTCTAATTGAATTTAGATATCTTTGACTTATGAAAAATGAGATATTACATTAGTTACTGCTGACATTAGACTGTAATAACGAAATGAGTTTATGCAATGTTATTCTTGCTCTAGAAGAGCTAGTCAGGTTTTTCCCAAGAACAAGACGAGCTTAGTAATATACCTTCATAATTACACTCCATTGATATTTACAAATATCATCCTCTAGAATTCACCCAAGCGCAGAATTTGTTATATTGATGTACAACCTCTTATGAGATTTGAATTTTTTTCCTCCTTCCTCTTTCTTGAAAGGAATTGCCAGAACAGGTTGTTCAGAGAGATTGGGGATGCCCCATCGCTGGGAGTATTTAAGGCCAGGTTGGGTGGGGCCATGGGCAACCTGGTCTGGTTGTTGATGTAATGGCTGGCAACCCCACCTGTGAAAGGGAGGTTGGGACTTTATGATCCTTGAGATCCTTTCCAACTCGAGCCATTCTATACTCCTTTACAGCTACATTAGGAGTGTGGTGAGTATAATGTGCATTTTGTAATCTAACAGTGTGTCATGAACTTTTGCAGAAGATAGTGCCAAGTCAACTGCAGCAAACTGATGAAAGAAGACTAGCTGTTATGTAAAAGAGGGGTGCTGTGCTTCTAGGGCAGAGCTCAAGAAGCCAGAACTGCATCAAATTCACTGTTTTCTTGTGGAGAGCATGCTTTTTCATGGAACAGGAATGAATTGCTGTAAATTGATCTTTTCTGCCTGGTGATTTTTGTATGTTTAGAACCTTATGACCTCTTGTGACAATAAACTATAGAGTTACTAAATCACACCTCACATTAAATCTTTTATAATCAGTTACAACCTCTGAACGTTGTAAAATGTCAGTGTGAGATAAGCAGCTCTGGGAAATTCCTAAAGCATGTTGAAGACTATTTCCTGTTACAAATACTTAGTGAGCTAACCAGGAAAGGTGCCTTCCTACATCTGCTGTTTGAGAATAGAGAAGGCCTTATGGGAGATACGAAGGTAGTTGGCTGTCTTGGCCACACTGATCGTGAAATAGTTGAGCTCAAAGTTTTTGATGTAATGAGAAAGGAAATCAGTTGAGTTGCCACCCATTTTCAGAGAGCAAGCTTGAAACTGGTTGAGGAATTAGCTGTCAGTGTGCCTTGGGAATCACGCCCAATGGGTTTGCAGGTCTCTTAGAGGATTGCATTTCAAGAACCATCTTTTAAAAGCCCAGCGGTTTGCAATCCCACTCTGCCACAAATGAAGCAAGTGGGGTAAAAGACTGGTTTGACTGAATGGGGAACTCTTAGAACAAGGGCAGCAGAAGAAAATATAAATCTGGAAGCAAGGTCTTGCTTCACAGGGGCAGTACAGTGCTGCAGTTTACCTCTTCTGGGAGAAAACAAAAAAAGCCAGAGCTCAACTTGTCAGTATAATGTCAGACAGTGAAAAAAAGCAAGGTCTGAGGAAAACATTGGACTGATACTTGATGGTCACCTAGGAAGTAAGGATGAGTAAAAGGCAGAGGCATTTAATGCATTTTTTTTTTTTTTTTTTTTTAGGTTTTTTTTTTTTTACTTCAGTGTTTAACATTAATGACTTGGGCTGCCTGGTCCTCTGTGCTGGAAGACCACGGGAAAGAAACAACTTTTCAGCTGCAAGGGACCATCAGTTGAATGTTCATGGGATCTGATGAGATTCACCCCGTAGTATTGACGGAGTTAGTGATGTTTTGTAGCTGGATCCATCTCAGTGATTTACTGCAGCCCTTTGTAGGCTGCGGAGGTTCCCACTGACTGGAAGTGTTCCCTTCCAACTGCCCTATTCAATTCTATGTACTGCCCTTACGACCAGAATTAGCTATCTTGCTTTCAGAAGCTCTGCTATCACCCCTCTTGCTGTTTTTTCACTAATCTTCATTTTTGGCTGATTTGCCTGTGGTTACCGTAAACCTTTTTCAGTGGTGCTTTTGACTGCATGAACATCCAGGAATTGTGTCTTAACCCATTTGAGCAATCACATTTTTGATCTAGACTTGAACTTCAAAGATTGGCCAGACTAAGAACCTTCTTGATTTTCTTGGCAGGTGTCTTTACACCTGCCTGAGTATGTGTTCTAACTGATTGCATACTTCTGAGTCTTCATAAACCACGCTGTCCTTCCGTGCACCTCCTTCTCCCCCCACCTGATTGAAAACAAAGATTTATTGTCCAAATTATTCGTGGCATAGCTGCTTTTCTGCTAGGTCTGAGGAATCAAGCTGTATCTGGTTGCAATTAGTATGTGTGGCAGGCAGTGATCTTTGTCCTGTTCCTTGGCAAAGCTTTCGAAAGATTAGAGAAATGACAGTAGTATCTTGTTTTTTATGATTTCCAGTGTAACTTTCCCTGAGAAGTTGAGAACAGCATACTTTAGTAGGTTCTGTCTAGTACTTCTTTTTAATACTTCTTTTTTAATACTGTCCAGCTATGGGCTTGGAAAGTGTTACTGACTTTGACTTGAGTCAATTGAAATGTCACTGTGGCATTATGGTCTGGGTTGAAGATCCATTCAACTGTATTAAAGAAAAAGTAAGAATGGTAATTACCCTAAGAAAAAAAGTCTAAACAATAGTTAAACTGGCTGACTTTAGTAGAGCAAAGAGGCCTTCTGTTGTCTAAGTATGTGTCATCACTAAAAAGGAAAACGTAGAAGCAGCGTAAGGAAAATGTACTTAAATTCCATCTTTGAGAGGATGTTAAACTTCTGCTCCAGCAGAAGTCAGATATTGCATGGACAGAAAGGTTTGGACTTGATTCCAGGTTTTGCTTTTGACTTGGGAAATCCCTGTGGGTTGTACAAACATTCCAGTGTAGTCTCTACAAGCCTTACTACATTGCTTTTATTGCCACTAAGAACAGGACAAATATTTAATATTAGAGTTAGGTGCTCTTTGTTTGTTATCTAAGAAGACAAAATGGTAAATGTCTGAAATATGTTTGTTATGTTTATAGCTGATCTGATGATCTTGTTATCTGCTGTACTGATTTTTTTTTTTAAGATATTTTCATACTGGTTGGTCTAACTATTGAGGCCTTCCAGAGATGGAAAGGAAAGAAAACGGGCATGTGAGAAACAAATACAGGAGAGTTCCTGGGAGGAGTTTTATTTCACCCTTCTTACTGATGTGTATTTCACCTTGTTCTGCTCTATAGTTTCCTGTGGAGAGAAGTCCTTCGTAAAGTCTTGAGTTGGTTCATGTAACTTCTACAAGTGGAAAGCTGTTGCTGCAACAGATCTGTATTCACTTAGAAACTGAATATTTCTGCTTCATTTCCATTTTGTTGAAGATAGAGTATCATAATCATTATGGTGTTTGTCTAATTCATTTTTTTCCCAAGATAACAGCTTTGAAAATAATATTTTCTTCTTCAAGGTATGGAATATATGAACGATGTAGAGAGTTGGTGGAAGCAGGTTATGATGTGCGACAACCGGATAAAGAAAATGTGACACTTCTCCACTGGGCTGCAATCAACAACAGGATAGATCTGGTGAAGTATGTACTATATATAAGGATTTATATAAACTAATTACATTCTTTAAAATGCTGATTTTATTTTTTTTTAAAGACCATTAGGTGCAGTGGCTACTTCCAAGAAACATGTTGTCTAGTGAGCTTGGTATCACATAGGTGATGTTTAGGTCTAAGTGAGCTTCTCTTGCAATAGCAGATCTCAGTGCCCATCTTACTAGCTGTGGACTATTTTAGGTCATCCCGACGAAGGAGTTGAGCAGTTTGTATGTGGAGAGTGCAAACCTGGAATTAGGCTTCCCTTGTTTCTTTATGTTCTTCTGTTGCAAAACTAGGGGTTCAGCCTAGGTAGGTGTGAAGTCCATGGATGCTTTGTAATGAAAACTACGGAACCCTTTTTTATTTCTACAGGATCAGGGAAAAGTGTTCCGTAAGTGTCAGACATCTATAATATACTTCTGTTTAAATGACTGCACTGATTTTTTTGTTTGTTTTTGACTCAATGTTATGAAAAGGCAAAATTAGCCATATACCTCTACAGTTACCTTGTGACTGACATCGTCAGATGCTGCCTTTAATATTCTCCAGACAAGGATCTATCTGTCTTCTGCTTTTTCACTTTCTGCCAACAGCAACTGCATGCACTTTAATTCCGCAGCTACTGAATCCAAGCATAGGCAGTTGTCAAGTGCTTGGCCAAGACTTAGTGATTCTAATGCAGAAATCACTGGAAGTATTTTCTTCCTAAGCCAACCTATTATAAGATCTGCTTGCTTTGAATGTAAGTAGTTTGCTTAACTAAGACTTGCACACCTGGCATGGATTTCTGAATGACTCAAGGAGAGTCGAATCATTTAGTTTCTCCTTTCAATAACATTCTCACCAAGCACAAAATTGGGAGATTTACCTAGGCAAGATCAAGTTATTCGATTAGTTTTGCAAAAAACTCACCATCTATGTATACTGGAGTGATAAATCCCAACTTAGTCTAGAACACCCTTAAATAAACGTAAGTTATTTCAGTGCACCATCTGGCAGGAAATAGTCGCCTTATCTTTTCCCTGTTGTCAAACTGTAAGTTTGTCATTCTAAATAAAATGTACTAGCCAACAAGCAACACTGCTGCTCAGTAAAATCTGAACATATTCTGCATTTCTGCAGGGACTACTGTTTGAAAGGAGACAATCTGTTTAATGTTCACCTCCCTATGAGTGGCTGTCACATCAGTGAGATGGATCCAGGCTTTGCCTGTGAATTTCTGTGTTGTCTTCTTCTCTAGACAGATTGTCTTGGAAGCTTCTTCCCCAAATGGACTAAATCTGCTTCTTGGTGTCTTTTTGAAATTTATATGTTGGTGTCTGAATCTTGCTTCACAATGAAATGAAGTCCCTTTAGCTTATGTAAGCTTTGTCTATTCACTTACATAGGACCAGGTCTTTCAAAAAATCCTGCTTGTTCTCGTTGAATTGTCCAAAAGCTTCAGCAGGGAGATACTGCAGATTTGTTCCTTTGGTGTCAGAAAGCAGTGAAGTGGACTGTACTGCTTTGGTCAGGGTTAGATAACCTGTTTGTCTGACACTGGCAAGTCTTTATATCTGATACCTTTAAACCTGCTGTGTAAAGGACCCTGCTTTTTAGCGTGGATATTGTTAACTAATGCATTCTTCAGTTACTCTTTCTGTAAGTATCCTCTGGACTCTCTTTGAAGCTTCAATCTGAGAATTGATAAGCACTTGAGCAAAAGAAGGTAGTTGCTTTGAGTAATGGTTTTCAGACTGTTATCCTCCTTGCCATCTGCCTTGAAAAATTGAGGAGTGAGAAACTCTGTGCTGAGGATTTTGAAGGACGGTTTGTGTGGGTAGAAGAGTAGGGTTCACATAGACCTTGAAGGTATTATGCAAGCAAAAAGTCTACAGGCACAGGTACTTGAAGTGTGCAGGCACTTAGAAATCTGTAGGTAGGTGGCACTTTTCAAAAATCTATTAGTTGTAACTCTTTGCCATTGGCACTTATGGTACTGAATGAAGAATCAGTGCTCTCAGCCTTACCAGAAAACTGTTTTTTAAAAAACATGAGTTTTTGTAATATGTGCATTTTCTTTCACAAAGGAAAAATAATACTGCTGGTTTTGTGTGCCAAATAAAACAGCAAGGAAAGCAGTTTGCAGAAACATTACAAATGACTGTGAATATGAGTTGCTACAGTTAAATAACGGATTACTTACTGTGTTCTTACAGGTAGCTTGTCTGTTTTAAAATGTTCTGGAAGAAGAAATGAATTTTAGGCTGTCGTTTTAAAGTATTTTTAAAGTACTCAAATGTTTCTGTTCTTTATTTAATATTGTACTTCAACAGAGAAAAGTGTAAAATCTTAAGACTTGGTTTAAAATGTAGCTTAAGCAGAAACTCTTGGAGCAGTGACATTAGCAGGGCTGTTCCAGTGGTGATGATATGTGCTGTGAGATGAATTACATATAGCTTTGTCATCTTTGCCAAATTTCTCTAAGTATGCTAGTCTTCTCGCAGCATTTCTTTTACTATTAATTCAGAATTATTTTTTTATCCTAGTGAGCACCCCAACAAATTTAGAAGAAACTTTTTTTTTTTTAAAGATACTTATATGGTGGCGTGGTTTTTATTAATATACATAGCAATTACTGTGTTTTGCTTTAGAACCTAGATAAGAAAGAGCAGCATGCTTAATATACAGGAAGAGGTATATCTATTCTTCTCACCCATATCAAAAAGGAAAAAAATTGATCTCTGAAAAGGAAGTTTAAATGAAGACATGGTGTTTTCCATAATGTTGAACAACATGCCTACTGTGTGTCCTTTCTTTTGAAACAAGGTGAGCATTGAAACAAGATTAACATTTACTGTTTTTTTGTCGTGCAGATACTATATATCAAAAGGTGCAATCGTCGATCAGCTTGGAGGAGATTTAAATTCTACCCCACTCCACTGGGCAACAAGGTGAGGAAAAGTCTTGGGATTTTCCTCTGTGTTTTTCTTAACTTGGTATCCACTGCGGATTGATTTATACAATGGCTGTATTTATGGGAATACTTGTGCAGGGATGAACTCAGTCACTGATGACAGGGAGTGCTGTGAATGTGGCATGTTTGATTTACAAGAGCTTTCAGCACGTGGTTTGATTTTTTCTTATCTCTTTCTGATGCGGAGGAAGATTTCTGTGACAGGAGAAAATAAAATAAAGTTAGAGTCTGTAGTCACTTTGCTTTATTCTTATTTTGAAGATCTTTGCTTTATCAGTCTTTGGAAGATCACTGTATGCCCATCTGGGGCTTGGGTTGATTTTGTGTGACACTGTCCTTGCAATTTTCTAGTCTGTGTGTAGATATTTTAAGAGGCACTTTAAATCAGTCTTATGGTGTAGAAGGTGGTGTGAGGATGATGACTGGCTGGAAGAATTGAAGTCAGCCTTCAGTAGTGGCAGACAATTCGTAGCAAATAGGCAGGAAAGTAAAGAAGACGTAGAAAATCAGTTTGTATCAAGATAATTTCTTTACTAAAGATGAGAACTTTCTTATTAGACCCCTTTAAAAATCATAGCTTGGGTATTTCTTGCTGGTACAGATCACATCCTACTTTCTATATGTTAATACACGAATGTTTGATTACACTTCCTGGTATTCATAAGTATAATCTGTTCTGTGAAGCATTGTGCAAAGCTTCTTCTGACACACACAGATTGTTTTTTAGCCTATGTCGGTAAGTGTGCTCATAATTGTACACCCTATCTGCTGGAAGAATAAGTCTATCAAATAGATGAGATTCAAATGTATGGAGAAAAAGTAGGCTTTTTTCTCCTTTGCTGTTTTTAAAAGTAGAAAAACGATATATACTGCAAAAAAAAAAAACACCCCACAAATATATATATATATATAATCTGTTTGGCATCTTTTAAAATAACAGGTTTCAGATGTGGATGGGAAGAAGCCACAATAGGCTAAATATCTGAGCTAATAACTTTGTTGTTGCTGACTGACCTTTCACAACATACCTAAGCCAATTGCATATGATCTGTGTGTTGGCTGCATAGAATTTGCTCACGTGAAAGGATTTAAAAACTTGATTGCAGACTCAGGTCATGGTGATCACTTTTGTCCAAGTATATATTAAAGGTCATGTTTGTTGTTTTAAAATATTTTAAAATTGCATGGCATACCTGTGTATAGTTATTCAGTTGTTTGTTTTCTGTGTTCTGTTGCATTTAGGCAGGGTCACTTATCCATGGTTGTACAGCTGATGAAATATGGGGCAGATCCGTCGCTAATAGATGGAGAAGGATGTAGCTGTATTCATTTGGCTGCCCAGTTTGGACATACTTCAATTGTTGCTTACCTGATAGCAAAGGGACAGGTAAATTTTAAATAATATCATTTTAAAGTAGTTTCTACTCAAAACTGGAATAATGAAACAATTAAAAATTGTATTTATCGGTCAGAAAGTGCAAAGCGTTCACCTGACTAAAGATGAATCAGTATCTTTTACTGTAGACCGCTGTATTTTACCTGATGCACATGTATCTGTTAACTTACTTTCCTGGAACAATGGTACCTTGGCTTAAATTTACATCTTACTGTAATATATGCAAATTCTAGAATGTATTCCTTTATCATTCTTTATTTCCAATTAAGTTAGTATTTAAATATTAACCAGGACTATTATAGCAGATATTTTTTTAAGTCTTCATAGAAACATCAGCTTAGGCATTGGTAAAGAATTTAATAACTAAGAGTTGACATACATATTTAGATTTAAAAAAAAAACAATCTTGATGCCTCTTGTATTATTGATAGATACGTAAGATGTGTATGTATAGCACATGTGCTCACTACTCTTCACATTGTCTCCCATCCTTCATTCTCTGTGCTCAAAACATTGTTCATTTTTTTGCTACTTGCTCTGCATTATTCTTCATAGATTTACTCAACCACAGGTATGTTCCTGAAGCACAGATTTTATTTTCTTTGTAAGCCATATAGAGAAGTCAAAATCCTTCTCTCTTTTTACAGTCCTGCTAATACTGTTCCAGTTCTATGTTGTACTTGTTCTTTCAAATATCAAGTGAGGTACAATCCAATGCGTCTGATAGAGTATGAGTATGAAATTGATTTAGGTCTGTTTTCAGCTGCAAAGTGCTACTGTATTGTAAAACAAAACTAGATTTGTTACAGAAAATGATCTGTGTGTATACAATTTTTAAAAACTGCATTTTGCAACAATCATTTTTTTTATCTTAAAATTGTTTGGTGAAACAGTGTTTAGGGTATGGTTGAGAGTAAGGTAGATATAAGAGGAGGCCAGTCTTACGTAATCACTGTTTTGCAAGCTAAATAATGCTCTTATCTTATCTTTGCAAGATAATAAAAACTTTTTGGTCAGGAGCAAGTTTCATATTTTGTTCATAAATTATCTAAAATGAAAAACCCATGTTCTTACATCAGAAAAACCTTGCAAGTGCTCTGTATTGCAAAGTTGTCATAGCATTAATGAAGTATAGATATCCCTTATAATATTTTGTCATTATTATGAAATCTCACTGTGAATGTTTACTTGCCCTGATGTTTATATACAGACTTGCCCTATTTATTTATTTGAGCACATAATGCTTCACTATGAGAGAAGCTGTGTGTGTTGTGTACATGTGTATGTACATGGGTGCAAAAATCTTACTTTAAAATTTGAGTCCTATTATCTTGGTAACAGGTTTCTTGACAATAACTCTTTCTTTTAAAGATAAGTCTTAATAAATCCCCCCAGTGTAATCAAGCATGATTTCAGTGTCCTTTGCGTGCCTTTCAGTGTTTGAGTTAACACTTCAAGCACTTCAGAAAAGATGAATTAAAGTTATGTATTGATTTGTATACTTAAAATAAAATAATAAAATTATAAAAGATATAAATAACACTGTAATAACAATCCCTGAACTCAAAGTTTTCTAGCTATGCTATGGTAACTATTCAGCTTCTGTAGAGGCAATGTGAAACACACGATTTTACTTTTTACTCTTCTTTAAAAGTGCATGCCAGTTTGTTAATCATGGAATAATGGAATCGTTTGAGTTGTAAAGGATCATTAAAGGTCCTCTCGTCCAACTCCTCTGCAATGAACAGGGACACCTACAGGTAGATCAGGTTGCTCAGAGTCCTGTCTAGCCTGATGTTGAATAACTTCAGGGGTGAGGCGTCAGCTGCCTCTCTGGGCAACCTGTTCCACTGCTTCACCACTCTTAAAAAAAAAAACAAACAAAAAAACTTTTTCCTTATATCCAGTCTGAATCTCGCCTCATTTAGTTTGAAACCATATTCTCTTGTCCTGTCACACCAGACCCTGCTCCTTGCTGACATGAATATTTACTTCCTTTATAATATAATGATTTGGATTTGGAAACTTAAACTACTTTTGCTCATGTGGACTTACTCTATTAGTCTTGTAAGCGTTTTTCCTTTTTCCTTGACAGAGATGAGGCTCTCTTACATTTCTGAGAATAGGCTTGTGTTTGTTCCGAACCTAACTGTAGTATCTGGGTGATGAAAGGCACGTGGGCTTAAACAGAATCATGTTGGAAGGACCGTCTGGTCCATCCTCCTAATCAAATACAAACATCTAGAACAGGCTGCCAGGCACCCAGTCCATGCAGCTTTTGAATCCACAAGGGGGATGATTTCACAACCTCTCTGGGCAACAACCTGTGCCAGCTCTCCGTCGCTTGTCAACACTGAGCATCATTCTTGCAGCAGCACTAAGGCCAGAGGAAGCTTCTAAACCAAGCATTTACTTCCTAAACTTAAACAGGAGTGCATTAGTTACAGAATTCTGAGGCCAATCATGATTCTTCTTTATGGCTGTTGAAACAGACTCTGATGGACTAGGCTCAGAGCAGCCTCTTGTGCAGAAGCAGCTTCTTTTGTTTGCCGTACCTGGCTTGTTAAGTTGCCTGTCAGTCTGCACTGGATTTGTTTTACTAGAATCCTATAAAGTCTTTTCTTTTGGAGAATAGCTGGTACATCTTTCACAAATTAGAAAATGTTTTCAGTTGTACCTCCACCTTCCTGGTAAATTTTCTTTACTATTTGCTTTTATGTATTCTATTTCTTTGAGAGTCTGTTTCATTTTCTCTGGCTGACAGTCCATGTGAGAGATCTTTACCTTGTTCAGATTCCTGTTCTTTATAAACATATGATGGATCTTTTTATAAAGCCTATGAGATGTGAAATAACCAGTAATGTTTCTGAAGATGATCAAATTTCCAGTCTGTTTTTGTCCAATTCAGTGTATTTTTGGCTGGAATCCCTTTATGCTTTTTTGCTTTTGAGAAGGCTGTATTATAACACAGGACTGGCTTGAGCACCACTATTAAAAAGCCCTGGTAAGCAAAATGTTGCTGTGATCTCTAGTGACTGTTCAGAAATCAAACTCATCAGCTGTGTTACTTTGGAAAGTGGTGTCAAGCAGCAGAATTAGTTGACACAGCTCCTTTTTATGTAAGAAGCTGTTTCCTCCCCTGTGTTTTCTACCCTTCTTGTGGAATCCTGTATTAATGCTGTAGAACTAAAATCTGGCTAATCTTTAAAGTCGTTCTCTTTCAGAGAAAGAGTTATCCTATTTCAGATACATTTTAAATAATAACTGATGTTGGTCTGTTGTGTTCTCTCATTTGAATTGTATACATGGCATATAAGTATACTTTTTATTATTGCATCACTGTATTTAGTATTGAAATCTGCCTCTTGTAATGCTCAAATTCCTGCCTTAGCAGCATGGACAGCTGTCCAAGAGCATTATCAGATTGACCTGTCACCAGGAGTTAACAAGAAGTTAATGCTGAGATGCCTGTTGGTTCACACAAGAAAAGAACAGTCTTCTGATGCATTATACGTTGTTTACTTTTTTGTTTACTTTTTTGCCTCAGCATTCTGATACAGAAGAACAACAGAACTTTCTGAAACGTACTTTTTTGTTGTATGAATGTAGCATTCATCTGGCAGAATGACAAAGAATTTTTAACAGGAGCTTTGGTAGACAGCATCTCTTCTGTGCATGTTGTGCATCATTTTATCATGCACATAAAACTGTGTGCGAGTCTTAGTTTCTTTTCAGTTGCTACATTTCCTTTGAAGAGGGATCTGCCTCAGCCCATGTTGGAGCGTAGTATGAGTAATAGATATAGCCTGCTCATCTAGTATAGTAATTTGGAGCTCATCATCTTTTTTCCTCTTTTAACTGTAACCTAGTATGCAAGACATAATCTCAGTTTGTCTGGTGGTATCACTGAAGGAGTCTTTTTTTTACCTCCTTCCAAGCAATCAGGTGTCTGTTGATCACAACGCATTGCATTTCTGCGTATAATCTAAAAATTAAGAGAGTGATTGTCTATGTCTCGTTAGTACACAAATGTTTAAAAACATGTAGTTCACACAGTGCGACCTGTGAACTGAAGTCATGCTTCTTAAGGATGCATGACCTTGAGGCTCAGCTGTGGTTCTAATTTCCTTCGCAATCTTGGCAACAGGAGCTTGAAGGGAGCGAATGCCAACAGTTGTGTGACTTTAAGAGGTTCTAAAGAATACAGTCTATGTGCATACATAGAGGAAATAGACCTAAATATTGGTCTTAGTATGCACAACTTGTTTCTCAATATGCTGGGCAATAAAGTAGTGGTTTTCCTCCCCTCTTATCAATCGCTTTTTATTTCTGATTTTTTAATTTTATTATTTTTAACTTAGCAATTGAGTAAGAATTCTAAAATGCACAGGTATCTGCAATCTGGCTATCTTTTAAAAGCAGTTATTTATTTATTTAATAGAACTAAGTTGGATTTTCTGGATAACTTTTGTCTGTTTCAGGCTAGTAGCACAGTGGGTGGGAGTCCCAGACTGCTGAACGTTTGGCAGATACCAGAGCAGAGAAGTGGCAAGTAGAAAGCTACTTCTATATTTTGAGTTTCTCTCAAGAATTTCTGAAGTAAATGGTTTTATTAAAACACTTTCAAACTAATTTTCTTAGTAAGGGCTGAAGGAAATAACATAGGAGATACTGATGTAGCTCTGCCACCTCTAAGTACAATTGTTGCGGTCTTGAATTAAATTTAGTTTAGAGTAATTTTGTGCTGCCAGGCTGTGGAACTTGCTTGCATGGGCTTGAGGGTCTGATCTGGCTCTGAATGTATATAGGAGCCACCAACTTCCTTGCCTCACTATAGGCAGAGATCTGTAACAGGACGAAACACTGTAGGTAGCAGATGTTTTCCTTTCTGATAGAAGTTAAATAATCATTTCAGATTTCAGATGTCCTATGTACTGCTGTTTTATCTACTTGAACAAACATACTTATCTCAGCAACTTTTTTTTTTAGGATGTAGATATGATGGATCAAAATGGAATGACACCTCTAATGTGGGCAGCTTACAGAACACATAGGTAATTCATATCCTCGCTGCAATTTTTACTTAATCTGGGTGTTAACTACATACGTCGCTTGGAGTAATGACTGATTTTGAGTTTTTGAGAGTGGTTTGGTTTAATTAGTCAGTGTACTTTTCACAACTGCCACTTTATCTTTCTTAATTTGTGATCTATTCCAGAGAGAAGGTACTATCCAGATATACTCAGTATTATGATTTATTTTTTTTTTAAACTGAGTAGGTCTTCCTATGGAGACTGCTGGAACAAATTGGTGTAAAAAGGCAATTCTCCAAAGAACAAGTTAGTTTGGATTAGTTTCCTGCTTGGAAACTAACTTGTCTCCTTTGTTTTTTGAATGAAGCATAAGTAAGTTTTTGCAAATACTGCCATTTGCCACCAGCATTTTTAATGTGCATCTTTTGGAATGTGAAGTGGAAGTCTGAAATATTTAGAACTTTGATATACTGTTTGATATAATCGTTTGTTTTCTTTCACAAATCTATGTTGATACTGTTCAGAGGCACGATAACAGAATTATGTACTAAATGTATTGCCTGACATTTCAGAAGAAACTCCTTTAAAATTCAACAAAATTGCAGTTGTTCTTTGGTGGGAGTAGAATTTGAGCCATTGATAATCAACAAATATGTCACTTCTACATAATGTCGGTGATGGATATTCTGTATAGAAGTTGAACTCAATAACAGGAAGTTGGAATGTATTGAATTCCTTTGTAGATCTAATAAGACTTTTCTTTTCCAGTGTGGATCCAACCCGATTACTACTTACGTTTAATGTTTCTGTTAATCTTGGAGACAAGTATCACAAGAACACAGCGTTGCACTGGGCTGTTCTAGCAGGAAATACTACAGTTATTAGTCTTCTGTTAGAAGCTGGAGCTAATGTTGATGCTCAGAATATAAAGGTAAACAGTCTGTTTTTATTGTAAGTGGTTTGAGATAGAAATCTGAAGAATAAATTATTCTTGTGGGTATGATGGGATCATGAAGATGGAGCAAAAATCATGCCATTAACTTTTATCCAAGTGTCAGTGTTTATGAACAGTGATGCCTAACTACTAAATCTGAACCTTCAAAAGTACCCATGTAGACAATTTGTGAATGGTTAAGTACAAATATATTTGGGGTGGGGTGCACCTTTAGATGGCATGCATGATGAGCCATTTATTGGGATGAAAAAAAAAAAATCTGGCTGAACATATTCTATGAAGTTTTGGGGTGACTGTCTTTTTAAATATATTGAGATGTGGGAAAGTTCATCTCCCAGTGGCAAGGAAATTGAAGACTGAAAAATACCAGTAAGAGTAGATTACAAAAATGGGCTCTTTCTCGTATCGGAACTTCAAGTTGCCTGGTTATTTTGCCGGAAGCACTTCATGAAAATTGGTTCTGCACTAACTTAACCCATCCTTAGTATGTGTTAGACCAGCCACAAAGCTGCTAGGATTTATGTGGTAGGCATGGAGTCTGTAAGAGAAGCTTCTCTGATGGAGGGTGGGCCTATTCAATCTTTGCTCTGCAGTGTTTTTGTCCAGAGCCTGTCCATTACTGTTATGTATAGCAAATCAGATGTACTTTATCATCTAAGTTCTTTCTTTTTGTGTAGCAAATCAAATGTACTTTATCACCTGAGTTGTTTCTTTTGTGGTGTCAGAATTCAAATTTAGAAAAAGAATTTTCCACTACTCCCTTTCTCTTCAAATATTTGTATTTCTCACATAATATTAAATGTTAAAAATATTATAGGTAGACTGCAAAAAGTCAGGTCCGCACCTGCATTTATAAAAGATTAAATATCTAATTAATTTGACCTTTCACCATTTTTCCTACCAGTTAAGATGGCCAGGCCTTACTTTAGTTGGAATAAGTGATAGAAATGGGCTAGAAACAAACAAAGCTAATCATCCATTTTCTTGAACAGCATGTAATAGTGTTTTTAGGGATGCATTTTAATTTACTTACAGCTTTCTAGGTTCTACATGCAATAGTTATGTATATATGCAAATACATTTCCTAGTTTGTAAGGTCAGTTGTGAGACAAATCGTAATTTAGCCACACTTCTTGCAAACTGTTAAGAAGCTCAAGCTCTTCTCTGTGCCACCTAATGGTAAAAATTAGTAAGTAGGGTTTTTTGTGGAAAAAAGATCAGTGTGTCATAACTTGCTTCCCATGACAAACTGATTAGTGCACCTGAAGTCCTCACCTTATCTACACTTCTGGACTCTTGTGAGATCTGTAACACAAATTGATATGTTTGGCCAACTGAAATGATACCAGCTAGCCTGCAGCAGTTACGTTATTGACAGACAGCAGCAGTCAGTAGGAAAAATAGGCTTTTGAACCTGCTGGATCATGATGTCTTTCCAGTCATGCCAGAAGAGGCACGTGCCTGGTTTCATTATCTGCAGTGGAGTCAGGATTACTTGTATGCCTTCCTGTTGGTTTCTAGGATCTTCAGATGTCAAAATCCTTCTAGCAGAGATGGTTTCACCATCCTGTCAGTATTTATAAAGGGTGTTGATTTGGGTGATTTAGTATATGTTCATCACAAGCACATAATAAACATGAAATTGTTATCAGCTCTAGGCAGCCTATGTTAGAAAGCGGCATGTTGCTGGCTTTCTAGTTTTGGAGCAGGTTGGAATCAGTCATCTCAGTAAGGTCCTACTTCTGTGTTGCATGAGAGTTTGAATGCTATAGTGGAGAATTAAAGGAAAATACAATCACACTATTATTCCAGAATAAATCTTGATAATTTGCAGGACAAAAAAATAAGAGAAAGAAAATGTGCATTCTGGAAATAAAATTATATAAATCAGCAATGTGGATTATTAACACCTAAATGTGTATATATCTTTGGTGCAGTTGTTTCAAGTTAATCAAAGTGGATTTGTCCTGTTCTTGTTATTTATCCTATTTGTATTATGCTGTGCAAGAAAATAAGAATTTTCTTTTGGTAGTAAGAAAGGGTTGGTTTTTTCTTTTTGTTTTTTGTTTTTTTTTTTGTTGTTGTTGGAGACCCAGATTACAATTAGAATTGGAAGCTTTTTAGGAGTCAGGGGAGAGTTGTGGGTTTTTAAGTATCTTGCCTTAGTAGCAGACAGACTGGGCAGATGAGGACAGGATTTCACAACAACTCAGCTTATAATTGGAATTAAATAATTAAAATCTGTTAATAAATTGCTGAGTAGATATTAGGTGTAGTTTGTTGATTATGCAGCGTATCCATAGGTTTGTCTGTGGAAGTCTACATGTAAAGTTCCCTGTAGTAATGATGCTTCAGATTATTCTTTCTGTCTAATCACTCAAAATATACACTCTTGAAACCTTATTGCTTTCTGTCAGTCCAAGTTGTTTACTAGACCAAGATCCCTGATTTTTTTTTTTAATTGCTTTTTAAGCAAGTCAGCCATCCATCCCTGTGAATACAAGGAAAATACTAAAATACCCAGATGATTAGACACATAGTCAAAGATTTCTTTAAAGCTCCCTCAATCTTTTTGTCTAGGCAGTTCCTAGGTGTCTCATGGCCCTCTAGTGGAAGGGATGCTCAGCTGGACCCCAAGACAACTTCAGGATTTACTTGGGAGATGAGCTCCCAGAGAGAATTGCTTGTCCACAGGTAATCTTTATGGTCTGGAAATATAAAGTGATATTAAGAAAAAAGAAAAAAAAAAAAAAAAAAAAAGAAAATTGCGTGATGTCTGGAGTTTTCCAGATACTAGCAGTTCAAAATGAGATGCCATTACATTTTGTGATGAAGCAGGCACCATAGTTTGATTTCAGGCATTTCTGCTGAGAATCAAGAGGCCTCAGTCTGTTTCTTAATTATCTATCAAAAGGATATTCTTTTTTTTTTTTCTTTTTACCAATTTTGGTAGTTTTTTGGACAGGCAGCCTGCAAGATCCTGTTAGTCAGCAAAACACTTCACCTCATAATCTGTAGCTTATGCTGTTTGCCCTTCTTTTAGAGATCTGGAGCAAGATTTCAAAGGCAAGGATGACAGCTAAGTCTTTCTGTGCCATATAGATAGCTAACTGTCTTTTTTGTTTTTGACACCTCTTCTGTCTATAGTAATGATTGCCCTTTGTGGGTAATTTCAGTTTCTGGTACCTGTCTCACTTTTTTTTTAGGAAGGGGCCAAGCGATGGAGGATTCACCCATTTTTCAAGCCTCCATGAGTGCTTTGTTTAGGAGGGGATTTAACTCCAGTAGAAGAGAGGAGGAGTCAAATGCAAAACTGAAGCTGGAGGTACCTGCAATTGGTTGTCTCTTGCCTCCTCTATAATTTTAGACCCAGTCAGTAGCTTTCATTTAGTTCTCTTCCTGGAAGTTTAAAAAGTAGTGATATCAAATCAGTCTCTTAGGCTCCTTTGGCCCCTGTATCTCTCTCTCTCTGTCTCTCTCTCTCTCTCTCTCTCTCTCTCTCTCTCTCTCTTTGCTTTGTCTGTCAGTTCTCGTAAGGTAGGGAATGAGAAAGCATGCACTGTTGCTGGCTTTGCACCTGAAGTATGTGAAACACAAGCCAAGCATCAAAGCTCAGACTTATGGAATAAGTTGTACATGAGCAATCAGTTAATTCTTTCCAATTTTCTTCCTTGATCTTCATTAACTAGACAAACTTAGAACAGTAAGCTTTTGGGAAAAAAAAATCCTTATTTAAAAAATTCTATGGTATTAGTAACCTCACTCTGCCAAGAAAGCAGAGAATTAACTCGAGTCAGGCTTTAGACTGGGAGAGTTTCCGTGATCCAGTGGGTTATGAGTTCTATTTCTTTGCTGGATTTCTGCTGCCTGTCAATAGCTAAGGAAGAAGCACAGTCTTTCTTTTACAGACTGGTGGGCTGTGTATAGAGCAAGGAAACAGATATGTTATGCCAAAGGCAACAATTACTACTATGTCAAGACATGTATTGTCAGAATTATTTAATGTGCTGTTTGAACACTTGTATAGTTATGAGAGTGTGAAAAAGATCAAAAGGGATGATGAATGAATGATGATTAGTGTCAAATATGCTGTAAAGTAAAAAAAAAAAAAAAAAAAAAAAAAAAATCAATGCCATAATTCTGTTTCAAAAGTGCTCTGAATGCATTTTATTTTTAAACCAGATTTTTTCTCACTTTTATGCTCTTGGCAGGGAGAATCACCACTTGATCTAGCAAAACAGAGGAAAAACGTTTGGATGATCAATCACCTACAGGAAGCAAGGCAGGCTAAGGGATATGACAGTCCATCCTTTCTGAGGAAACTTAAAGCTGATAAGGTGAGAAGTAGTATAGCAGTGTTACTGCTGACTTGGGTGGGGGGAGGGAGTCATGTTTGTTGACTGCAAGCAATTCAGTGATGTATATTCCCCATGTTTTAGTTCTAGGAAATGCTGTCTTTTTACACTAAAAATAATTACAAAAGAAAAAATGAAACAGCAGAGCAAACAACAACAGCAACAAAACTGCAACCCACCATAAGCCTCCACAGTAACCTTTAGCTTTTGTGCAGCTTAAACATTAAGGAAGTGCCAAGCAGTTCTGTTGGGGCAAATCCAAGATTATTTCAAAGCTGATTCTCAAGTATGTAAGAGAAAACAGTGTTTTATATACCCAGATCACTGATCTCCTCACTGTTATATAGTATTTTGTGTTCAGTGATTCAAACAGTTGGTGTTGACAGTCTTATAATGTCATGAGAATCTTTAATGTGGAGGCCTTTTTCTGCTCAGGTTAGTATCTGATGCTGTGGAGAGGAGGAGACGAGAAATGAGGGTATAAAAGGGCACACTAGTGTGAGGAAATTCTGTTTGCCCATAGTCTGAGGACTTGTGTACTGTTAATGTTTTCTTATTGGTGAAAATACCGTGCTGGGTATGAAGTGTTGCTGTAGTTTGTAATTGTTTCTTGATTTAAATAGACATTGCATCTTGGTGGTTACGGCACTGGCTACAGCCTCTGCTGTAATGGTATGGCCATACAGTAATGCAGCAGCTATGGCCCTTATGTGATCTGTGTGTTGCATTATCTGCGTGTGTGCACTTACAGTGTCCAGAAAAAGTTGAAAGTTCCTTAAACAGGAACTGTACCTCCTTAATATGACCTATCTTTCTTCATATAGTCTTCAGTTTGGCAGTCTCTTACAACACTTTCGTCTAGGCAGTTTAACGTGACCTGAGATTATCTGCACTGTAGTCTATAATATCTCACTGCATTCCAGTGCTTTTAAAAAAGAACTGCTATTGCCTTTATTGTGGATTAGTAAAATCTCCAAAAGATGATTCTTATAAAACAAATAGTTAATTTGTCACAGATTATAGGAAATGTTTTTTGCATATATGCTGCAGATACGTAAGTATAGGTTGATTAAAAAAAGAACTTGGTACAAGTTTTTGTGTCTGTCTTTTTTTATTATAGAATATTATTTTACTACCTGTTCCTAAAAGCAGAATTACTTACAGCTATTTGTTTCTATGCAGGAATTCCGTCAGAAGGTGATGCTGGGTACTCCTTTCCTAGTTATTTGGCTTGTTGGGTTCATAGCAGACCTAGACATTGATTCTTGGCTCATTAAAGGGCTGATGTACGGTGGTGTTTGGGCTATGGTGCAGTTTCTTTCAAAGTAAGTGTTTTTGGGCATCTCATTTGTTGGATAGATAATCTTAAATTTGTCTTTCATGTGTGTTTTTAGACATGCTACTTTATTTACTTATTTGTATCATTATTCCTTGGAATGGACTCGTGCCGCTTTGCTCCATTGTCTTGCAGATACATATGGAATTACCCTGGTTGGATTACATTGAGTTTATAAAAGCTAGCAGCAAAGCAGAAATTCAGTCATTCTCCAGAGGAGGGTGCTGAATGTCTGTCTGACAAAGAGTTATCAGTGTAAATTGTATAGAAAGCAGTCAGTGGAAAAGCTACAGGGACAGAAAAAAGACCTGTGCAAGTATACAATCAAAACCCTGTTTTTGTGCAAAGAGGTGGCTGAAGAAAACAGCTGCCTTTTAATAGTGTTGATTTGTTAACTGATCTTAGAGAGCTTTAAATGTTTGTGATTACTTAAATGACTGTAGATGTACATAAATGTATACCTGCACAGGTACTCTGTAGATTTTCAGGATCTTTAGACTTCTTAATTTGTGCTTTGCTTTTCTTTGCTTTTCTTTGTCATGTGTGGTGTCTGTAGAAGAACCTGCTATATAATTGTACTTACAAGCTACCTCCTTTTCTGGCATTGAATATCATGGGGTTGTTTTAGAACCATTTGCTCTTCCTTCCTTTCTATGTAGAGGAATACAAAATATTTCTGCTCCACAAAACAAATTCATGGAATCTATATGATGTTAATACATATGGGAAGAGTGGTCATCAGACTCATGCCTCTGAAAGATCTTTGAGAAAATCTGTTCAGTCTTTTTGTTATCTGAGGCTGTTCAATCTACTGACCTCCTTCTACTGCTAGATCCCTGGGTAATGCAGATCCTCAACCACATTTCCTACAGGCAGGGATGACGTTTCAGTTTCTCAAGATGTGCGTTGGCATCATTTCTGTTCTATTTTTTATCTACTTGATACCTGCTCAGGATTAACATTATTTCTCTTATCTTTTGCTTAATGTTCAGTTATGCAGGATTTTCAAAGTGTTTTTCATAAAGTAGAGATTTGAATGAAACTTTTGCTGTTATTCTAGTAATATTTCCTTTGCCTTTTAAATTTTAGCAAATTTGCTTAGCTCTGTTTTCTTCCCTCTCTATTCACCAAAAAAAAAAGTGTATAGGGATCACTGAAGGAATAATTACTGCTGTGTAACTGCTGTTTATCCAAATTTATATTCACATTTTATTTGCCACCTTAACTCATCACCTTAGCATTTCAAGATTTTCTCAAAAGATTTAAAAAGCTTATATTAAAGGAGAGAGAGCTACTACAAAGGAATACAGGAGTAAAATGAAAACTATTAAATGTCTGTTAGAGGAGAGTTACTGCAAGGGACTAAAGGAGTAAAATGGAGGCTGTGCAGTGTGCAGATAACCATGGCAGCTCAGAGGCACTGTCAGGACAGAAAGCCAAAAGCTTCAATGTAAGGATGTTTAAGCAGGAAGTGGAAGAAGTTTTATTTCAAGGAGTTAAGCAGTTTAGAAGATGACTTTTCATATGTTTAGCAGCTCTTCCTTGAATATGGAGTTACCAAGTCACTAACATAGTTTGTCCCAACTAAATTCAAATTCTGTGCAGAATATTCTTTAAAATGCAGAGAATGAGAAGAAGAATTCTGATGGCTTTATTTTTGCTTTTGTTAATGTAGTAGCACTCAGGCTTGCAAATTGGCACATCTATTGTTATGGGAAATGCCTAATTTTCCTCTAATTTTCTAATGGAAACTCTTACAGAAGTGGAAGATTCAAGAATCAGAAATATTTCAAGTATGTAGGCTGATAACACCAAAGTCTCTTAAACCTTTTCCTTCTTGAAGTAATTTTAACATCCATTTTCCATTGTGTGGGTTTCGTAAGTATTTTTGGCATTGGAATCTTGTGTGTAAATGCAGCCTGCAACCACCATCCATGCTGTAGGTTAGGAATCTCACAGATGTGTAACTGCTATCAGTGTAGCTTTAGGTAAGTAAGCATTTCACATTTCTTGTGTAGTTCTTGATTGCTGCAGTGCTGTTTGCTTTCAAAGCATTATGCTCAGTGAACCATGGTACCTTCCAAAATAGCAACAGAAAAAACATGAGTTTGTCAATATTGTGAACAATTTCAAAACCAACTGAAGACTTTTGTTTTCCTGTTAAGAAGACCGATCATTTTGATTTAATGTATGTAACAAAGATACTATTTTTAAATCAGATAAGGAAATATTATGAGATCATATTAAAGTGGTGATGAGTCATTATAACCTAAGAGTTACTGATGGATTTTTCTTAAATCAACTATTAACATCTTATTTTTAAAAAAATACATGTTTCTGTTATGGCTGTTATCTTGCCCAGGGTGTTCAAATCAGGTTTACCTCATTTATCTGGTATGGAGGTTTACTTAAAAAAACGAATGTACAACATTCTTATGTACTTATGACATTGCTTCTGCTCTACAGGTCATTCTTTGATCACTCCATGCACAGTGCATTGCCTCTTGGGATATACTTGGCAACAAAATTCTGGATGTATGTGACGTGGTTCTTCTGGTTTTGGAATGATATCCTTTTCTGTGTTCAGTAATATTTTCTTCGTGTTAGTAGTGTGAGGTAAAGCCCAGGGTTATTCTTCATGAAAGAGTAAGCATATGACTTAAAATTTTGAAGGACCTGTCTTCATTAAAAATTGTTTTGTGTCTTCATGGTAGTTATTTTTTTACTTTAAAAAATATGATATTGCTATGCTTCAGAAAGTAGATTTCCCTCAAAACTGCCTTACTGCAGTCTGCAAAATCTCCTATGCTTTGCCAGTTTAAGTGGGGAAATGTAAGCAAGTCCATAAGATATGCTGTGGCTGTGAGCTGATGAATTTTAACTTCACAAAGAACAGTAGGCAGTAGATAAATTTGGTTTTAACTATTTTCAGTCTTTGAATATGGATGCATTAGCAATATTAGATTAAAGATTACATTACCCATCTTTTTATGTTTTTGAGTGTCTGCCTAGATATGAACTTACGTATTCACTGTGGTAGAAACTGTTTCAGAGTTCAATGAAAAATGTCCCTTAGCCCCCTAAGGAAACATATTGAAATTCTTAAACAACTTTCTTTTGTATTTCAGATACAATAACTTAAAAACTGAATAGACGTTTAATGTTTTTTTAAAATGTTTAATGTTTGCACATAGTTGAAGTGAATTTTACATTTATGATGGATATTGGTCATAAGCTGTGCAGTTTCAGGCACCGTAATATAAAGACTGGAGAGCATCCAAAGGAGGGCTACAAAGGTGGGAAGAGGTCTGAAGGCAAGATGTGTAAGGAGGTCCTTTGGTTTGTTCAGCCCAGGGCAAAGGAGCTGAAGGGAGGCCTCTTGGTGGCATACGACTCCTCAAGAAGGGAGCAGAGAGGCAAACTGAGCTCTGCTCTCTGACAGCAACAAGAGAATGGCATGGAGCTGTGTCAGGGGAGGATCAGGTTGGAGGTTAGGGGAAGGTTCTTCACCAGAGGCTGGTCAGGCCCTGGAAACAGGCTGCCCGGGGCAGTGGGCATGGCCCCAAGCTGGTGAAGATCAAGGAGTGTCAGGACAGTGCTCTCAGACATAGGATTTGATTTTGTGTGGTCCTGTGTGGAATTAGAAGTTGTGGTGATCCTGGTGGATCCCTTCTAACTTGGGATATTCTGTCATTCTGTGATTTCCTGGAAAGGGTTTTTCTGCTTCAGAGAAATTATACCACGAAACAAGGTAGTAGCAGTGCAGTCATTTTATTATCTTCTCAGTATGTTCTTCAGTCTTAGCTCATAGTTTTAAGATGGAAGTGTAATTTTCCATGTTTGACAGAATGGAGTAGATAGTCTAAATACACCATGCCTTTAGAGTGAAGTTGCTTTTTCTGTTATTTTTTGGTGAGAAAACATGCCTGACTTCTGGCAAGTAGTGAAATGAAATTTTCTCAGGCAGGTTTAACAACTGCAGCATCTCATTTCTGATCTCTCTATGCCTTGTAGAGTTTGTTTAGGAACTTGTGGTTGAGTAGCAAATGTTGAGCTACCTTGAAAAGCTTTCTTGTGCTAACATAACATCACCTTGAACTGTATGTAAGTATGTGCTCAGTTTTCAGTCGGAGTCCTTCACTGGATTAGAATTGCTTCTACAGCTGGCATGGCATGGTGATGGCCTCCATCTTGATGTGAAAAGCTGTGTCTTAAGGCTAGCAAATTATGAGATATTTTTTCTTGGAGCGTATAGTTTGTTCATATTCCAATGAAAATTGATGTCTTTAGTGTGTACCAGCTTGCTCAGATTTTTATTTCTGATAGCCATCCTGGTTAATGTAACTTGGCGTTTGTCACTGGGTAATGTTCACTAGAAGCAGTGAGCATAGATAATTAACTAATCTGAAACTGTGACTTGAGAACATTGATAAAATACTGTACGGCTGCTGTAATTGAAGTTTGTATCAAAACCTTTGCAAAAGCTTTTTCAGACACAAAAGTAGTCTGAAAGATTCCATTTCTACTGATTGCATTCATTAGAGCTGACACAATTCTGTGTGACAAGCAGCTTTGGAGACAGTACTTGGGGCCATCTTCCTTTAATTGATGATTTTAAATTGGAAGTCTTTGCAATAAGATTCCAGATCCATTCTTCTTCTGGAAAATTGCCCTGTAGCTTTATTGAAGGGGGAAAAAAAAAAAAAAAAAAAAAAGAAATTGCATGCTTGTTCTATTTTTATAGCATGAGGCACAATGCTGTGGTTGGGGAAAAGATTCTTCTATTTTTACAGCTTTATATAATTACTTACAGCAAACCAGAGTACTTCTTTATACACTGTAATGTTCATCCGATGATGAAACCTGTCCTGGTCATTTCATGAATTGTGACAATATTTTGCTCAGGAAAAATGTTTTGAACTTTAAACTGTCAAGTAATGCCTTCCTGGAACTTCAGATGTAATATTACAAATAATATAAAAGTCGTCATTGCTGCAAGCATTACTTTAATATTCAAGTATTTGTTAAGAGTTCTCTTGTTAAGAACTCTCATAACAAGAGAACTCTTGCAGATTTGTTGAAGGTGTCTGAAACAGCATCCAGTTTGCTGGTTTTAATCCTAATGAGGCAGGAAAGGGCAGTAGAAGCAGCGTATCATAAAGAACGTACAAAGCTGAAGTTGATCGGTGTAATTTCTTGAATTTAATGATTGTTGCATGGAAAATAAGGTCTTCTATAAATTACATGACTTTGTGATCTGTCATTTAAAGACCAATCCTGAAAGTAAATTTGAACAATTTATATGACTGATTTGCTTAATTTTGTGCATGTTTCCTTTCGATTGAATTTTCCTTGTGATTTCTGAGACTGATTTATTTTTTAAAATAGAATACTTCTCTTTATAGGAGTGAAGAAATTCCTGAACCATGCATTTACACTTCTGCTGTTTTGCCTGTAATGAAGGATAGTTGTCCTATGCTCTTAGTTTATCTGCTGTTTGTGGAACAGGGTTATTATTAAATAATAATAATAATAATAATAAAAGTCCTATACACAGAATTACCGTATTTTAATCTACTTTTATTTTTAGGGGGGAAAAATGCATTGAAATTACACTTACAAATAATAAATCTGTAGAGTATTTTATTCCTCTCCTTTAGCATTTTGTAGGTAGAATGCTCTCTTGTGTCCTATAGAAATTCAGGGCACACGTATTGAATTCCTTTGTCACTTGTTCATGCCATCTTCCAACTACAGCTGAACAAATTGAGCTTGTTGTGTTGGAGGTTTTTTGCTGCTCTGTTTTTGTTTTTGTTTTTTAAGATTTCAGGGATTGCTATAACCCAAAATAATCACAGGATAATTTTTTCTGTTCTAATGCTTCCATTTAATGCAATTTTTAGGATGTAATTTTCTTTCATTATGCTCCTTTGGTATGGTGTACCACTTGCAATGCTGAGGTAATGAGATGCAAGGCAAATTCAAAATTGTTAAAGAATTGTGGTTGACCTTATTGGTTATCGTTATGACTAATGTGCTTCATGTATTGATGTTTTTTAAGTGAAGGAAAACATGATTTCAATTAAACAGTTGTTAAAACTTGTTCTAGGAGAATGCATGATTATTTTCATGCTTTCACGAAGCTGTTACAGTAGCATACTCTGGAGACCCTGAGGCACTGGCATAGGCTGCCTGGAGAAGCTGTGGATGCTCCATCCCTGGAGGTATTCAAGGCCTGGTAGGATGGGATCCTGGGCAGCCTGAGCTGGTGTGTGGCAGCCCTGCCCATGGTGGAAAGCTGCAACTGGATGGACCCTAAGGTCCATCCTAAGGGGATTTTTCTTTATAAACAGAGGATGGAGGTCAGATGTAGAGGCCTTGTCAATCTTTAGCTGGTAAACATGGATATCATCTAATAAATATCTAGCCATATGAGAGCTCTTGTATACCTGTAGGTGTGGATCTGAATGTACAGCTGTTACAAATTGGCAGATTAATTAGCTTGTGTTGATCTGCCATCTGATCCTAGCTGCAGATCTTTAGGAGAAAAGAATTTATTATTGGCTTTCTAGTTAGTAGAAGGGAGCATCTTGCTATATAATGTGCACTCTGGCTTGGTTTTAGTCTATTGTATGATGTGTAACTGTGATACCAGGAATTGGCATTTGATTGGGCCATTCTAAATAGGCTGCAAGTCAGGATGAAATATTAGCTGATCGTGTATTTGCATCACTCATGGGGTTTGGAATGGGATGGGGATTGCTTGTTTGGTTTTGTTTCTTTCTAATGAGGCACTCTTTAGGTTCCAAGTGGTTTCCTGGAATGATTTTCAGCCTGTTCTTGTTCTTAAACAACCTTATTGACTGTGACTGAAGGTAGGAAGCATTTTGTGTTTGTTTCTGCTTCATCTCTCACAGTGTAAAGTGGGGAAACCTTATAAAAGGCAGAAGATTAGTATGGTGCCAGAGGTAAGTGTTGTATCATGCTTTTTCAGCCATTAATATGGTAATAGGTTGTTTTTTTTTTTGTACAGTTGCAAATGAGGATGTTAGGACAAAATGAGGCACTCTCTGGAGAGTCAATTCTCTACTGGGTAGCTAATACAAAGTTACAAGGATTTTGTTATGTATGGAGAATTTTGAGAGATGCTTGTGATACAAGTTGCTAAGATCTCTTTGGAAGTAAATGTCAGAGGAGAATTCATGATTTTAAAAAAAAGAAGAAATTGTATGGCACTGCTTGTCTGACTTAAGGGCCTTAATGCTGACATTAGGATGTGGCTTTACTTTCTGTTGAAAGGTCCCTTCTAAACCCCTGTGCTTCTATATGTTGCTGAGTGATTGAAGGTAGGTGAAGTGAGTCTCACGATCTGAGTTGTTTGTCTACATGAGATTCGAGAAATGTATTGGAAAGTACAATTCTTAATTTTCTTTCTCCTTCAAGCTGTGGCTGGTTTGTATCCCTGCTCCCCAGTTTGGTTTAAAATTTATGAGAAATATCTTGGGTTTATTTGAAGATACTGGTTTTCTTTCAGTCTTCACAATTTATGTACTAATAGCTTGCCTGTACATAAATCACCTTTCTCATGTGATCTCCCAGCATCTCCTGTCTGTGGTATTTATCTGCCACAATTTATATCTGTCAGCATTACATTCATCTCATACCACCATGGTAGAAGGCAAAATTTAGAATCTGTGTTAGATTCTAAATTTCTTAGGCTTTCCCATGTATTTTATGGGGTAAGATGTAGGAAGGGCAGATGTAGAAAAATTCTGCATGCTGAATTTCCTGTGGCTTGAATCCATAGACATGCTACATTGTACAAATTGTGATCAGTTAAAAAAAATTCAAAAAACCTTAATGTTATAAAACCATTTTACTAGATAGAAAATAAATTGGTTTTTCTCCTATCTTTTTTAGAAGTCTAGACATGACGTACAGTAATTAGGAACGGTCCATAACTTTTTTTAGTTGTACCTTTATTGTTTATAACAGCTGTCTGGTTAAGGCATTTGTAATGCGAAGTTTTCACTGTTGCAGCAAATAAAACTCAATGACAATATGAGTGTTATATAGAAAACTTTTTTTTTTTTAAATAGCCTTAGAGAAATTAAGTTGAACCAGCTTAGTTTTGGCAGCAGGTAAATTTAGAAAAAAAAGAGGAAGAAAGTAGGTTGTACATATACTGAAGTCAGAGCTTTTCATCTGTAATGTATCAAAAAGAACATTGTTCAGTTTATAGTACAGCTGGTCAGTTGTTTTTTTTCCCTGGAAGCAGCTGTTAGAGGAAAGGTGAGTCTTTAATGAGACTCCACGGCCAGGTTGGATGGGGTTTTGGGATACCTGATCTAGATATCAGATCAGGTATCCCAAAACCATGAGCAGGGAGATGTCCCTGCCTGTGGCAGGGGAGTTGGAGCTAGATGGTCTTTAAGGTCCATTCCAACACAGACCATTATTTGATTCTATGATTTTGTAAGTACAAAAGAAGTCTTAATTGCATTTACTGATATTTCAGGGTTCTTCCACGCCACCAGAGTGTTGCAGAAGGATTTGAGAGGCTTACTGTTATTCTTCAGAACTTTAATTTTCTTTCAGTTAATATTTGCTTATATCTGTGCCACATAGATTTATTTACAAATGGTTTTTATAATATTTTTCTAATGCTTTTTAATGCCTTTCTTAATCTGTTTTTCCAAGAATACAAACAGAATAGAATATATAGTGGAATATATTTGAACATCTAGGTTCAAAATCAATTTTTGTAAAGCTTGCAAAAATGCTTTTATTATGTTGCTTCTAAAGCCTTATATACTAGTTCTATACAAGTTTCCACATGATGTTTTCAGCTTTATAATGCTTTCTGCTTGTATGCAGAGTTTTTTTTAACACAAACAGTTCCATATTAAGCTTTAATTACGGAAGTCTCAATGACTACCGGAGTAGAGAGTAATATTCATCCAGGTAACTCAGAGTAACAAAATAATTAGTGCAGTGCTTTCAGATATAGCATCACATTGCATTTGTGAGTAACAGCTGGCAGGTATCTTTAGTGTTGGTGAAGTACTTTATAGGGTCACTGAACAGAGTAAATACTCAGTTTTAGGGGCAGAGGCATATCTGAAGGATTTGCTTTTCCAACGTCATCGCTAAGAAATGTTCTAGTTCTGTGAAGAAATGTCAAATGTTGCAAGACTATGCATGTTATGGAGAATCATTCAACACAGGAAATATATTTTAAACCTAATGGTTATTTTCTGCCTTAATATGGTAAATTGACTTTATAAACACTTCCAGGGACCTCTGAGTCTTGTGGTTGTTTTCTTTTTTTTTAAGCATTAGATATATTAGTATGTTAAAGATAACTTTCATTGGTGTGAAATATGGCTAATGCCTTATGATAGGACCAGGTTTTAGATAGTACCTTTCTTGGAGATAACTGATGGTTTTGACATGATTTGTGATCACGGTCCAGCATTGTTCCATTTAGTACAGTTCCTTAAAAGGCTGGAAACAGGAGTTTTTGTCATCTAACTGGAATTTCAAGCCAATGAAGACTTATTAGTCCAGTGATGATTTTATAAATAGAACTTTGAGATGTTTGTTGTGAAAACAGGAAGTACTTTTGAGAAGATACATTTAATGGAATTTATTTAAAGAGGAAAATACTTACAAAAACTTAACTATCGTTATTCATTTCTATCGTTATTCATTTCTGGAGAACTAAGTACTTTAGAAGTATCTCATAGAGAGCATTTTACGAGTTTGGGATTTTGAGCAATAGAAAATGCTGAGGACAAAAAAAAAAAGATCAACATTGTGTATTGTTATTTCAGACAAGGGCATCATCTTAATTTCATTTCAGAATTATTAGTGGGTGTTTTCAAGAGGAAGTTCGGTTTTAAACTTTAAATTCCTTGACTTCAAACACATCTCAATTTTTTTTTCATCCATCTTCCATTCCTTGCTAATAGCGTTGCACTTTTCTACAATTTTGGAAAATCCTGGAAGTCTGATCCAGGAATCATCAAAGCCACAGAAGAACAAAAGAAAAAGGTAAAGCTGTGAGCATGTCAGACTTGTTCTTCAGGTGCCTTCTGCCAGTTGGTTGGAGTATGCGGTATAATCCATGACTTTTCAATGAAGTGTTGTGTAAGAAAGAATCTGAATTGTTGAACATTTCGCTTGTTTCCCAGGTTTCTCTCTTCTGCTCAGAATAAGCATTTAAGCCTAGCTGCATTTAGGTTGTTCTCAGCGAGAAAAAAATATATATATAAATTTTCAATTTGTTTTCAATAGGAAAAAGTTTAAACAATCATTGGATAAAAATGTAAAGGTTTAGAATTTTACCTTACTGTAAGAAGTGATTCATTATGGGTTAAGTGTTGCTGGTTTGATGTTATAAAAACTTTCCAGACTTTAAAGCACCTTTATTTCTTCTTACGTTTGTAATTAAAAGCGTTAAGTTGTTGAAGATTTCAAGTATAAAACATCCCAAACCACTGGCAGTCTTGCTTTTGAAAAAAAAAAAAAAAAAAAAAAAAATTAGAGGAATTATTGATGATCTTATGAGATCTAATGTTTTTCATCACTAATGACATTACCTCTAATTTCTGTGCATTCTCAGCAGCCAAACTGAGCACTGACCATGCCAAATGCACCAGAAATGTGGTTTTTTTTGTTTCATTCTAAGTTTTCTGGAAGCTCACATATCACCAAAAGCTGAGCTCTGTGTTCCTATTTTTTGCTCGCTTGTGACAACAGCTGTGTGGGTTACCATAAAGCCACTTGGAGTAATGGCCTTGAGAAGTGAGAAGATATCAGCGACTTTAAAAGATGGTTGTGATGGCTTGCATGATTTTTTTCTGATAAACTGTTACTGAGTTCTGTTGATTGGTGTACAAGTTTTCTGTTACTGCAAATTTGCCAAAGTAAAATCCAGGCTAAATTCTCTTTCTTCAACAGGGCTAAATTAAGTCCACAATTGCTTATTAGTTCAGATTCAGCAAATTGCACAAACATGCAATTCATTTTATCCACGTGCACCAGTGGTTATACATGGCTATGAAAGCCTTGTTGAACTGTACAGGAATCGTAAAAGACAGCTTCTTCATTTAGATGCATATAATCGTTAATGTGATAATGCATCTAACCCATCTAAGTGTAACATCTAAGTGTAAACTGATTTATTATTGGGGGCATAAACCTCTGTAGGATATATCTTAATGGGGTGCACTGTAGTATTTTCTCATGTTTCCATAAGTTGTCTCCAAGTGTGTTTACACTAAGTTTGCCTTTAGCTTTTCAATAAGTAAGCAAAAAATTCTTTTAATTCCAGATGACTGAGTTAAGGATGTTTGGAAATGTTGCTGTAAGCAGCATTTTCAGATGTTTATTCTTTGGATGATATGTCTTTTTTTTTTTTTTTTTTTAATTTAGCATTTCTATATTACAAAATAACCTGAGTTTTTCTTAAAGTCAGTCAGTCACTTTTCACAATCAAATGTTAATAATTTGAAAGCACAGAAGGTAGACCCCCAGGTCTCATGAAGCACAAAAGTATGTTTGTAACATCTCCTACTGGATCTCTCTGTGTTGTAAGTTCAAAGGAAGGCTTGATTTGAAAGCATTCTATATGACCTTTTCAGCTCTATTCTCATGAGTTTTAGGATGTTGCTCGTGGCTATATTGAACTCCCGTGTTGATCATCGCATGTAAATTCATTTGTGTATCTTCTCACTGGTGTGTAGTATAGTGCAAACTCCCACTGAAGTCAGAGGAACTACTTGTGGTTGCATGGAGTGAGAGTCTGGAAGGTTGCTTTGATGGAGATGAATTCTGCGCCAAAAGCAATCGGAAGCACAGCAAGCAAAGCAAAAGAAAAGTCAAACTTCCAGAGCTTAGTTAAGAAATGTTAGAAAATTGTATCAGACTATTCCTCATTCCTCTGAGATCAGCAGGAGAAGCGCTAAGACACTATTTACCCCTGGACTGTTGACTGTAGCTTTTCCCATCTAGTTTGAGGCTAAGAATCCCATAAATGTTCCTGACTAATTAAGTGTAGTACTGTGGGGAAAGCTTCTGCACCTTCGGTCAAGTTAGCGCTTGTCATCTCATTAGGGAAGTGACAATTCTATTGCTGCGATGAAATAATACTTGTAAGAAGCATATTACTCCTTCTCCAGTGAGAAGCTGCGTTGATGCGTAAGCTATATGTTGTTTGGAAGGGAGCAATAGATCTGTTTACTGTTAGGCATTTTATGCTGAGTGAATTCCTTCTGGATCAAGGAAGGCTATTTTGGCAGAAGATGATTTCAGGATATTTTCCATATGTGACAAGCATCATTTAAAAGTCTCATGTGAGACACATTTCAGCTGCTGAATTTTGGAATTTGTTGGAAAACATATCATGGAGTTGAAGAGTTCTTCTGTTCTGTCAGTGAAGTAGATACTGAGGGAGTGCACTAAATAAAAAGTTACCATTTAGTGTGAAGGAATAGGGGTGCTTTAGCTGATACCTCTTTATGTTCTTCAGTTAAGCCACGAGTATAATATAATGTCTGCAGGAGGTTTGGTTTGCATTCTTTTCTTTCTAGAAACTTCAATGTTTGAGGAAAGAGGTAAAGGCAGATTTAAGATTTTTGATGTGATACCTCTAGAAATGGTCTTTTTTAGACTAGCTGATCCTGCTACCTTCCTGAAAGATCTTCATTGTGTTCCCCTGTAGAAATTTAGAAATCAGGCTTGAATTAAATTGGATTAACAGAGTATGTTTAAAATCAGTTTCAACTGAGTTTAACTTACTCCTGTATGTAAAGAGTACCTGAAATTCATTAGAGTTCACAGCCTTTGAGTCAGACACGTTACAGTTCTTGTCAACATTTGTTTGTATGCTAAATCCTATTTCATCCTCTTTTTTTTTTTTTTTTTTTTTTTTTTTTTCCTGCAGACAATAGTAGAACTTGCAGAGACAGGAAGTCTGGACCTTAGTATATTCTGCAGTACCTGCTTGGTATGTATATATATATATCTTTTTTTTCTGTGCCAAAACTGGATGATCCTATACTGAACACACTCTTGTCTTTACTAATTCCATATAAAGGGCAGAATTTATTTGCAATCTTTGATTCATGCAGTATTTTCAAGGAACAAAAGAATTTACACAAAAAGCCTTATGCAACAATAAGGAAGGAAAGTATTTGTGGTAAATGAATGTGTTTCTTTTTTAAAAAAGGCAACTTCCTAATTATCAGGGTAGTCAGTATTGCGCTTTAATGATCTGAGCTGTGTAGAACATGAATGATTTTATAGTCTTAAAATCAAATCTGGAATATGATGGACAAATGCAGCAACTTAAAATTGTGTGTGCATCTGTGTATGTCTCCAAATAGTTAATATCAGATCTTTTTTCTTTGTTGCTATTTTATATTTCTTTCATAACACGAACTTGAAAAAAATAGTTGAGAGTAATTGAGAGTTTTGAGTTGCAGTTGCTGAATAGCATTCCTGTCTTTAGAAAATAAGCAGAACAGTTCAGGGCTTCATTATGAATACTGCTGACAGAATCGTGGAACTGGAACTCGTTCTGTACATTCATTGCTGAAAAGCTGAAATGAAACTGGTTGCTGTACAAAGCTCAAGAGCTGGAGGGGATAGAAGAACTTTGGGGGGGAAAAAAAATCCTTTATGTAAGAAAATTAAGGTTGCGGTCTGTGTGTTTGTGTTAAATAACATATAGGTTAAGACTGATAGCTAAGATTGAGTTAAAAATTGAAGCTATCTGGGGAGTTAACAAAATAAGTTATTTTGCATTAAACTGTTCTTTTGGTGTTCTTAACAAATGTTAATAAACATTTCAGATACGGAAGCCAGTGAGGTCTAAACACTGTGGTGTATGCAATCGATGTATAGCAAAGTTTGATCACCACTGCCCGTGGGTGGGCAATTGTGTAGGTAAGTAATCTGCTGAAATCTGTAATAGATCAAGAAGGCAAAACCTTCTGGAAATGATCCTGTGTGTTGTATGGGATTTGGCCTGTTCTTCTTTCATGGTGGAAATGAGTTGGCAGAAAAACCATAGAGGACTTTTGGTAGAAGGAAGATAATTTTTAATGTTAGTCTTAATTTTTCTTTCTACATCTGATTCCATGTTTTATTTTTACCTGTAGTGTCTGTTGTATACTCAGACTCAAAATTGTTTTCTGTCTAGTTCAGTTTCTTATATGTATATTTATACTAACTTAAATTCTGATAATTTAAAAGGTTAGTTAAGCTTTTAATCCTTTCTACACGAAGAACATCTACTGATTCCACCACTGACTGCTTATCCATTTGCCTAATGTACATTTTTTGATCTTTCGTAAGAATTTTCTAGTGGGAAAGTGTACATATTAAAAAATGCAATTACAGTACAGATACAGAATGGCTTACTACTGAGATATTTCTTTTCTTGACCCCCTCACACCTTCCACCCTGTAATTCCCAGAATAAATTCATTTTTTCTCCCTAGTGGTAATATAGAGAATGATACAGAACAGGAATCAAGTCTCTAAATGCTGCAATTCCCTGTCTTTCTTCTTGAAAAATTTACTTGAAAGCCATTATTATGCAGGGGTGTCATAGTGAGAAAATAAATATAATTGCTTCATTTATTTACTTTTTTAAAGACATGAGTAGAGATAACTTTAATCTTGGGAAGGAATTAGGACCTGGATTCATTAACAGAAGCTTCACTGTAGTCCCCTCAAGTGTTAATAATAATAGATAGTGACTGTTCTTAAGGGACAGGGCAGTGCTGACATTTGAATTGTTAACAAAACACTAAGATCTCATGGAGATGGGCTTGGGTTGTTCCATTCTATGGAACAATTTTTTCCATATTTGTCATTTACTGCTGTTGTCACTCTGTGAGTTACTTTTGATTTATATTTTAGATGTTTTACAGTGAAGAACTAAGAAATCGTTAATGAACACCAGCAAAAAGGCAGAGTGGGCACAAGCTCAGATTTTGGAGACGCTGCTGATGACTGTTTGATATTTGTTTTGTGAGAGTGCTGAGAAGAACTTGTCAATGGGACAGAAAGATCCAGAGTTTTAACCAGTAATTTGAAAAGCAGAAAGATTGGGTGGGAAAGGAAAAAAGAGGCCTCTTAGTTTGTGAGTAATAACAGAGTACGTGTGTAGCAGGATTGGGTTAGAGAGAGGTAATGTAATGGACTTTTTCTTGGTGTTTTTTGGGGGGTTCTTTTTAGAGTGGTGGTGGTGATTTGTTGGTTTTTTTTTTTTCCCCCGCCTAGAAACATTAGATGGAAAAACAGAACCTTCTTGGTCTTGAACAAATCGGGATAACTGTTGATAAAAGTAAACATTAGGAAACTGGAAAGTATGCTGGAAAAAAACAAAAAAGTCACACCATGAGAAGGGAATGATGGTCTGATGACCTTATATGGCTTTTCTGCCTCCAGTTCATAGATGGTGACTATGAGCACAGGATTACAAAACAGAATCCATTCTTAAAACTGCATTCATGGCATGTTTCCCATATAGGGAAACATGAATTATGATGGAAAGGTTAAATTTGGAAATGTTTTGTATAGTCTTGAAATGTGTCAAAAGCACAAGAATTTTACTAAAGATAAGGTTGAGGAAAGAGTGTGTACAGACACTCTAAAAATAAACTCTTTGGGGTTTGTTTGCTATGCAAACAGATGAAAAGAAGGACAGGCTTCAAAAAAAGAAGTTTGGCAGTAAGGAAAAATTATCTTCATCATATCTGCAACAATGTCATTAATGTTGCATGTTGCAGTGAGCGGGTCTCTGAAGGTGATTGATTGTAGCTGTCTTTCTAGTGGAATATCAGAATGACAATACACATATTTCACAGGTGGTTATTAACTAATACAGTTAAGCAAATGCCATTTCAGATGCAAACTGTGGACTTGTAACAGAAATCTAGTTTTCAAAAAACAGCACGGAAGAAGCGATAACCGAACTTTTACTGTTATGACATGAGTTGTGCTGCCATACAACTGAGATGCTACTGAATGGAACACTTCATTGAATACCTATCAGTTGGGCCTCTTGGTCTGACCATTTACATTTACCATTTTCTCCATTTTACATTTTACATTTTCTCCATTTTACATTTACATTTTCTCCATTTACATGGAGATTTTGGAAAGGGTCCAGAGGAGGGCGACTAAGATGATCAGGGGGCTAGAGCACCTCCCCTATGAGGACAGGCTGAGGGAGTTGGGCTTGTTCAGCCTGGAGAAGAGAAGGCTGCGGGGCGACCTCATTGCAGCCTATCAATACCTGAAGGGAACCTACACCCAGGAGGGGAGTAAACTCTTCATAAGGGCTGACAATAGCAGGACTAGGGGAAATGGATCCAAGTTGAAGGAGGGAAGATTTAGGTTGGATGTTAGGGGGAAGTTCTTTACGAGGAGAGTGGTTAGGCCCTGGAACGGGCTGCCCAGGGAGGTTGTGGATGCCCCGTCCCTGGACGTGTTCAAGGCCAGGTTGGACGGGGTCCTGGGCAACCTGATCTAAATGTGTATGTTTGGTGGCCCTGCTAGGCAGGGGGGTTGGAACTACATGATCCTTGAGGTCCCTTCCAACCCGGGTGATTCTGTGATTCTGTGATTCTGTGACCATTTAACTTCCTGTTTTTGAATTTGTTTTTATGAAACCAAGCAGTTCCAAAAGTGGCAGTAATACCTTACGGGCATTCCCAACACTCCTCCTTATATACTCTTAGTTGACTGAAGGCAACATTGCAGTGTATTTTACATCCAAAGGAACTTGTTTGATTTTGAAGGAAATGTCTTGTAGTCAGTCTAGCTTGCGTTTATGGGTGTTTTTCCTCATATCTTTTTTATGTATAGTCATTCAGTTTGCTTGCAGAAAGCACTTGGTTATTTTCTGCCTCCAGAGGATCCTCTTTATTTAGCAGGCAAAACATCTGATATAATGAAGTAAATATTGTGCTTGTAGATGATGACAGCCAAATCTTTGTAGCCCATTACAGTCTTTGTGGGTTTAACTTACAGCCTAGTGCTGTTAGGAGGTTAAAGCAGTGGACATATTTTATAGATGGAAGGGTGAGTCCTTCAGAATTAGGGCCTGCTTGTGTAAGAGACATCATCTTAGCTGTACTAACGTTTAGAATAGAGCGTTCTTTTTAAAACTGATTTTTCTAGTTTTTAACTCCAGTTAAAATGTTGTACTTGTTTTTGTGCCGTTCATTATGTTAGCCAGTCAGTTAGGCCTTGTCTGAAGTTTTTATCTGACTTGTGCTACATGTTTTGGTTGGGCTTAAACACACTTGATGAAGCTAAGCTTTGAGTTAATTTATTCTCATCAGAGATGGTGTATTTTTTCGTATTCCTGTTCATTTGAAGAACTCTGCAATCTGATGATTTTTTTCTACTGTCATTCTAAAGAAAATTGCATACTGATGTGTAATTCCTCATTGTTCTGGGTTCTGTAAAGCTGTTAACGACATTGTTCTAAATATTGTATATTAATAATTGTATTAACTCATGAGAGAGGATGCCTATAATAGGAAGTTAAGCTTCCTGATGTGTTTTGTCTTTTGAAAGTGGAATAATTTGATCTCTGTTGTTGTTGTGCAACTTTAGGAGCAGGGAATCATCGCTATTTTATGGGATACTTGTTCTTCCTGCTGTTTATGATCTGCTGGATGATTTATGGATGCATCTCTTGTGAGTAGATGTGGGGGGTTTGTTTGTTTTGTTTTTAATTACTTATAAATACTTCATCTCCCAGTATGGATTTCTACAGGGTTTTGCCTTATCAGAGTTTTTTATATTCTTGATGCTGGACTTGAACTGCATATTAATCATTTCCCATGTTAATTTAACTTAAAAGATCTTTTCTTGTCCTGTTTTTTTGTCTTCCTCACAACCATGTGTGTGTCTATGTCATATATTCAGTGATTTGGAAAAGGAAGCCAGAACAAGTAAAACTCTTTTGGTACACTGCTGTTTTCATATTTCATGTAACGTGTTCTGATGTGAGGTTTACATTGATGTATAGTAAACGTATCTTAAATCTTCTCTATGGTGTTTGTTGCTTTCTTTTTTTTCTCAGACTGGGGTTTCCACTGTGAGACAAGTTATGCAAAGGATGGATTTTGGACCTATATTACACAGATTGCTACCTGTTCTCCTTGGATGTTTTGGATGTTTCTAAACAGTGTTTTTCACTTCATGTGGGTGGCTGTGTTACTCATGTGTCAGATGTATCAGGTATGGAAGAGCATTTCATTTGGGAGTGCATAGGTATATCGGGTAGTTGTTGATTAAATGTTCATGTTCATTATGCAAGACCAAGTGCTCAGTCTCAGCCACAGCTGCAGGAGGGAGGCATCTGTTGTCTCTGCATAATAGAAGGCATCACTCGCTTCTCATTCATTTGCACTTCTTTTATTTTGTGTAAGAGATTAAAATACTTACCTCCCACTTTCCATTCTCAGAATGACAAAAAGGCAAAATAGACCAGAGAAAGGCAATAAAGACTAATAGAAGCCTAGAGGATAAAATCTGTGGGTAGAAGTAGGAATAATGCAGTATGTCATTAGCTGGGTGGTAACTTCAAATGGGATGCAATAATTTCTTAAACTGCTTCAGGGTGATTCATCATCACATGACTTTATTGTAATCTGACCAAACCCATTTTTTTCTGTATCCCTTTTAATGAAAGACAAGTCATGCTGGAAGCCTTTCAATATTACTTGTCATTAATGAGCAGCCAGACACTGATTTGATCTGTCCACAGATCCTGGAAATAAAAATCACACTCTAAAACTTAAGTACAACTTCTTAGGAAATTGGGGTTTTCTCCTCCTTTCTGTAGAATGTTTATTAACAATATATGCCAATTTCAGGAATCTTGTGTATGTGACATTTGTCTTGACCAGCAGAAGACCCTTAGAAAAACAAATGAGCAAAGATAAACATGTCATTTCATGTGGCTTTCAAGCCAGTTTGAACCACAAGACTTCTATAGCAAATGAGATGAGTGTGTAACTTTGCAGAGAGCCTTCTGTCATATTTGTTGTGACCCACTGAGCTCCACGTTGGGAATCCTTGTAAATATCATCTGTGTGCAGATGAATCTTTGAATTATGCAACGCTTGGAAAAACACATTGCATTGTATTTTGTATCTTTAGTGTAATTAGGCAACATAGTCTTAGCACTTATTTATTAATCCTGGGAAAATAAAATAAAAAACATACTCATGTTAATACAGTGTTGCACTTAGAAAACTTAGGATCTTGTTTGACAGATCTTTCTGTCCAGTCTGACATAGGAATTGATGAAATTATTCTCCAGATTATTTCTTTGGCTGTGCAGCTACACAGTCTCTGCTATTGCTCCTTGTTTTTTCCCTCCATTATCAAGTTTTTACTTGCCCTTTACACTGAACTGGCTGAGACTCCTGCCAAAGTACTACGTATGAAATAAAAGTAATTAAAAAACTGTACTTCAACTTCAGAAGTTGGCCATTAACACCTCATTTATATACATGGAAATGAAACTCCACTGGGTTTCATGGAGGGAGAGAAAAATGCTTGAGACAAGTAAATCCAAATGAGGCAAGCAAGCCCAAGTTTAATTTTCTCAGTGTTCATGTTTTTGTAACATGTAGCAGAGTTGATTTGATATTCCACTGGGAATTATAAGATTTTATCTTGCTGTAGACTATTAAAGGATTTCTCACAGTTCTGTTTCCAATTACACCACATTGCAGTAAACTGCAGTTTTATATGTACCCTGTTAGGCTGAAGTAGTTGGAAAGTTATTACATAAAATTGTATTCTTTTTAGCCAAACGACTGTGGTTTGAAACAAACAAACAAAAAAAAACCCTTTTTCTAGTCAACTTTTTGTCTTAATGACAGAAAAGTTTGCTACAGAGTTTTAAATGAGAGGGAAATATAGCACTGTCATAATAGCATACTATTATGAGAATGTCAGGAGGAAAAGAAAGTGATTCAAATGCTGTATAAACTCCTGAATCTGTTATTTACAGTGCACTTCAGTTGGTGATTAATAACGGCATCTCTACCCTATGAACTAGCAAGGCACAGTTTGTTCAGTGATCATGATTTATTTCTGATCACTACTAAATATTTTGCACAATCTGGTACAGCGGTTGTATGGCATTTTATGTTGGGATCCAGCAGTTTCAGCAGGACAAAAATTGTTCTTCAAAGGAACAAATGTAACAAAAAAAAAAAATTCTTTTTCTGCCTGTCTGACACAGGGCTTGTTTGCCTGTTTTTATGTTGGCTAGATTGCTTACTTTATTTTTTTTGTCTTCAGATATCTTGCTTAGGAATCACTACAAATGAAAGAATGAATGCAAGACGATACAAGCACTTTAAAGTTACAACCACATCTATTGAAAGCCCATTCAAGTAAGTGTTAAAGCGTAAACATGCATTTCTCACTTGTGTTGCTCCTCATGTTTGAATTGTGCAGCTTTTTGAAACGGAACATAGCTAAATACTGGTGGGGAGGGGTGCAGGATGTCCCAGGAGCTGAAGTGGATGTTGTGTAGGTAACACACAGGCTTTTCATTATCGTGAAGAGTAGGGTATAGTGAGGTTCTAGTTTCTGTAGTGAGAAGAGTGCAAGCTAAGAGAGGAGAGCTACAGGATGGTGTAGCACTGGGATGTTAGCTCTTGTAGCAGGGGAATAAGGCAGAATGGACAAGCTTGTAGATCAAAGCAGGAAATAAATGAAGGAGTGAAGCTGGAATATTGGTGGGTTGAGGGCATATTATGAAGGAGCAGAGAAAGGACAGAAGCACATTTCATCCTGCAGTGAATGCTGTCAGTTCTGTGGGAGCTGCTGCTCTTTCAGAGAGTACCCGAAGGAAGAGCAGGTAGAAGTCCTAGTTGTATGTAGTTTGATTTTTGTGCTGGAATAGAAGTTTGTATGATTCTTTTAATATCTTTACATATAAAACCTTAATTGAGAAAAAGACAAGCATCTCTCTATCGTTGACATCTTCCCATAGAAAAAAGTTGTAGCAAAACCAGGTAATTGCATTTTCTGAAAAAAAGAACACAGAGCAGTGGGCAGGATAGGAAAAAAAACTACTGGTTTTATCCCTATATTGATATCCAATTCACAAACCATATTTGGTGGAACAGCTGCTATTATAAAAAGGACTCATAAAAATTAACACCATGTATCTAAAATAACTAATTGGCATCACCTGTCAAATGAAGGAGTAGTCATCTTGTTGCTTTGACCTTTTCTGGTGTGTTATTACATAGGCTTCTCTTCCAGAAAATCATGAACATATTCAGCCTGTGTGCAGTTATTAAAAAAAAAAAAAGTGTTGGAGTTCTGATGCAAGCATCTTAAACATATGATGGTGAACTAATTCAGCAGCAGAAAGCCCTTGAACGTGTCATCTACTTCCTTAATGCTTCCTTAATTTTGTGTTGTCTAGGAACTTAATTGATCTTAGACCCACAGCTGTGAACTAGGTATGACAGAAATAAGTGCTAGGAAAGATAGAAGTGATTCTGGGTAAGAACAGTGGATAGCTGAAGGAATAAGAGAGCAGGTAGCGAAGGAAATGTAGTGTCATGATTGTGTCCAAGGACAAAAATTCATCAGTATAGTGACTTATTTTAGAGCTTGTTCCATCAGCAAGCACTAAGCCAATTTTTATCTGAATTGGTTCTGTGCAGTTGGGAACTTAGGGTGAGAAACTGAACGTGTACAAAGAAAAAACAACGTACTTTGTTAGAAGAGCTTTGTTGTTACTTACACGTATTTCTGTTCTGTTTTTAGCCATGGTTGTATAAGGAACATTATAGACTTCTTTGAATTCAGATGCTGTGGTCTTTTTCGGCCTGTTATCGTGGACTGGACGAGGCAGTATACGATTGAATACGACCAGACATCAGGATCAGGCTACCAGCTGGTGTAGCACCACCTTCATCCTGTGAGCATATCATATCTGAGTGGTGCCTGAAATTTTTCTTTCTCTCTCTCTCGAAACCACATCCCTTGAAGAGTAGCATGCTATGTGTAGGGCTGGTGATGAATCTTAAGGTACCTTCTCTTCATCAGAATTTTATTAACACAAGTAAAAATGGACAGAATAAACTGCCAAACCTGATAAGGAAGAGGAGGAAGATCAAAAAGGGATTTTAACAGTTCTTAACATGAGAATTATTCGCAACAGCATATTCACAGTATTTGTTGCTGTTTTTTTTTTTATTTAAGATCTTTCACAATGGAGCATGACATTATTGAAGTATTGACATAAGTAGTTATGTTGTGCTGAGCAGAAAAAATCATTTCCCAATATGAATAATTCCACTGAAATGAGAATCTAGAATATAAAGCTAAATTTCATGGCGCAAAGTTCACTGATTGCTTTGGTGTAGTTCCTGTAATGTGATTTTTTTTTTTTGTTTTTAATTACAGATTTTCTGTAGTATTATGTACATTGAAAAATGTGCTTTTCAATACTGTGATAAACATCACGTGGCGGGGATCCCCTGTAATGTTCAGTTATAGCAGTAATGCACATCTGGTAATGCTAAGAAAAAAAATACATTGCCCACATTTTTTGGTGATTATTATTGTCACCGTTTACTGGTACAACTAAATACTTGTGGAAGCCCTGTTCTGAGATTGTATAGTCTGAAATAAAAGATTGCACAAATAAGGAAAGCTCTTCTGTCGAAGTTGAACCCGTGCTTAAATGCATGATGCACCTGCAGAAGTAGGTTACACTATATAATGTTCAGGAAAAAAAAAAAGTGTAAAAGAAATAATTATCTTTGAAGTAAATGTATAAACGTTTCACAAACTAGCAGTGCTTCAGTACTGGCTTTGGTCCCCAGACAGCACAATGTAATGTGGCTGCAAATGTGTTCGAAGAGTAGTTGCATGGGGGAAACCAAAGATGTGAAAACAAAAATCTCAGTTATAAAAATATAAAGTAAAATAGTTTCAAATCAGCTGCAAATGCAGAAGAAGCCACAGTCATCTGAAATGATTATTTTGTAAAATAATGGAAACCAAACTTTAAAAAGAAAAAAAAACACAAACAAGAAAAAAAGCATATCTCCAAAATAACACACGCACATAGAAAATGTATTGCAACATTCTGAAGAAGGTGGTGTATTGGCAAGTGGGAATCACCCGTAGTGTTTTTAAGTTCTCATGCTACAGAAATGTCTGGAAGGTAAGGAATCAACTGAAATGGCATTCCAGGGGGGCTTTTCTTGAATGTGATGCACTGATTTTTGTTATGGTGTTTTCATATACTCATAGTGAATTGTTCACTGCTTCCTTAACTATTGTTTACAGAGAGACTGAGAATCAGGTTAGTTCTTTTCTAAGTGCTGTAGCAACCTAGTGGTTCGAGAATCCTGTGAGGGGAGTCTGGGGAGGGGACCTGAAAGCCGATGTCTGAGACCAGTGTAAAGAATGTGTATCTGTACATAAATAATTTATCAAATAGTTTTCTCTCTGTGAGTGTGTGTTTAGTATATTTAAAGCTGCTCATTTTCATTTTATTCAACCAAAAAGTATAGGAAGATATCTAATGAGCTTTTAGTGATGTTAAATATTGCTGTTAATAGGCGTTACGCCCTGCAAATTCACTGCATGTTTGATGCTTGGCAAAATTAGCGTTTTCTGTAAGACGCAGATTACAGGTAATAAAGCAATCTAGTGGTATTCCCGCCCCTTGCCTTAGTAAGAGGAGCAGTGAAACTGTAAATAGTTGATGTTCAGTATTTGCAAGTAAACATTTTTTTTTCTGTAGTTGTTTGTGGATCTCGAGACACACGCTTAGTTTGCAAGTACCAGATATCAGGATTTACAGAAGTGCAGCATTAAAGTACTTGAATGTTTGATACTGGAACAAACAACATCATCGTGGACACAGTTTGGATGGAGAGGTGTGGGTACAGGGGAGGCAAGAAGCTTTGCTGTTCTTGTCAGACAAAATTGTAATCCCAATTCCATTTCAGTGAAAACAGTTGCTATCAGTTCCTCATCTTTTTTTGTAATCTCGGAACAAAGCTTGAAGACTTTGCAACGTCATTTATTTATTTATCGGTAATGTTCTGCATACTTGTTCACTTCTCACATTTCTGTTGGGGTTGGTTGACTTGAAGAACTGAAGTCCGCTTTGTTAAAAGCCACCTCGCACCAGAAGAGCGGTTCAGCACGTGGTACAGGTTTTGGTTTTCGTTGTCCAGTAGCATTAACTGCCATGGATTGTCACGCAGTCCTTTTAAAAAGTTTGCAGAGAAGGTGATCTTTGGTAATACGTGGTGAATTCTGCACTTTTCACTTGGTAAGAACTCTCTGGTGACGGTTTTGTGAAGGCCTGTAGAATTGGGGCAATATTGATTGTTATTAATATTAACCTGTGTGTGGATTTGGGATGTGAAGTTTCCAGTGCAGACTGACTTGTCTTGAGTAACACTGAATTTTTGGATCAGGAGTCATAAAATTGCGCAGCGGGGGGAGCCAACTATGCAGCATTTTTCTGTCAAGTTATCAAACTTGCAATTCATTTGTTGAACCAAAACTGCACTGCTTCTGAAACTCGATGAAGCTCATCCAGACCAACAACAGATCAGACCAGCTTGATCTGATCCAGGTAGAATAAATGGGAATTTTGTCTTGGCCCTAAACATGTGCTGTTTGTTTGCAGGTTTCTGTATTCTTTGATGTCCACCAGATTATTTTTTTTAATTAATGTGTAAAACAGCATCACTACATTTTAAGCTATGGATTTTTTTGTATATTCTTTATTTATAACTGTGCCAAGTATTATTTTAATACTGTCAAGATCTTGATGTATTACATTGTGAACAATAAAATCTGTAAAATGTTTAATAAATTAGCTCTCCTTACATAAATTAAATCTGTTAAATTTTGTAAGTTATTAATCAAATAAATATTGACTCTTAGATGCAGTGTTTGTCTTGACTTCTGGTGTGGTTATGCACAGCACTGGCTTTGTCCATTCTCAGAAGTCTTTCTGGAAATGGACGTCACTAAGAGGAAGCACTTCCATCATGTAACAAGGCTACAGAAAAGTGCTACTGTCGTTGTCTTTGTGTCCTCAGCTGTTGGGGATGGATTCGGCTCCTAAGTTTGAGCTGGCCCAGTCCAGGTTACTCTGCAGTGGGGGGAAGCCTTGTGCCTGACAGGGGACTCTTCGGCTGCAAAGGCTGCATTGAGCACTGCCCTCAGCCTCTGCGTGGTGCAGGAGGGAGATGCAGTTTACGTCTGGAATTAGTCTTCCTCCTTCTTGCAACTGTTTGCAAGGGAGCCACATCTATCACAGGTGTCTGGATGGACTGTTGCTGGTCAGTGACAGGCAGAGCTGCTGTCTAGAGCTGAGGCAGAAAGCATCAGTTCATTATTTCCCCTTCAGTGTCTTTTTTTCCTAAGTATCACTAAGCCAGACAGCATGTTGTCTGTGTTTTCCAGTTATAGTTCCAATCTTAGTTGCAGTACTCTGTGCACTGTATTCTCTGAAATGCTTTTGATGCTCTGTTTGGTGACTCTGAAAAAAACCTCAGCTGTGAAATGACCTTATGAAACGGGTCTGGTGAGGAGGAGAGGCCTTTTCAAACTCATCTCACTAAAGCAGGCCGTGCACACAGACGTCAGCTGAAGCAGTGATGCTGCTGCACGCCTCCCTGCACTTGGTTAGAAATAAAGAGAACAAAGACAATAAAAGTCTTAGCAGTACTGCAGGATTTTAGGAAGAACACACAGCATACCCTTTACTGAGCTAAGTTGGAAGTGCTTGTAGAGATTTCTGAAATAAGTAGATTTTGTGCTGTATTTCTGGCCTGCACACAGTGACCAAACATTGTTTGTTTTTTTTTTCCAGTGTGTGTGCATAAATGTATTTAGGAAGTTTGATCAAATGCTCTTTTTTTTTTTTTCCTCATTTTAGTTAGCTCTTAAATTCGCATTTGAAGAGTAGCTCTGTCCTCAGTTGTGAGACACTCTACACATTTGAGATGGTGGCATCTGAACATGATGGTTACAGTGACAAAACCCGCACTAAGTAAAATTTCATTTAGGAGCAATGGCTTATATGCTATTAAATGGTCATAATTCGCAAGAACTTACTTAAGAATGTCTTTCCTAAAGGACCCTGAGTTTGTGCACTGAAAGCAGTTTTTTGTGACTACTGTATATAGTAATGCAAAAGTCTGGTAGGAGCTTATATAAAAGCTTAGGATAAGTTACGATTTAACTACAGGAATTCATTTTGAGTCGCTCAGAAAGTTTATTTCAACTTTTTTTTTTTGTTGTGCAATGGCCTTCTTCCCCTTTTCCCAGAGGCCAGCTTCTCAGCTCTGTGGTTAGCACAAGGGCAGACTCCCTGGAGGCCGGTGATGGCGGTGGAGGTGTGAGCCTTTGGTGTGGTTGGGAGGGCTGGAGGCGCAGAAGCCTTCCTGCACGAGTGTCAAGTCAGCAAAGGAAAAAAATCACTTTGTAGCAGAAGAGTATTAAATTCTTCACTATGAAGGACCATAGGCTTGCACTGGTGCTTGTGCTCTCACTGCTACCCCAGCGTGTGCTGCCTGTACACTACTGGTGTCGTTCTCAGTTGTAATCTTTCCCTGTGTGTGAGCCATGCGAGCTCTTGGCTCACATTTTGATCTGCCTGTCTGCTCTTCCTCGTATCCACATTGTTCCTCCCTAACTCGTACAAAATTCTCTTTGTGGATTACTTTGACTCGGACATATTTTTCTAATCAGGCAGTTGGCTGGCGCTGCTGCACTACCTCAGACTGGAGCGGTAGACGCTGCTTGAACCTCTGCCTGAGCCCAAGCTCACACACGATTACCATTTTATTGCAGCATTCCTAGTCGTGCTTATGTCTGCATGAACTCACTCTGTAAAGGCTTTTTTTTCCCCAAAGGTATCAGCCGGCTCCCAAAACCAGACGGTTTCAGCTCTCATCTTTTCTGTAACAACTTCTGTTGGGCAGGACGAGAAGAGAAACAACATCCCACCTCTGCTCCAACCACTGCTTGGGCTGTAAGTGCTGTAACTCGAGTCTGCACCTGACTGACCTCCTTGTTGTGCAGGAGTCTATTCTGCACTGGAAGGGATGGGAAGAAGCTCCTCCTGCAACCTGTTACCTGCTGCAGCTCAGGTGTGCTCCTGAGGTACAGAGTGTGGGATAAGGAGCTGATTCCCAGATCCTCAGCACTTCCTCCAGTAGGCAGAAAGTTTGTGAAGGGATGTAATTGATGGCAGCCTGGATGAGGATCCTGAGCACACCAGTGAAAGTGTTTCTGGTGCTCAAGGAACATGGATGTTTTTAAAAACAAAAACAGCAAAGCTATTTCTACTAATTCTGATTCCTTGCAGGAAGAGGAGGCAGCTTCCCTCAGCCTGAGTGAGTGACTTCTGCCTCAGTTTTAGTACCTCATTCTCACATAAGGCTGCTGTGTTGGGCTGGACCCGGGACTGCTGTTGAGGAAGTGACCCCTACTTGCTCTACAAGAAGTGAAAGTTGAGGTGCTGTTGACTTAAGTTTAGCAATATCAGTGGGAGATGCTCCAGCCCCTAGGAGTAGCCCATCTCTTCTGGGAGGTTTTCACTTAAGATGTGACAACAGCACAAAGTAATTTCAGTAAGCCTTCAGCAAATCCTATTATGACATTTAGCAGATTCAAGGACCCTGGCTGACTGCAGGGGCCTTCACACAACTGGAATGATCACACTAAATCTAGGCTACGTGTGACGCATTTATTTGTCTGTGCTCTTCACCCAGCCAGCTTGACCCCATGTCCCACTGTCTACCCCAGTGCCTGAAGGCAGAACTGTTCTGTTCTGTGTGGCACCACAGGTGCAGACCCCAAACAACCCTCCCCTGGCTTGAGGGAATGGAGGACTGTAAAACTACTGGAAAAAGGTCAAAAGCTTCTCTTAACGTTGTGTTTCACGTTTGTCCAGCGTGTCATCGGGGTAGGGGTGGTACTCATCTGAGCCTGTTAGTGCTTTGCAACCATGCAAACCCTGTACGTAACAAAAACTCAATACCAAGGCAGGTGTAATCCCACAGAAGGTTCTGGTGAGCAAGGATTGCTTTCTCCTCCATAGTGAATCCAGGGCAGGGACAACTGCTCACTTATGTGTACAGCCAGTTAAATTCAGCACACCCAGCTCTACACCACTGCTCGCAGCAGCAGATGAATGTCCTGTCCTGCTGCTGCATCCCTGTGGTAGTGAGGTGGTTACTCACCTCTGCAGCTTCCAGTCCTGCTAGGCTCTCAGTGAAGCCGTTGTCTCTCTATCCAGCTCCCCCCAAAGCACCCCAGTAACAGTATATGTAACAACCTTTTCACAACTGACAGCAAGATAACATTTGACTTTAAGATATGTCAACAAGCAAAGCTTTATTGAATTGATACACAGTACGAAAAGTGTGGTACATAAAGCAAGGAAGAAAGCAGTGCTTCAAAAAAAAATCATCTAAAAGTATGGCCCAAACACTACAGTCAACTAGCATCTGTCTCACAGTAGTTAGTAACATTTTGGAAACTTTCCTTTAGCTGAATCAGCGCAGAGCTGTGCAGGTTGTGCTGTGCTCCATCACTGGGCGTGAACGAGGGCTCCTGCTCCCTGACCATAGCCAAATCCTTTAGGGCCGAAGTTCTTTGCGTAACAGCCTGCAAGAGAGAGGTGCTGATAAGAGCTGAGGCTTCTGAGCTGTTCATGAAGAGCTGCGTTTTTCAAGGTTAAGCCACTTGGCCACTTTCTTTATCAGAACACTGGAATACAAAGCAACCCCTAACAACCTCTTCTGGGTAAATGGCATGGCTGAACACCCACATCTCTTTCGTCAGGGTAGCTCCTGATTTAGGTGATGCTCAGTGAAAGCATTTCACACGCCAGCTCTGTGACTGAGTACACATCAAAGCACGCTGTCACCCAGCCGTGGTGTGGGTCACCCATGGTGCCACAGGAGGTATGGCATGGTGACTGTTACAAAGCCCATCCTCTGCTTTCTTCCTTGACCTGTCTAAGGGCATGGGCTGCTACTACACAGCTCAGTATGTCCAGATCCAGCAAGGTTTTGCATACGTATGCCACATTAGCAGACTCAGAACTAGCACAGTACTCAGCTCTGCTGCTGTGACTTACAGACCATTTCTATCATCTTGACAGAAGCCCGGAAGTTTCTTGAAACAGGAATAAATTCTGTCTCTGTCCTTACACTACATTACCAGATGTGTGAGCAGCAGGTCGAGGCAGGTGATCCTGCCCCTTTACTCTTGCTCTCATGAGGAGAGTACCCTACTTGGAGTACAGCATCTAGTTCTGAGAGCCCCAACACCAGAAGGAAGTCAAGCTGCTGGAGTGGGTCCAGAGAAGGGCCACAAAGATGATCAGAGGGCTGGAGCACCTCCCGTACGAGGACAGACAGAGAGCTGGGGCTCTTCAAACTGGAGAAGGCTCCAAGAAAACCTTATAGTGACCTTCCAAATACCTGAAGGGGGCCTACAGGAAGGCTGGGGAGGAACTTTTTATAAGGGCAGGTAGCAACAGGATGAAGGGAAATGGCTTTAAACTGGAAAAAGATAGATTTAGACTAGATATCGGGAAGAAATTCTTTACTGTGAGGGTGGTGAGATACTGCAACAGGTTGCCCAGAGAGGTTGTGGATGCTCCTCCCTGGAAGCATTCAAGGATGGGGCTGCGAGTAACCTGGCCTAGAGGGAGATGTTCCTGTCTATAGCGGGGGGGTGAGAATAGGTGATCTCAAAGGCCCCCTCCAACCCAAACCGTTCTATGATTCTAGGATTAAACAATCATCTTGTTTCTTTTCTCACCTTTACAGTAGATTTCTCCCTCTTTTTCAGTTAGGGTTGTAGATTCTAGACTTTTCCCACACTTGGCACATCGGAAGCAGTTCTTGTGCCATGGCTGGGGGGGAAATGGAAAAGACAGTCTAAATACACAGAATGCCTCAGTTTGTTTTTAAAAAGGAGTTAACTAAAGATGACTACATCAGAATTGTTTACTTATACTGGTGCAATGAAAACCAGTCGGGGTGCACGCACCAGTAACCAGTTAGGAGTGTCTGTATTTTTGGATGGCACAAAGGCCTGAATTCCACACTGCTTCCCACTTAAAGAAGTGTTTTGAGAGGTCTGAGCTTGCCCTAATCAATTCTGATCTTAGCTATCGAATAGTGAGCCAGACAGCTGGCAGAATGCATCGCACAGTGCTACACGGTGCTTGCAGAGAACATGCCTGTTCTGCTGAACATTCAGCCCTTCCTGAGCTCTATGAGAAAGAAAAACAACCATCATTCCCTCATCTGGAGGGCTCTGGTACTTTAAGGAGGTACTGAAGTTTTACTTCTGAAAAACAACTTGAGAGCTCATTACCCAGAATTTCCATTTCAAGTTCAAAAAACTGAAGACTAGATTGATTTGATCATTTCCAATTCTGAGAAATGCAGTGTTAAGGACCGTGCCACGGTCAGTTCTGAACAGCACGCTTCAGGAAGCCTTCATAACATACTTCACTTACTTTGGAGTTCATTTAGCAGATAGATACAAAAGTCACATTCCCTTACCTTGCCGGCACCTATGACTTTCTCTGCCGCATAAACCGAATCCCCACACCGAGAACATTTCTCTGCACCTCCGAACTTCTGAGCGAATTTTGAAGTATTTGGGTTTGTGGTGGGTCGGTGAGGAGAGGGTGTGCTGAAAAAGGACATTTTGTTGTTGTAGTTTAAGGGCTCTGGCTCTTCCCGACAACACTAACCATGCAGCATGCAACACACAGAACAGAATACCATACTTTTTCAAAACTGAAGAGATGCTTACCAAGCAAGGCTTTCTCTTTTTTTCCCTAGTTTCAAAAGACCCTAAGGAGCTACTGGAAAAGTTACTTTTCCAAGGGCCCTTCCCCTTTTCACTGCTAGAAGCATGCTGATACCAAGGCCTGTATCAGGACACGGATTTATTTTAGCTATAGCAAGCTAGAAACAATTATGTTAAATTTCTGTCATCTGATCATATCTGGATCTGATCAGTGACCCTAAGTACAGAGCTATTTAGCATCTCTGGATTTGCTCTGGCAGGACTTTTAGACAAAGTCAAGCAACAGTTTGGGAACTTGCATAAAATCATCTGTGAGGCATAGCTCAGGCGCTTTTCACATGCTTTGCTTTATAGCAAGAACTTAATCAGATTAGGAATGTTTACTGTTTAGTAAGTCATTCGGTTTGGCTATAATTAAGCCCAAACAGTTCTCCATTTACCAATTAAAAACTCATTCTTACAGCCCCAGATTTGCATCTCCCCTGACTCCGTCCCTGCACAAACCTGCTGAGCAGCTGCATTTGCAGCTTATTTAAGAGAGCATCCTTAAAACCAAGAGGGTGCCGACCAGCCAATGTCTCCTGCAGAACCTTCAGTGGGTCAGCAATCCCATCCCATTGCATTGCATGCAGCTCACTTCTCACATCCTCACCTGTGCCAACACCTGCCCTAACAGGGCCTACCCAGAGCCACTATAGAAGGTTTGTGCGTTGCTGGCTAACTGCCCTGCACTTGGTTACACTGGGGAATTTTGCAGCATTTCTGTTCCAGGAGGCACGAATTAGACAAAATCCAGCCTGAAAGATGCCTGCGAGTGCTGCTGGTGAACACAGCTCACACACGCTGTGGCTTAGTTAACTCACCTCTCAGGCTTGATGCCTAGTCTCTCTCCCCTGTCCATGTTCAGAGTGCCTGCCCCTTGCCCATAGCCGTAACCTTTTGGGCCGTACTTCTTTCCATAGCAAGATTTGCAGTAAACTTCAGCATCGTGAATCGCGACAGTCGTGCTGTCCAAATTCTTCCGGCAGACCACTGGAGGGAAAAAAGTTAAACGCCATTGAGCGCCCACTTCCACCAGCACATGCAGTAAGCCTGAAGTCAAGCAAGAAACATTGACAGGGGTTTCCTCGTCCAGAATGTTATGATTAGGCTGTGAGACCACTGGAGATTAGACGTGGGTTGTCTTTTGAATTGGTGAATTATGCATAGCCTCATAAAGGGCTCTGTGCCCTGCTACCTTCCCATGGCCATGCTCAGAAACCAGCAGAGCAGTCAGCAGTTTCCCTGGACAGATGCCATATAGTACAGAGCAAATCTGTGCAGGAAAGTCCCCAGCTCACCCTCCTGCCCAGTGCTGGGTTGGGGCACAGTTGGTACTGTTTCACAGCTGTCACTAGAGGGGCCTGTCTTCTCTGGCAGTCGTACTTCAGCACAGCGTAAGCACCCTGCTCAAGGTTACAGTCGAACGCTGAACTATTTCCTGCTCTTCTTAAGCCGTCTTTTGTAACTCAACTCAACTGATGTGCTCTCAGTCTGCAACAACAGTTTGCTGCAATGAAGAATGTGGATTTGGGAAGAGTAAAATAAAGAAAACCTTACAAGTTTTGTCTTCAAAAAGAATTTAAGATCTTCAAAATACATGGCGGCCTTTGTTTACGGTGTTCATTAGCTCCAAGGCTCTTTTTATAAGACACAAATATCCAATAAGTAAATCAACTCATGCACATTTGTTAGAGCATGCAGACTTTAACCCCAGCAGAATTATCCACTAGGCAAAAGCAAACACAGAGGCAGACACACTAGAGCCATTGTCTGAATGTAAGTTCCAGGTTTCTTTTAATAGAAATTCCCATAAAAGGCTGAAAATGAGGCAGTTGAGACATCTGATTTTTTTTTTTTTGTGGCTGCTGTAGAGCAAAGGAAAAGGAGTGTAGGTGTGCCCAGGCTCCCATGCCAGCCCACTATGCTGACCTTATGCAGATTAATGGCAAACCAGACCCAGAGGCCCAGCTGCAGCAGCAGCTCATAGAGAAGGCTAAACCCAACTTCTGTCTGCGGGCACTGAGCACCAGCAAACAAGACAAAACAATACTTCATGTTTGTAATAAGGTAAAGTTCTCTGACTCGGTCAGACAGGCTGCTGGTTTGCAAAGCGTTCAAAACCATAAAGCGACCCTTTGTTTCTTTCATCTAATCAGAAGTCTTTTCAGCAGAGAAAGCTGTTTTCAATGCCTCAGTGGACTCGTTGGCTGGACTGGAGAACAGTGCTTTGGACTCCTTTCATCTGAAATAAGCCACAGGCCTCTGTGCCAAGAGAGCCTCGGCTTTCGGCCATGCCAAAGCTTTGACAGCACAGCAATGCCCTGGGCACATCTCACCCACGCTGTGCTGAGCAGGTAGGACAGCACTTCTCCAGGCACATGGCACAGGCTCCCCTTGGGCACTATGCACCTGCAAGTGTCCAGCCCAGCATGAGATGGCCACCACCTCACAGCTGCAGGCCTGAGCTCTGCTGGGGTGATTCTGGTGGGCCAGGAGGGCAGTACTTACTGCAGAGGAAGCAGCAGCGGTGGAAGCTCCGTCCGTCACACTGCACCTCCTCAGCATGGTAGACCGTCCGGCCACAGGCACCGCATTTGTTGCCACCTCCCCAGTTCGGCATGGCGGCGCTGTGGGGAGGAGAGGTTCATTAGTTGCACTGACACAGTGTCCTTCATGGCCCTGCCTCCACGCTGGGATTTGGTGCTCCCTCAAACACAACCTGCTGCATCCAGCTGTCAGGCATGAGCTTGGTATCTCACCAAGTGTTTAAAAACCTGTGCTTCCTCAGAGCAGCTTCTCAGCCGGAGCCGAAGGACCTGACAGGCCCGAGGGAACAGCGGCTGCTGCTGCCCAGCAGCGAGGAAAGCAGACACTGAGCCCATGAGATGATTCCCAGTCCATACTCAAGGCTTTCAAAGCTACGTAAACTGCATATGCACAAATTACACTTTCACGCACAAGGGTTTTACCGTACTTTGAGCTAACATCCCCCCAGATGGATGTAATTTCAGTTTCTATGCTTCATTAGCTCCAGGCTCCTCACTGGTGGAAGCAAACCAATTGTGCCAACAGCAGCATTTTGTTTTACTGCGGGGCCCATCACTTGGGACGGAGCACAAGCCAAAGCTCAGCCCACTGGAGAACCACTCGCTGGGGCTGCAGGGGCATTCTGAACTCCTCTGAGACCATGCCTGGGCTTCAAAGGGGCTGAAGGGAGACTGATTCCCACAGACCCATCACTGTTGCATGAACTGGCTTTGACGAACAGGTACAGGAGCCAAAAGCAAGTGTCTGAGGGCCTGCAGCTGCTGTAAGCAGCAGCAGAGCTCTCTCTCTCCCACATGATCTGCAGCAGGCCCAGGAGGCTGGTGAAGAGGGACAGATACCCTGACACGTCCAGCTGCAGCCCTAGCAGCAGTCTCCTACACAAAGCCAGAAGCAACAGCATCCCATCCTAACTTGCCCCACTCCCCTCCTCATGCCTTCCCTCCACGCAGCTTGACTGGGATCTCCCTCTCCTTCTCAGCAAGTCTCATGAGCTGCCCTAGGCTGAAGCACCAACACAGAGTACCCTTAGCTTTTATGGGGCTTCCTCCCCCTGCCACTACCAAAGCTATGAGCTATTTGCCACCCCCCCCCCCCCCCCCCCCCCCCCCCCCCCCCCCCCCCCCGGTGGCACTGCTCCCTCCTGGTGCACAGCCTGGTTCTCATGGGCACCCAACTCCTTAGGATTCATAAATCCCAACACAAACTCTGCTAAGCCACAACAAAGGGACCCACCTCATCCATGCTCCAGCCAAGCACCCTGACCGGGTCAGCAGTTTTGGGTATGAGCGAGAGCTGCACGGTTCCCAAGCATGACCCAGTGCCAAGTGTCTGATAAAAGAGCTTTGTCCCAGATATGCAAGCAGCCATTTATGGCATGTGGGAAAATAAGATTAGTTTATTAACGTGAATTGGGGCATCTCTGGTACATTCCTAACCAGAGGCTTAGGAAACTTCATCAATGGCTGAGCAGTGCCTTTTACAGCACTGACACTAATTACTGAGATATTCCTTTGTTCAATGCTTTCACAGGATTAACACCATTACCGCTTGTGGTTTAGCACTAATACTCTGACCGAGCTCATAAAATTAGTTTTATGACGTTTACCACTTTGCCTCAGTCATTCTTGGCACAATCGTACAGTCTAAAAATTAAGATTCCATTTCTTTTATTCAAGTGTTTGGCCGTGCTACCGCACAGCAGCTGACATCAATCATGGCAGACGGCGTCCTCAGTCAGAGGGAATATGGGCTGTGCAAAGCTTTGCAAAAGGAGACCATTAACTGGAAAAAAAGCAGAGAGGAGACTCCTTTCCACTCTGTACACTCTCCAAAGTAGAAGTGGTAGGAATTTGGCTCAAGAACTACTTCTGCCTTTTCCTCTCACCATCCCCACACTCGCATCCCTTTCTGCATTTACTTCAGCTTAAACTATTTTAATCACTCCACTAACAAACCATTATCTGGTTTCCACACACACCAGACCTGAAGACCTGGCTCGGGTTTCCAGCTTCATCCCACATTTCCCGTGCAATATTCGGCAACATGGGGTGCGGCCCCTCTACCCCTCCCCAGGAGGACAGAGTATTGAAGGACCCAGCACCCAGAAGCTGGCTCCGATACCCTGATAAGGATGCTGGGAATTCGTTAGACAAACAACAAAAGGAAACTGAAGTCAGTACTTCATGCTAACCTTGCGCTCTTCCACAGAAGAGACTTCCACTCATCCTCCCCATGCTGTTCCCATGCCAGCTCACAGCAGCACCTTTTCAGTTAGCCAGCAGCAAAGGCTGCCCGTGGCAGCGATGTCTGGGAAGTACGGGCATAGGACAGCACACACGCACGCGTGGCTGCCCACCAGCTGCTGGTGATGGGGCACAGCGCGCTCCACAAGGAGCAGGTCCCAGCCCCACGCCCTGCCCAAAGGCAGCTCTGCTCGCCAAAGGCTTCTTGGCTAGTCCAGGCAGGCCTCCAGGGAGCTCAGCAGCTGTAATTAAGCAGCCAGGTGATCTCATTGCCAGCACAAGCAGCTCTGACTTAAGAGTGCAGGCGTGTTGGCAGCCACTTTCCTGAGATAAGAACCCCCTGGCTTCTGCGGTGCTCGTGCCCAGCCAAGAGGAGGCCGCAGTAGCCAGCCGGTGCTCTGCACGCAGCCAGTTACTTCATCTGCCCCGTCCTTTCCAGCGCGTTTGTTAGCAGAGAGCTTACATACAAGAACAGCCACAAGACAAACACTAAAGAATCGAGGTTATCTTTAAAGCACACAAAATTACATTTCCAGCCACCCGTCCCGGAGCCGAACAGCCCAAAGCTGCGTTCGTTCAGCAGGACATACCAAGCGCTGCCCGGCAGAGGACGGTGCCCCCGGCTTCGCCCCGCTAGCTCCCCAGGCACCCGGGTCAGCCTCACCCTCTGCAACAAGCATCAGAATTGAGGCTGGAAAGCCGGACTGCGTGCCGCCGGAGGCCGTCAGCGGCAGGAGGGGGCGAAAAAGAGATGAGGGCTCCCTTCCCGACCTCCCTCGTGTCCCTACACAAGCACCCGGGGCGGGCGGCGGACAGGACCCGACCAACACGGCTACTTACCACGGGCTGCACTCCGCACCTCTCGGCGCACCGCGGTCCCGCAGCCGCTTAAAGCACCGGGGCGGAGCCTCCGCGAGCCCGGCCCCAGCCCCAGCCATCTCCTTCCCATTTATTATTATGTATTTTTTTTTTTTTTTTTTTTTCCATTTGCAGTGGATTGTGAATGACGGACTTGTGCCCAGCTTGCGCTCAGCGCTCGGCGTGGGTTCCCGTGGGGTAGGATGGTGCTGGCTGTGAGCGAGGCCGAGAGGGTGACCGACCTCAGCCAACGTTCTGCTGCAGGTTCTGAGGGCGCACAGAGAGCAGCGGGAGCGATACTGACTGCTGTGTCGTGGGCTGGAGATAGCGCTAAGGGAGAGGATCTCTCCAGTTCAGGAAAACGGGGTGTATGAGAAAGAAATTCTCCCTGTGACTGAAGGACAGTGCTGCTACATCATGAAACTCTTTTTGGCACTCCACATCCAACAATTACTTTTCTTGTGTCCAGTAGTCAGCCTGTCAGAGCAGCTTGGAGGGACGCACAGACATTGGTATGCCCACAGCTGTGGGAACAGTGTTAAGGAATCCATTGCTGCAGAGCTTAGGGGTCCCACCTTGGAATGGAGGAAACCAAAAACGAGAGGGGAAACTTCCACCACATGTTTCATTTCTATTGAAAATGACTGTTTCTATTGATGCACTTTATAAATATATATGAATATGCATAAATATTATGTCTGAATGCATGCTTATTTATATGTCTATATTCTCCAAATATGCCAAGATCTATCTATGTATACACACATACTTTATCTCCTCAGCAGATCTCTTTTCGGTCTCTGTTCTTCCCGAGGCCGTTGTTCAGAACCACTTAAAGATAACACATACATCCAACCCTTCCACATTCCTCCCCTTGGCCCTGTTACCCCAAGCTTCCTCCTGCTCCCTGGCCAGCCCCACTGCCCCCTAGCCCTCCTCTACGCCCAGCTGGTGCCCACACACAGCTGGGCTCCTGGTGCCTGCCAGCTTCTTCCTGATTTGTGCTGTTTTGAGCAGGGCAGTCTGTAATCAGGTCAGTTTGTTCTGAGAAGCAGCACTGAGGTTTATCAACAACTCCCGCTTGCTTCTTCTATCGGTCGGTCAGCTCTGGCACGTGGGGCCTGGGAGCAGGGAGCCGTGCTTCTGCTTGCTTCTGCTTGGTGGCCACGTGCAAGCCTGCCACTGTATGATAACCTGTCCTCCCCTCCTTCGTGCAAATGACCCAAAGCGTGTTTACCCACTGCTATCACCTCGAAACAAAGCCCTCTGTTTTAGTCCTCTGTACTGTAATCTTATGTGAAAGTTGTTCTCCACGTTTTGGGCACTGAGTGGATGAGCAGACTGTCTGACCTCTTTACTGCACTGTCACACATCACTGGCCCCAGGCCTTTGCATCCACTCAATACTTTCCACTCACCTGGGATTATCTTATCCCTGTTTGATCTTGTTGGTGTGGTCCTGCAAGTCTGTTTACAGCTCAGGTGATCTGCTTGCTCCCCTGGTGCTCCTTTGCTAACCCTTGCTGTTATGTTACATGCATTTCTTTGAGATGGTTCTCATTTTACTTTGCAGGGGGGCTTAGTCAAATTCTGTTACATTTTTTTCCAGACATCATTTTAGCAAAATGTTCATACTACAGACAGAGCTTTACCTTGGTTGATTTCTCATCCACATGCACCCTTAGTTAAAAGGGATTTTGAAATGAGCTCTGTGCAACATCAGCTAGTGAAAAGCGAATTCCTGCTCAGTTCCCATACCCCTGTTCTAAGAGGACATACCTATGTAATTAATTTCTGTGTTTAAATATTCATGTATCTCAGTAGTGCTACTGTATTTTTTTTCTGTTGTAAGTTCAACAATGATAACTTGATGAAGTTTGCACAAAGTAATGAAAATGCAGCAGACAATTCTAGAGTTTGCCGCAGCCAAGACTTTTTAAAACAGCTGCTTAAATCCCAAGTAGAGACCTCAGAGACGTTCAGAATGAGAAGGCTGTGCCGTCAAAGCTCATTGCTTTCCTTATCATTAGCCTTGTTTGCCTAGCAGTTTTAAGAAACAGCAGTTTGGTCATGCAATAAACAACACGATCCAACCTAGCGTTGTTTCATGAACCACAGCTACCAAGTCTGAGTGCTGAGGTATTGCATGGCAACTCCTTAGAAGCTTAGCAAAGCACAGGCTCCATTCCAGTTGCAGCTCAGCAGAACACTAATACCTGCACCAGTAATGATGTCACCTTCCTGGCAGGAGGCATAATCTAGGTTGAAAGTATCGATTTCTTTAATAAAGCTTGATTTATTCACTGTATGCTCACGCAGCTGGATTATCCCTCACATCTTGCCAGGGGAAAAGCTGCAGATGAGGGCTTTGGTAATCCCCGAGATGTACAAGCTCTGCTGCTGACTGACAGTTTCATTAGTGCAGGACAGAACATGAGGACCCATGTGACTCGTTCCAATAATGCCACAAGAGCAAGGAAATGTGGTTAGTGTTAGACAGCAGACGCAGAGGGGATAACAAGGTGAGACAGTCTAGTTTGCTGCTGTTGCAAAGCTCTTCAGCCCCATTGGGCTGCTGAGGCATTTGCTGGTTGATGTTACCCGGAAAGCGGATGGCAGACACACAGTCCATAACAAAAACAGGCAGTGGTTAGGCTGGGACAAGAACCCAGGAAATATTCCCCATCATCCTGTTCCTGCGGGCAGGTTGAGGGCCAGCACCCTTCTACAGCTGCCCAGCGCTGCTGCGTGTTGTGTCGTGTCCTAACATGGGGAGCTGCAAAGGCAAGTCTGCAGGTGGGACGGCTCTGCCTGCCAGAGCACTGGGGGCAGCTGTGCCATGCCCATCCCCAGCCCTGCCCGCTGCCGCAAAGAGGAAAGGGGTGGGCAGGCGCTTCTCCAAGCATCCCACTCTCACTGTGGAGATTCCTGCATCCTCAAAAGGTAAGCACTTCGGACTCCCCAGAAGCAGCCAGAGGTTGGTCAGTGCACAGATTGAACGGCATGCTGGTGCCTGCTGGAAAGCAGGATGATCTCATTGGTGCTACAAAATAGATCTTTAGTGTTTCTCCCCTGAGCACGACCTGGAAGATGCCTCATGTTTTCTAGGCTGGGGATGTTGGGTCTGAGGGGAGGGAGGGAAAGAAATGTTGGCAGGAAACCTGCCCAGCCCCAAGGGGAATGAGCTATTATGTGTAGTTGGTGTGCAGCTTCTAGCAGGTCTCTTCACATTACTGAGAGGTTTAATGGCACCGCCTGCCTGTGGAGGGGCTCCATGGGATTGTGTATTTTTCCACTTCTCATTTAAACAGAGATCGGCACCAGACTCCTGCTTTGTGGCTGACTGTGATGTCTGAATGACAAACAGATGTCACCATAGGGTGGATGAGTGTGATGCGAGGTGTCCTTTTTCCAGTGGTAGGACAGCAGAGGACAAGTATCCCAAACCCAGCATCTGCCCTAGCCTTGCCTCCAGCTGGTGCCTTTCCATGCACAGGAGCTCCAGCAGGATGCCAAGAGCAAATACTTGGAGATGCAGTGTGGTTGTACTGACGCTGGAGTGCTGCTGGGCCCTTGGTCCTGCTGCTGCTCCCTGTGCCCATCCCTGGCCATGCCCTGTCCCTCTCACTGGCTGGAGCACTGATTGGGATGTCCGATGGATCCCAGCTCTTGCAGACTGTGCAGAAATCATATATAATGGCAGAGCTGGCTCCGGCCGGTCGTACAGCTACATCCTCAGCAACAAATCATTGCAAGGCACTCTGCTCTTCTGTGGTTTCTTTGGATAACAATTTATGACCTCCTTCCACAAAGAGTGAGTGAAAACAAGCTGTGCTTAAAGAGATCACGTTGGCTAGCTCTTGCACATCACGCAGTCTTGGCAATCGTCCATTTTTCTTGGCACAAACACAAGCACTAGGAAGCTACAGGGTGTCAGAGCCTCTTCTGCATGGTGCTGATGGTCAACTTTCAACACTTGGCTTATTAATTATCTTTAACACAGCATTCACTTTATAAAAGCTATGGTCACATAATGCTCATCCTGTAACAGTGCACACGTAGCGGGGGCACCATGAAAATACAGATCACATTGCTGTTGTAAAAAGGCAATGAAAAAGCCTAGCAGATTTCTACAGATCTTTTATCATTTGGAAAAGAAGACCAGCTTTAACAAAAGGGAAATTCTGAGATCAGGTCAAAGCCCAAATAAGTTACAATATTTTCCTTAAGTGGATTACAAATGTCATTTTTGGAGCACACTTAAAAATCAATTATTCTATTCTCCTTGTGCTCAGTTTGTTTTTCAGCGTCAGTTTGTTTTTCACCCTTCACTGAGCAACACAATAAAACAAGGCTGTTACATTTCTTATTGATTCCACTTTGTGTTCGAAGCCAGTTTATCTTTCTAGATTCTGGTCAACAATTAACTCTTGTTGTGGTTGTTGTTGTTGTTTTCTTTTCTAGCCCACATGAGACGTTTATCAGCACTAACTTCAATGCTGCAAACTGTCATTGTGTATCACAAGGTTATTTCCAGCCTTCTTGGAATGTAGATTCTTCCATTAATTAAAAGATGCATTGCACCCAACAAGAGATAGCACACATGTATGCATGTCAGAAAGAGAACTTACTGAACATAAAAGTTAAAGTGGGAGAAGACATACAAACAGAAGCTGAAGAGGATTATTGCCTGAAGGTTAGGAAGCAAGGAGGAATCTTGAGGAAAGGTTTCTGGAGATTGCTCATAGGCACAGCTGGGGAAAGCAGAATGAGCAGCACAGGAATCGCCAAGCGTGGGGTGAAAAAGAGAGCAAAGAAGGGAAATGTGCAAATGGGGAAGAAAGATGAGTAGGAAAAAGGGAAACTGGAGCAGGGGTAACAGGGTAGATAACATGCAGCGTCCCCAGTGGATAAGGTGTTCTGGATGAGGACAAAGAGCCAACATCTAATGTTGTTTGAGACGTGAACGCTGAACAAGGTTTGTGGACAGAGGTTATGCTCCTATCCCTCAGTTCAGAAGTGTGTTAACTCTGGCCTGGCTTCTAGAAGTAGAAATATGTTTATTTTCTGTATTTCTTGCAAATCATGGCGCTTGTGCTATCTGTCCAAAGACTTTCTTCACAGTAGAAGACCACAAGTGCTCCTTTTCCGATGTTTGAAAGCTTTAATAAACAATTAACTGGCATTTTATGAGCTAACGGTGTTTTTTTTTCCTTACCACCAAAAAGCTTTTTCCCAAAACTCAAAATAATTTGTGCTTTTTTTTTAAAAGTAACAGATTTCAAGTTTGAAATGGATATAGTCACATATATGTAGGGATACATAAATATCTGCAGGGGAGCAACCTCTTTAGCAGGGTTTGTGGTGACAGGACGAGGGGAAATTGTTTCAAACTAGAAGAGATTTAGGTTGGATATAAGGAAAAAGTCTTTTATCATAAGGGTAGTGAGGCACTGGAGCAGGCTGCCCAGAGAGGTGGTGAATGCCCTGTCCTGGGGCTAACAGTGGGAGGCAGAGCCCCTCCCAGAAGGGTCTTGTGGCTGCTGTATGGCTCACGGAACCCTGGGACAGCCGTGGCTGAGGTGTGGGTCTGGTGGGTCTCCAGTGGTGCTGCTGAGCTGCCCTCAGTCCAGCCAGGACTGAGTCAATAACCTGCTAATAATGTCTAAAAGAGGCTTGTGGAGTTCAGTGAGGCTTGAGCATGCTTTCAGCCCTTTGTTTTTTTATAAAGTAGCACCCTATCCCGCTCTGGGATGTAGCTAGCATGCCTTCTGCCTGCACTGTGCAGGCTTCCAGCCTGGTGCCTGCAGCTGCTGCAGCACCTGTGTCTCACAGATAATGCTCAGCTCCCCACAGGAACAGCAGCAGGACAAAGGAGCAACAAGCACCGCGTGCTTCCAACATGTGAGATGCTGCAGTATTAAAGAGCCTTCATATTAATTTTGCATTCCAAAATCTAACCTTTCTGTTTGCTTCCTTGAAAGAGCTTTGTTTGCAGCCTGTGGTTGTTTGGTGGGAATCAGACCTCAAGAATGTTTCTTGGCACTGCTCATGTTTTTCCGAAACCAGCTTGTAATGTCCCACGGATAATTACACGGGGCTGAAATTCACAACTACAACTTTTATTTCCGTGTAATCGTTTTCATGCGAGCAGATCCTGTTTTCAGTGCAGCATTGTGTTCCTAGCAGAAAGGTTAATAGAAACCAATGGCAATCAGGTCTTCCAAAAAGCAGTCATCTTATGCAAAACATAAGAGGAAATTTTTTTTTTTAATTGTAAAGGGAACAAGGCAAAATAAGATTATTTTTCAGGTTTGTGCAATTTTTGATGATTGATTGATGGTCCATTCTGTGGTCTAAAATGAAGAGGAGATGGAACAACTGCACTTTCTGCTGCACACTGGGACTGTGGTACCAAAACCAAAAGGGAGATCAGCAGAAAGACAATGGTTTAACCAGTGGTGACACAGCTGCTGGTAATTACACATTCATGGTAACAAATGCTGGTGGTTTCCATCAGTCTGTGCTGCTTTAGTGTTCACAGGGAGCTTGACAAATTCGGGGCATGCACCAGGAGACCTCACACACACATCAGCTCTCTCTGTGCTCAGGCTGCTCTCACCCATTTCAGATTTCAGGAAGAGGTTTTCGAGTGTTGCTGTGATTCAGGAGCGCAGCTCTCATTCCAAGAGGTGGCAGGCAGACCAACTAGGTGTGAAATCAGATGCAACACTGCATCCAATTAGCTGCAAGCACCTGGGCATGGAGGTCTCAGGCTCTCCACCAGCCTGGCAATGGGACTGCTCGTGGTCAGTGACACCATGCACTGCTCTTGCCGCTGCAGCCTGCACTGCCAAGCAGAATCTTTCTCCAATGAGGAAAGTCAGTGCTCCTGGGAAGTATTTATTTTAGCTACCATGACTTCATGTGATGTTCAGACCTGTATAAACATAATCCTTTCCTGATGTTTTCTAAGCTAATTGCCTCCATAATCCATATGGAGGTAGTTTCTAGGTTACCCGTTTGCTTATGCAAACACTTCCTGCTACTCATTCTGTTGTCATTGCCTCACCTGCTCTTGCTCTTTCTGCATGGAAAATGCAGGACGCATCATGTTGCTCCATCCTTCATTTGCCCCTTTGCCTGGCAGTCTTTTTGCTGCCTCCACCCCAAAGCCTACATGCCCATCTGCATTTTCTAAACCATGCTTGTTAACACTGCTGGCACACCAAATCATGGAATGACAGAATCATTAAGGCTGGAAAAGACCTCTAAAATCACCTAGCCCAACCAGCAACTGCCTTGCCCACTAACCATGTCCCACAGTGCCACGTTTCCACATTTCTTGAACACCTCCAAGGATGATGACTCCACCTTCCCATTCTTTCAGCAATGTGTCGATATATTCTGCACATAAGAAATTTATTCTCATGCTGGAGTTGCTCTGTGCTTTACCTCATGCCCTTGCAGTAGGTGCACACTCCATTCCACTGGCAGCACTTTCCATCTTTCCATCATTTCCACAGCTTCTTTTTTACTAGAGAGCACACATCTATTGTCTTGGCCCTTGCAGATAACTCCTATCAAATTATGTTAGTTTGTCTAAGCAGCGTGTTTACCATTGAATTTATGAGGTATTTTATAGTTTGATTCTTTTTCCTTGCTCAACTATACTTAAGGGAAGAAGTTTTGGAATATAAATACAAAATAAAACTGTTAGGCGATGTATTAATGTTAGAATTTCATTGTGCTATAAATTATTCAATATATAAATAAGGAACAGACATTTAATGTACTACAGTCTGTCTGAACTAGTCATATATGGCAAATCTCTGTAAAGGGGTCGATTTCGACTGAAGGTGTCTATTATTGTTGGCACATGCTTTCCAGAGCTGCTAGACTCCTCGTGGCACTGGACCAATTTGTTATTTTGGGAGTAGATAAAGTCTTCTTTAGCCTTCTGGCACTTGGTGTAGCTCTTAAAAATGGGTTTCTTTGTTTTGCTTTAGGTTTTCGTTGCTCTCAATTCTGCTCCATTCTATAGAGTTTTGTCACGGGGGACCTGGGCCTGAGTATTAGGTGTACTCTTTCTTGGATGTCTTCCCAGAAGGTTTAATTTGGGGTGAGCAGGAGGGGGACTCTTGCAGATAATGTACAACACTGTACTTGTGCATTGTGGTGTCAGCATTCATGGCTTTGTTTAAGACCAGCAGCTCTCACTGCTGCTGTTATTCACTAGATGCCAGATAAGATATTTATATAACACCATAGCACCTGGAGTGCTTTGTGTTTTGTTTTGTTTTGTTTTGTTTTTTTTTCCTCAGTGTATTAGCACATTGTGTACAGTCTATGGATAAAAAAAAAAAATTTGCAGTTAAATCCAAAAGAGGACTTGGACAGTTAGAGAAGAGTGTTTGTACCTGGCTGCAAAGCTCCTCAAGTTCCTAGTTTTAAGGCTGCCCCTTGCTGCAGGAATAGGGGGCCCAGAGCTGCCCTGTTCTTGGCATAGATGCCACCTTGGGGTGTAGAGGATGCCCAAGGCCAGCTGGGATCCTGTGCAAAATGTTCCTGCCCCACCTCCATTGCTGGGCTTTGTACACAGGCAGGATTGTTCTCACAGAAATGCTATTGCCAGCTGCCCTGGAGGCAGCTCTGTGCAGGATAACCTTGCAATTAGGGCAGCGGACAAGAGTCTGGGAAACCCAGAATTCATTCTCTTCCCAGGAGGATAGGATGAGCCTGCCGTGCTGTCCTCGCCAGGCTGCCAGCCTGGGACTGTGAAGGCAGCAGGTGGGGAGAGCCACCTGTCCTGCAAAAGGTGCTGCCTGCCCTGCTTTTCCTCATGCCCGGGCTGTTGCAGCTCTTTATACAGTGGGTATTTTTCAGCCAGTCAAGCCTGAAGTAAGGTCCCTGGCAAAACACATTTGTTAGGATGTACCTCAAGTCCCTTCATCCAGGGGTTCCCTACAGAAGTGGTCATGGCACTGAGCTGGATGATGTTCTAAGACTTATGGTCTGATTCTTCAGTAGTCCTGTGTGGAACCAGAAGTTGGATCTGTATGGGTCTCTTTCTGTTTGGGATATTCGATGATTCTATGATTCTGTGATTCTGAATGAAGCTTGAGTCGGTCACTGAGTATCTCTCAGTTGCTTTGCAGCAGCAGGCAGTGGCTGCAGGACCTGGCTTTGCTCTCTGTTCAGGCACAGGAGTCGGTGGGAGGAGGAGGCTGGTGCCACCACAGTGTAGTCAGGCCTTGGAGTTGAAGAAGGGGCTTGGGCTTTGGTTCTCCGAGGTGAAAATGATCCCTGGTGTGGATGTATAGCGCAGAAACTGCACTGTGCTCCTTGTTGGGGCTTCTGCCCTGCCATGTGTTCCAGGCAGCTCAGCAAGGGTGGCAGAATTGCAGTATTCATGCTTTTGAGGCTTACAAAATACTCTGCAGTCCTCACCCTTTGGAACCAAAGCACTTCCATATTTTCTCAAAGTGTGTGTTTTAAACACTGACCAATGAAAATGTCTACAAGAATGCAGTTTCCCAGGAGATGGTTTCTTATTCATCTGGAGTACCACGTTATGCTACAAAAGGCCCAGCTCAGCAAACACAAACACAAAGATTTACCTTAAGGTCCAGGAGAGCTACACTGTATACAATCCCTCCTGGATTAATATGTGTTTGAAGAGTCTGAACGCAGGCAAGTGATGCTGAAAATCCTGACAACAGCCTGAGCGTGTTTGTTGGGAAGTGTCACCTCAGCAGCACAGGGATGTTCCTCAGCCTGCAGGTGAGCAATCAGCGGGTGTTGCAAAGCTCTGTGCAGCAGGTGCTCTGGTAACAAGTATTTAATTGATTTCTAGAGGGGTGAGACACAGGGCTCCAAGTTCCCTGTGAAAGCAATGATGTTTCAGCAAAAGGTAACATCTGGCAGTCTGTTTGGAGTGAGATAGCTAAATATCAGCTTGCAGAGTTGTTTGAGATGTAGAACTGTGCTATGTAGCCCTTATTCAGCTGTTACTTGGGTTTTGGGTATCTGGGCCTCCTGACCAGTCAGCTTAATGAGCTGATGCAGGTAGAACTGCAGCACAGCTGCCTACAGGCCTACAGGTGCCTGTTCTCTATAGGAAAGAGCTGCTGGCCCACATCAATCCTTTGGGCGAACTGAGAAAGAGAACACACTCCGCCCTCCTTGTGCATAGCTCCTTGATTCTGAGATCGAGACTTTGGAATTTCTGAGATGTCTTTTGGTTTATTTATAGTTCAGGGAAAGTGGCAATACAAGGAGTGCTGGTACATTCCGCTCAATGTGGGAATAAGAGTGGTCATACAAAGAGCACAGCAGTCAGCTTGTGTGGGTGGGCTGGCAAGCAGCATACCCATGAGGGTCTGAAAAGCACATGTGCACACTATTCCTGGCTACATCTTGAAGTGCTCACTCTATTATTTGCTCAAATAGGCTGTTAACATCAGAGAGGCTGTCTCTATCAAGCAGAGGCATGCTCAGAGTAAGAGCAGCAGCATCAGATGCCTTGTGGTGGAGAAGGGAATACTAGGGTTTTACAAAAGAATATGCTTTAAAAAGCAATCTGAAGGCCAAAGGGATACGAGGGGTGGGCAGGAAGCAGCCCTCTTGCCCTGTAGCTAGAGTGGGTTCTCACACAAGAGCATTGCGGGTACAAGGAGGCTGAAAGACACGGCTGCTTCTTAGTTCAGAGTTTTGGGCAGCTCATTTGTTTGCTTGTTGGCTCTGTGGCTGTACTGGCTCGTTTCCTTGTTCATTGGTGACTCACCAATTTTCTTGAATCCTTTGTCATTTCCAAAGAGACCAATTAAGGCCATTTCCTTCAGCTTCATCATTAGGGACAGATTTCCGTTGTGTGCTCCGGTGACACAACAAATCTGGTGAAGCCATCCCAGCCTTTGGGGAGACTTCCGAGGAAACTGGAACCTGTGTTCCTCTTGTATCGAGTAGATCTTCACAGACTTCTGCACAAAGATGGCTTTGAGTTTCTGGGAGCAGGGAGCAAGCAGTGTCCCACGTGGGGACATTCAGTAACACATACAACTTGGGTCTTAATTTAAGTTTAACCAAAAGAAAGGTGTCAAAATATTGATCTTTCCAGACTGCGTGCAGCATGTATGACAGCTGGCTGCAGAAGTGTTACTTCAGTCTGTATCAGGATTGCCGATGCTGATACAAGTTACTAATATAAATATTATTCAAAGGTTCATTTTTCTCCTTTAGTGTGGCTGCAAGTGGTCTGGAATTCTTTACTTTCCTATTTCATCCTGAAATGTTACTTTAAAAATACACATTAAATGGATTGCCTTTATGGCTTTACATACGCATACTTGGTGTGGTCAGTGATGTTTATGGAGGAAAGATAGAACCTGGCTGAAAGTCATGCCAAAACACAAGTCCACTTCCTTTATGTATTGCAACAGGAAAGCAATGATGCAGGGATGTAGCTACTGTCCTGTAGTACCTGTTGATGGATGCAGTCTCCCGCTGGAAGATTTTCTACCATCTTATTTCTGTGAGGGGATGAAAAGTATTACATTTTTTTTCAGATTGAATGAGAGATATATGGAAAATTTCCTTTTTTGTGTGTGCTGGGTACAAACATTATGTCTCTGGAAACCGTGCTCAAAGAGCAGAAATTATGCTTAATCTTTGCTTTGTTTCTTAATGAATTAAACTAGTTATTTTCTCCTGTCCTGTGCCCAGGAGCAAGTGTACCTTCCCCACACACTGTGTACGAGCACCCTGTGGTCACCAAAGGCCAGTCCAGCTGTTCCCATCAGATGCAATCACTGGCAGGACTGGGTCTGGAGGCACCGAAGAACCTGTGCTTTCCTTTCCATCCATTAAGCAAGCTTTTGGCTTCAAAAACTTAAATAAGAAGCTCATTTGACAGTAGATTTCCACGTTGAATAAATTAATGCAAGAAGAAAGGAAAAGTATGCACAACAACAGAGGGGTTTATGGCCCAGAAGAAGCGATGAAAGGATATGGATATTTCTGCCCACTGCAGCATTATGACCCTCATTTATTGGGAGAGGAGAGATAATTACAGCGTGGTTGTGTCACCGCCAAGTTATAACGCGGGTAGGATGGTGTCTTTCAAGGAGACTATCAGATGGTTCAGTAGCATGGTTAACCAACTGTAGTTTTCTCTGCGTGATGACACCAAGCCATAATAACTGGCTGGGAATAACGATGCTATATTTTTCCATTAAATAAAGTTTCATTTATGGAACGTTGACTGATTTTTAAAGTAATGTAGACTTTCCTTACTGCTAAAGCCCACATATTTAACACACAGCCAAACTGTTCTCTCTGAAACCACATTATGCGTGTTGTAACAATACTCTCCCACAGATGATGAACACCGAGGACATATTTTTCCATGTGACTCATCCATTCACTTAAAAAATAAATTCCTTTATTAAAAAAATGCAGCCATGTGACAAATTTTGCAGTTCCGTGTTCCACTTTTTCATTAGACTATTAAAAATTTATTGCTGTTTCAAATCATTTTCTGATGACTGCATAATTTTTCCTCCTTATTCCCCTCATTTCCTTTCCAAGATAATATCAAGCAGTTTCCACCTTCGCTTTGCTGCGAGCACACTTAAGTAAAATAAATGACCAAGAACTGATCCTGCAGTGAGATGAATGCAAATAGATCTGCATTGCTTCCTTCAAACCAGCAGTCACACATCGACCTGTAAAGCTTCCAGTTGGCATTTCCCTGCTGAGTAAGACCCCAAAAGAGAAATGCAGTTGTCATTACAATCCCCGACTCTGATCATTGAAAAATACAGACTCCTTGCAATTTTGTATGTTTCCTTTAAAACTAGAAGGTTAAGAGGGAACATGAAAAGCATATGTTGCTGCTGAAAGTCTGGTAGTCTGGGTCGGTATCCATTACCAGATGCTGTTCTGCCACTGATGATACTGCTTTTCATGGGTATTTGCTGTCCATTTAACAGCCCCAGATAAAAGGTAAACAAGATCCCAAGTTCTAGAAGTAATTCATTTGGATAATTGCTCTGCTGTTTTCTTTGTGCAATTTACTTCTATAAATATACACCGGGGGAATCATTTGTCTAGCATACCATGGCACAGTAATTTCCGATATAATTTCATCCAATTGCTGCAGGAACTCATTTGAGCAATTGTTAATTAATCATTAACAATCATTAACTTTGGGTAGCAGTTGATTGCTAATCAAGATTTCCATGCTTCATTTTTAATCTCTGAAGATTCACCATTAATCAAATTAGTAACATTTTTTGTTATTTGAGGAAAAGAAACTATGTGTCTCATCAATTCAAAGGAGCTCTTAGTATTATCTTTCCCTTTAAAATCATAACGTGCCTTCACTCAGGCTGTTGGAAAAGTCAGGGGCTTTTTTGCTGCATAAATTACTTGCAAATATTTTGCAGCTTAAATTAACAATGCTTTCCCATTGTTCATGCTACTGGCAATTAGAGTGCAAGGAACAGCCATGAGCGTACTGACAGCACTCCAGCTCTTTCCATCGTGGTTCATCTTCTTTGCCCCATAGCACTGAACCAGCTACCAGTAATACTCGTAATGCTCTTTTTTTCCCAGTGCACTATCTAATAATCATCTATTTTTCTGTGCCCGGTGGCCCACCGGCACTGCATTCATAAACGGTGTAGACATTGCTGCATTAAGACTTTTTGTGGCTGCCCAACAGAGGAACAGTTAATTCTCATTTCCTACCACAGCTCAGTGTGAAGACAAGTGATGCAGCCTGTGGACAGCAAGCAGGTGGACATCTAAAGAGAGCCAACTGGCTGTCTGTGCTCCCTCTTCCATCGCGGGCTGCTCAGCCTGCACCTCCTGCTGCTGTGCTGGAGCTTATCGGGCCTGGCCTGCCCACCCTGGATTAGCTGTGCTGTGGGCGCTTACCCAGAGAGATAAGCTGCTCACAGCTCTCTGCACAGGGAGCTGTGTGGATTAAGGTGCGCCAAGTCTCCTGAGGGGGAGAATGCCAAGATGGGCACTAGCATTTTATCGCTGCCGCTTGCTAATGCTTGCTATTACGTCTGTTATTAAAGCTCGCTTCCCACAGAGCCACGCGTTGCGGGGCCATGAATAGCATCGGGCTGAAATCAGGATGATCTTATTTCAAAGAATTCCAGAGGAATGAACGGTAATTTGCCACTAATTGCAAAGAAGCTTTGATAAAAACTCTGAACAGATTCCCAACAACACATATTTTCCAGAGCCCGCCTGGCAATTTTCAATAAGACCCAAGAACAATATGACCATTAACTACTATGTTAAATGTCATCCAGATTTGTTCAAACCGTTCTTCACTGCGCTGCATCTTCTGTGTGTGTGTGTGTTCATAATGGATGGTGTGAGGCCACACGTGGGCTCGCTCAGCAATACGTGTGGGGGAAAAATGCAATGAAGTTCAAACGAAGCCCACCAGAGAGGGGTGATTACCTTCCCCATTTGGCTTTTCCTTAGAGTTACGTTTCAGCTGGTAGCTTCATTTGCAGACAGACTGCATCTCACAAAACCTCTTACATGGGAAGGTTTAAATGCACGCAGCAAGTATTTCCTTGAAAGGAGAAGGTCACCAGCAGTGACAGAGTTTGGATCACACCATGAACTGTAAGGTGATGGTTCGTAGCAGCATCTGCAGACTGTGCGTGTGCACAGCTTTCTGAGTGGGTGCTGGGCATGGCAGGACCAGGGCTGAGCCCCAGCCTTGTGGACTGCAGGCAGGCAAGGCGGATTGCAGAGCCTCAGCAATCCCACTGGAAGTGGGTGCCACTTCCAGCGACTCCTGAGATGTCTGACTTAGATTCTTTATGAATATGTTAAGCAACACACTTTGCTTATTGAAAAAAAATCACCTGTGCTTGGCTCAGCTGCTTGTGTGTTTTAATAACTGTAAATGTTCAGAAAGGCAACGGTATTCTGAAGGCTTCCCCACTGTAACAAAGGCATTTAATTATTGTGAGTGCATGTAAAAGGGGCAGGTTGTTTTTGCTTAAATTTGCTGCTTCTTCATGTTCCAACAGCTGTAATCAATACCAGATGACTCGAGTTAGCAGCCAAACAAGAAGACTTGGCAGATAGTTGAAACAATTTGTAGTACCTCATGGGAAAGTTATTTGTCCAAATTATTCAGCAAATATTGCAAATTCACAGACAATTAGAAAATCTTTTGAATGTTTTGTCGTTATGAAAGATCTGTGTCTATAAAGAGTATTATTTTAAATTAATATTTCAACCGTCTCATGTTTAATTTATCCTGCATAGCTGGCCTGGTTTTGTCCTATTGACAGAGGAAACAGCAAATTTATGAATGTTCTCTGGTTCCCAAATCCCCTATTTAATAAAATATATTAAAAAATTAAGAACAAGCTTGAAGGCACATCCCAGTGCTCCGCTTGTTCTCCTAAGAAGATGAGTGGATGCAATGGCATCGCTGTCCCCGCTGTGCTGGGATCTCAGCTGCTGGGCTGAGATCTTCCCTCATGTACACACAAGGCATTAAAAAATATAAGTGTTGGTATTTTATGTTGCCTAAGTGAGGAGATGTCAGCGCATGATATTCATTAGGCTGAACCCTCTGCTGACGTAAAACCTCCAAAAGAAATGGTATAAATGAAACTAACTGGCAATCTGGAAAAGCCCTCAGTATAAGATTTATTGTGTCGAGACAAAAGCAAGCAAACAGGGCATTATCTTTTTCTGCTTAAGTGCTGAAGGACAACTCAAATGAAAGTCTTTGTACCTCATCGTACTTGCTAACAACTAAGGTAAGAGGTAAGGCTCTGCTTGAATGTACCCTCTGCCTCACCACCCTGTGTGGCCACTGCTGTGGCCACCATTGCCACAGACTGAAAGTACAAAGGGGAAATTTTGAGTGTTTGAGTCTCTTTGTCATAATCTAAATGCACTCCGATCTGAAATGCTGAATATAGTCAGATACCGATGTCATTTTCTCAGAAAGAGCCTTCCGAACAATGTGATCAAGCATAGCTAAAACTTGACAGTGCTTCATATGAAGTGCACTTCTCAAGAGCTGAAATAATAAATGCTCAGGAAATTACTATTTTTTTTTCTGCCACTGCCAATTAAATCCGCGGAAAGGGAACAAACACATTGAAAAGTTGCTTAATGACCAAATGCCTTTTGTGAATGGTGACGTGGCTCCTTCAAGCAGAAAATTTCATTTGGCAATTTCATTTGGAAACCACTGTTATAATTCCCACCTTTATTTTTACTTTGCCTTCTATTCTGTAGATAATCTTTCCGTAATTTTCTCCCAGTATTAAATATTCTGTTTCCGCCCCAGCAGGTGTTGTAAGACCAAGATATCAGTTGTCATTACATTTAAGAAACAGTTTTTCTCTAACAAAGAGCTCCAAAAGAAATACTGCAATCTGATGTTTCCACTGTAGGTAACTAGTATTCTTCCATGTTTTTTCATTGTTTAATGATAATATTCTATTCTTTTCCTGATTTATACATTTTGGCCCTTCAGAATACCCTCCATCTTTCAATTAGTTTCCCTGTTATATCTATAATTAAAGACAAATCAGATTATGGTGATTAGCATAAATTATAAACCATTTTACTAATTTCTGCGGGCATATTTCTAAAAGGGATAACATAGAAATTAGAAGACTAATTAGGCCAAAATTACCTTTGCTAATGAATCTAAGTAGTAGCTAAATCCTCTAACAAAAAAGACATTTTTGTGCTTTGGAGGTTGAAGGTTTGATTCTCAGCAGCCACCATTAGCAGTAAGTCTGTGGAGTTTCAAGAAGATTTGTGAAGGGCTGAGCTCCAACACACCTGAACTAAGTCTCTGCAAATCTGCTGCCATTAGGACTAACGTTGATAGCTTCAGACAGTCATACCACTGTAGAAGTCTGAGGGAAGGAGAAATCCTTCTCTGTAGCGCAGTTCTTTCCACTATTCTGTGGGTTCATGGGGACAAAGTGGGAGGTTTGAGGGGCTAATACCAGATTTTGTGTGGGGTGTGAGTCTGCAGCCAGGCAAGAGCAGTGGTGAGCAGCCAGCGGGGTCAGCTGAGTGCTCCTTCCCCTGGTTCTTCATGGAGACCCAGAGTCGGACCATCACAGCCACACCATTCCTGTTCGGCGGTTCTATTTTCAGGTGCTAACTACCTGCTGAAACTTTCAGCCTCTGAGATGAGGTCGTTTTTTTTTTAGCTCTGGAATTAATTTAAATGTGCAAGCAAAGAGGCTCATTTATTTTTTGCAGATGGGGAAAATATTCTCCCTTCACCTGATGCAAAAAAAAGGGAGGGAGGGGAAGAGAAAAGCAATAGATTGTTTCGTACAGCTCTGGTGTCAAAATGGGTGAGTGTAAGGAAAGAATGAAACTCTATAGGAAAATTGCCCTTGGAGAGGCAATGGCCTTCTGGTATTCCAGTGAAGCTAGCCAAGGCCTTGGAATGATGGTTTCCACATGCACAGTGGGCTTGCACAACTGTTTCCCCACATTCTCCATAAGGTAAGGCAGAGTTGTGCATGGAGATGTTGCTCTTTGTACACCCGAAAATACCTCGCTTCCCTGTTCAGTGGGCTGTGCTTACTTTGCTCTGGGGGTGTGGGAGGAGGGGACACGGAAAGAGAGGACAAGTGGAAGGTTCCAGCAGAGAGCTCCCTTGGCGGTGACTTGTTTGTCAATCCTGGCACAGAGTGCTTCCCCCAAGAGAGCAGCTCCAGGTGTGTTCCCAGGAACGTTGGGCTCTTCTCAGCTACATGATATCCCTGTGTCTCTTCTTGTATCTCCTGTCCCTTTCCTTAACTACGCAAGGCTCTGGGCAAGATGGCTGGGAACATGGCTGGTACCAGCACATGGCCACCTCCCTGCAGCCACAGCTACCAAATCCCGCCCGTCTGTGCCCACTACAAACCTGTTGGGAGCATGGCACACAGAAACCAGTTTCCTTGGACAAGGAAAGGTCAAGGTGCTGGGAGCAGCTGGGCAAGATCCAGATGTCTGGACCTAGGGCCTGGCAGTGCTGACAGGGAAGGCAGGATGAACTGCATGAGATAGGTATGAAAGAAATACCTGCAAAATGCAGGATTGACACAGTGAAAATGCAAGGTGCCCCTCTGATGTGGAACAGAAGAAAAGCTGAGCCTGAACCAGTAGTGCTTACCTGTACTCAGCGGTTGCCTATGCTGATGAGCTGAGAGCAAACACTTTAGAAAACAAGGTTAAAAGTAAAAAACTACAGTTCTCTTCAACTGTGTAGCAGGCAAGCTAGTGCAACCCAAACTGAAGTGGGAGCTTTAAAAACCAATGCAATAAAAGCTATAGGGCAGGGGAGCACACTGCAGGGGCAGCCAGAGCAAGCAGGTGAGCTGCCTGGCCATGGGCAGGCCACAGCCCAGGGCAGGGTGAGCAGTATGTGGTGCCTGGGGGGACAGCACCCCGCACAAACCGGAGCACCCCCAGGAGCAGGCTGAGGTTACACCACACGCTTCCTGGAAGCATTTCCTTTTGGCTAGCTCAGGTTTCTGCCCCTTACTGATTCTGCTTCCTTCTGTTCAGGATGGCTTTCTGTTAAGGCAAGCCCCGGGCAATAAGCTGATTAAGTTCAAGTGTGTCTATTTATTTATTTTTTGCCTTGGGAAGAAAGCTTTCCCTCAACAAAAAGTGTAACAATTAATAACATTTTTCTTCCCTGCGGCACTTACAAAAAATGTAAGCATGAAGAATTATTGCCAAATATAGGATTTGAGACACAAGGAACTTTAAATAATCTTCCAGCAGAATTTATTGTGGGGGAAGCAGCAGGGGGTGGGAGGCAGGGCTTCTCTCTGTGTTTCGTTTTCCTCACTGGGTGTGACAGCAGCCGTGTCAGCGTGACTTTCTGGTGAGCATGCTCACAGGGAGCTGGAAGCTGGCTAGACTGCTATGGATGCTGCCAAACCTCTATTGTTTGGCTGAAGATGGGTATTCTGGAGTGCCTTTGCTTTAAAAACAGCTGTCTTCCAAACTTTCTGTTCTATGCGAGGTTCCAAAAAAATTACTGGTGAGGCAAGAATCATGGGAATGGTGATCATGGAATTAATGTAAATCGACCACTCCTCTGAAATATAGTTAATTTAAACTGAAAGACAAAATGCATTCAGAAATGCTTCCATGCCTGGGTGAGTGTTGCTGAGGAGATCCCTCTGGAACACTGTGCTTCAGGAGAGGATTCACCCAGCAGCATGCGGCTGGCTGTGTGCGGCCACGGCCTGCCGAGCTCCAGCCAGGCTCACTCTGAAGGTGCTGGCAGCAACAAGAATGTTGGCTGCTGGACAGGCATGTGTTTTAGTATGGAACATCTGTGCCAGCAAAAGCCGGAGCGGAGATGCAGTTGTGCTAACAGAAAGTGCTCTGCCAGCACAGCATATACGAAGTACAACTGCAACAGAGAATCCCTTTCCAGCTCTTGGCATCTATGTGAGAAGCATCTGCTGTTCCTGTGCAAGCTGAGGAGCAGAAGGCTCAGCGGCTGCTCCGTGGCTCTGGGCTAGGTGTAACACACCTGCCAGAGGGGGCTGAATTCTGAGCAGCTGCAGAAATCGGCAGCTTTCACTGGCGGAGCACGCTGCACTTTCAAATGAAGATCAGCTTTGGGTGTGCAAGGAGCTGGCTTCATGTGTGCACCAGTATGCCTGAACTAGAGCTTGGTCTCCGAGTGCTCAAATCAGGGCTAATCCCCATTATTGATAAGTCCTTATAAAAATCCCGCTAAGAGCACAAAATCTCACTAAAACGCCACTTGGCAAAATTCATGAGCAGCTGGCTCAGGCAGACGGGGCTAAATAGTACTGACAGTTTCTTCAAGCTGAGCGCCCTCAAGGTACTGCAAAATGCACCACACTGGCACCTTCCTGAGGCCAGCACAGTGCAAAAGCCAAGGGGCTCTCAGGAAGATGAGACTTTGGCTTTGCTTGGGAGCCCCGTAACAGCAGCTTACTTTGTCAGAGGCCACCAGGTGCAAGGGGGAGGGGATTTACGTTCAGGAGACAAATACAAATTCCTTTGAGGAGATTAAACTCATAAGAGTCTTACGGAAAATAAACATCCTGGTTAGTGAGAGAGACTGGAAAATCAGTGCTAAGTGTAACCACCGGGTACTTGGACCTCAGACAGCACAGACTGTGTTAATGGATAACTTGATACCCAAGTGCTGGAGAAAACCTCAACAGCCCGTTTGAAAGGAGGTACATAAACTCTGTGTATGTGTAAGATAAGAAAGGAGGCCAACAAACACAGTTCTGTTTAAGTCACACAGTGTGATTGAAGAAATGGGAAGAGGATCCTGAAAAAAGATAAGGCTGCAGGAGACCCTGCTTCTCAGAGTAACAGGATTCTGATTTTCCTGACCTGAGATGCAGGATATAAACAGGAGAAAAAGAGTTTATTCATACTGAACAAGTTACCATTTGTGTAGATAGAAGCAGAGGTAGAGCTGTTCACAGACACAACAGGCAAGAAGGTTATGAGAAACAGTCAACATGAATTGCCCTCCACAACACTGTGACTCGCTGTGTGAGAAAAGTGAGACCTGCTGGGCTCAAAGTGTGGTTCCCATCTGGTTGGCAGCCATTTATGAGACAAATTGTTTAATGTCTTCATTAGCAACCTGCTTGGTAATGAGTTATCACCAACCTGATGGTAATAAACCATCAGCAAATTTGTAAAAAATATTTAATTAGTATGTGTGGCTGACGAGATGAGAGGTAGAGCTTCAATCCAAAGGATCTTTGCTATACGAGAGGACTAGGGCAACTTAAACAGCTTTAAAAGTTTAAGAAGGAGAAATGCCAAGTTTTGTACCTGTGGCAGTAGCAGGCATGCTAAAAAAGCCCTGGATATCTGTGGTGGAAGATGCTGACAGGACACCTTCCCTGCAAAGAGAGCAACCAACATACTAGGCTATATTACAAGGAACATTGCAGCAGGACTGAAGAACTAAGATATACCTCTCAATCAGCCACCCTTGTCCTTATGGGTGACTGCAACTTGGCAGACTGGAAGTACTGCAGAACCAGCACAAATAAGTCCGGGAGATACCCAGAGCTGGACATCAGGAAGAACTTCTTCACAAGGAGGGTAGTGCAGTGCTGGAGCAGGGTGCTGAGAAGCATTGTCAAATCTCCATCCTCGGGATAGCAACAGTCCTGCTTTGAATGGAAAGTGGGAGTAGATGACCTATACCTCCATGTTCCATTGTCTTCCAACGTATGGTTCCATTTTCTTACGGCTTCCAATCTACATTTCCATTAACTTGTGGCTTCCGACCTAGATTTTTGTGTTCCTATAGCTTCAATCTCAATAGCAGCTTAGTCTCTGAATAGCTTAATATTTTTCTGTTATTGTTGTGTTCTGTTTCGCTTATCCCAGAATATATGGATGAAAGGTATACATCAGTGTAAAAGTGAGACAATCCTTCACATTCTTGTGCAGTCACCTTCCTCCCCAGACAAGAACACTTACCATGAAATCATCGAGTGGGCAGAATTCTGGTCAGAAATGTGGTGTGTGAAAGCTGGCAGTTGTGTCAGTTGTACTCCCACATTGGCTATTTCTGGCTGGCTTAAACTATTTGCTTTATACCTCAATAAAGTGATGCTTATTGTTATGAATCTTGATAGGTGGGAGGGACTGGATAATAATCCTTTCTTGTTTTCATTACTGCTCTGTATAATTGCTGTTAATAAAAGTGGTGATTTCTTAAAATGTGCTTTGTGCATTGCAGCTGTCCTCAGGCAAGAGGACAGTATGTCTGTTTAAACACTCAGCCTTTAGAGCAATAACAGAAAGACTGAAACACACAAGAGAAGAAAGAAGTACATCCCTTGCTGAAGGTTTTGAAATTATATTCTCCATCTTCTCTGTTTTCCCCAAACTCTTTTGGTACATTCTATACACCCACTCTCCTAAACTGAAAAGAAAATGGAATGCTCTGGGCTTTTGGGGATTAGTGACTTCAGCAGAGCCACTGGGATGAGATCAAAGGCTCGTGGGAAAATGATGACTTAGCTTCTCTCCAAGTAGAAACACAGCAACAGCCCTCACTCAATTCTGATATTACAGTGCTGTGAACAATTTTGCCCCAATTCATCCCATCTCATTTTAGGCACTTAGTGAGGCACCTAAATTAAGGGTTTCATTGTCTTAAGCTCTCTGATTCTTGTAGACAAGGAATTCCAGAACGCAATTTAGTCCTTCTGTGATCTAAATTACTTTCTCAGGGTGCCTGTCTATCTCTGGACTTCAAGGAAGCTGCAGGTGACAAATGTAGGCACTTGGAGCATTTTTGTGTTGGTTTGTTTGTTTATCAGTGCAGAGGTGCAGAAGTGAGGGTTGTTGTTTTTTTTTTCTTTTGCTATGTAGAGCTTACAAGCTGTGATTAATTCTGCTGGCTGGCTGCTTCACTGGAGTGCGTCAGCTCTGGTCTGACACACTGCTGACACACAGTGCCCAAACAGTCTAGAGGACACTACAGACAAAACAAGAGAGCCATTAACCTAAGTGACTCCACTGTAGACAGAAGAGAAGTAAGATAAGAGTAAAGTTTAAACTTGAAAAGCTGTTTCACAAAGGCCTTTTTTTTTTTTTTTTTTTTGGCAAGGGAGCCATCGCAGCAGCTAGATACTGACAAGATGGGTTCTCTTTTCTTCTGGAGACATCAAGACTGCAATGAGGATAATATGATTTGTCATGTTGGTCTGTACATTCATAGCAAACATACATCCAAGATTTCCGTGAGCTTCCTTGTGCAGGTACAGAACAGAATATACAACTCTGACTCTGTTGTTGTCTGGTTGAGAATTGGGAACGCAAATCTAGGTGGAAGAGGCCTGTCCACTGAGGTCTGAAAACAATTCATTGGTGTTCCCATCTTCCCACCTCTCTTTTTCACCTATGCCTGCTTCCATTCTCCCTGGAAGATCCCATCCCGCTAGAGAGGGAGGTAAGCATTAGCTGATGGTTCTCTGATTCCCTCAGTTTCCTGAGTCTAAAGCTGCCATCAATTGAGCTCTTGCAGAAGAGGTATGGCTTCCTTCAGTGCATCACTTCGTATGTAAATGCCACGGTAAGTTAGTTACTGGTGTCGTGGGTAGTATTTAGCCTCTCCATGGCATTTTTTGATTACCTCCTGTTATATATTTCTGTAGTAGGCACCTATCTGGGATCTAGCTGCAGCATTTGAGAAAGTCTGTTTCAATCATATTATTTCTCAGCAGTTATTTCTTAGAAATTATTTCTTCTTTTTCTGGACATGCTAGTTCTGTGCTTTAAGCAAATGTCTATTGGCAGCTTATGGGTGGAAATCGAAAGGGGCATCACAAAGACAAGTTTCAGCTGTGACATCAAGACAGGTTTTTCAGAGTTGTGGCCTGGATTCCTTCCTCTTCATGTCAGACACTTACACAAGGTACCAAAGAGCCTAACCAGCACAGCTGCTTCCAGGTTGCAGTTGTTTTTCAGCTTGCTTCACATACCTCCAGAAAGCGCCCATCTTTCTCTGTTGTCCATCTTCCCTTGGCCAGGAATGGACCATGCTGTGATTCCTGAGGTGCTAAAGGTTGCCTGCATGCTGGAAGTCCTCTTTCCTGCTGTAAGCCTGGAAGACACAGCCCAAGACTCAAGAGTTGTTCCTACGAAATGAAGGTGTTTGTAGCCGTAAAAGATGTTGGTTTTCCTGTTCAGACATCAAAATACACATTCAGCTTTTGTTTCACACAGTTACCCACTTGTTTGAAGTTGAAAGCACATGCTGAGTGTTAGTTTCCTTCTTTTCAGAGTGTATACTGCATTCCTGTATAAAAGTATCTTTAAGTGTAGGAAAGCCTTCTTCCTCTCATTGTCTGCCTACTGGACATGCCATCCATTTGTGTAAACACAAACTTCATTTTATAGAAGTAGAAAAAAACAAGTGCTTCACTGGTTTAACTCATTTTTTACCTTTCCAGAGTTTGTATTGATTTCATTTTGCAAAGGGTAACACTCCCAAACTTTCTGCATGTCCCTGAGGTACCCAAGCTCCCTGAGGGACTCCAGGTATCACACTGATCAGTGATGCCTGGTACTGCTATGTAAGCCTGGCCACAGAGGGAGGTGGGTTCCAGCTCCCAGGAAATCATCTTTAAGATGGACATTGTAAAACAGGCGTACAAACAAAAACAATTTTTAATTTATGTAAACAGAAACAATTTGTACAGAAGTAGGCAATTGTTCCAGCACTCAAAAGAGCTGTTCTGCAGAGCATGGACTCTCTATACACTGGGGTAGCTAGCAAGGTTGTGGGGAGCTCAGGAAGGCAGTATTTCCCCAGATAGGGCTCCCTGCAGCAGCATCCCACCTTTTAACCATACAACACAAGAAACCCTGAGTAGTTCTGTTCCTAGCAGCTAGTGCAGGGCTGAGCCAGATGCTGCTTCATAGGGTTACAGCAACAACACAGACTGTAGAGTCGAGAGTTTCTGCATGACTTTGAAGTGTGTTTATCCATTTTTATAAATAGATAGCTATCTTGTTTCCCTGAAGAAGAACAGAGCGTGGATTCTCTTCCCAAGAACATCCATGTGGAAGGAAGGAAACATCTGTGGAGGTGAGCAGGAGTGGCTGGGAGCTTTTGTTCTGCACTGCTTTGTGGGAGCTTATTGCAGGCCACTGTGAGTGTTTCATTGAAAGTAAGCAGTGTGCTCATGTACTGGCACTCAGCAGTATTTCAAGACAGGGGTCTTATACTTGTTTTCTGGACACGAGATGCCAGATAATATTAATTGGAGGGGTGATAGCTGCATTTGCACTGAGCCTGAATGGTGGCCTGCAGCCTGTCTGGAGATCAGATCTGTCCCAGGGGATGTGGCAGGACCTGGAAGGCATCAACACTCCATTTGAGTTGGCACCCACACTCTGTCTGATGCTCTTTGTGACCCACACATTGTGTGACACCATCACACCACATTGCATGAAAGTGGGTCCAGGACCTCTGTGCATTCCCAGCCTCTTCAATCGCCCAGGAGATGTGGGCATAACTAGGGCATCTGTGGGATAGTGGAGGATCAATTCCTCCTTGTCATTATCTGCTAACAGTTTTAGCAGGCAGTATTCTGTGGGGGAAGGTATATAGTCACTTTATAGCTGTTGGAAAGGTGGAGCAGGTGAATAGCTCAGAGGCTATCAGCTTGAGAAATAGAAAGAATCCAGAAAGATGTAACACAAAACTGCTGTTATGATGCCAGCTGTTCAAGCAGTTTCCAAAATGTGGTTTGGAAACTTATGGGACCTTAGGCTGCAATAAACCAGAATTTAAAAAGAAACAGGTTTTCTTCTCCTCCTTATCCATTAGACAATGATGTTGATCCAAGATACTTACAGTGCCAAAGGGCCTATCCAAGATGATAAGGACTTTGAAATTTACTTGGGTCTTAAAAGAAGTCTCCTTGAAACTAGAGCTATGGGCCTAATCTGGAGACTCTGCTTTGGAGAGTGCTGTCAATAAAAGGATGGCAGGAGGGTATTCTGTGGCATTTCTAATCCCAGTTGCTGAAAACAGTAATAGGATCTGTAATGCTTCAGTTGTTCGGATGCATGGTTGGCAATTGCCTATTTTTCTTGGTCTGGCATTTCCCCTTCCCTTTATTATCTTATTTTTTCTTAGTAGAAATGCATATATTGGAAAAAATATTGTAGATTATGGAACCAATCAGAATCTGGACAAAAATCCACTGATCAGTTAGGGACTGACCCCATCCTGCAGCAATTCCAGAATTACAAATATTTCTTGGTTTCACCTTGCTCTCCCTTCCCCAGGTCTGGCAGTTCTGTAGGCAGTTTCTTCATTTCCAGAGTGTAATGTTTGAGATTAAACACTATTAAATATAATTAATCACGTTTAGGAGATGCAATCTGCCATGCTGCTGATATCTATAATAATGGAAGTACTTAAAATGGCACTAAAAAACAGAACTCCATTTTTCCAAATGTAGGATAGTGGTGGTGGCTCAGTGCTGGTTCTCTCAAACCAAACCTCCATGCCCTGCTGTTACAAACTCAGCAGCTGGAATTGTACTCATTTCCAGATTTTTTTCTCTCTGTCTGAAAATGGTCTCTAACTGTTCTATAACAATATTAAAGCACACCAGAAATGTATTTTCCTGCATAGCTAGTCATTTTGACTTAAGAATATGGAAAAACCAGATGGAACACATTTTCTCTTACTTGGCCCAAACATTTCAACAGGTGGATTATTTTCCTTACCAGCAGCTGGACTTCCCACTGTTCTTAATAGGATTATTTTGGATAAATAAACGGATCCAACCTTGGCCCTTTATTAATCATACACCTGAGGCAGAACATGCAGAAGTTAATGGAAGGAAAGGATGTCTGGTCTAGTAAGAAATGAGCTCATGTTGCTTTACTATGAAAAGGCATCAAATTGCCAGTTTTATTTCTGTTACAATTAGATGAACACACAAAAAAATGAACAGGTTGGAACGTAGCTTGGGAGGATAAAAGAGAGAAGAATTATTATAACTATGTTAATGATCTACAGATGTTTCCAGTGGTTATATAGATGGCTCTCTTTCAGAGACGGCTCTGTACTATTTTACCAATGTTCAAACTCATTTCTCCCTTTGAGAATGTATACCTAAACTACAGTTGGAGGAAAATAGGCTGCACCTTAGGATGCAGCAAAAGTGAGATAAGAAAATCAAATAATGTCAGTAATCATGGAAATGCTGAATGATGGAAATAAAAGCCGAGCAGTGCTGTAAGTCTGCAGATCAGAGAAGAGGTGTGGGTTAAACTCCCACATGTCAGCTCTAGATTGCTGTTGTCTTCTTCCTAATTTGTAATCGTCGAGGGATTGAAGCTGGAGTAAAAAGTTCTGAGGAGATGGATTTAGATTTAAGATGAAATAATTGGAAGATGGGAGTGATGGTCATGACTGCAGTGTTCTGACATGCCAACCCGTGTAGCATTTCTTGCTTTCTCTTTTGTGCATCAGATGTGGGATTATAGGTATAGTGGGATTGATGCTATAATGGAGCTGAAGTAGTAGTGGGACTGAGCTCCCCCTCTACTCTGCTCTTGTGAGGCCCCATCTGGAGTACTGTGTCCAGGTCTGGAGCCCCCAGTACAAGAAAGACAGAGAGCTGTTGGAGAGAGTCCAGAGAAGGGCCATGAAGATGATCAGGGGACTGGAGCACCTCCTGTATGAAGACAGGCTGAGGGAGCTGGGCTTGTTCAGCCTGGAGAAAAGAAGGCTGTGAGGTGATTGCAGGGTCATTGCAGCCTTTCAGTCCCTAAAGGAAGCCTGCAAACAGGAGGGGAATCAACTCTTTGAAAGGGTAGATAACAGCAGGAGAAGGGGAAATGGTTTTAAGTTGAGGGAGGGAAGATTTGGGTTGGATGTCAGGGGGAAGTTCTTTACTATAAGAGTTGTGAGGTGCTGGAACAGGCTGCCCAGAGAGGTCATGGATGCCCCATCCCTGGAGGTGTTCAAGGCCAGGTTGGATGGGGCCCTGGGCAGCCTGGTCTAGCATTAAATGGGGAGGTTGGTGGCCCTGCATGTGGCGGAGGGGGATTGGAGATTCATGTTCCTTGAGGTCCCTTCCAACCCGGGCCATTCTGTGATTCTGTGGTACTGTGATACTGTGATACTGTGATTCTGTGAAGCATCCCCTGTACCTGATGACTGAAGGCGTAAGAGGCATTGATGTGTTGCCTCAGCATGCAAGTAACAACTGCTTGACACTATTGGACTGCTTGGCTGCTAAAGACTTCAGATGGAGTTGACTATCAGTCAAAATCCCCAGACCTCTTTCTGCAACAATGCATTCCAGCCACTTGTCTCTTAATCTATGTACATCCAGGACTACACAGTAGTGGAAGAGTATTCAGAGACCATGCCTGCAATCTCTCTCAATTTCTTTTTCTTCCTGCTGGGCCGCCATAAGATTCACTTTTTGCTCAGATCTGTTAGTTGGGCTACTCCCTGTAGCCCTTTCTTCCTTGTATCAGTCCAAGTGAGATGAGTTAATACCTACAACTAGGATTGTTTGAACAAACAGAAGTGACTGAGGAAATAAACAGAGGAGAGTGGTGACCAGTGGTTGGCAGCAAGGTGACAGCAGTGATCTCTTTGACTGGCACATTCTATTTGTCCTTAGTATCAAGTCTACCCATGAATTTGGCCCAGTGAATTTATCACCCTGTTACAGTGGAGCTGATTCCAATCATGAATTTGAAGAACATGCATATAACTTTAATGATTTTACCAACTTGTTCAGTTAGAGCATTAGGACAGTTAGCTATGTCACATGAATAAGCAGACAGATATTTGAGAGCAGGTTTTCTCAAGTAATTCTGTTATTTACCATATAAAGTACTTAATAATAATCAGTCAAGTTGTGGAAGACAGTGTAGGTAATAGTACTGTACTATAATTTCTCTGCAGATTTATATGCTATGGAAATCAAACCAAACAGACTGCCATACTTGACAAGAGGTAGAGTAGATGATTCTGCACAAGGTCATTTTGTTTCTAGACAAAGCATTTGTCACAGCTGCAGAACTGTTTGGGTGAGAATGGTGTGCAATATATTTTTCATTAAATATTTAAGAAACTAATGAACACTGTGTACTAATTTCTATTAATATTGACTGTACTTGTGACCTTGTTTAGATTACTGCATCTCTTTGTAAGTATCCCCATTTATAGTGTCTTCCTCATAGGGATGTCATGAGGATGCAGCAGCCAATGTTTACGATGTGTTTTGAAGTCATAAATACTGCTACTACTTTAATGACTCTGAACTTCATGATGTTAAGAGGGCATCGTATCCTTCACATCCTGCTCACCCATCAGGGACAGCAGTAGCCATTTCACAAATAAATGCATCGTTCACATCAATCTTTATACATGCTGCTATTCACTTCTAAATTTCTTTATAAGTCTACGTGATTGCTGGCTGTTTGCTGTCTGTGAGTGCCTAATTTTTTATGGCAATTAAGAAATAATTTACATTCATTTTTTACAAAAATTTTACACTGGAGATAAACAATTTTTGCATGGACTAGTATTTGTCACTCCAAGAGGCTACAGGGTGATTTTTTTTCAGTTATGATTGATTCATATAATTGGAAATTCATCATTTCTAAGACAAACTGCAGAATCCTGTTTATACCTGGGAGCACCATTAAAATGGAATAAAAAAGAATTACATGAGTTTATTTTACATCTAAGCTCTGGAAGACATTGAAAGCTGCTGTTGGTTTGGGTTTTATTCTGTGCTTCCAGACTAATATACCCTGATGATGTACTGATGGACCTCTGTTTCTTATGCTGTATCCTAGAGGAGATCTCTCAAGCACAGTGAAGCAACAGAAGTCTTGAGTAATGGAAAAAGTGCTCATGGAAATCCTACATACTGTTGAATCTCAGATTTCCACCTAGGGAAATAAAATCAGACTTTGTCCCAAGCTGACTGGTAACTTCTGTTTGTTTATTTTGTTGGGGTTTTTTTGTTTGTTTGTTTTTTGTTTTTTTTTGGCCTTTCTGGCCTTTCCATGTCAGGACCATGGAAATAGGCAGGAGTTGTCCTAACTCTTAGAGTTGTTCAACATTGCTTTAATTTATATCTTGATGTACAGTCCCTACTCTAATTTGTCTGTGCCTCCATTTCACTGTTCTTCTGTTTCGTTTTTCATACTTAAGTTTGACAAGATAATTTTCAACATGAACATGGGGAACAACTGCTAGGTGTCTGGCATGGCATGAAATGGGCTAAGAACTGGATGTGGCTACTTGCCTTCACCAGGATGAATTACTGGAAAGAAAAACAAGGAAAATCATTTGTTGGTTGCAAGACCAACTCTGAAGAGACAGGTCTTTTGGTTTTGCTGCCATCTAGCAGAAGATAGACAGTCTAACAAGCACTCACTCATAGGGTCAGAGGAGCTAGCAGATTCCCTAAGTAGGTGGGGAATAACGCTGCCCAAAATGTGAGTTTTGCTAGGTGTTAAAAGATATTTGATTTTGGAAGAGCAGTCAGTAGGCTGCTTGTGATTACTTTCCTTAACATGCAAAGACTTCTTCAAGCTGACAGTCATTCACACTGCTTAAGACTTGAGTCAAGCTGCTGCTGCCACGACAGTCCAGTTATGTTGGAAGAAATGTGTGGAAACAGATAAGAGACAGAAAAGAATTCAAATACATCCTTTAAAGGCAAAATCTCTAAGCAAGAAAGAAGCCCCAGCTCTTCTTCCCACCACACAGCATTTTCACTCCTGTTATGGTCCTCATGAGTAGCCATGACACAGCTGCACTGTGGAGGTTTGGCAACTGATGGCCTTGGCTAGTCACTTGTGTTACCTAAGGATTCTTCTCTGTAGTTTTGTGAGGTGCAATGAGAGAGCAAATGCATTTGTGCATCCCTGTTCTAAATTAGATGAGCCAGTACTCTTACAGGTTCCATGCTGCTGCAGGTGACTCTCTGAGGAAAAATTCACATCCATTAGTCTTTTTAACGCTAAGACCTGGATTTCCTGGAAAGAAAAGCGCTCTTGGTGTGTAAAGAACACGTTTAAAAATAATATATAAATAATAACAGTCATCTTGATTTGGGTTTGGTCAGAGTTTATATAAACAAATGTTATTTTCTAAAGCACTCCAAGCAGTTCATTAGTTGAGACTCAGTTTATACCACTTTATTATCTGAATGGTCATGAACAAAGCTTAGTTACATAATGATCATGTTAGGCTTCTAAATGAGTTTTCTTTCCTGCAGTCATTAATCCTCCAGCTTCCCACTTGCCTGCAATCTCATTTTCTCTTGCAGTGTATGTTCCTTTCACAGAGATAGATAACTAGATCTCACGGACAATCATTTATGGTCTCTGTTCATTAGTTCATAGGCAAAGGAAGCTAAGCAGACTCTACTCTGACTTTTCTTTTGTCCATTGGAAGCTGAACATTTATTATGGTTTTGTTGCTGATGGAAAGTTCAATTGCTAACATAACATAGGCTAGAAATTCACAGAAAGACAAATACTTTATGTTCAGGAGTAACTGAGCTCACATATATTCTCAAGGGATGGAAAAACCTACTAGACATGAGTTGAGATTATTGAAATGTGCCTTTGAGGCTAAAATTCATTATGAGGATGTCGTAGTTTGCTCAAACTAAAGACTGAAAGTCGTGCTTTAAAAGAAACTGAGATGAGTTAAGGTATGGGAATACGCACACGGATCATCCAGATAACTGTAAATCTACCCAGAAGTGGTGTTTGATTGTGTTCATTTCACAATCAAAAATAAGTCCCCTCTTCTGCAAGATCATGTTAGACTGAAATTGTGTTTGTTTGTTTTAAATACAGTAGAAGGTTTACATGCCTTTTTTTTTTTCTTTTTCTCTTAGTGAATCATATTTTAGTGAAGGTCATTTGTCTGAGGAATATCAGAAGCAATGAGCCCTACACTCAGCTAAGTTTCCGGGCTATTGCTTTTTCCTAGGCCTCATGAATTCAGCACTAAATGACACTGCAGATCTCTAAATTATCGCTTAGAGGAGAGAGCTTTGAGCCACACCTTCAGAACATTCAGAGCCATGACTCTTGTCAGAGCACAGTTTATCAGGGTGTCATTGATCAAGGCCACTGGCTGGAGTGGACTCCACATCAGCACATGAGGATCCACCCTCAGACTGGCACGGTGATGGGCTGGAGAAAGGGAGCTACAGAGTGCAGGTGTCCAAGGCATCATCATGGCCCACCAGGACTGGAGGAGGCCCCTGGGAGGAAGCTCCTTGTGCCGTGGGACACTGGAGATACCCAGTTCATGGGAAGGAACTCACCAGCCCTCCTCTTATTCCTCCTTTAATTGGGACCATAATTAAAGTGTGATTTTATCATACAAACCTTCTTCAAATATATGTATTTTTTTTCATCAAGCCCAGTGAGTCAGAGACAAATGTTTTCTCCACTCAGATGTTCAGCAGTAACCTTCCCTGAAGAGCTCTCTGGAGCTCATATGGTGTTTGCTGCATGGTGACACAGCTGCCTTTTGTCTTACATTTAGTGGTCTAAAGATGTACCATGACCAAAAGGCAAAAAATAAGGGATTCTGGCAAGTAGGATTTATACTCCTCAGTAACCACTTGATACTACAAAAGTGTTTGTGCTTTGACTCCAGATTTTATGTGCCCTATCTGTACCACTAATTCACACCCTCCCTATGGTTCTCTTATTTGGGCTGTTGGGCTGTGACATCCCGCTCCATCCTTTAAGAGCTTTATGGTTAGACTCTGTATGTAATTAAGAAAACAAACATTTGTGCATGCTTAGGTAAAATTAATGACCAGAAGCACAAGAGAGGGTAAGAGAATAATTTAAACTTTAAAGCAAAATAACTTTCAAAACATGTCCTCATTATCACCCAAATAGTCTTTATAAGTCCAGTAAGTTTAAATCAAATAGAGTTAAGTTTGTAAAAATGAAAATGTCTCATGTACAGAAACATGCATTTATGTCATGCAGACAACACTATTGAGGCAGTACCGTTATGACTGAAAAACAGATTAGAATAAACTGATCTTTTTGCAACAACCTACTGGCAGATTTACAATTATTGCAGTCTTTCTGAAGTCTCCTCAGTGCATGTGTTCACGTGGACTGGGAACTCAGGAACTTCAGTGAGTGGTCAGGTTTTATGCTCATCAAATCCAGGCTGGTTGAATTAAGAATATTTTTGCAGTGATACTTGCAATCCAAATCTTCCCTCTAAAAGCAAAGTTTCTGTAAAACTAAATTTCAATCAGTTTCAAAGAAGGTAGAGTTATGTGCCTGCTTTTTTATTATTTTGACTTACTGCTTCTTGTTATATTAAATCACTCGCTGCCCCATAAGCACTTTCTGTGATAATTTACAGCTGGTCTAGTGATTGGAATTGAGCACGTCTATGCCAGCACAGTCTTTTTAACTGCAGAATATCACTGGTAATCCTGTGAGTACACGGTAACGTGAATTACACTTTCAGGTCAGGAAATGTGTTTTTAGACATGTGTCTGTACAAGGTACCAAGATGACTTTTATACATTTTATACAGTAAATGCAGTTAACTAAAGGGGGCCAGAGTTGTGTGTTTATTTTTGTGAAGAGCACATGGTATTGCCCAGGAAAGGACAGTTTGTCCAACCAGCACAGATTTAGTTAGTACAGATTTAATAAAATCCAATATTGGATGACAGATTTATATGCCACTGATAAGTGACCAAAAGCAGGAAATACCAAAGTTTCCCAAACCACCAGCATCTGTGTTATAAATGCTTATTTATATTCTAACATACATTAATAGCATTCATTCACTGTTCACTATGTTTTATTCATTCCTTTTACGTCTGTTTCTAACAGAGGAGGAAAAGTTGGACTTTTTATGTCCTCTTTGCAAGATTTTCATTTTCTCACTCACACCACCCATTCTGTGCAAATAACCAAACGGACGGTTTTGCTTCCAGCAGTGATTTACAGGTTCAGCAGATGTCAGCTAGGCATATTCATGGAACGATGCTACAGGAACTGCAGTTTTTAAGCATGATATTCCCCTCACTGACACTATTTAGCCTGCCACGTGGAGGCTGAAGCTTTGTGGAAAAAAATGTCAGCAGCTATTAAGGAATACGCTCACTTGAAATTCCCGAAAGCTAAAACTTTATAAAAACATAAAAAGGGATTTTTAAATACTACAGAAAACATGAGGAACAGCATGTTTCTCTCCAAGATGGAAACTGAGAGAACAAAGAGAAATGATTGCGTGTGTTCCCCTGCTGTTGAGATATTCCCACTCTCAGACAATTTATGACTGCTTGGAAAACTACTGGGCCGGAAGAACCCCAGGCACCCGTACAGGCTGGGAGGAGTGGTCCTTGAGAGCAGCTCGGCAGAGAAGGACCTGGGGGTCCTGATGGACGAGAGACTTAACATGAGCCAGCAGTGCGCTCTGGCAGCTCGAAAGGCAAATGGGATCCTGGGCTCCATCAGGAGAGGGGTGGTCAGCAGGGACAGGGAGGTGATTGTCCCTCTCTACTCGGCTCTTGTGAGGCCCCATCTGGAGTACTGTGTCCAGGTGTGGAGCCCTCAGTACAAGAAAGACATGGAGATTTTGGAAAGGGTCCAGAGGAGGGCGACTAAGATGATCAGGGGGCTGGAGCACCTCCCCTATGAGGACAGGCTGAGGGAGTTGGGCTTGTTCAGCCTGGAGAAGAGAAGGCTGCGGGGCGACCTCATTGCAGCCTATCAATACCTGAAGGGAACCTACACCCAGGAGGGAAGTAAACTCTTCAAAAGGGCTGACAGTAGCAGGACTAGGGGAAATGGATCCAAGTTGAAGGAGGGAAGATTTAGGTTGGATGTTAGGGGGAAGTTCTTTACAAGGAGAGTGGTTAGGCCCTGGAACGGGCTGCCCAGGGAGGTTGTGGATGCCCCGTCCTTGGACGTGTTCAAGGCCAGGTTGGACGGGGTCCTGGGCAACCTGATCTAAATGTGTATGTTTGGTGGCCCTGCTAGGCAGGGTGGTTGGAACTACATGATCCTTGAGGTCCCTTCCAACCCGGGTGATTCTGTGATTCTGTGATTCTGTGTGAAATCTGAACAAAATGCCAAGACAGCATCATCTGTGTTATTTAAGCTGATCACCCAGATACTGGAAAAAACACTGTGCTTTTATCAGGCATAGATATAGCTTCTTGGATAGCAAGCCGGGATTGCTCAGTCGCTGTGTAATGCTGGGGTCTTGCACGGCAGAGACTGGCACTATCCTTGAGACAGCAGTACCTCTGACAGCGTCTGATACCAAAGACTGAATTAGGTTAGTAGTTATTAGCCTTTCACAAAGCAGCGGCAGAGTTCACCCCATCCAGTAAAATAAATGTCCAGTACTCAGGTGATACAGCACATCATGGACCAAAGCCTGAAGAGATATGTGTATCTATAATGGGGGGAAGTAAGGACAGGCACCAGCAGGTTGGCTGGACCCAGAGGCCTGTTTCATTCTTGCAGCTGAGCTAATAGCAGCAGTGCTGTGTTTCTGGGAGCAGATGCTGCCTGGAACAATGGTGACAATTTCCAGAAGTCCAGGCCAATGCAGTGACTTTTTGCGGGGTCCTTCAACACAGCTTTCACATGTAAATAAAAACATTTTGTTTAAAGGAGATTTGAGTCATAAGCATGTTTGGGCCTTAGAGTGCAACATGACAGATTTTGGTATTGAAGGCTAACATCAAGCAGATGTCACCTGGTGAGAATTGTTGTGGTTTTTTTTTTCGTGATACAAAACTGAGTGGATGGCTGAAATTGAGCAAGAAAAGTTTTGTGTTCAGCCTTGCTATTAGTATTTAGTTACAAATCAGCAATATATTCATATGGAGAAGCTTTGCAGAACATGAATAAGTCAGTAATTCTTGACTGAAGGTAGCTTCCCCTTGTCTGTCTGCTGAGATTCCCATTACGGAGGCTCTTTGGTGTCTTTTATAGTGAAAATAAACCTTTTTTAATGTCTTGTCTGTAGGAGATGTTTGGAATCTGAACCAACTGGAAGTGCACTAAGAACTGTGACAGAATAGTGCTGAATGGACGACGGGGAACACTACTAGCTGTGCTGCTGGAGGCCATACCATTTCTACCTCCACATACTTCTCTTCCTCTATGAAATATCAACCCCTATGTAGTCAAGTAGTAGTTTTATAAAGCAGCCGAATTTGCCTGTATGTTTTAGCTAGAAAGTCAATTTAGCACTTTTCTCAGTTCTTCAGTACAGTGTGTTTGGTATGGATACCAATGTGATTTTCCTGGCCACAGTAGATAAGGCTTTGGGCATGGCAGCGATATGTTCACAGCAATTTGTTGTTAAGCAGATATGCTGCTTAGTTTCATATCAACTGAAATATTTTCTGTATGTATGGCTCCCATTCCAGGTGTGTATTCTGATAGTTATATTCAGAGGGTATGAACATATAGATACCTCGAATTATACTTGGCTCCAGAAGCAAACCATTGATAGGACAGAATTTCACTGTGATAAACGAAGTGAAAAAAATACAATGAGATAAAACCTTGCTGCAGGCATTACAAAAATCTTGAAATGAGAAACCTTGGCTTAACTGGTATGTTACCAAGATGTTTTTCTTAGGCATTAATTTTCTCAGCATTTTCAGATAGACCCATTGTTCTGAATCTGCTTATACAAGTCACTCCTTTTCTCCTCTTTCGTTCTACTTTTTCTCCAGAAGTACAAAGTCAAATCCTTTTTAGCTCACTTCTTAGAGGAGCTGTACCTGATTGATTCCTGATGTAACTAAGTAAGCGACTTAAGCACTCACAGATACTTGAACGCCCTCAGTGATGTGAGTGATAGCCTCACAGAATTGAAGGCCTCAAAAAGCAAAGGTCAAAGAAAGCTCATTTTATAGCTTTGTGCTACGTGTAACAAATTATATCTTCTTGTATTATGTCATAATACATATACTGATGTCTCTTAAGTGAGATTTAATCCAGGTCTCAAGTGGGACTTTTTTTCCTCTGCATATGGTGTGATGGATGTCCATATGAGTGACTCAATCATCCCTAAAATCTCTTGGAATTGCATCATTACTCAACAGGATATTCACTGAAAAATGTGTCCCTTTACAGCAAACCAAAATCGTACTGTTGAGAAAAAGGCTCCTAAAATAGGAAGTGATTGTGGTAAGGCTGAACAGTGAACCTATTAAATGAAGAGATTAAAAATGACCTCCACTGTAACGCATACAGATATACACAGATATTTGACTCATACTGTAACTCAATGTGTTAAGAGCAAGCACAAATAGAAATCAAACTCCTCAAACACAATTCACAAATGTGATTGATCGATGAATTTCTGCTGACAGAGCTCTTGAGGTCATCCAAACTAGCAAAAGTTGAATTTCGAAATTCCAGTAAAATTGGTGACATTGTAATAAAAGAGGAAAAAAAAAAGCAAAAAAAAAAAAGAAAAGAAAGATTCTTGCCCTTTATCTGTGGAAGCTCCACCATACTGTAATGAAGACTCAATTAAAATGTGGTAGAAAAGCCTCAGAGAGTAGACTAACACAGATTCATTGGATCCTTTAAAAATAATGCTTTTCTGGATAAAGTACTAGGTGGGACAGTTCTTTGTTTACCACAGGGGACATGACTGAAAATGTCTCCAATTTTCAGACAAATTTTCTACTGCTTTTTTCAAGAATTGCTGCAATGAGGGTAACTCACCCTCATTGGTGAGTTACTCTGCATTTCCTACTTTTTTGTATTGTTTATTTCTAAATGCCAATGCTGTACAAGAAAGCAGGGATTGTCCCTGTAGCAGTAATATAGTTCTGTGCTCCTTGTAATCCTCATCTCCAAGGGTGTGAATGTAAGACCCAGGAGACAAGATTCTTTACCCCTCACTTGATTTTTGGGTGGTTCTGTGCTGAGACAGGAATTAGACGTGATGACCCTTGAGGGCCCCTTCCAACTCAGGATGTTCTATGATTCTATAGTTCATACAATGAGCTGTCTTGGAAATCCAGGATGTTGGTCAAGAGGGGTTTCAAACTCAGTTAATATAAACAGGCAGAGACAGCACTGTCTCCAGCTGTTGTACAATGCTTGATGAATGACTAAGTTGTACCAGCTATTACAATCCTGTAGAAGACCAGGTGAATGGTTTCAGGGGGCTGTCATGAAGGAACATCATAGTGCAATATGCAGTAATGGACTACTTGGATTTGCTGATATTGCTCATTCTTTGCATAATTGTTTCCAAACCCGTGATCATTTTAAAGTTGCTTCATATTTCCATGCGTTTTAATGGCTTCTTTTTTGGTTCAGCTGCAGTTGAATTCCTGGCTGGCCCTTGTTACTGCAGAGACTTCTAAATTTCTTTCACTATTCTCCTCTACAACATCAGCATCTTGTCCTCCAAAGTGTTTTCAATGTCATTTTTTTCTCTCATATACATTTTCCAGCTGCTGTAAACAAACAACATTGCTGGTGAGAAGACAGGAAACAGCTTAGAATGGCTTAAAAATAAGCCCCAACTGAACAGATCTTGAGTATCTTCACCTGCAGTAGGACAGGTATTCACACTTCTGGTATGGCAATTCTACTACTTCTTTGGTGTTGTGCTGATGGAACTCACACGCAAACTTCCACCAGTTCTAGTAAATGCTGGCTACATTCTGAATTGGTTTGATAGAAAGAAGCTTTAGCCAGATGTGACTAGAAAAAATTCTCCTTGCACACAAAGCCTTCTGTGGGCTGCCATTCAGTGAATGCTAGTGACTGTTGCAGCATTGGTGCTGCTTGTGTAACGGCACATCTCCTGTTGGAAAGGTGTTTAATACAGCTCACTATGCTGCTTGTCACTGATCCTAATATCCACTGTGTGAAGGACGACTGAAAGGAGAATATTCTTTTTACTCCCATCTGGTTTTAGCTAATCTCAGCCAGGCTGTCCTTGGCCAAGGAGAGGACCAAGTCAAGACAAGAATGGTCTTTCTCCTTCGTAATTACAGGCTTTACCCTTTGGTCTAACACAGGAACGCTAGTAATTAGAGTGCAGAAATGCCAGAAGCTATACATGAACACGCAGTCAGCTTACAAGGTGATATGTTAAAGCTGATTCAGGCCTGTGCACAATCTCTTTTTCATTATGGAGGTGTAATTAATCACTTTGTCTTATTATCACACAATTGGATTAAACAATCTCTTTAACCTTCCTCTGTATCTTGGAATCTACTCTGGCACAACAGAAGCCAATTTCCTTTGGAAAATGTGATTGAGTTTCAGCATCTGTGTGGAGGTAGCACTGCAGAGAGTTGATTTTAGCTTTTCTATTCATTGCCTAAACTTGAAGAGCATATTAAAGTTTGTCCCTTTCTCTTTAGTAAATCAAGCTGTCCTGCCCTGTAGGCGTTTTGCTGGCTAAGCTGAGGAGCTCAGCTGCAGGACTCCCAGGCCAGCTATTTGCTGATAAAAGCAAGAAGAAAGCTAAAAGCAGGGGCCTGCCCTTCCTATCCCCTGGAAGCTGCTTTCCAGCTGAGGCTTTACCTCTGGCCCCAGCTGGGCTACATCACAGCAGGGCAGCAGCCAGGACTGCCCCAGGGCTCATTCCTCTGATTTTGACCTGGCTTGGCCTCAGGCCTTGCTTGTCACTGTGCTAGGTGATCAGTGGCTGCGCCTGACCCCTGGGCCCAGTCCTGACCCTGGCTTGCCCCTCTAGGTCCTGGCTCCTTGTTGCAGAAGGTCCTGCCTCTGAGGGCCTTGTGCTCACGCTTGGCTCCCTGTGCAGCAGGCAGCTCTCTGCTCCCTGACACAAGCTGCTGGGACTCACCTAGGTCTGATAATGATGAGATTCTCTCCTTGGCCCAGTTCTGAGAAATGTCTGAATGCAGCTCCACCCAAGTTAAAACTGAAGAATTAATGGGTAATTCTGAGAGTCATCATTTGAAATAGCCCCAAACTCTGGGCTTTAGCCTTGTGTTTCATTTCAACAAGTCAAGATTTATTGTTGTGAGTCCTGCTTTCCTGCTGGTCAGTTCATTCCCCATAAGTTTTGAGCCCACTACTGAATTTCTGGCCCCAGGGGAAAACACGGAGTGAGCTGCCTCTCACCTCTCACCACCTTGGAGAGGTGGTCGTGGCAGGAAACCTGGGGCAAGGTGGGCACTAAGTTACACTAAGGGAAGCTGACCAAGGAGAGAATAGAGGTCAGAGGAACCATGAAAAGGACATAATAGGTTTACTGTAATGAGGGAACCCATAACATCACAAAAATTCACAGGGAGCCAGGTGTCACAGCTGATATTACAAAGCAGAAACACAGTGATACAAGGCAGAGACTTGTGTGCAGGTTGTTCTTGTGTGTGTGTTTGTGTGATTTATGTTCTGTGATGTGAATGGGATAAGGCTTTGCACTACTTTCAGTTTTGACGTCAGACTCCTGCAGGCATCACTTAACCCAAATAAGCCTGTTGTGGTATTATGGATGCATTATGGTGCATTATACATATATATGGATACATATATAGTGCATTATGGAGGCACTCCTATCAAAACATAGACCTATACCACTCTCCCAGGTACCACAGACCAGTAACACAGATGTTTGCATACTGTCCAGTATCACAGAATCACAGTATCCATCACTTAAAGCTGCAACAGAAATAAAACAGTCGGTAGTAGTCTCCTCTCCATTTCATTTAGTCTATAAATATTTTGAGCTACAAACAGAATCCCACATTGTTGAGTAAGCATTTCAGTGAGTAGCAGGGATGGCCCTAGCTGGGTGCAAAATGCACACCACTGCAAGAAGAAGCCAGAATCCACATTTATGTCCTTCCCTCAGAGTAGCTTCTACTTCCTTCACAAATATGCTGTTACAAACACTCCATGGGCAACTGAGCTCAGAAAAATGGGGCAGGAAGGGGGAGTGAATCCCATGTGCCTCCTGGAAGAGGATAAGGAGCTGCTCTTGATGCAGCTTGAAACCAGACCCAGATAAATTGGCAGCTGTACTGGGTATGACAGGATGTGCCAGAAGGGTCAGGGATACTGTGATGCACTGAAGTAAGCACAACCTGTGATGGCCCTGAGCCTCTGTGTGCTGTGCCAGCTGGGTACCAGAGAGCAGCCAAGGCTGCAAGTGAGTGCTTTGAGTCAGAGAGATTTTCCAGCAGCTCTGAGCAAGGGGGAATGATGACGTTATCAGGCACCTGGGAGGAGCAGGCGCTGTGAGCTACTGGTAGCAGAAGCAAAGGCAGAAGAAATTGGGATTTGGACCTCCTCTAGGAAAGGATTTCCTCTAAGAAAGGCACTCTGTTTCCCCTGCCCTGGCAGAAGAGGGTTTTAGAGGCAGGAGATGGTGCTGAGAAAAGGCAATGATGCTGGGTACAATCAGAATTTGCAGAGACAAAGGCAGAGGGCAGGTTGCAGCAGAGAAACATGACTTGGGCTGGTCTGTTCAAGCTGTCTACAACTTCTAAAATGATTCTGGAGAATGGATCCAAATGTCTCTTCGGCTCAGATGAACTTGAGAGTGTGTGGCCAAGAGCTATGCAAGCATCCTCAGTGCTGCCTCAAAATGTAACAGAACTGGGATTTGTATCCTGCATGAAAGCTCCGCTGCAGCAGTTGCAAATGTGCCATCAGAGGGGATGGGCTAGCCTTCCTGCCTACCTTAATCCATTCAGTCCTTTTTCTGAAAATGCTAAGATAGTTCTATTCTTCCTTTCTTCCTTTCTTTCTTTCTTCCTTTATTTCTTTCATTCTTTTCTATTTTGCCATAGGGGTCTTAAAGAACTCCTGCTAAGCAGCTGCCCACTGACTGATTCTAACATTGCATTTTAGTGGACCTCTATGATTCAGTGGAGCTTCCTAGCAGAGATATCTCAAGGAACAACTGCTTCTTTTCACTTCATCTCAGCTTTTCCTTTTAATTTTGCCATGAAGAATTCCTCCTTGAAAAAGGGACAGAAGTCTGAACTGATTTTGCACAGAACTGCAAAAACAACTTTCTTATATGCAGAATTATAACCCAGACCAAGATTTCCTGGGCTTTAACAGACTTAAAACGTTTATGGACATCTGAGATTTGTTTTGCTCTCCTTAATTAAACTCTCCCCATGCTGCAAATGGCAAAGGGAGGCTGTGGTCATGTTTACCTAGCAAAACAAGTGGCAAAGGCTTTGCTACAAAAAAAGAGCTGACAGGCTGGTACTTTCTGTCTCCTGGTTTCTCCAGGAGATAACAACTCGTTAGGATCATGCAAGACTTTGCAGCATGCAGTAGCTTGAAGAAATGTCTGGAGAGACTTCAGAACTGGGGGAGGAGGGAGGCTGGCGCCTGAGTGAATCCTTTTATTCTCTGCAGAGACTCCTGGAGCCCAGCCCTAGTTACTCTGGCAAGGCACCGTGTAGTTATCTGATTATAGTAAAATGTATTCACTGATTGCATCTGAAATGTTCTTTCCTCTTTAATTGTATATGCTGGGAAGACTGAAAAAGCTTTTTCTTCCTCAGCCTCTTAAAATAATCTTTTATCTAATGAATGTTGAAGCATTTTTGTGAATGTCTGGTAGACATAATGGGCTCCAATCTATGTGATTTCAGCCTCAAGACACATGAACAGGAGTCTTAAATTAAAAATCAATGTCACGTAACGGTCAGACAGTAAGAGAAGGTCAGCCTAAGACCATTAGGCTCATACTACATGGCTAGTGTGAAATGTCAACACCCAACTACGGCTGAGTTGAAAAGCCCTACATTATTTTCAAACTGGGGAATGTGTTTGCCCACCTATTTCTTAAGAAATAGCCTACTCAGTAGGGCTGCCCTTCCTCTCTTCAGCTCTGTGTCTCTCCCTTTCCCTTTCCTTCTGCACACTGTCTACACTTGTTAGGCCTTGTGAGGCCAGGTGATAGGCCTGACTGATTGTAATTGTTGTGGTTTTAGAGAAGTCAAAGACTGATTTGCTCAAAGTCATGCAGTACAGGACAAGCAGAAGTAAGCCCAGAACCAGCAGACAGATCCTCCTCCTTTCAAGCCAACACAAATCAAGAGCAAGTGCATTGGAGCCACTGGCATCATGCTGATACTAAGGAAGACAGGAAAAGAAGCATTTGACACTGGAGCCTGAAGTATCTGAAGAGTTGTTGTTCATCAACATTTTCCAAACCTTCCAGTTTCAGCACAGCTAGACAATGACAGTAGCCCATGGGGGCACCTGGTTTATCTCCATCCCTTGCAGCTCCCTCCTGAGGGCTATGCAAGGTGGGTGCAATGTCACAGGCCTCAGTGACGTTACACTTCCAGAATCAGGAGGAAAGTTACATTTACATATGGAGGAAAATTGGCCTCATTAATCCCCTTTTGACTTCATGCTGTGACCAGAGTTTCAGTGTCTTCTCCATTATGTCCATTAAATTCCCTGTGCATTTCAGGTACAGGAGGATGCTTTTAGCACAAACTAATTGTTACCAGTTAACCAAGATTTTAAGGGGCGTGGGTTAGGAAGCCACATATTTGTTAGCTATCAGTGAGACACAGGGACTTTATCAGCATTAACAAATTGGCTAGCGAAAGTAAATTGTTTCCTTTTGGACAATTTACTGTTGTGGAATAGAAACTTCATTCTTTCATCTTATTATGAAACAAGTTTCATTCTCCCCTCCCACCTAAATTTGCAATATCATCTATTAAATGAAACTGCTGTCACACTGAAACAGAGATATGGGAAAGGCAGAACCTCTGGCAGCTCACGTTCTCCTGCAGGGTGAAAATGAGGGCTTTATTTATTCAGAAAATGGAGGAATTCCAAGCTCTGACTGAGGCAGATCATGCTGACCTTTCCCTAGGAGATCCTGTGTTATCAGACTTGGACGTCACGGCATCTTGCAAAGCAAAAATGCAGGTTTTTGGCCACTCAGCAGCAAAATTGCTGCGTGTCCCTAGTGGAGCAGGGAAAGGCCCAAGGATTTTGCAGCTTGACTTAGTGCTGACTGACACCATTAGGTTTCATTTAATCACCCAGGAAGCCTTGGGGAAACCTCCTGAAAAACAGCTGAAATTCTTGTTGTCTTGCTGGTGCAGCCAATTAACTTGGAAAGAACCTGGACACTAATGCTTCTTACCACGGAGATCTCAGAGGATCACAGCCAGCAGAGTGAAGCCGTGCTCTTTGTGCCTAGCTTGTCGCATGCTGTGCAGTGCTTGGCCCCCACAGTGGAAGAGCTCATCATGCAGCTGTTTTGCAGACTTCCCTTTGGCTTTCTGCCCCTGAATGCCACAGCAAACGTGCTCACAAAAGATCTCTGACTTAACCCAATGATGGCAATCAGCCCCCAGGTAACCTCTGTAATTTTCCCCAAAACCTATCTTGTTAGATTTTTCCTGTAGCTTTTATTGCTCTGGTTTTCCTACTCCACAAAGACACTTGGGTGCCTCTTCCGTATTACTCAAACAAGGGGCAGCTGGGCCCTGGGGCAGGGGTTGATGCCTTTCCCAGATCAAAGCTTCACTTGCTGGCAGCACTGTGGGCTGATTTTGGTCTCCCAGCTGGCCCTGGCTGCACAGCTCAGGCCACGGGGCAGTAAGACTTTCATCCACAATGCTACAGCTTTTAATTTTCCCTTTTAACAGAGAGAACTAAACCAGAGGGCGTTTAATGTTCCCCTCTAATTATTTTTTACTTCAAACGGGCACACAGATGTGGATGGGAAGTACTTGAAGCTACAGTCCTGAACTTTGCCAAGGAGGCTACAGCCATGGCCTAACAAAAGGGGCCGGAGGAGGGCCTGTTAGCATTCAGCTCATATCTTATCTTATTAATTTATAATCTTTCCTGTCAGTGGAAGGAGAAAGTTAATATTGGTGGAGTCACAGGTCAGAAATAAGCCAAACGATATTGAGCTGCTGAGTTTTCATTTTAAAAAATGACTTCTGAGGAGCTCAGCCAGTCATAACTCACAGGCATCTTGCAGCCGGGTCTCAGTGACATTAAGTCACATCTCTTTAATTACCGGAGAAAAGCAACACAGGACTTGGTGAAATCAATAAGGAATTAATCCCTGGTTTTAATGGAGCCCCGAGGTCCCTGGTAGCGGGACAGGCCCCTTGTGGTGCTGATAGCTCCCAAGGACAGTTGCCCACAACCCAGCCCAGGGCCTCGCTTCTGGGAAACTTCCACACACAGGCAAGGGCTTGAACCTTTCATGCCAGGAGGCACCAAGGTGACAGGCCCTAGGCACATATTTAGACAACCAACTACAGCTTCTCAACGATGGCAGTCAGACCCAGAACATCTGCCCCATATTACAAGAGCAGAACTTGAGTGGCAGAGCCATGTTCCTAGTCAGCTCCAGGACTTTATTAGCCAGCTTACGTTGCACTGGTCCTTGAGGCTTCAACAGCACCAATTTGAATGCATGGTGGATGGTCATTTATTTTAAAGAATGCTTCCATACTGACATCACAGTCTCAGACTTGTTTTTAGTTCCACTTTTATTCTGTAAAAGTTTAATATTTTGCTAAGAGATAGGATTAAAAGATAATAATCCCAACATTGTGATTGGAGTAAAGCTATAAGCAAACAGCTAAAAAGATTGCTACAGAGCAGGAGAAGCAGAACAGTTATAGGCAGCAATAAAATTAATATCTATATTAAACTAGCAGTGCAAAGATACAAACTGAAAGCAGCTTTACATTAAAAATACCGCTTTTTAAATACAGAAATAGCACCAATTTACAAAAGATAATCAGAAATGTAAACGTGGCAGGTAGATTCAAGTATAAGTTACACACTCACCCTCCCTAACAACTGTTTTGGAACAGAAAGGTTTTACAAACCCTGCAAAACATCATAGGTATGCACGTTTCCTCAGTGTGAGTACAAATTCTGCTTTTCCAAAGCTACTTTCCTGGTGAATTGTTACTAGTTTAATTTACTATTTTGCTTTCAGCAAAGGCAAAGATAGAAAATAAACTCACTCCCTCCTGACAGCCCACCCCTCTACCTTGCCAGTCAGTTGCAAGCAGCACTGTCCCCAGTGTCACCCAAATGCCCCGGTGCTGCTTCTCTATCCATCCCTCCACCTCCTCCAGTGATAATTTTGCAATGACAAAACCAGAACATCACATAAACACCCTCCTGTTCCCAGCCCCAATTTTGCTTTCACAACCGCAACCCATCAAACAGCTTTGATTGTGAGGGAGTTGATCCTCATTTCCAGGTCTGCTGTATTTACAGAAACTCAAAAGTAGACGCAGAAATTGGAAACAGAAGATACGTTTTCAATCCCTGCATTTTCAAGTATGCTATGACACAGACTACAACACAAGGCGAATATCATGATCGTGCTTCAGCTAGAATCAGTACTTGACCCCAGCACACCCCTCTGCTGCCAGCTGCTATTTCATTCAAAGGCTGCACCACACTTGAGAGGAAAAGACAAGGTTTGGGAATCGACATCCATGATGTCCACCAGAATCACTGCAGCCTCTTTCCAGCCACAACAGTAACAACTGTATGTTACAGTGGCAGCACCGTGCCCATTTCAAAACTTTTCAAAATGAAATAAATATAAATGGGGGTATAAGAAGAAAAAATTCAGAAGCAAAAATTGTAAACTTTCACAATTGTAGTGTGATTAAAAAAAAAAAAACACCACAAGAAAAAACAACTTTAAATTTAGCAGTCTGAAGATTTCTTCTTATAATCCCTGAAATTTCCTATGATAATTCCACTGTAGAGATTTCCCTTCAATGAGGGCTAACCAGCTCTCCTTACAAGGCTGTTATTTGTTTATTTTAAGATAAGGCCACACTGACTCAATTCCCAGTTTTGGCAAAGATTTTTCTTAAATTCTTTTTTCGTAATACATTTCGTTATAAAAATAAAAATCCTCATCAAATTCCAAACTCCCACATAAAATCCTAGCCTCCCTTGACCAAGTAGCACACCAGCCTATCTACCCTTGAACACCAGTACCAATCAAAGCAAAGTTACTACTCGTGAGGGAAGAGCTGATGATGTTGGCCCTGTGTTTGCTAAAAATCCAGAGTAAAATCAGTCAACAGCGATGCATTCTGTCTTTTAAAAAGGAAACTGCACAAGTTTCATGGCAGCTACACCAGTAAAGAACATACCCAACCATAAGAGTATTAACCCTTAAAATTATGTCCTATATTATTAATAGCACCATTCATTATTTGAGGACCCTGAATGTTAAGTGTTACACATGCCCTTTTCTTCTCCTTATCTTCTCATAAGGAACACAAGTAATTTTTTTACTTTCAAAATTTGACTCCCATTCTTTTTCAGCTTCTTTTGTGGTTTTGACAGGTATGTGCCAAAAGATAAAATCTCCCTCATCTTCCAAGTACATTCAAACACTATTAACTAGTTACAAAATTCCCACAGATGAACAGATAGGCACTTAAAATCCACTTAAGGGGTACAGATTGAAGTAAACCTCTAAGAAGGCACTTAAGGAGACTCAGGTTAAAGTGAATCTCATACTGTGTTTACCAACTTACCACTGTCCCTTAGTCATAAAGTCCAGAACACATATCGCATGGGAAACGAAATCTTAGCACAGTTCTCCCAGTGGCATGACACTCTCAAATGACTTTGTCAAACTTTTTTTTTCCAAGAATCAGGTTTTGTATTCTTCACATCTACCTTTGTACCTTTTGCTCAGATTAGGAGAAAGAAACCCAAGGAATAACGCAGTTCATTGACATAACTATAAAAATGTTAACATTCACAGTTATTTTGGTCTTAATATTTTTCAAATGTATACATTCAATTATATGGTGGTGTTATTCGTTTTCCTAACCACAAGTGCTGGGCAAATTGTACAACAATTGACTGACATTCAAGTAATCCCACCCTGAGAAAATCTGTTACTCTGAAGCTCCCACTCTAATGTACCAAATAAATAGCAAGAGGCTGTACTGCGGCGACAGGGTTTGCCAGATTGTTTTAGCTCATCAATTTCACCACAGCTTTACTCAGGGTAAGCAGACATGTTAAAAAATTGCTTACCCCAGATAAGTGCTAGATGTCTCACTTAAAACCACGAGCAAAGAACCCGTGGGGATTCCAAGGAGATCTCTTTACATCTCCTCACATTGATAAAGAGTTTTCCAGATTAAAACCACAAATAAAATTTGATGCCCACAAGGTTACGTGAACTACAGCATCTGAATTCAGATCAGTATTGAAGGAACAATTAAGTAAAAGGTTTTCACTACCAAGTCTGATTTGTGGAGAAGGTTAACAGAACTGGTGGGTGAATGGATAGTGGGGAAGCATGCCAAAAGGGATGACATGTCAACACGCTCTTCTCGTCAGATTAAGAGCTTGTTCTCTTGTAACAAATACTGTGTCCTAGGACAATCTGCCCAACCTTTGCAATGCATGGAGTTAGTCAGTGCTGGTACTAGAGATTTCTAGTCTTCTCTGCACAGAGCTGGCATTTCTGGTCTGGTTGCCTTCACTTTTTTTCCATGCACCAGGATCTCCAAGACTTCCAGGAGTTTTGAAGAATGCCTCGTGACGTGCAGGACGAACGCTCTTGGGAGTGACAGGAGTCGATGAAGGCTATTTGTGAAACAGAACCAAGGGAATTCAGTAGTTTTTTTTAATCAAAGTCTACATGCAAGCATGCCTACAAGCTCTCTTCAGTTTGCAAGAAGCCCAGCATCCTGTGCTACTACAGGGAGCCATGTCACACAATACATTAGGAGCTCCACATGAAAAGCTCTGAGCTATCTGCCAGTACGTCACTGCTGGGAAACTGAAAACCTTTATCTCATTTCCAACTTAAGTATATTCACCACTAGTTTGTACTCTTTCATTCTTATGCCAGTCTTGTCCTCTAGCTCAAATGGCTCTTTCCCCTCCTTAATATTTTAGTCAATTCTGTTATTTGCTAACAACAAAACAGATCTAAAATTAGTCTACTAAACCCAGGCCTCTTCTGCCACTCTAATGCTGGTATCTGTAAACAGGTTGATTCTATTACAGCCTTTTTGTAAAGCTTGAACAAAATTAACATAAAGTGACATTCATAAAGCTTCCATTTGTCTCTTTTTTATATGGTAGGAAAACACATCACAGACTGAAAAAATGTAAGCTGAAGCAGTGCCAAAATATCACTGTGAATAGTTGTGCACAGCTAACAAAGTATGACACGACTATTTTATCTCGTTAGTTGTACTTCAGATTAATGAGTCCTTCATTTGTGAATTTCTCATTTATATATTAAAAAAATCCCCTACTATGGTAAATTCTCAAAAATATTTGTTGATCTTTAAGAAAGATCAAGTGGATATCACTCAGTTCTGTCAGATGTTGCCACTAAGCTTCCTTTACTTAGTGAGCAGAGATTAGAATGGGGGTGAGGAGGTAACCCAGAACATTACCACCTGTTCTGGACATTTGATTCTGTAATGATGACAAACAATCCTCCCATCTTCCTACTGTGTTTCTGCAGTTCCTGCATGATACACTTAGAATGCTAGAATCAAACAGGGAAGAAACAAAAAAAAAAAAAACCAAAAAAAACAACCCAAAGCACTGAGATCTCTGGGAAAACAAGCCCAAAAAACCCTCATTTTTCTTCCTCTGTTCACATCAGACTTCTAAGATCTTAAAATTCTTGTAAGAATTGGAAACTCACCACTTTACCACGCAGCATGAGACACCTTACACTGGGCCATGTGTTTAAACAAAGACTGTCCCAAGCCCTCCCACCATGACAGATGGACATGTGAATTATGTGGATGACACCACCTCCCAGCCTGCCAACTTGCTGCTCTGGCGCCCAGGCACCAGCCTGCAGCACAAGCTGCCTTCAGTCCCACTGAGTTGGAACTGCATTTTCACTGTCATTCAGTCACCTTTGATGCTTACCTGCTGCAGTTTCAGAAGGGTGACTGGATGCCCCACACACACAGGGGAATCCAGTTTAACAGCACTGCAGGATCTCGCGAGCACAGGTCTCGGATGTGCAGCAGGGTGAGCAGTTTGCTGGGGATCCACTGATGGTGAAGGTGAGGCATTTGGAGTAACCACTGCCGTGGTGCCTATGAAAACAGGCGCTGTCGATGCCAGGCCAGGCATGCTGATATTCATGGAGGCAGCAGCTGAGGAGCCATTGGGAACTGGAGAGAGACGGCTGGGAATTGCAGGTGAACAGACGAGAGGAAAGGAAGCCAAGGCTGCTGATGGCACCATGACACAGGGGACACTCAGAGAAGGTAACTGGCTTGCAGCCAGCCCGATGGCACCGGGAGCTTGGTTTGCAGAGAACAGGAAATTAAAACTGCTTAGTCCTAAACAAATGGGAAAAACAGCAAGGCATTAATACAGTTGACAAATTGGAATTAAGCTAACATAACTTCATATAGAACAGGAGGGACAAGAAAGAAGGAGAGATAGGCTGGCCAGGAAGAAACAAAATTGTGGCTGTTAAGCCAGGCTCTTTTTTCCTACTTACCCCCATGTCCCCCCCTGCTGCCTGTTCATTTTCTCTACATCTGTTCACTTCATTCATACTAAGCACCAACTGCACCTTCCTATGTTCTGCTTCTAACTTGAGTAGCAAGCAACAGCTTAGCTAAACAAACTCTTTACGTTAACAAGAACCCCATTCTCTGCTATGTCAAAGTATATACACTGTGTTTTAGCAAGAAAAAATACAATTAGAAAACATCTAGATATACCCCAAAGATGCTCATTTTCCTTAAAACTGCTGAAATATCATTTTGAAAAAGAAGCTGGTTCCCACTTTGTTCGACCTTTCAAAATTCCAAGATCAACATTTTCCAACCAGGCATCTCTATTCTACAAGTTGCTCCAGAAAAGTGAAAGTCCACAGGCCCCATTCTATGCCACAAGGGAATCAAATATTAAAGCAGTAGTCATGAAAATCTCACGTGTGCTGCTCCCAAAAATTAGTCTTTGTCACTGTGCAAGCACAGATGCAAACAAGGATGGAACATGAAATCCTATTGTATTTGCAGATGCTTCCTCCCTACTGCTTTGTCCATGGACGCTCCCAACAAACAATTCAGTTTGTGTGGCACAATCCCATTGAGGCATAAGACAAGGAAGTGCAAAGCTTGCAGATGACCAAGTTCACCCTTAGGGAAATGCTGCTGCACTATTCCAGCCACCTTACTGACAAATCTAGACTTCCAGCTACCCTCAGTTTTGAATGTCAGATAGGTGTCTTACTTTGCTGCATGTAATTGAAGCATGCAAAATGCATGCTATTTATTTCTAGTAACATTTAAGTGCCTAAAAAACCCAAAAGCCTCCATTTTCAGAGAAGCAACAATTCATATGGAAGTTAGAGTTATTAAAATACTACAGAGAGCTGCTGACACTTCTTGTGCCGACTACAGACTTCCTGACCTATCTGTAGGTCTCCCTCTTTGAATGCCTCAGTGAACAAATGGAAAGGTTTGAGTGCCTCTAGATCTCACATCTGCCCTTACCAGCAGCAGGCTGAACATAAAGATACTGCGGTACAAAAGGCTGATTGGTGTTTTCTTTAGAGATGTGATCTTTTCCTGGAGAAGGTTCATCAGGGTCTTTATTCTGAGACCATTTTTCTTGCTCCTGAGAATCCAAAGGCTTGGTAGACTTTTTGTCTGCAGTCTCTGGAGCAGCAGGACTTGAGAGGTCAAGATGAAAAGCTTCTAGATGTACAGCAGATGCACAGCCACTTCCTGGAGCAGTGTCTGCCTTAGGCAACTCAACAGGCTTCTAAGCAAAAACAAGAGAGGTAATGAGGAGTCCAAACTGAAGAACGGTATGATGCTCAGACACCTTCCTCAGCTAGAGAATAAAACATGCATCTGTTTCAAATTTATATTCAAACATTGGTACAGGGCCTGACCTCTATTTTTAGTAGTGAAGAGAGCTGAGAAATAGATGCACTTCACTTTCACCATTATCTGCTCTCTCACTAATCTGCTGTGGGCAATACTGAGTGTATTACCAGTGTATACTGAGTCTGGAGATTAGGGAGAAAGTACAAATCATACTTTCTGTGGCTCAGTGGAGTAAGCAATCCTGCTGCTGTCTGGGAAAGCCTATGTGAAGAATGGAGAATGAGAAGTAATAGTCACATTGATTTCTTCCCCCCCCCAGCAGCTTGTTCTGTTAAAGACAATGATTCCAAAGGACAGCTGATCATCACTTTGCAATGCAAAGCAATCACAGTCCGTTTTCTGCTAATACTGCAAAATCATCTCCTAGTTAATGCCTATACTTCCTGACACAGCAGCCACATAATTGTATCAAGATGCTAATTTGTACCCATAACAAGAGTGATATTTCTAATAACACTATACTGGGAAAAAGTTTTCTGCGCCGATAGGAAGCTTAACTGATAAAGAAATTCATTTCTTTACCTTGGGTACTACAAGTGAGATAGGGACATCGCTCTGTTCGACAGTCTGCTTTTTAGCAGCTGGTTCTTCATCATCAGTAGGAGCAGAGGGTGATGTGCACCTGTGGGAGCTGCGTTTGTGGCAATTAGCTGGAGGTACAGCACCCTGAGCTTCCGGGGGCAAGGCCTTCTCCTCTGTGCTCCCACTCTCCCTTGAGAGATTCTCCTGAAGACCACCGCACAGCATAAAAAAGGATGATGAGGGGAAACACAGGAAGGGTTGGCTGGGGAGTAAGGGAGGTTTTCCATTCTCTGTCTTGGAGGCTGCTGCACTGGAAGGATGCAGAGCTTGGCTGCTGACCCCTTTTGGCAGCAAAAGGCTTGGTATATCTGCCTGGACCACAGGGAAAACTGCCTGAGATAAAGGGTTAGCACAAAAATCAGAGTCCCCGGGAACTGGAAGAAGGGAGAGAGGTGAGGTTACACTTGGGTTCCCTGCTGCATTGAGTACTGCTTCTGTGGCACAAGCTTTGCTCCTAAAGACAAAAAAAAAAAAAAACCAAAAAACAAAACACTTAGTACGAAAGTAAACCTGTGTTTATCCTTACAAGCTACTACATGCCATTCTTGGGCATAAACATGGAAAATTCATAAAAAAAACTCCACTTATTTTACACAGTTTACTAGGAGGGTCACTTTTTATTATATCAAATTATAGGGAAACAGACTCATCAATTGTTTGGCAGAATAATAATGCTTTCAGCTGCACCTGACTGGAGTAGAAAAGGCCATAGGGAGCTACGCCTGGCATCCAGACATGAATTCAAATCGGGATAGATATAGAGAAGACCCACTAATATGACAAGAGAGGTTTTCCATGGAATTGTGATTTGCTCAGCCTAAATAACATGAAAAAGGAGGCAGTAAAGCCCTGTATGAACACACCTGAGATAAAGAACTACTAATGAAGCAAAGGGACACAGTGGAACAAACATAGATACATACATGTTGGCTGTGTATAAGCTCCAAGTAGTTAAACAGAAGAAAACTTTTAATTAACACAGCAGTAAAATTAGATTGTGATTTGACAGCATAGTAAGGGGAGCAAATAAACAAAGGAGTTTGAGGTGCAAAAGCTTATATCCTTGATTGGTTCTACATTAAGGCTTTCTGCATGTTAAAATGATTCTCCTGAAAAACTACCAAATAAACAAAAACACCAAACATACAAGCAATACTGAGTTTCACATGGCAAACACCAACCTGAAACAAGACCAGAGTTTTTAAACACCATCTTACCTAGTATCTTCCTCTATCTTCTGCCTGCAGACAGATGCTAGATTTATCGTTTTTGAGCAATATTCATCTGAATTCACAATGCAAGCTGAAAAAACAAGGGAACATTCAGTTAATAAGAGGCAGGTTTACTAAGTGTATTTTGATACTGGCCATATGAAATACTGGCTATGGTGTTTCTTCCCTGGCACATTTTTATAATGTCTACTGATCACCTAAAGCCAGAACCTGCAAGATACTTAGAACTCTCAGTCCCACTCAGGAGGTGCTTGAAAACATCATTTCCTATAACAGGGACCTGTGAAAGGCCCTGTAATTGGGGCTCATATTTAAGAGCTATCTGTTAGAGTGTTACAATATAGTGGAATTTACTAAGAACCATAAATTAAAGCAATCATTTGAGTCGAAATAATCCTTCTATATCTATACCACACTTCAACAGAAGAAGCCACACTATAGTTGCAATTGACGAAGAACAGAAACATTTACCAGAAAACAAGCTGCTGATTCAAGGCAGTGTTGCCCAAACCCAGCTCATTTAATTTTAGACACATGCCTGGAAGATCCAAAATACGAGTGGAAATACTGGCATCTATCTAAGGTAATTCACAAATATTCACATATACTTTATTAGGCTGTTTCACTTGGTCAACTGCCTTAATGAGTGGGCTTAGATTTGGGCTGATTCAGTAGCACACGAACAAATACACTTCCTTAGAAGTTACCTTGTCTCTCTCGATTTGGGCTGTTGGGCTCAGAGCTGACTTTCCTTTTGGTACCTTCATAGGGCTGTGCACTGTTAAATGAAGCATGACGTGTGAACCTCTGTTTTCCAGTAGCACAGATCTGATATGGGGCACGGGCTCCTCTTCGTGCCTCTGCTGGAGGACCAGATGTTGGGCAGTGCCCTCTTGGCTCACCTGAAGGAATACAGTTTTGTACAAGTCATTCAAAGAACACAGCTCGTTATTTAGACTTTTGCCATGTAACTAAAATTGGCCATAGGAGAAGAGGTAACCTCTATGCCATCCCAAGCCCCACAGCACTAAGTATATCATAGTTGAGTAAGTGTGGGTAAACAAGACAATGGCTTTCCTCTTTTCAGTTCCATGGTAGCTGCAAGAAGCAGCTACATTCCAGCATGTATAGCCAGCAAGAAAAAGGGGACACACTAAGGTACCATTAACGTTTACAACCATGTATGCTTTACTTTTACCTGCTCATAGCACCAGCCTGACACATAGAAAATACAGTAGCACAAGGCCTTCCTTCACACTTGCTTCTAGACAAGAATCAGCAGCTTACAAGAGCTCGGGTCAATCCTCTCTGTTACAATCCTCTTCATGGGGAAATACAAGGCAAGTTCCCTTACCAAGAAAACAACTAATTACCAAGTTATGATAGAAACACTGAGGTGTTGTAATCCCTAAGACTCACAGAACCACATTTGGAGATGTAGGCATAATCTTCTATTGTTCTACAATTCATCTAGTTAATTATCATTAGATAAGCTTGGTGAAGGCAAATTTTGAGCTGGTAAGTGGTTGATAACCACACAATGGTTAATGAATGTCAAGTCATTCTTCACATGCAGAAAACAACCTTTTATAATCTGGAAACGAATGTCAAAAGAAAAGTGGAGAGAGCTACACAATTTACCAGTCTTGCCAGGGAAGTCCACAGGCCCAATCCATTTGAAAGCTGGCTTGCGGCCTCGTTCCTCTGTGACATGAACTTTCTTTATCAAGCATAGGCTGGTAAGAACATTGGCGATATCATACAGCCTTCGTACCTTTGCTAAGAGGAAAGAACAAAAATAGTCAAGACAGTCACATTTGCAATGCATACAGTATTTATGTAGTAATTTCATTCCAGAGTATCATCACAGATTTCATAGGTGAAACAAGTAAAATCAAACTGGGATGGACTCCAGAAACCCCTCTAAAGGCTGCCATGCCAGTTCCCACTTCCACCTGCTTGTCATCACTCATTTTATTTTAGCTGAGCATCCAGCCTACCTCATTTTGATGGAAATGATTTAGGGAGTGATTACATCATTGGATGACCAGAAAAGGCAGCAACTTCAATAAAGGGAAAAAGCAACACATAGAATAAAGAAACTTGTGAATGTGCACAGTTGATTGTATATTTACAATCTCAAAAACGAAACACTCCTAGAAAAAAATCTCTGAGACTCCAATAAATAACATTTCTGAGATGGATACAGTACACATATCCACTGCTCACCTAAAATTCTTTCATTTCTCCTGGCATCTGAAGTAGCATTTTAAGACTGAATTAGTGATACATCATTTTGAAAATGCAAAATGATTTGCTAATGCTGTTTTTGTCAAGTTATCCGAGAGATCTAAGTACCAAACTCCACTAACTGGAAACAAAACTATGCTATCTAGCTGTGAAAGACTTCTGGGGTGAAAAGGAGAAGTAACAAACTTCCACAGAGAAAACACAAATGCCATTCAATTCAACACATTTCATTTCAGTAAGTCTTGAAACACGTCATTCAGAAAGGAAGAGGAAATAAGGTATAAAGAATTAAACCCAGAAACCCAATTTTCCCATATTGTGAAGCTAAAACTTTAAGATGATTATTAAATTGATGCTTCTCACTCCAAGGTCTATTTAGAGAAACTAATGTTTCCAGTCAATAGAACCCAAACCATATTTTGGCAAAAGATTCCTGACCTGTTCTTGCTGTTACCTACTGGTGTCAATCCAAACATGCCCCTTTTCCTTACTCACTGTCTGATTTGTCTCTCAATAGCCAGCTTACTTTTAAACTTGCTGTAGTCCACCGTATCCTGGTTTTCTTCTATCAATATCTTCGCTGCGATGTCCAGAGTGACTATCTTGGTCTTGGAGACAAGGAACAGCATGACAAACTTTTGGCTCATAATCCGCAAGGACTTGTCCTTTCTGCTGTTTGCAGATGCTGTGTTACAAATAACACCCAAGCCTCTTAGCATATGTCATCCATCACAGCCAGAAAACTAATAAGTAGGTTTCTCACACATAAAAGGAGTAAAGTATTTTCTTGTCTGGAAGCAGAAATCTTTTGAAAGGCAAAAAATAACTGAATAACGCAGACAGAAGCCTCTCTTCAAAAGACAATACAAATTAAAGCTTACAGAAATAGCATTTAGAAAGACAGATTCCAAAGCTGATTCTCCACTGTATTACACAGTTCTGTGCAATTATCATTTCAATGCACTTCAGAACTTAAGCACTACGCATTATAAGGAGAACGTGCAAATACTGGACGAATGGAATATGGCACCCTCTGTCAAAATAATGCACTTATTGCCAGGTATGGGTGGGGAAAAAAGGACTGGTGCATCTTGCAGAGGTTCCTGCCAGCCCAACGAGAAAAGGGAAATCTGTCCTGACACCAATGCTAGGGGTAGGACAGGAGGATGAATTCCGTCACCTACACAGTGAAGTCAGCATCCTTTTGTAAAAAGTAACTTTTTACCATTTAATTTAGAAGCATATCAAAAGAAAAGGTCACACAGTAAGCCGGAGAAAGAGACCTATGTCTGTATCTCACATCGAAGCACTAGTTATCTTACCGGATGTGCAATCTGGTTCTGCAAAGTCAAGTAATGCTCTGTCTTGTGAGTCTGCCACTGCTTCCTTTTTCTGCTCTCCAGATTTGTACTCTGTGTCCTGTTCCTTGTACTGGGAGGTCACTAGCTCTCCATACTGCAGCTCCCCTGCTTCCTGAAGCGTTTTCAGAGTCTGACTTAGGTTGTGCCGCCCGTGCCAACAGTACTGGTTCTTGGCCACACGGCTAACCAAGTGCAACGACTCCAGCACATTCACTATATCATAAATCCGTCTCCTCCCGACTCCTGTTTTAAGAGGGGAAAATGAAAGAGACATTAATGCTTGTTTTAACATGCTCTTCAGCAGAAGCTGAACAAAGAACCGGCTGTTCTCGACACTGAGTATTCACAAAGCATCTTTCACTTGCTCTCCTGAACATATTACATTAGACCCACTCAAATGTGCAAAATCAAAACCTATGCATGACTGTGGTATGATGCTTTCTGTCTGTTCAGCAGATACAAACCCAACCATAGCTTCATCTTGAACCACTGACACTTAGATGAACTAGCTGCAGATTGTCCAGCTTCACTCAGACTTAACTATACTGTCCTAAGGTTTGCAGAGCACTTTGGCCCTTCTTTTCAGAGTGTTCTTTTCAGGAGTTTAGGCATGGACCTGCCTAAAAGCATGTGTGTCAGGAAGGGCAGGAAGGGGTCTGAGCCCAGCACTGACACAGGGTAGATACAAAATCTTACACCTTCAGTGGAAACAAGTCCTCGGCAAAAACCAGGTCTGCACCATTGGGAAATCTACAAAGTAACACCCATTAGAGTTCAGCAAAGCTGGGGACTGTATATGAAAAGGCTGCTGGCTCCACTTGCTATCCCAGGTACTGCCCTCCAGTGCTGTTTGAAGCGTGGTGGTAGGTATGACACAGTGTACAATACACTATTGGCAGCAGGTGCACCTGAAATCCCATAACTGTTAGCATTAGCTGAGCAGAACACGTGCTAACCAAAGGCGAAGGTTTTGAAAGACTTCTCTGCAGAAGGCAAGGCCTTGATGCATCTGTTTACCCATCTGCATGATATGGATAACACAACTTCAAATGGATATTAAAACAAACAATTCATTAATATTTCCAAGAATACAGGCACCTTGGAGTGAAAGATACTCCAGATAAGAGTTTGATAAGAGATAAAATTTTGGTGCCCATCATACACCAGAAGCAAAATTTCTTGTCTTGAGGAAGGCGAGGTAACACCACTCCCAACATGAGTAAAGCACTACTCCTGTGCAGCTACACAAAGTTAGAAAATCAGAGTTATGGGCAAATATACAAAGGAATATCTGCCACATTTAGAAGAATAATTCCTTTAAGTAGTAATTTATTTCACTGTTTACTTGATCTGAGTTCTCTCTTATTTCCACTTCCCATTACAAAGGTACCAAAATGGACTTTTTTACTAGAGTATCAGAGAACTGCTCAAGGATCTTCCTACCATTCACAAAGGATATCATTTTTCCGTCCCTTTTCCTTTCAAAACAGATGCATTTCATTCTTGCTACCTCTTTTCTGTTAAACAGCCACATTCTAAACTGAGGTAATTTATTTAAAGATGACTTTGTACAGTCCTTATTTAAGAGACAACCTCTCCAACAGATCTGCATCCTTTCATTACTGGTGTGATTTGAGTCCTCTCTCCCAAGTTCTATTACCTTTCTCAGAAATTTCATTAATTTTTACTTAAGTCCAAACCTGAAAACAAGACCCAGAAAACAGACTATTTGATGCAGTCTCACTACCTCAGTACAACACACTTCCTCACTCTACTTTTGCAAGTCTCCTGGCAACCTGTCCTCACCAGACAATATTTAAAGCTAAGATAACTTTGACAAACAATGGATGGTATGTCAGGTATGTACTTAAGTTATGAAGTATTGATTCCCCAATTAATTTCCTACACCTACTTGTTTGCAACTGTAAGGCTGCCCTGTGTGATCATTCACCCCATTTTTGCAGGTATACTTACCAAGAATTGAAGCCACTTCATCCAAAGAAATTGTAGTTTTTTCTGTTGACAATGGATAACTTGGATAGCGAGCTAGAAACTTCCGGCACAAGAGTCCTAAGCTTTTCTGTTTTCTGCTGGGCCTTTGCTTTTCAAATTCATCAACCGTGCCATCATCTACCATATCATACTGTTAAAATACAAACATTAAGCCTTTAGTGCAGGTGTTCAGAAATAAGGCATAGTCAAGCAAGGTATATTTCAGACGACAGCAATATTCAGACTTTCTAATGTGAGCTTCTTGCAAGAGCAAAGCACTTGGGTGACACACATCTGCTTGCATGCTCTTTAATCCAACACACAAGACCTGTAATGAAAAACTCTTACCTGCAAGTTCATGCAATAATGTTGTGCATAAACAAACAAAACATAAGAAACTCTAAACTAGCAGATAAGAACTTAGAAGGAACAACTCTGTTTGAGAGAGGAAGAGAAATATTTTCTTTAACACCTCTGGATCTAATAAATCCATAAAAGATGAACAAACCATCAAACAGCTCCTGCGAAACCACTTTCAGGAGATATTACTGCCCTTCACAGCAGTTAACTTAAAGGAACTGGGCCGGCTGGTGTGGGGAAGAAGGGAAAATATGATACCAAGAGGCTATAAAAGGCACTACCCAGCTTTAAACTTAGTTATGCTGTTAGTTTAAGGGAACTTTGTAGGCTGGTGTGAACTGGCAGCTTTTCTTCTAATACAGTTTGGAAAATAGCTTCAGGAGAACTTAAATGTGATGGTTTCACCGCTGTAAGCTCTACTTCTTCCACTGTCCTCACAGATCAATTCATCTTCAGGTTCCTGAGTGGTCTCAAGTCAGTCACTGGTAAGAGAGCTACCTTCAGTCTTTGAAATTCACACTGGTCAAGTAGTGCTGCACTCGCAACTGCCCTTGGAAATGTTTTGAAATACTGTGATTTCCTATAGAAGAGCCAAGGACTAATGCTCAGTTAAAAGAAGGTCTCAGCTGTGACTGAACATATTCTGAGTCTTACCTGTAACGAGTCAGGTATGTCATTCTGCTCACTGTTTTCTATAGGCCTGAAGAGCTCTTTCTTCTTTTCCCTGTCCCTCATATCAGGGCTAGCAGCACTAATGAGCATCTTCAGGTTAGCAGTGGGGGTCCAAGGGTCAGCCTGAGGTCTGTCAATGAGCTTAACAGGTGTCATTGGGTTTCTGTCCGGGGTGCAGCCCTTCTGCTTTGATAAGTCAACTGGATCGTTCTTAATGGGAGTCTTTGGGGCCATCCTGGATCGATCAAGTATATTTTCCTATTAAAAAAGGAAAAACAACAGTTCGACAATCAATTTCAATTGCTCTTACGAAGGTAATCTTAGGTGAGTCATGCCTTGGCACTCACCACTGTATTTAGTGCAGTTCTTCTGCATTCACTGGAAGCAGTGAAATATTCTATGCGATAGTATACAAGACACAACCCTGAATTACAGAAACTGAGGTCAAGCAGTCAAACTTGGCCTATGCTTTTAAGTTCCATTATTACAAGAGAGCATTGCCCATGAACATAAATAACCAGATTGGATTGAAAGAATGCATTGGTCACATTACACTTGAAAGGAAAATACGAGGTTCTGCTTGAAAAGTCTCCAATGAAAAGCCATGCTGGGAATGCAGCTTGGGCTGTCAAGAACATAACACTGAAATGAACTTCACATGCAAGGGGACCAAGCTTTACATCCATTCTATCCGCTGCTCAGAACTACAAAGAACTCAATAACCACATTCCTTGACCACAGCTGGGAGCTGCCAGAAGGAAAAGTCTAAGGTGTAAGCTGATTTTCATCATTCCTTGAATGAAGCGAAGCTCAATTCCCTCCAGTCTCTAGCTGCAACCCAGCCTTCTCTCATCTTCAGGGCCAGACTCCTTATCTCTGCCCTTACTGTGAGAACCCCCACTGCTGACCAATAACTAGCTGAAAGGAATTCATTCCAGAAAGCATCAGTGGCACGGAGAGACCAGCTTCTGAGCTACACAAGACAGTGTTTCACTGCAGCCTGTGGATGCAAGCAGGTCACAAAGGCTGAAGGAATGAGGAAGACAGAAGGTCACACTGGTGTCTTTGCAGGATGCATCAGGTGGCACAGAGAAGGAACTTTTTTTTGCCCTGAGAGAACAGCCTGTTCTCAGGCAATCCAGTTACCACTCAGTTTTACTTAGCCTCCCACAAACAGGACACTATGGGAGTTTTTTTTGGTTGTTGCTATTATTTCTCACTGGTTTCTAGATTTAGTCCCTTAAATTGACTGCACACACCTTGAATGGAATGTGAGAAAAAACAGCAGATGGCTTCTGGATAGCTTGCTGGAATTGGGACTCAAGAAAGCCCTCAAAACCACATAAACTGCTCTTAGACAACAAATCAGGATGGCAGCTGCTTGCTGTTTGCTTTGGCTGTGGCTTTTTTGGTGCTCACAAACACAGCAATTTGCCTTCTTCAGATCTACGTTTCCACTTAATTGTTTTTCAAAATGAGTTGAATTTTAAAAGCTCATTTAGATTGGATATAATTTTTTTTTTTTTTTTTTACTATAAGGGTGGGGAAGCACTGCAAAAGGTCGCCCAGAGAGGTGGCAGAAGCCCCATCCCTGGAGGAAACACTCAAGGCCAGGTTGGATGGGGCTCTGAACAATGTGATGTAGCTGTAGGTGTCTCAGTTCACTGCAGGGGAGTTGGACTAGATGGCCTTTAACGGTCTCTTCCAACTCAAAGGATTAAATGATTCTAATAACTTGTTCAAGTTTTGCTGTTTATCAGGAACAGTTCAGCTATCACTAGCAAGGTGACTCCAAATACCACTTCATGAAGTCCAATCCAGCCAGAAAGCACAACTAAAGCTGGCTTTTACCAGGAGCAGCTCTGCAACATACAGTGTGAGGATCAATCTGGCCCATCAAAAGCACTGCGTTCTGAGCAATGATACGGAATATTTGTGCGTACATTTATCTATGAATATCCCACAATGAGATAATAAGTATCTCCTTTCCCAATTAACAGCAGCCAGCTGTAACTGTGACAAATAGGGGTGAATTTAGAGGCGACAGTGCTTCTTGGACTACATACTTACATAGAGCTGGCACTCGGTATGTTCTTGCAAGTTCCCATCTGGCAACAAATCAACACTTTGCAGCAGAGGAAGTCCCTTTCCCCTCATGTTTCTGCTCACCATGGCTGGTGCCAGCGGGACCGCAGTGAGGGCCACTGGAGAACCCGCGGTTCCCCTACCTCAAACGTCCGTCCTTGTGCAGATATTGCAAAGGAGTAGCGGCAGCATTACTGCGAGATGCACACATCCATTCCGCTATCAGCCTCCCACACCCTGACGTCTGGAATGTCACAACTGCCCGTTGAGGTGAGCAGCCAGACTGATGAAAGCCCAGGTTCACCTTGATCCAAGGAGAGATGGCTCAGAGCGCAAGAGGGCTGCAGGTTAACCCGGGATGCACACAGGAGCGGGCACGTCTGCGAAGGAGCAGGAGCATAACGCGGCCCTCAGAGTGCCGGCCGGCCCTGGCAGGGGGCAGCGGCCCAGGCCCGGCTCGGAGTCGCCCGAGGGACACACCGCCGCACGGAGCGCTCCGTCCCGCGGCCCCGGGGAGGGCGGCGGTCCCGCTCCCGTCGAGCAGCACGACCCGCTCCGTTGCCGCGGCACGCCCGCAGGCGATCGGCATCCCGGGGCCGGCGGCGCGGCCAAAGCCCCAGACGAGCGTCGAACTCCGTATCGAGGCAGAGCCGGGACCCCTCCCGGGGAGCAGCGCCGCAGTGCCGCCCCCGCCCGCTGACAGCGCCCCGGGCAGGTGAGCGCCGCGCCCCGCGGTACACGCGTAGGGCCGCACCGCGCCTCACTCACCTTCTGCGCCGCCTCCGCCTCGGCGCGGCCTCGGCGGCTCGGCCGGACGGCCGCCAGGTCCCGCAGACTCAGGACGTTCGCCTCCATCTGCACAGAGAGAAGGCGCCTTCACGCCGGCCCTTAAGGGCAGCCCGCCCCGCCGGAGGGGGTTGGACGGGCGCGGGGCCGAGCGCGGCAGGAGGGCGCCCGGTGCCGGCGCGGCCTCACCTCGGCAGCGGCTGGGGCAGGGCCGGGGCCGTACCGCCCGCCCGCCCGCCGCTCCCGCCAGGCGCCGCAGTCCCCGCGCTGGCGCCCTCAGCCATCGCTTGCGCGATCCGGCCAATCACGCGCGGCCTGCCGGGGAGCGCCGGCCGCACCGCCGGCCAATCAGAACGCGGACGAGCGGCGCGCGGCAGCGCGGGACGAGGATCCCGCCCGCGCGGGGCCGCTTCGCTCCTTTTTTCTTCGCGCGGGCGCCGGCGGCCCGGCCCTCCCCTCCCCTCCCCTCCCCTCCCCCCGGCTCCTCCGCCCGAACGGCCGCGGGCGGCGCGGGGCCGCGGGAAGGCGCGCGCGGAGTTCGATCTGTGCTACAGTGGCCGGACGGGCACAAAGCTGGGGGAAAAGTGAAGGGAAAAGTACCCCAGTGACAGCTCTCTGCTCCGCTCTGAGCGGGAGATTCCTTCCCGAGCGATATTCAGTGTGCGGTGCAATTCAGCTATCTTTTTAAGCCGAGTTTGGGCTGAAGATAACTTTTCCTGTGCTGGCGGCAGCACTTGCTGCATCGCTGCTGCCCGGCTCTGTTGCGGGGGGGGAGGGGGAGCGGTCCTTCACCGAGCGCCCGGGACTCACGATTGAGTACCACAGAAAGAAGACTTCGGAGATAACGTATAAAATGTGTAACGATTCGTATTTGTTACTTCGCGAGGAATAAAAAGAAGCTTTTCTAATAGGGTAACAGGTAAACATCGAGCCTCTGGCACCAGCTTTAATTTTAAACCGCTCTCTGCCATTAGAGCGACCTGTGGCGTTGTGATGCACGTATTACCTGCATCCATCGCCCTGGGTTGGCTGTGCCCCCAGCGCCCCAGCTCGGCGCAGGGTGGGACGGCCGCTGGTGGGGGTGGGCACAGGGAGATCCTCACCAGTCACCGGTAAGGGAAAGACATATTGATAGGTGGGGCGGGGGAATTTGATTTATTACCAATTAATAAATAACAGAGCTGGGCAGCGAGAACTAAAAGCAAAATCTAACCATGTTCCCCCCACTCCTGTTTGCTTCCAGGTTTGTATGAGTGGTACCTGGATTAATGCATGTATTTTTCTATTTAATGTGAATATAATTGAAAAGTAAATATTCCCATCAATTTCATTCACTTTATTTCTAGACATGAAAATACAGTACTCTGTGCAGAGCATTGGAGCAGGTGCTCACAGAAGTAGGGGAGCCTCCCTGCCTGGTAATATTGAGGAGACGTGTGGATGTGGCTCCGAGGGACCTGGTTTAGTGACTGGAATGGGTAGGTCAGACTGATGGTTGGACCTGATGATCTTGAAGGTCTTTTTGAGCCCAAGTGTTTCTATGAGCTCCAGATGCCTTGCTTCAGGAATTTCCATTACCTTGTTCAGGTGTAGCCTTGCTGGAGGTCACGGTTGCCATTCACAGGAGGCAAACAGCTCTGCCCAGTGGGCAGTGCACCAGGGCATTCAGCTGGCCTGGGAAATCCCTCTGAAAGCTGAGTGACTGGTGAGGCTATGCCTCGATGCTGTTAGGAGTCGGAACTCAAGTAACCTGCCAAAGGTCACATAAGGAAGCAGGTAGCTCACTGAATCACATCTCTTTAATCAGGCTTGCACCTGAAAATCACTTCCAGCTGGTGCTGTTAGAATGCTGACTTTCACAAAGGTAGCATTACACCTCCAGCGATTACTGGATGGTGAAATTAAATTGTTATTAATGATCAGCTCTTTGTACAATTACAATTTCATTACTCTGCTCTGAATGAGATATAGTTTGCTTAATGTCCCGTAGCATAAACCTTCTTTGCTAGGGTTACAGATAGATGACTTTTCAGCAGAAAGATGCAAACAAAGAATCAGTGTTTAATTGTTTAACTAAGAATGTTTAATGTAATAATTATTAAAACAATTACTAAAGTATTACATAGTGAGACTAGAAAACCATAGGGATTGTTGGCAGAAACCTTGTCTTCCTGGGTAGATCATAACATCTTTACCCTGGACAACCCTCAATCTAAAAGATAAGGAGTTTGGGATATATATTGGGATGTATGGCTTCCATGTCATAGACACAGAGTACATTTTTCTCTGCCTTGACAGATTACCTTTAGTAAAAGTGCCTTAGTACCTCTGCTTAACTTGTTTAGATTCAACCTGAGATAAATCAGAAGTTCATAGATGCTATTTAGGCATGAGACCGTACCACCCACTGATTCAACTTAAATTCTGGAATTGTTTCTGCTGTGGAATATCAATGAAGTACACAACCATACAGCCATTTCTACCTAACATTCACAGAAAAAGCCTTGCTGTTCCATAAGACTGTTAGTAGTTTAACAGAAAGAAGGATGCACTCTGTGCTGCAAATATTCAAAACTGCTCTCTAGTGATCGTTTGCTACTATTTCATTGTATAAGATATCTCAACAGCACTAGTTTCCTCCATGGACCTACCACCTGAAAGTTTGGCTTGTTGAATTAGTAGTGAAAGAGACTGCCAAGTCTCTTCTTACAGATTAATGGTTTTCCTCCTGATTTCGGTCCAAAACCAGGACAGCAGTCCTCCCTCAATCACTTTAAAATTTCTGAGACCAAATGTGGAAAACATGGGTTTGAAAAGTAGGCTGTTACCTGAAAATGATGGATGTAAATGCTATAACAGAAGTCTCAGTATCACCCCAGCAGTGTGATTCTGTAAGAACATTTGCAGTCAGTGGTGAACTCTATCCACAAAGCATCTTCTGATGGAGGAACAAAATCAAGAGATGGATGAGCAAGAAGAAAAACAAAGTCCTGTACTTCTTAGCTTCCTAGTGCAGCAGTCCTGGCAAAGACTGCCATGCACACTCCTAGCTCATTTCATTACCCTGCCCAGTGTGCTTTGATCTTGTATGGTTGTCCCCAGATTATAAATCCTGAGGGAGCATTAGATCATCTGATCTGACCTCTTGTGTGTTGCAGGCTATTAAATTTCGTTCATTACCCTTGTATTGATCTAAAGGTCTTTTGCCTGGCTACAGCTTGTGTTCCAGTGATGCCTGTGGTATTGATCTGAACACAACAAAAGACTGTGAATTCATCATTTCCACTCTTATTAGTTTAAATATTATCCCATTCTCCCTATTAATTTTTTTCCCCTTACTTCTAATTTTATTTTGTCTTATTTCAGTTTCAAGCCATTACGTTCCTGTTGGGATTTTTGATGCTAAACTGCAGTACATTTCAAGCACTCCTTTTTTCCTATGTGAATGTTGGAACCATAAGCCAGTAACAAACTCAGAACGACAGCCTTTGTTTCTCTCTAAAAGCCATTTTCTGGTGCTCTCAAATGAATTTTTTTTTTTTTTTTATCAGATTCTCCATTTTTCCTGCACATATTTTTAAAATACAGATATCTCAGCTTTCTACTGTATTAAAAATCATTGCCCACTTCTAATCTACACTCTTTAGAAAACTGTATGCAAGAAGGTTCTCCTTCACCAGAAGAAAATACGAAACTTTATAGAGGTTTGTAATTTTATTTGGGAGTCCTTAATTTTTCACAAAGCAAATTATCGGATGAAATGTATGTATCAATCAAAGTATACACTTTCATTTCTTCAGCTACCATCCTTCCATGAAGATCTTAGTTTTGATAGATTTAGCACTTCAGTCAAGATGATAAAAAGGCTGCTCTGCTCCTTGCTTCCAATGCAGAGACTGCACTATCCCTACTTATACAGCACTGCAGCCAGAGCTCATTAATAACTGATTGTCACCTATGGGCTTTAGATCTTTCACAGTCTCTGCTCTGTAGCCCCACAGCTATTCAGGGGACCTGCATTGCCCCTTCCTAGATGAATAATGTGAGCACGTACGAATGTTTTCTGTTTGCAAATTGCTCTTCTCATCAAGCTACCCATATTCCTCTATGACAACTCTTCTCATCTGCAACTTTTATCAGTTTTTATTTTTTGTCTGCAAATTTTGCACCTGCTGGGAAGACAGCAGATATGGCTCTTTGTTTGCAGTATATCTTCAATGCTTATTGCTTTGGCAAGTTATCACACGTCACTGAAACTCTCACCAGATTCTCATGTAGTAAGGAGAACTACTGCTCCCTCATATTCCATGTGTGCTGTGTTTATGTGGCCTATCTGGTGCCAGTGCCTGAAGGTACGGCTACCAAAATATGAAGAAAATCTCTTCTTAATAAGCAAAACTGGGGAAAAGCTCTTCTGTTTACAGGACTGAGGAAGCTCTTAGGTATTTGTAAGGAATTGATCAGATTTAAATTTGAAGTGAAAGGGCACCTTAGGCAGACTTCAGCCTCCAAGAATAGATAGTTATTGTGAAAAAGGCCTCCACATTGTGACCACCACATCCCAGAAAATGAATCTGCTGGGGAAGAAGCACAGTAGGTTCTGCAACTAAATGGTTCCCATCAGCTAGGAAGGAAGTAGGCCGGAGCCTAGGCTGGACCACTGCCCCTCCCCAGCAGCTGTATTTACTGGCAGTATCTAGCTTGAGACTGGTACATACAGACAACAGGATAAAACAGGGACAAAGCTGAACCCCTCAACCTAGGTATCTGGAAGTGTTTATCTGTTTAAGATGGAGCCTGGTGCAACTGTCTTTGGAGCAACTGAACTTCTGGGTATGTCTTGAAACAGAAAGCGTATGCCACTCAGACAGCCCAGTGGCAATGTGTTATGTTGTCTGAAGGTTTAGGTTTAAGAAGTGCTTTTCTTGGCTCTTGAGCTCAAGCTGCTGTCATCTGACCCTGCACCCAGGCTTATAAACCTTATTGTAGTGAAGAACAGCTTCTTATTATGAACATACTTTTTAGCCTCTTTCCTTCCATTGTAAGTGGAATATTGGTCTGAGCTACCATTGCTTCTGTCATTTTTTTTTCTTCCTTGTCCTAACTCTTTCTTTTTGCCCCAAGCTTTCTTGTGCTTGCCCTATATCTATTCTACTACGCAAAGGAGTATTCCACCTGATTTTCAATTTCAATTTCAGTCCTTGCAGTCTGAGCAGAGACAGCTCTGTGCTTCTGTAGGTCACTAACTGCAATCTGGCAAAGCAGCAGTATTTACTAGCTGGACTGCTTCCACCAAAGCATTGCTTCCAGGCTGTGGTATGGAACAATACAGGTGCGCTCATGCAGTGCAGTCCCTGGAATAATAAACTAGTGCTGGGCTGGTTCTGCACAGAGCCCTATGAAGTGTCTCTACTTGCAGCGAGGTCAGGCTGTAATCCAGATAAATTGCCAATATGTAACTGAGCAGAGGTGACTATATATCTGAAGTCTCCTATGACTGCATTTTTGAAAATAGTGACACTGAAAGAAAGCAACAGTTCAGCATTGCATTTGATAGACAGCTGGAGCTTATTTGACCTGGAAAGGGAGGAGGACATTTAGCACCTTACAGGAGCAAGCCCTCTTGGTATTTGTGAGGATTTAGTATTATACTTACAGTGCACTTGAAGGAAAATAGAAGCCAACTGAAACTTATGGTTGGCACATCAAGGCTGTGATTTAATGAAATTTGTTCCATGATATGAAAGAAGGCTCTTGGAAGTGGAATGAATTGAAATACCTATGTGTAATGGTCCTGTCAGGGCTAGAGAACAGAATAACATTGTTATGATATAAGATGCATGGGCTATATTTATATTACAAAATCTCTCTTAAAAATTGCTTTCAGTGCTCTTCAATTTCTCTGATATTTGTAAGCCAAGAGTAATATTTTCCTCTTTCTCTGAGGTATGAATGTGGATGATTTGAAAGAGGTCAGCTAATGCCATAGAATAATACCAGAACCCTACCCCAATGGGCTTTAAAATGCCACCATAGAGTAAAGCTGTGAGTCTCTTAAATAAAAGCCAAGTACCATTTGTCTGTTGTTCAAGACATGCCCTACAATCCTCACAAATCAACTGAGGAACTGCTAAGAGCTTGGTGTAGTTTTAGGCATGACTTTCTGCAACAGCTCTCAATCACAGTGGAAGTGATTGAATGTAGTCCTAATTTACAAACTCGGAAAGACTGCCTACCCTCTAGACAGTTCCTTTTGTGTTTCCCTTTTTGCATTTCATGCTTGGATACACTACAGGGAAATCCACAGGAAAATCTCCTTTCTCACCAACCAGTCACATTTTCAAGTGAATGAATTTTTCACTTTTTTTGTTCGTTAACAAGTGTTTAAGCCTGATGTAGTCTTTTGGAAATAGATGGAGAGTAAGACTTTCTCATAGAGCATTTGGGATGTATTTTGAGCCACGCTTTACTAGAAAGATTCTCAAATTCACTTGCAGAATCATAGAACGGCTTGAGTTGGAAGGCACCTGGAAGACCTTCCAGTTTCACCCCCTGCCATGGGCAGGGACCCTTCCCACCAGCTCAGGTAGCCCAGAGCCCCATCCAACCTGCCCTTGAAACCTGCAGGGATGGACCAGCCACAGCTTCCCTGGGCAACCTGTTCCAGTGTTTCACCACCCTCACAGTAACAGGTTTCTTTAATTTAAACCTACTTAATTTAAACTTATTATCTTTTAGTTTAAAGCCATTAACCCTTGTATCACTGCACTCCCTGTTAAAGGATTTCTTTCTGGCTTTCTTGTGGGAAAATACAAACAGTATTTCCTGTGAAAGAAGAGATAACATTGTCTGAAATATAGCACATATCTAGATGTTTGGAACATGTCTACCCTCAACAAACTGCTTTCAGGCATCTTCTTGCTTGTGGCAGAGAAGTATTTGCTTAAGACATTAAAGGATAAGAGGATGATTTGGTAAAAAGTAATTTTAAATACAAAATCATGTAGAATCATTCGTAACAGTTCTTTGTATTCAGTAAAGCAAGGGTTTGTGCGCTGCCCTGTAAGTATGTTAAAGTGTGGGTTTATCTGAAGATGTAAAAAGGGATTTCCATGCTTAATGTAAACAATATTACTAAATTATCTTGATACCTAATTTGCATACTTTTGAACTGAACCATGAAGTCACATGCTCTAAAATCTTAGTGATACTGATGTGAACCAAGTCTCAACAAATGTGACGTATGAACTAATTACAGGAGAGGATGGGAAAGTGTATTAGCTCTTCAATTGCTTCTTGCTAGTTGACTTGCTGCAGCGTATGTGGGGTGGTTGACTAACAAAGATGAGGAGTTTCTCTTTATCGAGGCTACAATGGCCATTAATCATTGGATTTATTTACTTGTAGTTGATATTTAATAAATGAAGATTTCTCAGTATATTCTTAGAAACCCAAAATTCTTACTGATAAAATTAATTTGTTTTACATCTGTATTAAAAAAGATTGCACAATGTCAGTTTTTATCTTTTTGTCAAGTATTTTAAAACATGGAGGAGATAGGAAGAAGTAGGAGGAAGGACAGAAGGGAACATACCTAATGGGGTCTGTTTGGCCTGTTGGCTGCAGTTAACCTGTGCAAACACACTTGATATCCCTTTTATTGAAGACTACCACATGCAAACACAAAGTCGGTTGCAGAGAGGATGTCAGATGCAGGGAGGGTACCTTGAGCAAAGCTGACAATATCCAGAGATTCATAGATTATACCCAGTCACTGTAGTTACTGCTGCTGACTACAGGAGAAAGAAAAGATAGCCATGTCACATAAAGCCAAGGGCCTGCTCTGCCTAACGTCCTGTGTCCCACAGCAGGCAGGAGCAAATGCTTAAGGAGAATGCATGAAATAGGACTGTACAGAAAATGCCTTTCTCCCTCCTTATCCATCCCAGGCCCAGCACCATAGGGAACTTCCCGATATGGAGAACGCATCCAGACCGCCATGTTGAGCAGTCGCCTCGGGACCAGTCTGCACAAGCAGCCTCCTGAACTCCTTCTGGCTCTGCAGTGACAAGCTCCACAGGCTCATTATAAAGCATGGAAGGCACTTCACTTTGAAATGTGCTGCCTGACACAGTACAAAAGTTTTCTTTACATTAAGCTATCTGTTAAAACAGTAAAAATGAACTAATGAGAGGTCTGCTGTGGTAGCCAGCTATAGATTTATCTCCAAGTGCATTAATGCTACCATTTGATTTGCAGGTGTAAATTGAATATTTATGTGGCACTGCTGTTCTTATTCCCCTAAGCCCTCTACAGCGTATGAATGAGCTGCTGTATTTGAGCTGCAGTATGTGCAATCAGAGGCTTCTGGTTCCTTTGGGATTTCGGTTATAGCATGAAATTAATCTTTTTCAGCTACTCTGGTTGAGCAGGTGAAAAGTGAAAATAATTATCAAAGCACTGTGGCCTCTAGTAATTGTGTGAAACCTCTGAATATGCCTGCACTGCAGCTTGCTAACATAGTTTGCAATTGTCTCAAATGACACAGTGCTTAAAATAGATAACAGCGCTGTTTTATTCTTGAAATGCTGGAACGCTGCAAAAACCACGTAGTCACTCACATGGCTTTGAAAAGCCACTCATTTTCAGCACAAGCATTGAGTGAATTGCTTTTTCAACTTACTCAGTGCTCTTCTGACGTGCCCCAGGTAGCTGGGAACACAAGTAATTGGGCTCAGTGTGGTGGCTGTCTTTTTAGATGGAATGACGAGAACTGATTTTGCTGGTGCTGCCCACATTATCAAGAAAGAATACAGTATCTAACCAAGAGAACTGGCACCAAACTTAAATAGGAGCTACTGTTGCTTGTTTTGGCCAAATACCAAGAATGGCTAAATATAAGTTCAGAGCTTTCACTGCTTGGTGAAAACTGCTAATAATCTAGCTGCTTTTACTTAACCCTTCTCACTCACTGAGGAATCAAAATAATTTCCAGAAAAGTCAGTGGCTTCTTCTTTTGCCTTCTTTTTTTTCAGCTAGACCTTTGCTGAAAATGTTTTAAAATGTTCAGTACGAATGAGAAACCTAAAGATACTTAGGAGGGTTGTGAAGGAACAACTTATTCAACAGCTTGTAAGAAAGTAGTACAGGAGAAATCTGAGCAGATGTATCCTGGCCTTGCTTGAAACAGACTTCCTTCCAGATTAGGAGTGATGTTCCTCCTCATCTGTGCATCAACAGAAATAATAATAACTAGAGTCAGCAAAGGATCCATTGTCTAAAGGCTGGGAACTGCACCTGAGCAGACTTTGATGTCCAGAGCTAGCAACTCATGCTCCTATGAGGAAGATTGGGGCATCTAGGAATAATGGTTAGACAAATCTGCCTCTGAGATCTATCCTCCTCAGCTTTCAGGAAAGGAAGACTAACAGGCGCTAGGACAGCTTGGTACCCGAAATTCAAGAGGTGTTTTCAATCTTGTGTTTTTAACCAGCTTATGGCCAAGGGAAGATACTTGAAACAGATTGTAGGCACAGAAGAGCAGCAGGATTCCAGATCATTCTGCTGTCAGCTGGGTTAGACATGTCCCAGGCTCAGCATATCAGATGCTGAATATCCAGTTCTGTCCTTTTCACAGCAGGACCTTGGCTTTAGGAATTCCACACACAGCCTGGCAGTGCCCAAACCACCATGAAACTGAGATCCAGCTCGGGCTAAGGCATAGGTGCTAAATGTTCTCGATTATGTTGCTTATGAGCACTTCTACTTGTTTTGGAGAAGTCACACAGAAAGTTAGTAGCAAATTTTCCTAGGGGACTGGAGAGAAATGCTGAGTGATTTGGAAGTTGCATCCCCCTACCACCTCTAGTGGGACATCTTGGTTGCACTTAGCCCAGGAATAGCAGATGTTCCTAAGCACTTAGCTCATGTGAAAACATAATTTTTTTGTGCAAACCATGGCACAAATGAGTCTGCTATCGTTAGTCACTAGTGTCACTGACTCAGGGTCAGAATCTTGCTGTCATCTCTAAAGATGAGTGCCAAGGGTTTACAGGCATGAAATGCTCTTGCTTTGCTCAAGACTTACTGATAACTCCTCTAGCTGGGGATGGGGTACAACCTCTCTGCTTGTAAAGCAGCATGTAATATCAGTCTCAAAAACATGTAGGTTGATTGGTTAAAGTTTTTGCATTCTCCTGGAAATTGGTAAACATGCCGAAGCCAAATTATGCAAAAAGTACATGTGAACTTCATGACATCAGTCATGGACATTGCCTAATTGAATCTCTTGGGGTTTTGCTTTTCTTATACTGTCTGTATGGATACAGTGATATAGTGTAGGATTTGATACATGAAGATGCTGATGTTTAGAATGATTGACTGTCTGTCAGTATTGATTCTGGAAATCAACTGTTGCTGAAACAAATCTGACAGAATAAAATGTCAAAGTGTATATCTGTCACTCCTCATTTGTCCTTTGTGGCCATTTTTATAGGTGTGATATGGGCATCTAAAATGAAAAAAACGTATTAATAGCTCAGAGGTGAAATAAAAGTTGATGAGTATAGGATGTGGTAAAAAAAAATTCAATGGGCCACTTTCTGCTTGCCAAGTGATTTCAAAGAAAGTACATTGATATACCACCTGTTCACTGATCAAGGTAACTCTAACTCAAGTGTGAAAGGCCTTACTTATTAAACTAGAGGGAAGAACAGAAATACATACTTCAGCTACACACTTCACACTTCAGCTCCTTTTAAGACTTATGAAATATTGTGTGGCTATTATATTCCTACAGAAAATTCGTGAGTTATGCTATGCATGTCATGTAGGCAGAAGGTAAATTTCAGCATGCTGTAGACAGGAACTCTGGTTTATGCTGTCACCAGATTTGAGTTTAGGTGTTTGTTTCCCTTACTGCAGCACAGGGGCTTGTTCTGCTGTTATTTCTCTGGACACTTCCCACTTCAAGAACTCTTTGATATCTTGCGGCTTCAATACTCTGTACTTTACCTGTAGCACTCCTATGGTGCCCCTTTTCAAATTTTTAATGATGGAAGTGTTTACCTTTTGATATGTCGATGGGATGCTCTGTCTGAGACCGCCCGTGAGACCAAATGGGTACAAGTCTATAAGGCCAGACATCACACATCTCCTGGTCCTGAAGGAACTGCATGATGCGATTGCCAAACCACTCTTCATCGTATTTCAGAAGTCATGACTGTCAGGCAAAGACTCCAGTGACTCACTGAGAACAACCCTGTGGAGAAGGCCTTGGGGGTTCTGTTGAACAAAAAGTGTGACATGAGCCAGATGTGTTTTCTTGCAGCCTGGAAGGCCAACAGTATCTTGGGCTGCATCAAAGAAGGGAGGCCAGCAGGGAGAGGGAGGGAATTATACCCCTCTACGCTGTTCTTGTAAGGCCTCACCTGGAGTACTGTATCCATGCTTGAGGCCCCCAGTACAAGAAGGATGTGGAGCTGTTGGAGTGGATCCATAGAGGGCCATGAAGATGATCAGAGGGCTGGACCTCTCCTGTGAAGAGAGGTTGAGGGAGCTCGGCTTGTTCAGCCTGGAGATGAGAAGGCTCTGGGGAGACCTCCTTGTGACCTTCTGATACTTAAAAGGAGTTAACAGACAGGAGGGAGGTAGACTTTTTACATGTTCTGATAGTGATAGGACAAAAGGGAACAGTTTTAAAGTAAAAGAGATTTAGGTTAGAAGTCAGGAGGAAATTTTTCACTGAGAGGGTGGAGAGTCACTGGAACTGGTTACCCAGTTGTGGATGCCTCATCTCTGGAGGCGTTCAAGGCCAGGGATGGGGCCCCAGGAAACCTGATCTAATGTAAAGTGTCCCTACCCACGGCTGGGAGTTTGGAACTAGATGATCTTTGAGGTCCCTTCCAATCCAAGCCATTCTATGATTCTGTGAATTCAGGGTAGATGCTCTTGTCTTTTATTTCTGTAAATTTCTGTTTATTTCTCACTGAAAGACACAAGTGTACTTTGCACTGGATGAGTGTTTGAGAACTTCTCATGTCATTCATTTGTATTAACCCTGTGTGTTTTATTGAGAACTGTATTGTTGACGCACATCTCTAAAATACATTTTCTTTTCTTACAGAAGTGCAGCGTGTGCTTCTGCAGAGTATTTAAGGAGGCATTCTTGGAAAGGGGTATTTATACATACAATTATGTAATTGTATTTTGCAGGAAACTGCCTTTTATGAGCATCTGGACTTCCCTGTTCAGTAAGCTGTTTAATATAACTAGTCTTGGATCCAGATTCAGGTATCTGATCTTGATGAAATCACCATCAGTATCATTAATTAAGTAAAAAGATATGGCTAACACGATTCAGCCTGGACTTTAATCTTTAAATATACTTGATTTTTCCAGTCAATTTGACAAGGAGGCAACAAGAAAAGTAAATGGAGATAGAAAGGAAGTTAGATAACACGTGCTGCAGCTGTGTTCAAGGTGTAGTAGTTGTCCTCGCTGCTCTTTCCAAACTCTCCATCACTTGCCTTTCTGGTGGTCGGTGGATTGTTTGCCTTTCTGCTGTTTTAATCTCTGCAGTGATTTGACTCAACAAAACACACGCACTCTCACATCCAGGTTATATTCATTTCATGCTTTCTTCAGCAGGTGTGCAGGTTTAGGAGTTCCTGTCCCTAGACACAAAAGGATTGTTTTGACCCAGAGCATTTGCCCGGCCCAGCTCCCAGCTCAGCCCCACATGTGCCTGGCACAGGGATGGGACACTGTGCAGTGGGAATCTGAGGGTATGTGAAGGCAAGAAGAAGAGAGAAGCAAGAACTTCTTGGGACAGGACTGACTTCTGTAGGTCTACATGGAGACCAAGGGCAGGGCTGGCATCCCATGGGTGCTATTTCTTCTTGCAAAGCTGTCTTCAGGGGCTACTGATCTTTCCATAGCTCTCGTTTTCCTCCATCTCCATTCTGCAGTTCAAAACCATTTTAGCGTGACATTTTTTTCTGTGGCTGCTATGCATGGCAAACCATAAAGTGTACCAGATCTTATAAAAAGGGGAAAAGGCGAAATAAATTCTTCTAAATTAGATTTCCAGCAGAAGGTAAAGATGATGGTGTTGAACTAAAGAAGATGTGTGGTTTTGATTTGTCAGGCCCTATCTTAGAAAGCCTTCTCCCTTCAGCTGTCACAGCAGGGCAACAGCAGGGCTGCGAGGTGCTGTCTGTAATGTCTCCACTGGTCTGATGTAGCTGATACTGATGTACGCAAACTTTTATAAGCCTGAAGAAGTTTTGGCCATGCAGCTGCTTGTACTGCTTGGACAAGCAGAGAACTGTCTGGAACAGATCTTCAGATATTGCCCTGTTACATGGGAGTCCTGTGGTAGCAAGGAATGGTGAGGCTGTGCTGTAACACAGCCCTTTCCTGCATGATGGCCCAAAGGCAAAGCTGAGCGTGTCGGGAGGAGCAGTGAGAGCTGGTGTACAAGCCTTTTAAAAACATTTCTTATTAAGAAAAAATGTTTTCTCACATCTTAGCTATAGTAAAATGCAGACTTAGCAGAATTAATTTTGTACCTTGGTACTAGTATGTAAAGTTACGGGTTTGGTTCAGCAACATCTTGATGAAATTTTATGCCCTGAGGGTTTTGTTACTATTTTTGTTTTGTTTTTAAACCAACGGTGCCAAACAAGATGAGCAGAATGGTGCTTTCCTGTGCTGAAGTACTTGAAATATTCGTTTATTTTATTCATATTCCCCTTTATAGTCACGGGCTATAAAATAGCTTCCATAGCAAAGTTTATTAAAAGGAAAAGGGCTCTTAGAAGTGGTCTTGCTTTCCTGTTAACTGCTATTTGCTTCACATCTTGAAGTCACATGTTAAATGCAGTACTTAAAGCCATCCAATATTAATATAAATAATGTGGGCAAATATGCCATTTTACTTCTTAAAAAGCCAAAAATACACGTCAGTTTTGAAGGTTAAAGCATCTCTAAAGTGTTGCCAGTTTCAGTGGCTATAAAAACTTCTGCATAAGTTTCCATCAATCTTAAGTTCTCCAGACTCCCAAGGCAAAACCCAACGTATCCAGTGATCATTTGAGTCAGGTGCATCTAAACAGCGCTTACTGATGGAAGATACATGGAAAGCTGTATCCAGCAAGAGTATTTCAGGCATTGACTTGGACCCTTCTTATTTATAAAGTGCTGGTATTAGTTATTAAAACAGCAAAAGAAAAAGAGTTGGAAGCAAAACTATTTGCTTTGGCTTCTTTCAAAGAGAGTGTCATATAGCCATCGTGTTCCCATGTGCTATTAATTGATTCTAGTTAGATTGTGCAGTATTTGAAGAGTGTTTCTGTAGCAGAGGATTTTAAAAACAAATATTGCTGTAATAATTATTGGGGAGCAGAGGAGCACTAGCTGGGGAAGCACAAGGTATGGGCTCTCTGGCTGCTTCATTGAGTGGCACAGATACAGCACTGCTTTGTGTCATAGAGAGCAGTGAGGAAGATCCTGGTACTAATCCTAGTATTAGAAATCTAATGATGAAACTATCAAAATATGGTGACTACGCAGTGCTCTGTTTATACAAACTTGTTTTGTTCAAATGTAGATATTCTGAAGCGAGATCTTTGGTCTGTCCACAGGAAATGAACCCAGGAAGGCTGCTGCAGATCTGCCTGAGCAAAAAGTCTCTTCTCTTCTACGCCATACAGGCGCCTGTTTGCCGCTCAGCAACCGGTAACATTTCTGCCTGAGAATGACTTGATTTTCATCCCTGTATTTTTTGGCACTTTGTAAGGGGCATCTGTCATTTCCTCCAGCAGCCTACAAGCCTGAGCTTGTTTTCACAGTCATCTGGTAGATACTCCCAGCAGGAGCAGTGTGTCACCTTCTGTCAAAGGGGCGGCAAGGTGAGAAGAAAAGAGAGACAAAGGAAGGATAATCAATTAATGAGGCAAAAGGTTAGAAGCATGTAGCAACAGGTATCCTAAAACGAACAGATTTACGTTAATTGTCACTCCTAAAAACCACAGGAAGTTGTGTTACAAAAAAGTGGAAGTCTTCTTGTGCTCTTCCAGCTTTTTGTAATATTGTTCAGTGTTATGGAGTTAGAAAAGCTACTAATAGTATGGTAAGTAGGATGTTAAAGGAATATAAATAATATAATATATATATATATATAATATAAAATATAATAAAGGGGATCTGGGAATGAGTAAGGAACCTGATTGCCCAACCAGGAAGCAAACGTGTGTATTTGTTTTTGATTGCCAGTAGTCATATAGCTTCCCTATACCTTTGGACGTGTTGTTAGCACACACTGTCAGCTACCTGTGGAACAAGGTGGAGGGAAATAGTGAATGAGGGGTGGAGAGGCAATACACCAGAGCAAAACAGTGACATGGGAGGTTGTGATAGTCATTTAACTGCACAAATTTAAAGCCCAGAAAACAACTTGTGCCTATGTATGGGTGTCATTTTCTAGAGAGTCTACCAGCACACCTGTCCGCAAGGTCATCTTTTTCATCTTTTCACAATAGGTCAGATTCCCATTTCTAGAGTTAACATTTCTGTTCCAACATGAGGAAAATGGTGCTGTGCAACAGGAACTGTTTATTATGAAGAACTGGTCCCAGAGTCACAAAGGCACTGTGGGAAGGGGCACCATCCAGCACTTGTGGAAAACATAGTGTTTGCCTGTGAGCTTGTGGCTGTCACTACTGTTGTTCAGACAGAAGGACAGAGACTGTAGCAGCAGATAGAAAGAGCCTGAGGAAGGTGCAGATGAGGTCAAACGTCGAAATATCTTGGTACAGGCTCGGGGTGGGCTGATTAGTTGACAGCTGACAAGAGAGATTATGCTGAGATATTGGACTCCCATAGAAAGGAGACTTTTCTTCTCAAGGATCCTAAAGATCTATGTAGCTGTCAGCCTGCTGCTTGGACAGCCTGCTGTCTCTGCCTTCTCCCAGCTGATTTCCCTCTGCCATAAAGAGATTTCAAGGGTACTATGTCATCTCCTGCTTTCCTGTGCTGAGAAGTAGCCCCTGTGGGCACCGCACTAGAAGTGGCAGCTCTGAAAACTTAAGGACAGAATATTAATGTATTAATGCCTTCCTTCTGGCTTTAAGCACAGAGCCTACCTGAAGATGGGACAAGGATTCCCAAGGCCTGCTGCAGCCTGATGCCTCACAGTTGGAGGCTCAGCCCCTGAGAAGGAGCTGGAGTGGCTTCAGGTCCCTGCCACCTGCAGCTCAGGGTGGACAGCTAATGCCATTCAAACATCTAGCTAGTCCAGAAGGACAGCATCATGGCAAAGAAGGTGTTGGCAAAAGGAGTGGCAGGGAACAAAAGGCACAAAAAAACTGAAGCCCATTGGGCTCCCTCAGGCCCTCCAGAAACTGATGCAGTTTTGCTTCTTCCTTTTATCACCAGCCTCATAACGTTTGGTCTTTCTCCTGAGTAACTTTCTCACAGCCAGCGCTCAAGGAAAACTTTCATCATCATCATCTTCAAAGATGGAAGCTGCCTTTAAAGAAAAGCACAAAAACATAAATCCTAAGAATATCAGTGCAAAAAATTGCAACTTAAAAACAAGCTTTGTGATATATCTTGTGGCCATTTTTTATATCTGAGTTGTGGCTCTGGGCTTGTTTCTCGTTCTGAGCTTAGCCTTCTGCACATGAGCTTCAGAATTGTCCTCTCCCCTGTGGCCATGGAGGAAAAGAGGGACTTTGCAAATCCCAGCTCTGAGTGTGACGTGCAAGCTGAGCATGCTGGAATCAGGGGAGGTATTGCTGAGAATGAATGAACTGCCTTGAAATGTTTGTGCCTATTTATTATGTCAGTTGAGGAATGTTTTACATAGGCTAAACTAGTGTGAGACTTAAAGAGGCCTTGCACAGGGGCTAGGACATGGGCCTTCTCTCAACCCACACATGAAATGGGCTGCTCCTGCAGCAAGCCCCACAAGTGTGGGCTCCCATGTTCTTTGTTACTCTCATTCAGCTCTCTGTTGTATCGCTGATGGAAGTCGGTAGTTCAAGTGGAGACTAAATCCTATTGCTAGACAACAGTTTCAGGATGCCCAATTGTCCCAGACTTTTCATCAGATTCCTTCTGAAATGGGAGCCACAGCCCTGTGATTGTCCTCTACTGGCTTATAGGTAGTGGTGATCTCGTGTCCTGCCATGTATGGGCCCCTCTGGCTATTAGTATTTTAGTAGTCCCTTCTGCCCACAAAGCAGTATTTCCTGTGCTCCATATTATTGCTTATCCTGAGTATTTCTAAAAGCTATGCTTTTCTGTGATATGAGGGGAAAAGAACCTCCAACCAAACATTAAAAAATGCAAAGACAGTCCATTTTGCGATATATCGTTTTAATTTCCTTTTTTTGTGATTATGTGCCTATTAATCTGATCTTTTTGTTCCATATTTTTCCTGCACTGCAATATATGGGGATCGTTTGTTTGATTACTGTAGTAGAAACCTGATGAAATGGCAAAAGTCTATCAAATGGGCACTACAGTCAAGGGATTTATTAGGCAAAGGCACCTTTATGCTGCTTTATGTAAAAACATTGTACAACTGATCTGGTAAAATATACACTGACTTCAAGGGAAGTAGTATAGAACACTTCAGAGCCTTGAGAATGGCCAGCCATGTATTATGCCTATATATGTCTACATTACTATTTTATCGAACAAGGATAAAAAGAAGAAAATCAATCGTATTCAAGCAACCTAGAACTACCAAATACATCTTCAACTGCGTTAGGCAAATATTTTTTATCCATTTATTTGGACAAATACTTTGGCTTGATCATAAACAAAATAAAAATGTGTTTTTATCTCTGGTCAATTTGAGTGTTGTTGCAGACATAATGGAACAAAAAGGCAGAATAGCCTAAGGATACATGTTCTGTCTGAGGAGCCAGCAATTTCTTTTCTTTGCACTTGAGTGAATGTTTGTTTTGGGAAGAAAATGTTCTTGTACCTGGAAACAAAATATTTCTCAATATCTTGGCTTTGATTTCAACACTGAACATATTTTTTTTAGAAGAATGCAGTTAAAATAACTGTTCTGGAAACATAAATAGAATCTAGCCTCTGAACATGTAGTAAAAAGAAATGTGAAAATCTAAATTTGAAGTAAGATTTCATGTAGCTGGGGAAATTTCTACCAAGTAAAGTTTAACAAAAAGCCTGAATCTGGACATTTTAAAAAACATTTCATGTAGCTCTACTCCAGTTGGGGAATTTTAATCTATTTCTAGAGGGAGCTGTGCTATATACTTCCAGTTTGCTAAGATTCTGCTTCTCATTGAAGATCACTCACTGAACCAAAGAAATCCAGGCTTGACTCAAACTAATTAAGTTTGTGAGGATTTACAAACAGAAGTCAAAATTTTGCCAGAAAAATATTTAGTGGGAAACTGAGTAGAAGCTCAAACCTCTTTCTGTAAATTGAACAGCTTTCATTGGAGCTCTGGCTAGGAGTACAAGGCTTAGGGGATATCTTTGATTTAAAGAGGGATTTTCAGAGCACAAAATGAAAACAAAATGCTGAGGGACCAAAATATTTTATAAACTTTTCCTGATAGGCTGTGCAGAATGTCTGAATAGCTGAATAGATGATCAGTCTCCAGATGGAAAGCTGATTTGCTGTAACCTGGCCTGTGCATGCACTCCTAACTTGGTGCAGCAGCAGAGCAAAATATGCTAAGCTAAATTAAATATATAAGTTCTATTATTCCTCCGTTACAGTGAGTCAGAAGCGTGCAGATGGTTAGTTGAAATTCTGCAGATGATGAGTCAGCTTCTCAGACCACAGTAACTTAACCTGATTGCCTGTGGTGGTATTCTGCCATTACCAAAACATGAAAAAACCAACAGATTTAATGTTTCACTCTTAGCAGTATTGGACCTGATACCACACACATGGCACCTGGGTGCAGCACAGTCCAGTAACATTCTCCAGAGTCTGCACACAGCCCCATAGTTTCCCTTCCTGTGTTCTTTCTGGAAGGTGAAATCTTGAGTGAGGTGGGAGGTTTTCAGTCTGGCACATTCATGTATTTTTATATCGACTCTGAGTCAGCCTGAACAGTCATGAGCACAGTTAAGGATCAGAGACCCATCCATTTTAACGGATGTGTGCTGATGAATGCCATGAAGACTTGGAGACAAGAGCCAGTTCCATAAATGCAAGCATGGCCAGTTTGTCAGTTACAGGATTTAGGCTCTTTGAGGTAAATCTGATTTGTTTTGTAACTGTGCTTGTTTTGGTTAATGTTAGGGAAAACCTTACTTAATAAAACCCCAACTGGCCCAGTACAGTGAGCTGGTCAAGTTGGCTTTCTGATCCACATTCTGTAAAACAAGATTATTATTTACACTTGCACTGAGCTTTTCCAGTTTGCTCCACCTCTCACACAGCATGCTGCACAACTGACTGGTAAGAGATGCTCAGAGAATGATAGAACAATTCTCCAGAGGGTGAACCCACTCCTGTCCAGGAGAGGTCCCACAGGAGATAATTTTCTGAAGCAGGAAGAGATGAAGGCATAGAGCTAGGCAGCCCAATTCGGCTTCTTAAACAGAAATGCCCATTGACATCTGAGAGATCCAGTGAAATGTGGATGGTACCCAAGAGTTGTGCATGGGGTTGCCAAATATGACACAGGGCCTTTGGAAGTCTTGCACCTTTGTGGAGGGGTAGCTGGAAGTGTTTGGAGACATCTTAGAGCGCTTGATACCATTCAGTGGTGCGTGACATGAAGAACTCCTCCATTTTCCAGTTAGAAAAGTTTTGCTGCTTTAAGGGAGAACAGGAAATACCCAGACCAGGTTTGTCCAGAGTGAAATGGAGCTGGTGGGGAAAGAATTGGAGGTGAAGAGTCTAGAACAAGGATGGCTGATTTTCTGATGGGGAACAGGAAGAGAGGTTTCGGATGGAGTTACAGATCCAGACTGACAGGAAAACATTTGCACTATTTTCTTCTGCATTTACCTTGATTAAGCTAGAGGCTAAACAGTAGAGAACTCAACTTTGCATCAAATGCTGTATTTTTCAGTAAAACCACTACAATTGCTGTCTGCCTGGCCTGTTGTAGATGAGCCACTGTCTTACTGACCATGGAGGAGTGAAAGATGGCCCAGTCATGGTGCCTTAATGTCCTTCCCAGACACCACTGGGAATCCCAGTCAGCCCTGAGGAGCAATGTTGCACTGGCACCCAACAAAGCAGAAGTCTTAATGAACCATTTACTATTCTGTTAGTTTCAGCAGCCAGTGGCATATTATTAATCCTGCTTTGAATGATTAAATCTTAAGATGATTCTCTTCAAAGTCTTCTCATTCATTGCACAATAAGCTCTATTTGCCATGTTCTACATTGAGCTATTTTTTTATTGTATGAAGTACTGAAAAAAATTACTATCTTCTTAACTATTTCAGAATAGGATATTTTCAGTAAGACACAGCATTTTATCTTATAAAAACAAAAATACAACACTTCTAATCCTTTGTTAGGATGCAGCTGTTCACTCATTCCGTTTTTTTTCCCCATTCAATCTTTCTTGAGGGAGAAGGGAAGAGAATTTGTTTGTTTGCTGTTGAAAAGAGATATAAACTGGTGAGCAGCACTTGACAGAATCATCTCAGCCAACAGGTAACTGAGCCTGTGTACAGGAACCAAAAAAGACAAAATAGATGTCTACAGCAAAGTTTAAAGTAGACATAGTGCAGAATGGCATGAGATACTTGCCTCTGCTTAATTTTTAACATAGATCATTCCATAGAGGTCAACCTGGAAGAAAGCTATGTGATTAACAGCAGAGATAGCAGTGAGCAGAGCTTGACAAACCCTGCAGAAAGGGATCCTTAAGACTATCTGAATGAGCAGATGGTTGCTTCTGGAATCAGAGAGGAAGCAAACTTTATGAGCCTAGTGAATGACAGAGGTGAGGATGGAGGTGGAGATGATATGGCATGTCTGGAAGTTGCTATTAGATCATGCATGGCAATTTTAGGTTTTAGAACCTCGCTTTCACAATAGCATTTTGTAGCTAGTCACACAGCTGTAGCTCCATGTTATTAAGTAGACAGACAGCAGGCAGCATTTATACACAATATGTTTTTCATATTCTTCTTTTTCCGTGAAATACTGTCTGAAATTTATTCTTCCACACAGTAGATCACTTGCTAACAAAAATGAAAAAAAGTTTCATCTACTCTGGATCTCTTTCAATTTTAAGTTCAGAGCTGTGAAAACAGGGAGCCAAAGACATTTCAAAGCCAGGCTGTCTGCCATTTTTTGAGATAGGGAAACTTGAGTTTGATAGCATCACCTGAAATCACCAGTAGGATAAACTGGTCCTTGAAGTAGGCTGAAATTATCCATGAAGCATGTAGCAAAACAACAAGATGTTGTCAAAAAGAATGAAGGTGGGTTTTTTTTGTTGTTGTTGTTTGGTTTTATGAAGCTGTGGATATAGCAAAAAAATGTGTTTGCGTGAAGGAATCAGACATCTCTGTATGATATAGCATAGATCTGTAGTGAAAACTAAGTAGTACAGAAAATTATCAAATATATGTGGTAGTTTCATTTGTTGATCATTATTCTGCTTTTTTTTTTTTGGCAATTCACTGTGAGAAAAGGAGTGATGAAAAGCTGGAAAAAGTGCCATAACCCTTATTCCACTCAAACTGCAGAAGGTGAGTGGCAGTATTTAGGAAAAGTGGTTGTTTTGGGGAGAGGAATAAGTTTTCAGTTACTTTTCATATACAGAAAGATGAGTTACCTGTGATTTGGATTCATTAAATTAAATTTCCACTTCAGGTAAAGACAGATAAATACCATCCTGGTAGTCTACTTTTTCTGGTTGTTCCCAGTTTTTAATTCATATTTTCAAACACTGTTCATAAAGTCTTTTTCTGTGTACTGTACAGATTTTATTCAGAGTGCCTTCTTTGCTCAAGACTTTATAGCCAGCCTTAAAATTTCAAACAGTGGTAGTGGAACCAGGATAGTGTCATGTGAGTCAGTGCTGCTGCAAGTCCAAGTGCTTATCTTCATCACAATCATTGTAACAGGCATATATATTATCACTTGAATAGTCTTCACTCTGTTTTTGAAGAATAGTTAGTTCTGGTACCCATGTGATAAAAAACAGCTGTAATGTAAATACTACTCTCATAGTTAGACCTACACCACAATTGTTCTTACCTGGTGCCCTCAGCAACATGGTTTGAGACTTCTGACATCACATTTTCCACTCACCAGAGAATCTTTCAATCTGCCACTACATACACATATTAGCAATAAGACTGGATGTGTAAGTTCACACAATTACTGCAACGCTGATTTTCATTTTGAACTGACGTTACATGTTGTATTCATGACTCTGGGCTGCTATATGTGTTTCCAAGGGTTCTTTGGTTTACAAAAAGACCCATGTACAACTGTGTTGTGCTCATTGTGGATGTGAGCGATGGAAAAATATGAGTGGAGTTTAAAATGGCAGTAACCTTTTATTTTTATTGTAGTGTTGTGCTTCTCATCATTCTTACATCTCTTATCAAGCCATAACAGTTGTTGTGCTTATCTATGCTGTATTATTCTTCATATTATGACCAGGCTGTAGTATGGCAAAGTTCCTTCATTGCATCTGCAGGTACTGCATTTTACTCAGTGTTGCCTTCTGCACTGTCAAATTATTTGTTGGAGAAGATACAGAATGGGTCATGAAATTGCTAAAGAACTAGCAAGGCTCTAGGTTACCAGTATGAGTCACCTTCAGTTAGTAAACAAATGTAATCAACGTCCGTACTGCTTTTAATCTGTATGGAAGTCAGTTGAAGTTGTCTGTCCCCCAGGATGCTGCCAGAAGAGAGGACAGTTATGATCCAGCAGTTTCAATGGGGGAGCACTTACCTCTTGTACAATGGGCTTTTTAAAAATAGCTTTTGGTGCTTTCTGTATTGTAGTGATATTGTTCTGGTGTTCTGACCAGGTGAGTGACAGGCAGCTCCCAAGATCACTGATACAGTAAGGGCTTGTTAGTGGAAAATGCTAAGTAGTTATGATGGGAGACATTTGAATGACGTGTAAGAGTTTCTTGCAAGATTTGCTTGTCCCAGGCAACACTTCAACCACAGCTTACTTAATTGTTCTGTTATATTAATAACAAGAACAGGTGAGATAGCCATGCTCAAGTCTCTTGACCACGTTAGTGCTCAGCCTTTGAGCTGAATCCTCAGGAACTGTGTCATTTTTTTTATTGGGTTTGCGCTAAAATTTCATTTACAACGTGTATTTATGAAAGCTGCTGGTATAAGCTTTTTATTTCTCGTAGTGTTATGAATGTATTCTGTCTTTGCAGGAAAATGTAGAGAGCATTTAGAGATCCAGTCCTATGCTGAAGGTTCTTCTACTTACAAGTGTCCTTGCTAATACACCAGTACACACCACGTACTGAGTAGATACGGCAGTAGAGAACACAGTCAGATGACTGAAGGCCTGGAATAGCCTTAGTGAGTGCTATTTACTATTTTATGTTTATGTCCCATTTATGGTGCAGATCTGAGAAAAAAAAAAAAAAAAGAACAGATGTTACTGATGTTACCACCTTTGCATGTTGTGAGAGAAAGCCATTGCCAAAATTAGAGAGAGAGACTGACAAACTGTGAGCTAAAGCACACATAATTGTTTCTGTGAGCTCTAAAAATCAATTTTTGAGCCTTGGCAGTGTACAAGCCGTTAAATTTCCCACTAAGTCTCTAAACAAATTCATTGAAAAATGTTATATTATGAAACTGAAATTCATGAATACTTGCAAAAGCATATAGAAAAGAAGCGGCAAATAGAAATTCAACTTCTAACATTTCTAAATGCCTGTAATGTATTTAAATCACCCATATGAGCTAGGAATCATATGACCTCTCCTTGAAATGAAACGTTCAGCAAATTATTTCTATAGTATTCAAATGAAAACAAGAAGCTACCTATATCAATAGAACAGGAGAGGTAAAAGCAGTATTTCTCACTGTCATACTTCTGAAAGTGTTGGTAAGTAGTACATGCTGTGGATTGACTGTATGTCAGCTTTCCTTTTTCTTTTCTTTCAGCTGTATGTGGCACTGATCAAGGAGCTGTCAGCACAGTGCCTCTCTGCATGGAGGCAAGGGGCATTCTGAGTACACATCAACACAGGTACAAGAATCTGAAATGAATGCTAAATAAATGGTCACTTGCTCTGCCAGACTGCAGCTAGCAGAGCTCAGCTATGGGATGAGATCTCTGAATGGTTACCTAAATCACAAGAAAAAGGCTCTGGTTGTTTGACCTTTAAGAAATTAATTGGTAAAGCAAATCTTACCAAGCCTACACTTGCAGATGCTTTGACTGTACAGGACTCTCCTAAGGTAACCTGTCAAGTTTATTTGTCTCTCCAGACAGATTACCAGTCTATTTTCTCTGTGTTCACATACCAAAGACAATCTAATAGAAACAGGTGAAACACAAAGTGAAAAAATTTATGCATGCAGGGTAGGTCTCCCTGTCAAACAAGGGAGTGCAATTTTTTCTTTATTACTTGACTGAGTTTCAGATGCCCCTTTCTTCGAGATAAATTACAATCATCCTGGGCTCAAAATCCAAGAGTCATGCATATTCCATTATTGCTGCTTTGGCTTTATTTACCTCTCTTGCATGATGTGTTTACCTCAGAAGATGAATGTTTCAGGTTTCAGAATAAAAATTCTTTGCAATATTTTCATAAAATAACATCAAAACCAATGTCAGGGATTGTAGATGCTGTTGCTAGCCTATGTGAGCTATACAAGAACACTCATTCTTTTATGGGCAGGGGAAAATAATTCCCTATCAGTAGACAGAAGAAGCATTAGTTTCCAATTCAGTGAAATAGGAGGTTAATAAAACAAGCAAAATACGTGTGAGTCCATTCTCCCTACATTCCCATCCAAATCTTGGTATCTCCACTGAGGCCCACAGGGGTCAGTACTTCTCTGCTCTTAGTGTCTGAATCTGCACATAAAGGCGGTACTGGAATGAGTAAGAGGAAAGGAGCAGAGCTCTTTTGTTTTAAGAAAATCATGGCAGCAGTGAATCAGCAGGATGCCAATAGTAAGTAAAATACCCACTCCAACAGGATCACAGCTCTTTGATGGTCTACCTTCTTTCTCTCCGCCCTATTGTTAGCTACTGGGACTAACTCATAGACTTTGCTGTCATTCTTCTTACGAGGGTTAACCAGGATCAGATCATGAGTAAAGATTCCTTTTAAAACTTGCTTCTTTCATTACAGTGCTCTGCAATATTTTTTCTACCCTCTGCTCACAGACAGAAGCCTTCCCAATCCCTTTGCTGCCTAGACTTGAAGAAACTCAAATAAATTTCCTTGGTGTGCTATGTGCTTACGAAGATGCAGTCACTTACCTCCAGTAAGCCCTTGCCATTCAAACTCACCCCAAGGGTTTCTGCCTCTCAGGTGAAAGCCACGCTTAAAACTCCAAGGATGTTTTATATATTTTTTCTTTTTCTTTTTTCTCAATCCTTGTGATTTTTTCACAAGTCTAATTGGTGGACACAGCCTTTTTGTGCTTTTCCAGAGGTACCTTGAATTTGCAGAAGGTCTGGCTTTGGTGACAGCTGACTGACACTGTGCCCTTGGGGAAATCCCCTCTGGGGTGCTGCCTATGGTGGAGGTATGCAGCACCAGGCCTAGCAGATTCTGAATTATTCCTTCACCTGGAAGAAAAGTGTTACTGAACTGCAATGGCAAAGGCAGCTGACAGTTAAGAAGGGCTGCCTCAGTGCCCCCTGCTTTCTTCTAACAGCAGTGATTGCAGCTGCAGGGCTGCCACAGAAAGCAGCAGTCATGGATGTTTGCTGCTCCCATCTTTGTGTCTGGAAGGTTCTTTACTTTACCCAGGCCAAGAGACGTCGGTGCTATGGGTGGAGGATGAAGGTGACAAATGCTCAGGTTCATGTAGTTCCTATCACTGTTGTGGTTAACAGAGGGCATTAATGCTTCTCATTCCACTGGAAGGCAAAGCAGATGCAGTAAGCTATTCATGGTGCATAAGGCTCATGAGTTAGCCCATCCTGTGAAGGGTGTACTTTGCTTTAATCATGTTTTAATAGCACTGCTGGGCTATGTAGACGAGGTCAGGCTGCAACCTACTTTTGGCTTAAGCTGCCTTAATTCATTCGGCTGGTTTTAAGTCACCAAATAAGGATTCCTCTCAGAATGCCACACCTCAGATCTAATTGATTTCTAACCCAAGCAAGGAAAATGCTTGCTGAAGAGTTCCTGCTGGTCCAGTGCCTTCTGCTAGTCCATCAATAGATGACAGCAGGCAGTTTCTCCAGCTGTAGTCTCTAAAGCAGAGGCAGCAGGTGATGAACTTCTCCCATGTTTGTGATGGTTCGAAGTTTAAATCTGCTTGCAAACACTGTTGCTTCTGGGATTCTGTCCCCTTTAAACAAAAATGTGTTAGTTCTCAGGTGTGGTGCATGTTGTTACTGGAGTATAATGGAAGTAAATAAGTATTTGCCTCTAACACAGCGGTATCCTGAGAAGATTAAATGTTTAGAACATAACAGATTTTGTGTTACGTTCAACTGATTTCTTGACAGTCAAGAGTTCACAAATCCTACTTCTTTCATTTCTTCTTGAGTTGGATGATTTTGTGACAGTCAGACAAGAGAACCTACATTTCTGAAAAAGAAAAGTAAAAGACAGGTAGATAGGGACTATTTAAGAAGATGGGAAAACCAAACCCAAGGAAAACAATAAACTGTGAACCCATGCCTTAAAGGAAAGCTGGGATACTTCATCTGCTTATATGCTCCCTTTCATTATGAACACATCAATTTTTTTACAGAGATGTTTGCTAAATTTTATCAGCCTGTGTTGAACTATCAGCAAAAGACACAGTCTGGGTTAAAAACAAAGCTCAGGTTACATGTGGAACAAACAGACCATGGTGCAGCATTCGGCCAAATCAACTCCCTCAAAAGAAGTGAGTGAATGAATAAGTAAATGCATCAATATTAGGAAGGACTGGGAGAGAACTTTAGGTATAGCCAACCTTCCCAGTGACACAGTGCAGAGCTAATACCGCTCACTGATAGAGGAATAAAGAACCTGGCATTTCATTCTGGATCTGAGGCAGGGCGGGCAAAAGCCTCTTGTGTCTATGGAAGCTCTTGGGGTTGTAGTGTAAGGCAGTAGGTGAATGATAGGAAAGTTTAGCTTTGGTTAGTTCTTCCTAATGAACTGCTGCATTGTGCTTCAGAGTGGTTGCTATGACCAGAGTGATGCAAAGGAGCATCACAGTAATGTAAGTTTTAATTCTCTCTAGTGGATAGAATTGACCCTCTCAGGTGTTTTTATCTTGTTTGCAGACTAAAAGGCTATGGAAGCCATCAAACTTATAGTTCATGACCAAGTTTCTGCCTTGAAAATGATATTAGGAAATCCTTTATCAAGAAGACTTAGTGTCTGTGAGCTGGCCCCACAGTCACAGGCATGAATTCATCATACTCATTTACTGTGAAAGCAGCAAATTTCAATCAGCAGTGTAATATAATGCTTTGCTCCCCAACTTCTGCAGTCTCCGGTATGGAACAAAATAAAAGTAAAGCCAGGTTTTCATGTGAAATGATCTAAACATAAAATTCAAGTAAATTCAAGGTGAGATGACTCCCAAAATGCTGACTTTAACCTTTCAAAAAAGACCTTCAGCTGATGTTCTTAATCTGAGCATGCAGGTTATGAGTCAGGAAGTGCTAAGTGAAGAAATCCAACCCAAATCCACAGGAGCACCCTGTAGGGAGGACTGTGTTCTCTTGTGAATGTGGAGGTGCTTGGTGCTCCCTTAGGTCTCTGCCTTGACAGCATAAGGCATTTTTATTTTGTATAAACATAAATGTATAACAAGGTTTGTTGGGAGGGATACAATTGCTCGTTAATATTTCAGTGCTGCTGTAAGCCTAGAGGATTTTCAGAATTTTAAATACTTGCGCATGATTTGAGTTTATCCACTAAAAAACTGTACAACCTAAACTGGGAGGGAATAAGGAGAAACAAAAGGTACTACTTGAAAGTACAAAGGCCTAGAGATCTGGTTAGTTTATTCAGGAGCTCCAGGGAGGCAGTAAGGCTAGAAAGACTACCACTTTTCAAATATCCTTTTAAAAAGGTGATCTGAACAGCCACGTTTTTGCTTTGGGATCATTTATTTTTTATTATTTTCTAGGTATATTAAAAAAAAAAAACAGCATGAATTCAAATATCTCAGCATCTGTGAACTCAAATAGGCTGCCTTGCCATTTCTTCTTTCCTGTAGGGGGCTTTCAGAAGCACAAGAATCAAAGCAGAATTGCTTTGTATTCTTTTAGTCCAAGTCCTGAAATGAGGATACTCTCTGTTTAAGCACTAACATACTGTTCTAACTTTCTCCCTTTTGAAACGAGATCTAAATAGCAGATCAAACCCAGCTGCAGATATCAGCCATCAATATCTTTTCATTTTACATTTCACAAATATGGCAGAGATGCTGTGTTTGTAGTTTTCCATGCAGCTGAAAAAGCACAGAATTACTCACCAGCTCCTGGAAGTCATTTACATGTGCTTCCTTCTCCAAGCTGTAGAGCAAGCACCAGCATTCAGAGTCTAGAAGACTAAATCACTTCCTTCCTCCATCCTGATCAGGCTGCATGCATAAAGATGGGTCCTGGGTGTCAAGCTATCAGCTTTACTCCACTGATCGTTCTGAAATTCCTCTACAAAGAAGTGAAAAGGTGAGCAAATAGAGTGAAAAATGTCTGTAAGAAATAGCATCACCTTAATCCTCCTTCACAAAGAACCCTGCTGTTTGCTCTGCTGCTGGAGTCAATGCCATCCATTGGGCACGTGGGACAGAGACAGAGACATGAGACACTTCACCAGTTTGGCTAAAGGGAAGTTGTGCTGGGAAGGGGCTGAGTCCACTTGTGGGCATGCAGTTTGATGCTGCACATAATGTCATTTAACAGGTATTTGCCCCCAAAGTGGCATCCCGGTGGTTTTTCCTGTACTCTGTGTGTGTTCCCACCACCTTCCTGGCACTGGTGCTCATCTGTCTTCCTGGAGATAGCTCAGCAAGTGGAAAACTGCCAAATGAAAAGTGGAAGGAGGAAGGGGAAAGAGGGAGCATGCCTTTTGGTAACAACTAGTTCTCTTGTTTGCATAGTGGAGTTATTAATATCACCCCTGGGCCTAGAAAACCATGCTGACCCATGCAAATCTAGCAACATCAGTGGTGCAGAGCATTGCTGGACAGAGAGAAAGTAGATTTTGCTCTTTTTTTCAGCCTTATACTAGTGACATTTCTCTTGTGTGTAAAGAGCAGAATTTGAGCATCCATGTGGTATTCTAACTTCTATGTGCAGTAATGCTCATTTTAAGAGATCAGTTCATACTAGTTCAGATAGCAGTACTGTTTTACCTGTGAACAGATGTAAAAAGGATAGAGTAGAAATGTCTGCAAATTTTCTGATATTACTTTGGCCACTGAAACATTCAGTTAAACCTGACTGCACTAAGGTAATTGACTGCACTATTGTAATGCCAGCTTCAGATATGTGTCCCAGTCTCTGAAGGCATTAAATCCATGCTAAACATAGGCCAGCAGCACATTGTTAGTATTGAAGGTAAAGCTAAGCAGGAGCACCCTCAGCATTTCTGGCAGTCCGGACAGGTGTGGTAGGCTCCTGAGGCCGCAGCTCTGCAGGTGTGTGCTGAAGGGCAGTTGGAGGAGCTGTGACAGTTGGTTTGTTGAACATCTTCAAAAGTCACCGGGACAAGGTCTTGTGTAGCCAGCTCCAGGTGGGCCAGAGGGCCTCCAAAGGGCCCTTCCAACCTCAGCCATTCTGTGATGCTGTGATCCTATGTGTGCACAGGGGTCAGCTTCAGTTACCTAAATGAGTATTTCTTGTGTTGTTTGGGATGCTCTGGGGTAACCTCCAGCAAGATGCAGATATCTTATGGTTTTTTTTTTTGTTTTTTTTGTTTTGTTTTGTTTTGTTTTGCCACACCCTTCTCATGTGCCAAGGCATCTCAAATGTATGGTCTCCTTTCAGACAGCTGTGACTGCTCTATGACAGACCTGCTGGACGGCCTAGCTCCAGGAGGAGGCAACAGCTGAGAGTTGCCATCAGAGCAGTGTGAGAACTTAGTTAACTCTGAAGTCCTGCTTTTCTCTTCTCAATTCCTCCTGGCCAGATACAGCAGCCCCTGCTCAGCATGGTGACTTCTCAGCTCTGACCTAGGCTGACTGGCTCTCCCTGGGCATGGTGTATGGCAATGAAGATCGCAGAAAAAATCGCTGTAGAAGCAGGGTTCCTTATAGATTGGCTAACTCAGTTTATGTCATCTTAGGATGTGTTACAAAGGTCCATCTGGAAATGTGCACCCATTACTTAGGCCTCTATGAGCTGATAAATAGCAGACAGGATCCGGTGGTGTAGCTGAGAAACATGTGACTGTAACCCCAAAGGACCCCAAATCTGACCTTGCTTGTAAGTGCTTCAGCAGATAAGTGAAGCAGTGGCCGGAGGAGGAATGACTCTTATCAGGGAGATTGTTGTGGTGTAACCTGGCTGACAGCTCAGCACCACGCAGTTTGCTCACTCCCCCCCCAGTGAAATGGTGGAGAGAAATAGGAAAAAGTAAAACTCACAGGTTGAGATAAAAACAATTCAATTGGACAGAAAAGGAAGGGAGAATAATTTTATTTATTTATTTGTTTATATGCAAAACAAGTGATGCATAAAGGAATTTCTCACTGCCCAATGCCCAGCCAGTTCTCGAGCAGTGGCAGCCCTCTGCCCCTGGTCAACTCCTCCAGTTTTATAATTCCATAATTCTGCATGGTGTCATATGGGATGGGATATGGGATGAGTATGGGATATCCCTTTGGCCTGTTTAGGTCAGCTGCCCTGGTTCTGTTCCCTCCTAGCACCGTGTGCACTCCAGCCTCCTTTCTAGAAGGCACCAGGAGAAACTGAAACATTCTTGAGTTTGTAAGAAGTGCTCAGCATAAAATAAAGCATTAGTGTGTTATCAACATTATTCTCATCCTAAATCCAAAACATAGCATCATTCTAGCTACTTGAAAGAAGATTAACTCTATCCCTGCCAAACCAGAACAGGGAGAAAGGAGCAGCAAAGAGGAACCTCTGTCACTATGCACAGCAGTACTGCTGCGTACACAGAGCTGGCTGCAGTCTCCTGACATGTTCTGATGTTTTTCCCTAGGAATTCAAAATGTGGTTCAGTATCACTGTATAGCCCCTCAGGAAGATGCATGTGTTGGTTAGAGAACAGAAATATCCCACTGGGTGCATGTGCTGCTGCCTTTCCATGTGGAAACTGATTCAGTTCCTCCCAGAGCTCTCAAAATAGCATATGTAAATGTGTTCTTGCTTTCACATTCATTTTCTTCTGCTTTACACCTGTTAGAATTCATATTTTCCACAAAAAGAAGCAACCATTAGCCATTGCCTTTTTTTTCCAGAAAACATTTTTTTCCTGCCAAAGCCAGCCAAACAGCTTGTGCTCCCGATCAGTTTTAAAAAAAGCTGTTCACCTGAAACCGCAGATAAGTGAATCATATTCAGCAAGGTCATCTATTCCCAGCTAAATAAATTACTTTTCTTCCAGGGTAATACAATCTTCTGTTACACAGAGATTAAATTACCAGTTTTTAAAAAAATATACAAGTCTTAACCTTTTAGAATATCGAATGTTTGGGAATTTGCTTTCAACGGCCTTACTAGCAGAGCACTTTACCAAAGCAAGCCAGGAAATGCTTCCTCTTGGGCAGCATGTGAAGTGTTCCAGGTTTCCCTTAGGTCAATATTCCTGCTGGAGGTTTTTTCTCTACTGTCTCTAAACTATCTGTTTACTATCATTACTGCTCCGGATACAAATGGCTTATGACTTCAAGAAGTCAATTAGGAGACTGGCTTTGAATCTCTCTTCTACCTAGCTTCTGTCTGCGGCTGGTGTGTTGCCAAGGGAGCTGTATTGTTTCCTAGTGCAGCAAATGAATAAAGTTAAATTTATATCTTGCTATGTGCTAGAGAAATAGAGATGTAGTTATGTATGCATTACCTTGCATATAAATCATAGAGAGATCTCCACCTCCTCTGTCTGCTACAAGGCATGCATGAAAATGTCCCTCTGGAATAGAAATAAAACTGTAGAACACCATGTCTGCAACTAGAGATGAGTCAGATGGAGACTTCAGAACTGGATCCAGATTTCAAATACCACCCAAATCTCTGTGCATGATCAAAGGTTTTGGTTCTGACCCAACTCTAAATCGTCATAACAGCCTGGATACAATTCTGAAGCTATAAATTTCTACCTTTGCATACACTCATTTAACCATATGGAGCTTCTTTCTCAGAGCTGTGCAAAGATGGGGCCATTGCGAGGCTTAAGTATGTCTCCCAACTCAGCCATGGAGCTGTTTTGTGGCCTTGAGTCTGAGCCTGAGCCTGGATTGTATTTCCTGAGCAAAGAGACTGAAAGGAGCATCAGAGCTGGGGGTGTCCCCACAAGGTGCTGAGGAAGACACTGGATAATGGGGATGTGTGCTGCAGACAAGGGATGCACCTCCAGTTAGAGGTGCCCTGCAGTGAGAGGCCTGGCACCTACCAGCACACTGTAGGCCCTGCACTGTGGGGCTGACTGGTGTTTGGCTTGCATAGGAGGGTGAGGGGTCTAACTAGGTTCCATTCTTTTTGTACACAACTTCTTCCTTCTTTACAGTGTAACTAGCAATAGAACAAGAGGTATGGGCCTTGAGTTGTGCCAAGGGAAGTTCAGGTTGGACATTAAGAAACATTTCTTCTCAGAAAGAGTGGTGAGGCATTGGAACAGGCTGCCCGGGGAGGTGGTGGAGTGACTGTCCCTGGGGGTGTTCAAGAGCCGTGTAGATGTGGCACTGAGGGATGTTGTTCAGTGAGAATCGTGGTGATGGGCTGACGATTGGACTTGATGATCATAATGGTCTTTTCCAATCTTAATGATTCTTGATTTTGTGATTCTTGTTCTTCTCCCAGATTAAAGCTGTCTTCACCCTCTTAAATAGCTCACTGTCTTGATATTCCAGTTTTGCCAGTGGGATAAATGCTTCCTCCACAATACTGGTAAATGTGTGAGGAGAAATATTCTCTAAATTGTAGGGCACTGAAATCTAGTAGTCACAAAGGCAGAGGGGAGATGACTGAGACACTGTGAATTTACCACCAGGCGACCTTTAAAGAAAATATTAAGGGCTTGTTTGGGTTTCTTTTTCCTAAGTAAAAAATTTTAAAGTCAATGACCTTTAAACCTTATTAAAATATTCAGTCTTTTTTTTTTTCTTCAAATTTTATTTTGTTGAAATCATTTGTCCCCTCACTCCCCCTCTCCAACCCCCCCAAAAAAACCATTTAGAGTGCAATGGGTAAACTTACAAACAGCTCTAATCATAGTTCTCTTAAACAATGCTTGCCTTCTCTCTTACTGTCTTTGAAATTGCATTTTTGGTGACTGTGTTAGCTGAATCAGAGTACCAGTTAATACTAAGGTCAGACAAGGGTATCAGGCTTGAGTTTAATCAAATCACTGTGACTGTGTTATATTCCCATATGTTACATCCTACTGAAGCACAGGCACATACTTTGCCTTCCAGAGATGTCCTAAGATTAATTAATGAGCTATGAGAGTGTGATGAGAAGTGTAAGAAAAGGACCTTCTGTATCACTTCTTAGTGTATCATTAGTCTTCACTGAGAATTATCCCTCTTGCTCATAAATAAATATGACAGTTCAAATTTAGCACGTCTCTTAAAAATGGGCAAATGTTTTTTGTTGTCAGGGCAATGGAAGGGATAGGACAGGACCACAAGAGGAAAGATCTCTCCTTCTGCACATTGTTTTTCTCTTTACAGAGGAAATTATTAAACCTAGGAAGAGGACAAAAGATTTTCTTGTCTACATTTAGGGGAAAAATTTGTAACAACATTTTTGAGGTCGAGACATGAAGTGAATGAAAATCTTACTTTTAGCATGCAGCAACAATTCCAACAGTAAATAGGAATGTTACTTCCAAAGCATCTCATTTTAAAGTGCAACAGTTCCATTTCAACCTTCTAAAGTTGTTTTCTGTTTTCCTAGTAGTGAAAGAGAGAAAAGCTAAAGGAATGGGGAAGACAGCATTTAGGATGGGAATTAGGACAAAAATTTGAAAAAACAGAAAAGTTTCAGATGCTTAAAAAACAAACAAACAAAAAAAAAACCAAAAACCTTATAAATGTTCTTGTGGAATTAGTTGGAGTCTTCCAGTTTGACAGAGACACTATTTCATTGCAGCAGTCCTGTGCCGATAAAATCTGAGCTCATGAGCACTGTGTGGAGATGCCATATGGGAAGCTTTGTAAGCCTCTGGCAAATATCTGTATATAAACTACACTTGTGTAGTGCATTTTGCATGCAAAGCACAAAATGGCAATGAGTGAAACCTCTCAGCATCTGTAGGAGGCAACAAATCACTTTCTCCACTTACAGATGGTAAAATTGGACTCACCTGTGCTGCTTGTAGCTTCATCTCTGAGGAGGAAGGTAGTCTAAAATTTTGCTACGCTAAGCCTACAAACAAAGGAAGGTTGGGGAAGGAACGTAGTCTAAATTGGGCTCCCAGTCCACCCTTCTGCACAGGAGTGTCATCTCATAGCTGGTAAGCAGAAATGCTCTGCAAAGATTCAGGTACTGGTATCACATTTATTTGGTATCAAGTCTTTATACATTTTAAAATGTATGTGAGCAATACAAATGTAAATCAGCTCTGATTGCAGAGCAGAAATACAGCACGCTTCAGGGCATGGGGGATCCCTCCTCCTCCCAACACTTCTTATCATCATGGTAACATGCCACATTAATAAGCTTTATCTTGGTGGGTCATTGACCAGTCACAGCTTGGAGCAAGGAAGCGGTCTTCAAGGAGCAGTGAGCCAGATGATGCCCTTTATGGCATTTGCCCAGGGAAGGCACATGCTGCAAAGCATAAATGCTTTGGAAATCAGTTATTTCCAGGCAGGCTATGAAACATTGTGACTACTTTCAGGCCCATCCATAATAAAAATGAAAGATTGGAGCTTCAGTCTTCCCTGTTTCATGTATATCTTTCCCACTCAATATTCTCCCTGAGCAGGGAGTATTGGAACACCTTTATTGAGCATTACAATATATCATACACACCATTAATTCAGCTACATGCAAGCAATTACAGCCATCTAAACTGAGCGTCAGAGCAGGTCAGTATAGAGAAGCAGTCACCACCACCTTACAGAGTTATTCTGTTTTAAGCTATCCTGCCTCCTAATTATTCACGTGCCATGTAGAGTACCAGAAATGCTTACCCCTGCACAGCAATTTTAAAGTGTTAAATTCTCTCCCAGTCATTTCTACAGAGCAGTAGCTGCGGTACTGCAACTATTGCCTCTACAGACTGTCATCAATAACAACAGTCTCCCTCTCAGACACCACTAATAAATGCTGAATTTAGCAGCCATGTACACAAGCAAGAAAATCTATCTGCAGGATTGTTTATCGCATACAGCATCCATCAATAAAAGAAGACAGAATGCAGTCTTTATGGAGATCTTACAGGCCAGTTAAGAGAGGGACTAGAAATTGAGATTACATATCCATACCTTAATTTAGCTGCCTTATGCCTAAGCATTATGATAAATTTGCTAATTACGTGATCACATACTGTGTTTTCCCCATTTAACTCCAGCTTTGCTTGGTACATAGGATGCTCTGTGATGGGCATCTGTTCAGCGAGCCTCTTTCACCAGTTCCCTGTGCAGGGGCCTTGTGCTGCTCTAACTAAGCATTGTGCTGCATGAAATGGATGTAATCATCTCCTTGTGCGCTCTTCTGAATTGTGAGTCACTGGGAAACCAGAGCGCTTCAAAAATACCAGCAAAGTTATCTTTAAAGCTCCACTGTGACAAAAGAATTTATCCCATTGAAGAGACATGGCTGAAGCTTGTGCAGATCCGGTATCATAGAATCATTAAGACTGGAAAAGACTTCTAAGATCATCTAATCCAACTACCAGCCCATCGCCATCATGCCTTCTAAACCATATCCCTCAGTGCTACATCTGCATATTTCTTGATCACTTCCAGGACGGTGACTCCACCACCTCCCTTGGCAGCCAGTTCCAATGCCTTATCACTCTTTCTGAGAAGAAATGTTTCCTAATATCCAACCTGGACCTCCCCTGTTGCAACTTGAGGCTGCTGCCTTTTGTCCTAGGCCATTACCTCTTGTCTTTGGCAATATTTGCCTGAATTTGACCCTCAACTCTACCTGAAGTCACTAAGTACCATCACAGCAATCCAAGCAGAGAAATGAGAAGTGGATATTTCTCCCCAGGAAGGCTGTTTTGCAAAGCAGTGCCAAAGCAAAGCTGGCAGGTTTGGAGGGAGTTGTGCATCACCCCTCATGGGGGTCAAGTGCATAGCCCTCATGTAACTAGGCCAGAGCAGAGGCCTTGACTGGAAAGGAGGTATTCAGCCCAGCTAATTACCCTAGTACTACACTTAGACAACTGGTAGGGGAAGTAAGCAACGACAGCCTGAACAGAATAAATAAATCTTAAACAGTAAAATCTTGAAGTAAAACTGGGAGTAAAAGAAAACCTGAAACCTCATACTTCTAGATTAAATGCGAAGGGTTCTGGAACAGCTATCCTAAAACTGTTTTGTGGATTTTCATGTACCTTTAGAACTGTCTTCTGCTTCAGACTTGGCAACTGGGTCCACTTGGAAAAATCTGTATTTTGGCCTGAATGGTATTTGTCTCCCTTTGTATTAGACATATGTAAAAGCCTCTCAGCCCCAATAATGCAGCAATTTTTAACACCAGTGCTGACTGACAGCAGGAGAACTGATGCAAGACATAGTAAATGCTGTAGGTTTTCCTGCTCAATACAGGTAATTTGAGCTGCAACTCATCTTTCATGTAGTAACCTGAAGTTCTTGGTCAAAAACAGTGAAATGTGGGTTTTAACCTATTGTTCCCAACTTGTAGGGACTGTGCTACTCAATATCCCATAAGTAATATGGATGGGAAAAAAGACTGGAAAAGTGAGAAGATAAATTTGTGGGAATAGGAATCTTTAACTCTACCAAATGAAACTATGGCAATGTAAATGCAATATTGATGGTCTACAGAGCAAGAATTCAAACAAAAGCCTGAATTGGCTTTTCCCCAGGAAGCTGGGGACTTCAAGTTTTTGACTGTACTCAGGCATACCTTTAATTCCTTTTTTTTCCATTAATGATTATGTAAAAGTGCATGGAGGGAGGCACCAAAGTCAATGGAATAGGGCTTAGAACCCAGTCTGGCAAAATCACCTCCAAAGCAACGTATCAGACAGAAAGGGCTAGTCATACTGGAAGGCATCACTCCTCAGTTTTTCCACAAGAAGGCCATCAAGTTGGCCATATGATTAAGGACCTAGAAGATTTGCAAACAGATACTCAGTTCCTGTAAATCTTTGCATAGCCTGGTATGAAGGTGTTATAAGTGAAAATAGATAATTTCCTTATTTGAAAAACTTGACAAGTGGTAATCATATTAAGTTGTGCTCTCAAAGAGATTTTCTCATGACTCCGAGTTCCTTTGATCAGAAATGCAGCACTGATTAAATTAACACTTCCAGTATCCCTTGCCTTGACTGCAGACATCCAGTGGTCTTTACACATGGCTTCTTGCAGGCAATCCAAAGTTTGTATGGAGGAAATCTTCTCAGTTCCTCTGTTCCAAGCAAATGGCATATGCCTTATTTTGGTGGACCACGTACCAGCAGGTTGTGCCTTTATCCCAGCCAGAGAAGCACCATCAGCACTGCCATTCTTGTACAGATCACTTTATGCCTTGCTTGGCAAAGAACAGAGAAATTTCCATTCATTTCACAGCAAAAGCAGCAGTTGCCCTCCTCCCAGCTAAGCAGGACTGGCCTTACAGCTCTGTAAAGAAGCGGCCTCATTCTGTAAGCAACCTCTTGATGTTTATGAGCTGCAGAGAAGCACGCACACACCCTTCCCCGTGGGGCTGTGATCCAGCCATCTTTCTTGGCTTTGGGGGTTGGAAGCACACTGAAACCTGCCAGCTCTGACTAAGGTCCCTGGGCTGGGTCCCAGCACCTGCACTTAATTTTCACTTAAAACTGGGGGACCGGCTGTACTTAATGATCCTTGCAGAGGCTTAAGTTCCCCCTGAGCTTGCCTGGCCATGTTGTACATTGGAACACTGTATCTTCTATCAGGCATGTGTTGGCTGAGCACATCTGGATTAATCTGTCCATCTTCATGCCATTCTAGGGGGAAAAACTGTTTCTGGGTGCTTGTACGGATCTGCCTCTTGCCACTGTTCTGGGTGGCAGCCTGACAGGTGGCCACAGGTATGAAAAAACAAGGATCCAGGACATTATGCTATTCAAACGAGGTGGCATCTTTTCAAGAGCTGCCACCTGTCTTCAAGGGATTATGGCAGTCTGGCCTGGAGCTGCCCTGAACCTCCTCTGGCTGCATAGGGAATGAGACCACTGAAAATGAGTAAAATAACTAATGAGTAAAATCCTACTTCAGCTGCTAAACTAAAATAACACTGTAAAGTATGCTGTAAAAGCTGTTCGGTTTGTATCACTCTGTGGCTGTTTGCAGACTAATTTACAAGAGCTTTTACTCAACAAATATTTCAGTTTAAGCACCGTTCTCATTTACATCCTCGCAATTTCCCTGAAGGTCATGGGGGTATATGCTCTATCACATTGAGTACTAAGTGGGAAAAGCAGACAAAAAATCAAATGAGTCATATTAAAGCGGGACTATTCCCTGCAGTCTGCAGAATTGTGCTGTTAAACCCTGAGATGGAGAGTTTAACAAAGGCTGGAGACCATTATCTCGCAGCCGCTAACCGCTTGCAATTTGCAGTCGGGGTTTAGCTGTGTGAGCACTGCAGGATTTGGCTACCGTTGAGGCTTTTTCAAACCTTGCATTCACTCAAAATCTGACAGAGGCTGATTTTCGTCAGGAAGCAGATAAATGAAATGTGACCATCTTGTTAATATATGGATTGCTCAAAAAGCAGAAGATTTACTGTGAATCTGAATTAGAAAGGCATCATTTAATATTTGGCACGTCATTAAAGAAGCGCCGGTTTCCAGTGTTTTTCTTTGTAACGCATACGTATGTTCAACGTAAGTGCAGCACTGCACTGTGTCTATACAATTTCTATATGATGCACAAATGGATGGCTTCATGTAGGACCTTCCTGTAGGACTCGTTCAAAATTACAATTCAGAATCTCTTTCCCACGTTTTTATCCTAAGTACAGAATCTAGTCCAAATACAGCAGTGAGGCAAAATGTTCCCAGGGCAAGCCAATCTCTTTTGGAAAACAGGAAAACTGTTAGCTGTTTTATGCACATGAATATTGCTTAAGTGTATAATTACATGTAGGAAATTATTTCAAACACAGAAACACAAGAAACATCAAATCAAGTGTGATTCAGTAAAGGCAGTCCTCTGCTGTGCTTTTCCATGACGGGAAGTTGTCAATCTTAATCTGACATAGTGGTAGTTCCCAGAAATGAATGAAAAAGCTGAAAGCAGGATTTGTTTCAGAGAACTTTTTCATCTAAAGCAAAGTCTCTTGAGCAAGCTCTTCACCTGTGCTCCCTCTGGGATCTGAGAAGCGAGAGAGGAGAAGAAAAGGGAAACCCCGCCAGGCACTTTGTCCCATCCTATAGTAGGCCTTTCAGGTGGTGGATTTTCTCCTGAAGCTGCCAGTTCTGATCACTAGCCGGAGAAACAGAGGCTTAAATCTGCATTTTTTTTTCAAATGGATGAAGCCATGTGAGCAAACCTCACCCTGCCAAACTTAGCAGAAGCGTTGTGAGACACCTGCAGAGGGGATCCCAGAGCAGCAGCTCAGCTTCTTCCCTGAGATGAAATATTTTTCTCCTTTTTCTGATCTACAGGAAATCCCTTTGAACTCCAGTTTTCAAAGTTTCCAGAGGACTTTATTCTTTCATGGGGTTTCAGTGGCTTGGATTTGGACACTGCTTCTGACAGAGTCCTGTGCTCTTGTGTGTCCTATGGGGTGCAGTGTCCCCGTGGAGCAGCTGAGCTAGGTGCCCTGCACCAGGAAAATGCCAAGTATGCAAGCTACTGTGCACAGTGGCCTTATACAACTCTTCAGTCCTAAAGATTTCTTTTCTCCAACTGATTCAAGACAACGTTCATTTCTTTGACCTTTTTTTTTTATTTTATTTTTCATCTTTTTTTTCTTCATTCGTGAGCTGGGGGTTGGCCTCTTCTCTTGTGTCATTAGTGATAGGACTAGAGGGAAAGGTTTCAAGCTACGGCAGGGGAGATTCAGGCTGGACATTAGGAAGTATTACTTTTCAGAAAGCGTGGTCAGGCACTGGAATGGACTGCCCAGGGAGGTGGTGGAGTCACCGAGCCTGGGGGTGTTCAAGGAAAGGCTGGATGTTGTGTTGAGGGACATGGTTTAGTGGGAGCTACTGGGAATAGGTGAACGGTTGGACTGGATGATCTTTTAGGTCTTTTCCAACCCTGGTGATTCTGTGATTTATGATTCTATAAGCTCTTTGTTATCATGTAGGTTTTTTCATGTTTCCCTCAAGCCCAAATTAACCATCACATGTCCCTTATTTGGGATTTTGTTTGGAATAAATGTTCAGAGAAAGATAAGCTGTGTTTGGATCATCTGACCTCTAAGCATATGCTTCTGATCTGCTTACCATTACCAGCTACCTTCCATTCAGAATCATTAGTCATTTCAACACTATGACATCTTCATTGTGTTTGCTGATTTAAACAGAAGCCAGATGAGCATACCAATGAGAACTACATCCCTCCAGAAGCCATCACCTCTGTGGCTGTACTGAGGCTGCTTGCATGAATACGCAGGGACAACACAGCACTGCAGAACTCCTCATTCCTGGAATAGCTATGCAGAAACAGCTCCCCTCACACTGAGCTGGATGCTCTGGGAGGAGATGCGATGCCTGATAACAGAAGGTCATCGGGAAACATGTTGCTGTCCATACACCAGCCTAATCCCACGGTTTTATGTTTCTCTGAACAGCCTAGACACAGATGCAGCCTTTACTGCAAAGGGGTCACGATGCCATGCCCTGCTTTACAGAGGAGTGCTCCCTGCAGCATGAGTGCTTGCAGGTTCAGTCTGTGGTATCCTCTTGAGAGAATGTGAGGATGGTGGAGCTGAGGATCCATCCTCCTCCTACGGCATGTTATTTCACTCTGCTTTCTGGAGATACACTTTCCGGCTTTTTCTCCCCTAACTACTCAGTGGATCATTAATGTTGCTTTATATAGTAAAGAGAAAGCAGAGCTAAGACAAGTAATATGATATTTTTCTCTTTCAATGGAAAATATAGATTTTTGTTTGCTTGTTTCTGAATCAAAGTGTAAGTCTGCAGTTTTATTACAACACGGCCTCTCTAAAAGATTTTATGGTTATTTCAAAGAATGTGGGCTATAAAGATGTATAAGTTTATTACATACTTGGATGAAAAGATTTAGATTTCCCCAGGAAAAAAAAAAAAAGTGCAGTTTTTGAAAAAAGGTTTAATATGCTGTGTATGCTGGAGATTTTAGCATTGAAATTTTCACACCAGGGTTTACATCTGAACACAATAAATAGCATAGGTAATATCAGTTCAGGGTAAACTGCTGAAGGACAGTCGATAGAAGAAACTCCCACAAATGTGAGATGCAGAGAGCTCTGTGGGATCCCTGCACTGAGGGAGTCTCACTCCCTGCTGCTCAGTCTGTAGCTGTGGGCTGGATAAGAGTATTTGTCTTAATGCCAACCCAACAGAACTGCTGGATCTCAATGTTCGCCAATAGACCTGGTGTAACAGGTATTGTCACACTGAAGATTTCTTTATTTTTCTTCACACTGGGCTTTTTTCAGGCTCTGCATATCTACAAATTCATTTGCTCTTCTTACATACTCTGCTTTGGATCCATCTGTATGATTGTATAGGCTTATCTGCATTTTCAACTAATGAACTGGCACAGAAATATCTTTACTATTTGCTACTGCAATAAGCACAGTCTACTTAACGGCCTAAACATAGTATTTCTGAGTTCATTTTAATTTAAGCCTACATTTGAAGCTTCTTCATTCATGGCAATAGGTAGGAAGAGTACTAAAAGATTTATTCAAAACAATTTCAGCTCCTTGTCAAACTAGCATGCCACTTGCAGAATGACAGTGTCTTAATAAGGTTTGCCACTTTGTCTAGTGAAGAAAAAGCAGACCTAGCAGCTCCTGCTTGCATCAGAGGCAACTCACCCACTGAAATCACTGGTGCAGCAACATGTTCTTACATTGTAAATCCAAACAGCCACCTAATGCATTGCAGTTTGCCACAATGACTTCATCAGATTCATGTGGCAGATATTTGCTTGTAATGGCGAGGAAGCTGTGTATGATGGAAAAATAGACCGAAAGTAATCAGCGACATTGCAGTGTTGCTTGATTCGCATACTTAAATATTTGTGTCCTCTGCACTTTCTCAATGAGAATACACAATGCAATTAGGAATAAAATGCAAAATTCTAGTTAAAGAATTTGTTCTTTAACAAAAGGAGTCAGGAGTAACTAGTGTGCTGCCGTGCTGAGACTGACATTAGTGCTCTTGGTGTACAGCCCTAATTGTACTGTGATTTCTTTTTCAGTTGCACTTGGTTTCTATTTTGTTACTTTAATCTGCTCAGTGTCATTGAAATCCGTCTGCATTCAGTGTCGCTGCCATCTTTCTAACTGTTTTGGGGAAAAGCAGTGCCATTGGTACCTACACCTGAAGGATGATGGAGCAAAAGACTCTGCAGATCATCTGTAGAAACAGAAAACTTTCTCTGCATGTACCCCGTGACATACACCCCCATGACCTTAAAGCTTATGTTTAGAAGATGGCGTATGCTATCAAAGAGATGGCTAGATCCTTAAGATATCGCTGTCAGTGTCATCTGAAGACAGAAATGCCTGGAGATTTGCTTTTAGGTTATTGTTCTAAGTGCCTCCTGTAAAGAGTATGCCCTTTTCTGTAGGGAATTAGGGGAGCCTTTTCAGCACCTTGTTTTACCAGTTTGGGATTGTGTAACATTTCTTTAAATTGGTAAGAGGATCTCTGAAAACAGTAGTTAGGGGATCCAAAAACAAGCTCAGAATGTTTCCAAGTTTTAGGCATGATATTGCCTGATTTAAAGTGAATGTTCTTCATAGAGCAATAGAAGGACACTATCCTCACTGTCCTCTCTTACATGCTGTTACTCACCTTGCTCATACTGCAGCTACCGCTTTCTGATTTGGCATTCCTTTTACATGAGATATTTCTATTGAAATTAATGAAAAACGTGGGTGTTCAAGGAAAGGAGTTCTATTTTCATGTTTTAGCATAAAGATGCAAATTAGGCCCAGTATTAAAACCTAACAGAAATGGATGGAGCTGTAAAGCGGAGGTTGTATTGTGTAGAAGTAATTTTTTCAGGCATTTTGAATAAATATGACAAATAATTTAGGATCTTTATTATACATACTGCTTATTCTGAATCTGGCAAAAAGATTGCCACTGTTATAGAACAGTTTTTTAGTTAGCAGTCTCAGCTTCGGTTTTGAACTGATTTGGGGAATTTACTAAAGCACCTTCCAGGATGTAGAGATTTATTAGGTTACTAGACAAATTGGCAGCATGCATTCATTAAGGCTCAGCTTTTCAGAAGGAAAAACTTGATTTAGGCATCTTAATGTGTGAGTCCAGGCTCCTATCATAGTCAGATGAGATCTAACTCATGTAGAGTGACTTTGATCTCCCTGAGTGGACGCATCCCGGTTGGTCAGCTGAGATAACCTCTGCTGGAAGATCTGGCAAGGTCTCTGTGGACTACTGTTGGAACTGTGTCTGCCCCCTGAATTACAAACCTGAGTTTGGATGTCACAGCTGGAACTGAATTCCGCTCCCAGAAATTTCCAGAGGTGTGAACATAGGAAAAGGTAACTCAGGGCACATTTCCAATCAGAAGCCATGGAATAAAATTAATACTTTCTACTATAACAAAATTAATGCTGACTATTCCCTCCATGTCCATGGGGTTTAGACTCTGCCTGGTAAATTCAAGTACTGACTGCTCTGCCTAGCTGCTTCTGCTCAACTGGGGTCATTTCAGTCATATTGCTCCTTGGGTGGGCTCCCACCTGGCCCAAGAAGCTGAAAGGAAGAGAACCTTCCTATACGCTGTCACGTGTTTTGTTTCTGAGTGCTTTAAAGCTTCCCAAATCCCTGTTTAAAGATTTCATCCAAAGGAAATAGCAGGTCTTGTATTTTACTCTGAAATAACTTCTGGAGACAAGCCAGACTGAAGTAAATGGAAAAATAAATTATTTTTAAAAAAAGGAAATGAAAAGAAAAAGCATTTACAAAATCTAATCTGTAAGTGGATTTTGAGTCTGAGCTATTCTTATGTGAAGTTAGCCAGGAAAGAGAATATGTAACTCTCAAGAGAGGTGAGTAATGTCAGTGTGAGTCTGTAGTTTAGAGCCTACAAAAGATATTCTGCCTATTCTACGCAGATATGCTGCTGCCTGAAATACAGTGATTTGTATAAAAATTATATTGATGACAAGAAAGATAAGATGTTAGGTAAGAAAAAAGGGAAAGAGAATGAATAGCAATAGTAAAATGAGATGGGAAAGAAAAGACACTGACTCAAAAGCTCATATTCTAAGAGATTTTTTACTTATTTCATTACAGATGGAATTATAGCATAGAGAGATGGTTACTGATAATGGAAGACAAATTTTGCACATGGATAGTCTCATATCATGCATGAGTGAGGAATCTGTTGCTGAAGTACCAATGATCCTCCTTGGAGTAAGCTGCAGGGAACACACATTGTTGGCTTTGATTTGATTCTGTTTATCCTAAGTGTAAGGCCTGGTGGAAGCAGTACTAAAGCAGCCCTTAGCCTTGCAGTAGCTCATCCAGCACTGGGGACAAGTCAGCTCAACTGTCAAGCAAGAAATACTGGAGACTTACCATGGAGCAGATCACATTTGCACTACAATTTTTTCTGTTTTTAGAAAAACATTTGAAGTGATACTTGTCTTCCGGCAGACTGAATTTTCACACGGACAGACAGTGATAGGAAAAGGAGGAAAGGCTTTACATTAAGAAAAGGTGAGATTTAGGTTGGATGTTAGGAAGAAATTTTTTATTCAGAGAGTGGTGAGGCAGTGGCACAGGCTGTCCAGGGAAAGTGCGGATGTCCCATCCCTGGAGGCATTGAAGGACAGGTTGGATGGGGCCCTGGGAGCCTGAGCTGGTGGGTGGCAGCCCTGCCCACAGCTGGGGGTTGGGACTTGATGATCTTTAAGGTCCCTTCCAACCTAAGTCCTTCTGTGCAGCTGAAACATTAATGGCAAAGTAGCATATATTTTAATTTGTAGATTAGATGGTAGATTGCATAATAATCACAGTAAAATTACTGCAGTTCCATGTTGCCTGCGTTTAATAATCAATATAGGCTGACTACTACATGACTCTTTATTACAGTGTGGATTCAACACAGTTAGTGTATCTGGAATCTAAAAATAGGCATTAAGTACAAAGCTGAGTGATTAGAAAGTCACTCAGTCATAGAGACAACCACCAACTTTTAAAGTTCATATGCTCAGGAAAGTACCATCATTCTGAAACCACAATGGCTTGACGTAGCCTTAAAACAAAGTTTTGCAATGTTCTGAAATGCACATTTAGCTAAAGGACATGAAAATCTGTCTAGTTTTATTTATTTTATGCCTAGAGTACAAAATACTAATGCAAGTTGCTGTTTCCGTGTATTGGAAAGAAAAAAAAAAAAAGAAAAAAAAAATCAATATCAGTTCTCTAAGTAGTCATTGTAGGTCTACAAATCCAGGATTGAAAATTTGCCTGACCACAAAATATATAGAATTTGGATTTATACATTTTCCATGTCGTGCCACAGTTTCGGAAAGGTAGAATGAAATATAAGAAAGGATAGTAGGAGACTTCCACCTGAATCCCAAGATCTGGGAAAAATACCAAAATAATAATGATTGTTTAGAAGGGCCTTCTGTGCTCCAGTCTGTTTCTCAATTAGGCTTATGCAGTGATTTCTCCATCCAGCTCGGACTTCTGTTTGAACCATAGCACATCATTATACAGGACATTCACTCCTGGCTTAAAAGCTCACAGTGAAGGCTCAGTAGTTACTCTCCATTTTGAAATGGAAGAATTTCTGGATTGAGTTTGTCTGCTCCTTGCCATTGGATCGTGTAACTTTTTCTGTTTGATTGAAGACTTGCTAGCTGTGAAACGTCTCCTGCGCATTACAGTTCTTTTATACTGTGATAAAACCACTTCTTACCATTTTCTTGGGTAATCAAAATAGATGCAACTTCTAGATTTTCTTACCAGAGAATGTTTCCTAAACCAGATCATTCTTTTCCAGCTCTCCTTTAGTTCCTAAATAGTAAAATATCCCTCATATCCCCATCTCTAGACATCATAGCAGGGATAATTGGTGCCTACGGATTATCCTACCCATTTCCTCTGGAGCAATGAGCTTGGCCTGGTCTTGCCACTGGGCACAGAACCAGCATAGGAGAACCAGAATCTGTAAGGGTAGACCAGCCACCTGAGAAACAAAAGTGGCAGCTCCATTGACACTCATAGTTAATTTTGTATTTTGAAGTAATGAACATCGTATACAACAACATAATGCTATTTCCATATTCCCTCTTGTCATTTGCCTGTTAACATGGTGATGGACAGGGTCTGCTCTTTCAGCTGTTGCAATGTACTGCTTATCGGCTACAGCTACTAAGTCCTTCTAAAAGCCACTGCTTCAGATATGACCTCCCTTATGAATGGGATTTATTCTCTGAGTGTAACCTTGTATTTATCTGCGTTGAAGTTTGCATTCAAATGAAGCTGCCTTTCTGAATGATCCAGACATATGCCCATCATCTCTTCTCTCTTCCTTTTTATTCCCTACAAATTCTATCAGCAATGATTTAATATTTTCTTCAAGATCATTGATAAAGTTACTGAGGGGGATGATGGCAGCTCCCTGTAGTCTTCTGCTTGCAAAACCCTAGGTGACAGCAAATGCCTTTCTGAGATCTACAATCTGAGCAATTCTTAATCTTTTTTAAATGAGTCTGCATTGATTTTCTTGTACAGCTAATTTTTATAAGAACATTATGAAGGACTAGCTGTAATTCTTCATAGAAATTGAGTAACCGAATCAAATCTGTGATGTCACAAAACTTCTGAGGTAGATTTGAAAAATAAAATACAATATTGATTGAATCACTTGTTCTTTTGACTCCTTGCTGATTGTTTTCCCTGCCAGCCTTGCCTGGATATTATCAAAGACCAATGTCAATCTAAGCTTGTAATTGTAACCTTGCAGGTTGGATTTTTATGATGGGTCTAGGATTTATTTGTATTAATAATTCAGAGAGTTCCTTGGCTCTTGGTTCCTTTTAATTCGTACTGGTGCAGATTGCCCATTCTCGCAGACTCAAAGAGGTTTGAGCAGGCTGTGTGGGACGGAGCATTCATTCAGTCCCCAGTGTCTGGCTCTAGCTGGTGTCACCTCAGCTCCTCGCACCTGAGGGAAGCACCGCCTGAATGCGTCAGCCTTCTGCATTTTGTTATCGATGTTACTGCCAGCCCTGCCCAGCAATGGGGCCATGCTAATGGCATTTCATTTCATTTGCTCTTCATGTATATAAACAGCAACTCCTGGATAGCTGGCCATTGATGCCTCTTCTCTCCAGTCATGTTCTCTAACTCCTTATTTCTGTCCATTGCTAGCAGCATCATTTTGGTTTTTAACTGTAATTCTACCTCTATTTCACCACTGAGTGGATGGAGGCATTTATCCCCAAGGAGCTGAAGAGTCTTTGCCCAGATATGGATGATTAGGAGCTGCTTTCTACAGAACTTGATTTCTCTCAACCTCAAGTCAAGGAAATATCTACCAGAGCACAAGACTGGGCCTTTCTAAAATAATGTCTTTTGGGTTCAGCAGCTGTGCAGTCAGCTCTGTCCCTGCAGCTGATCTCAGCATTGAATTTCCTCAGGGCTTCTCAGTACAATGGACAGACTGAGGAGCAGAGCTGCTGCTAAAGCACGGTGGAGGGGAGGTGGTTCTGGGGCTGATTCCTGAATAGACCTGGCTCCCTTCTCCAGCCCCATGAGAGGGGAGGAGATGCTTTAAGGCAGTAATGAGTGAACAACTGCTCATTTGAAGGGCCCTGTCCTCAAAGCAGTCTATGCCTACATGTTTGGAGCCATTCCTGCTGGAGAGGCATCATCAGAGCCTTTGCATCCATAGCAGCCCGGTGCCTTGGCTGAAGTGATTACAGCCCTGCAATCCCATGCTAGGACAGCAGGCTAGCCATGGGCAATGGCATTGCAGCCATTGCAGGCTTGAATCACAGCTCGACATGAAAACTCATCCAGAAATTACTGCAAATGCTGGGCAACAAGCCCAAATTCACTTCAGTGCTATCACGTGTACATTCATTGCCCTAAGTCACTGCTTACTATTATCCTGAAGTTGATGTTGAAATGCTTTCTGCTGCTTTCTCCTGTTTTTTTTTTTTTTTTTTTTTAAATATTTATTTTGGGGGAAGTGGTGCCTTTGAAGAAGGAAGTATATGTATACTGGTGAAGACTGCATCTGATAGCACATAGCAGGTGAAAATTGTGAGCACTTGTATCTGTGCTATTCGTTGACTGACATATTTGTGTTCATACTTCATACGGATTTATTCCCAGGTTTTGTAGTACATTTTGATAGAAAAATCAAAACATTACCAAATTAACTGTCTTGAAAGGGTACATTTGCCTAACAAGTAAAAGGGAGGGAATTTGGTTATTGTGCAAATGTGAGGTGTTACTGATACTTTTGTAAGGCCCTATTGTACATGATAATGTTTTCATTTGATAAGCCAGATAATGACATTTGGAGTGATACTTGCAGAATGAATATTGGCTGATATGCTGGCAGAGGAGGTCTCAAACAAAAATAGTTTTTCTATTAAATAGTGCGCAATTTAATGCATTCAACTTTACCTGCCAGGGTGTAGCTGATTTTTTAATACATTTATTTGATTTTATAAGAAAATATTCATAAATATTATTTTCCAAAAACCAGAAAAGATATTGCATAGACATGGAAGATAAAAGAGATGATGAGTTTACAAAGTGATTGATTACTAACAACACTATAGGAAGCAGAATGAAAGACATTAAGTATTTTCTGCTGTTGATTTAGGGGGGAAAAAAAAAAAAAAAAAAAAAAAAAAGAAAGAACTGAAGTAAGTAAAACTGAGAAATCATTCATTATGTGCTATCTCAGCCCATTTTGTCTCTGGATGAAATTTCCTCCAGTGTTACTCCTGCTTGTCTGATGCTTGCTATTCAGAATGCTCCTGACCTCCTTACATGACTGTGTCCTCTGTGGTGTTAGGTTTTCCTGCTGCTGTCATAGGCATGCACACCAGAATCAGCACTCCTCAGAGGGCTTCTGGCAAATCTGCCTTGGGGCCCAGGGGACACAGACCCATATCCCCATTGCTGGATGCAGTGGATGATGAATGCTGTATAAGAAAGGATAAGCTGTGCCACTGGGCAGCTTCTCCCACTTTTGCTAGTACTATGGAAACTAGATCAAATGCAGAGAAATGGCAAGGCCTTAACACTAGGCATGTTGCACTATAGCTCAAGTGCAAGCTATCATCCTAAGTGAAAGTTTTCTCTTAAGCTCATTCTCCATGACCATTTGGTTCAACCTAAAATAAATTGTGGATATTTGTGACTTGGAACATCACTTAGCATGTGTCAACAGAACTGTCCTGAGTTTAGTGGTAAGCAGTGATGGCAAGGCAGCACACACCAACTGCGGATGTGGAAGCTTGCACAGCTACAAGGCCTTAAACCAATGCTCAGTGTTTCAGTTATGATTTTTCCTGAGATGCATCAGGGGCCACTAAGGAAATAATCAAAATTATGCATAGTCACAGAGGTAATTCAAATAAATTTACTTTAAAATGCCATAACTTAATTAAGGCGGTTTTACTGCCAGCGAATATCATCCGAGATGTTAACACACACATTTATGCAAACATCAGTCAGTTACATTTACAACAAAGAAGAACAAACTGAATGCAGGCTGAAAGTTGGTTAGCAATTTCAGATTTTGGTTAAGTTTCCCCACTGGACATATGAACCATATGTAGAAATAAAATGTATGTATAAAACTGCATATCCCTGTGCAGTGTATCAGATACTTGACACCTCAATCAACATGCTAATGTACTTCCTGAGACACTTCATAGCATCTGCACATATTTCCTTTTGATTGCTTTTGTTTTCTTGTGAAAGAAAGAAAAGCCTTCTTCTTCTGGTCATTCTTGGTATCCTGAGCATATAACCTTCTGTGCCTGTCCTTGGCTCAGAGCTAGTGCTACTGGAAATACGGTGTCTTGTTTTCCAATGGCCTCACTCTGGGAGTGTCCAGCTTCCCAGGGGAATCTCCTTTGGCTTCTAGCTATGGGTTTTAAAAAGAGGGGCCTTTTAGGTAAAGAAAAAGTGCCTCAGAGCCTTTGAAGAGCTGTTTAATATCTTTACTCTTTTTTTTTTTTTTCTTTTTGACTGAATCCTGTGCCATTCAATTTATGGTAACAGAAACAACAAAAAATTACCCACAGTCTGACTTTAGGTCTCCCTGTGTACATTGGTGTTAATAAATAAGGATGAGTGAGTCTGTTCTCTGATCCTGAAGGGAAGTGCAAACTCTGGTCTGTGCTCCTATAACCAAACTCCTCCCCTGTCCTTCTGGATGTGATGATTTCATTCAATCTGCCTTCTGGACTGTGTATCATCTGGCTGGCTTCCAGGCAAATACCACTTGGTGTGGGTCAAACCTGTGCCAGGTAATGTGTTACTGCAAATACTCAGTTAAACAGGATAGATGGCTATCTGCTGCACTGCTTGGTTTGCTAGGATAGATATAGCCCCTAATTCCCATCAGCAGCCATTTCCAAAAACATTTTGTCTCAACAGCTTGCTGGAAAGATGTAGACTTTTTATGGGGGGAATAAAGAGCTGAGTCCTGCCTGCATTTGGCACCTGCTGCCCTTGCTGACCTGCTCTGGGGCTTGCAAAGGGGCATGCAGGAATCTTGGATAGCAGGACAGAGGTTTTATTGTTCCACATTTGCAGCGATTGTTGATGCACACAATCACTATGCTAACATGTAGATATAAAACCTTTCCTGTTAAAACATGTTTTCCTTATATATATTCCTTATATATCTTTCTTGCTCCCTCTCCCTGCATCTGTCTCTAGACATGGCTTGCAAGAAATGGGATGCCACAGATTTTGAACAATGATAGCTCCAGAGCATGCAGATTATCAGGAATTTGCTAAGACTTGGTGGTAAGTAGAGCTTCTATTTGCCAAGTGACAAGTAAAAATATCCTAAACATACAACATTTTTATCTGCCCCTGTTGGAACTCAGAAGGACTCCACAAGCTGTACTATCTCATCATAAATTTTAATAAGCAGCTGACGAAGACGTCTGTCCCAACCAGATCCTCCACTCTAAGCAAATGTAAATCCTACCAGTATAGGGAAATAAAGAAAAACATCAGACAGAAGCGAGATCAGAGCCAGGTAACTGGCCTGGGAATATCCCCAGAAGGATAGTCTCTCCAACTGGGGGGAGAGCAGTGCAGCATCTCATTTTGCTATTGCTTTTTTCTTTTTTTTCCTTCCGATCTCCATGCTCCAGTTGCTTCATCACTTGTCAGCCCACAATTTGTGTTCCTTTGGCATTCAGCACTTCCTGGGCTGCTTCTCTCTTCTGTTCCTTCACAGCCCTAAGAGCTCAGTGACTTAAGACACAAGTGCCCTGAGCCCAGAGGATATACAATTTCACTGCATCACTATTCCAGAAAGGCCAGGGCTGGCAGGGTCCTTTGTGTCCATCTGCTCCGACTCTTTTTCTTCAGGGGCACCCAGAGCAGGGCGCCCATGCCCACATCCATGTGACATCCGAAGATCTCCAAAGAGGTGACTCCACAACCTCTCTGGGCAGCTTCTGCCAGCGCTCCATCACCCTCACAGCACAGAAGTGCTTCGTGGTGTTCAGAGAGAACCTCCCCTGTTCTGGTTTTTGCCCATTGCCACACGTCCTGGCACTGGGCCTCTGAAAAACTGCTGACCCCATCTTCTCTGCACCCTCCCTCCAGATATTAAGAGATACTGATGATAAAGCCCCCGAGCTTTAGCTTCTCCAGACTGAACAGTCCCAGCTCTCAGCCTGTCCTCATAGGAGAGGTGCTGTATACTCTGAATTCACGATCCTTGAGGTCCCTCCCAACCCTGGCCATTCTGAGTCATCTTTGTTGCCTTAGCTTGTTTATTCCCAGAGGGGCAAATTTTTGGCCATTCTGATTTACAGTTTATTTGTCCAGAGCCAAGATGCAAAAGTGACTGGACAAGAGTTACTTGTACTCCACTTCGAAGCAGGGCTTGTTTCTTGGAGTGCATTTCTTGGGGCCTCAGGAAGCCACCACCAGGGATGGAGGTGTCACACTGAGCAGGAAGGTTAGGAACCCAGCTACTTATTCAATCCAGAGGACAGAGGAGTGTTGTGCTCCAGGAGCAGGAGTGTCAGGCCACACCTGTGAAGCTCTGGGCCTCAGTGGCTGAAAGAGGAACCAGCGATCACAGAAGAATTTGGGGAAAGAAAGCAGTTAATTTCAACTGTTTCTGTATCATAATGAGTATGGATAATAACTCAAACAATTCAGTGATCTAAATCCATACATCTGAACTGCCTAAGTGCATCCAGGACTATGGTGCTGTCTTGAAGCCACATTAGGAACCTGAAGCAGAACACCAGTTGCTGCTGCTGCTGCTGTTACACTGGAGAGAAGATCATGCTCCACACTGGCAGTTATGAGAGCAGAAACAGGGAAAGGTCACTGTTCTACTGTTCTTCAAGTATCTGAAACAGCTTGATAGGAAAACATAACATTTGAAGATACTGTAATAACTTTCCTGCTTTTTGTGAAACCATTTTTTTATTCTGCATGTTCGTTACTATCTGAAAATGGACAAGAGAAGAAAGCATTTCTTACAAGCATTTCTGGATTTTCAGGAAACGTTTTCTTTTTTCCTTCCCCACTCATTAAAAATTCAAAACAGAAAGTTTCTAAAACTAGAAATGAAAAGTGAAATTGACTTTGAGCACATGCAGTTAAAATGCTCTGTCTCTTCATGGGATGTTTGTTTCATGTTTCAAAAAGATACACCTGTATTTTGCATGTTGTTGTGGCACATTCGGCCAACACCATCTTTTGCAGTGTGATGAAAAAGGCCCTTTGGATGCTGAGGCATGATACTGGCAACCTATTTCTTTCAAAGAGCATTAAGATAGCATTCAGTAAAAGAATGTAGTATCTAGTTAAGATACCTGTATATATACACGTGTGTGAACGTAAGCTCATCTAGAAGGATGAATCTCTTAGCATTTTTAGATAGTGTATTTAGTAAAGAAGGGATAAATGGAAAGAAATGAGTTAGGAAGCACGCAAGCAGTGAATTTTTAATGCTGATGTTACCTTTTGCTTTAAAAAGAAAAGAAGGTTTGTTACTGTTCTCAAAATATCTGAAATGCGTGTCTGTAGTGATGTGGTCCTTGGTCCTTTCATGACCTGTCTGCACTCTGTGTTCCTGGTGCATACAGCAGGGAGTCAGTGCAGATTGGTGGATGGAGACCTAGCTGGGACATTGTTTTATTTCAGCTATTTCATTTAGTAAATGCAAGAAGCACAGGATTACTGCAGTTATGAGGAAGTACTGTCTATTTGTCTAAGTTACAAAAGGCAAATTTTGAAAGGGCATTACATTATAAAAGCCCACAGGAGGGAAGAGAAAGCACACACACTTAATACCTGACATCAGAAAGACACAATACCTCTGAGGAAGCCAATGGAGATGTTAAAGCTCAGAAGCCAAGCAGACATCTGGTAACTTAAACATGCAACTGGCAGCTCTCACTGAGCCATGCTCTCATGCATTTCTCGGCTGTTGCTTGCTTGTATTTTCTAATTTCAACATGCCTCCTTGGTGTTATTCTTACATGAACTGGCAGTGTTGTCAGAGACAATCATGTCAGTGCACTGCAGACCACTTTTTCCCTCATGAAGAGGAAGTTAACTTGATGGATCTTGTTGCTCAAAACAAAAATCGCAGATATCATCTGTTCAAAGCTTTATATTTTGCACTGGGAACACTGCGTGTCCCTGTTTGTGGGAATTGGGCTAAGGAATCTCCTTCCAGCCATGAAAAGAAAACCAAGGAGAAGGAAGCTAATTCCTCTCACTGTAAAGCAGTGTGGTCCATAAGCAAGTGGATATTCCTAAGGTTCAGGGGAAACAGTACTAGAATGTCATCTGCCCACAGCAGTCACACAAACCGGTACGATAGCAAACAGCAACAATGGCAAACCTCTCCTGATTTGGGATCACATAGACTCTCTGTGGAAAGCTGATGTATGGTATAATTAATTATCAGGGCTAAGTAAGCTCTTGCAGTCTACTACTGGCATGGATCTTCACTGTAGCTGTGACTTTTGATTTTTGATAATGATAGACAAGGGTCACCTCTGTCCTTTTTCTGTTCCCGTGTGGTGGGTAGAGGCAGCTCTTTTTGTGTCATCCTCTAACCAGAGTAGTATGTGCCACAGCAACCCCACTAAAACGTTTGTAAAAAAATACGCTAAAACAATCCTGAATAAGTATGACTCATGTGTTTTACTCATGTTCCTATGGCCTTTAACATTTCAGGGAAATGCCTGGCCCCAGAGATGCTGCAGATCTCGGCACTCCTCTTGAAAGGAGCAGCAGGCAGGAGCAGCAGCCTGTGAGAGCCCATGTGGACCTCAGCAGCACTTGGGACTCTCCATGGCTGTCCTCCTGTGACCGGCCCTTGTGACTGCTGCCTGAGTACAGTGTCCAGCCATGGATCTCCCCACACTACTGCTCGCAGCAAAGCTTGGCTCCAGCTGGGAAGTCTGGGAGGCACCCATTCTGCTCCTGCCCAACACAGTGAGAGAGAGTTTCCTCAGTACCACCCTGCAGGACTCCTTGTGCCTTTCAGAGGAGGCTCTGCCCTATGGCTCTCCCTTGGCGGCACTGTAGAGTTTGGTGAGCTCCAGCAGAATGTCACAGCCACCCAAAATGAGAGCAAAAGAAAAGGAAAGTAATATGGGCTGGGGGATCACGAGGTCACAGACCCACCCAGCATCTGTAACCACCAGAACCACTGATGTTTTAATTGAGAAATAAGATTAATTGACATCAAGGGTAGAGAGTTAATTATGAAATGTTTAAGCATGCACTTAATTCAGTCAGTGGGAACTCAGCCAGAACTGTGAGGTTTTCTCAGCACTAATAACAGGAGTCCAAAAACTGTTTTTGCACTTCTTCCAAAAGACCAGCACCCAGCAGCCTGTTTTATTTTGCTGGCACTTGGACTGAGTACTCACTTTGCAGCAAAAGCCAAGTCACAAAGAATTACAGAATCACAGGATCAAGTCTTTCTCACTCCTTTCTTCAACACCTGAAGGAATCTTGAACTCCCTGTTTTCTGTCTCAAGGCTGACTCAGTCCATCTCCAGTAGATAAGAGAGAAAAACTTGTGGTAACACATTTGTAGGCCTGAAAAGGACTGGTATTAAACACAAACTTTTATGTCACTGTATAATATTGATTTTGAGTATGTATTTCATTCTCTCTGCTGGCTTATAGCCATGTATGGGGAGTAGTAGACAGCTGTACTTTGTCTTTTATTATGTTTGTATCAAAGAGCTTGTTTCAGTGCATTGATACAACTCTGCTCTCAATGCCTACGAAAAAATGAAGCCTGCAAATCAGTGATCAGTTTGCTGCTCTTTAAGCCAGAAGTGACACTGCTCTATTGAAGTCCCTCCTATCTCTGGGGTTGCTTTTCAGATAAAAAAGAATACCAGAACAGATTTAGGGCAGAACAGAAGAAATGAGTCAAATGCAGCAGTGTGCAGAAGTGTTTTAAAAGAAGGCAACAACCTTGTGGGGCAGCCTCCAGCTCTGAGCATGTAATTTTGCCCTTTGGACATGTCTCTCTGCAATCAACGGGATGCACAGCAGCAGCTTTCAATTCCAGGAGGACGCAGCTGCATTAATGCAGGAGGTAAACAAACAGAGAGGAGCTTGTTTGACAGCCTCATGTGTGTGACTAGGAATCCTTTAGTAGCATGCCAAACACCTTTTGGGAAGGTGCAATTTGGTAATGAATATGCCAATCACTTGTGACAACTATGCCGTTTAGAGTTTTGTCACTCAGAGCTCCCAGACCTTATTTTCCTTAATATATTTGCCTTTTGGATAAGATTAAATCTAGCAGTGCTTTGTGGCATTCAGAGGGGTAAAATCATTATAAAAAAATATACCTTATCAAGGTAATCTTTTCCACTTTTACTGCTTCTTCTTCATTTTACATCCAGTTAACTCTCTCTTCAAATAAAAGATGGCAAATTAACTAAGTTAAGCAATTCAATCAAAGATCACCATGTCTCAGGCAAATCATGGTCTATGAAACTTCCTTCTGCAAATCACAGCCTTCCCTCTAGCAGTTGGTGTCTGCTAATATAAATCCACTCAGTCTGATTAAATGTGACTTTGAGCAGTGGGCGTTTTTGTGCTTGTCTTTATGCGTAAAGGTAAATGTCAGCAAAATGAACAGAGCTTTGGGTGTTACTCATGTATTTGATGAACCCTCTCTATACTTTGCCCACAAGTGTATTGTAGGAGCTTGAGTAGATTTATCAGCTGCTTTATAAGGAGCGGCAAGAAACGCAGATTAAAGGTTGCTAAGTTACAAACCAGATAAGACATAGGCATATTTCCAAATTTATACAAACTCCATGCCTAAATTCTGGAGAAGCGTAAGAAGCAGTCTGAGTTCAAGAATAGGTTAGCGTGTAAGATGGATTTCTCTCTCTATTTCTCTGCATGGATTTACTTCCAGTGATATTTCAAAGGGGCATTACAGCATTCAGAACCTATTACAACACGCCAAGTATGAGAGAAATAATGCCTAGCACGCAGCATGGGGGCTTTTTAATGGTAATACAAATATTATGCGGCAGTTCCCTCCCCAAGTCAAGCTGTGCCTGCCTTGAGCACAATCCTCCTACAAATACATGCCAACACGTACATCCTGGGTGCACAGACCCTCGTTACAATGTGGACAAAGTAGAACTGTCTTCACACACAGATAACACAGACATTAATCCGGAGATTGAAGAAATGGGATTTTGAACTGTGCAAATTCCAGTTCAAAGGAAGGATCCTTCTCAGCATAAATGTCTTTGTTATCAGCCCATGTTTAGCTAATAAATGGTTTATTAGAAGCGGCACGGCTGTGAGTGGCTTACATACACATTACCGGGTTTGGAGCAGTCCAGAACTGCAGCTTAAAGCACAGTCTGCTCGGAGATGCGTACGTGCACTGCACAAGGAAGCTCCCACAGGATGGAGTTTTCAGTAGGCTGCACTGTTTCTAGTTCCTAGCTGTTATTTTTGTCTGCTGTTATCAGCAGATACCATGACAGCCTGGACATTGAGCCCCTAGGTGTCACTGGAGGTGCCACCAGGTGCCCCAGGGCACCTGCCAAAATAATGCTATGGAGCTGTGCCGCAGGTGAAACCAAGCCCAGTATTTTAACATACCTAGTCTGTATTTTACAGACTGCTTTCTGCCTTTGGATAGACATTCATCATATGATTTTCCTCACTTTTTGGAAAACCTTAATTGAAATCCCCTGCCTATGACTAGAAAAGGCTCTGGTAGAGGCTGGCTTGCTGGCATACAGAAGCACACTGGCTGCAGTCATTTTCTTATGCCCTTTTCCATATGCAAGAACAAGATCCAGCAAAACCAGACAGACTTCTGCTGTACCATATTGATGCCTTCAGGAGATTTCCAGAGGAGAGATCTTCTAGGGCTTATGGCTTCATTCTGGTAGTTAAACACAAACTAATCACCTGGCTCCCAGACCATGGGTACTGCTCAGCCTGACTATATCACCACTTAGAGCATTACATGATATCTTAATAAAGTAGGAATGGTGATTGGTTGGTTGGTGGGATGTCATCTTCTTTTTAAAGGAGCATTTTCATTTACATGAATGAACAACAAAATCCAGCCTGAAATCAGTCTTTTCTTCTATTTAATGACTAGCTCTTGGTTCTTTTTATTCTGTTTTAAAGTGAGGATAATTCTCATAAGAGGACTGAGGAAGCATGAAATAGGGCTGCTTTCTAGATGAGAGCCAAAAAGGTGCTCTGAAAGCCTTGACGGGCCAGACAGTAAAACATGGCTTAATGGTGTTCAGTTATAACAAGAGAAAAATGGCATGGCCTTAGATCATCTGATAAAAGTTATGGGCATTGTTTGGCCTGTAAGCTGTCTCTGCCTCATGACTAGCAGGAAGACAGAGAGTGCCAGGGACAAAAGCTCTACATTTTGGACATTGATTTAAGTCCAGCTCTGTCACAGATACTAAATTTACTTTAACTTCCAGCCACAGTGACAAAACATTCGTTAGGGACAGTGTGCTTTAATTCAGAAATGCTTTTTCCAGTTACGCATCACAACTTTTCTTTTTACTTATAGGTCAGTCTTAAAATGCTCTGTGAAGGTGCATTTCCCAAGAAATTTTTGTCTGACACAAAGCCTACCTCCCATCTTAGCTCTGTGAATTCCTAGAGAGAATGATTCATGTGTTGTTTCATCTGTACTGATAAGACCACAACATCTGCACCGAGCAATTTTCCATATGAACCATACTTGTGCCTCATTCTCTGCATGAAGTCAAATTGATAATGTTTCGTAATCACTGTTACCAGGCTTTTTTTGTTGGCACGTGATTTACATTTTCCTACTGTTCCTTGCTCTAGGCAGGATAGCACCACGAGAACACCTAGTAGAAATTAGCCCTGCTTCAAGATGAAGTTTAGGACTGAGCCTTCATGTCGTTAACCTGACAACTAGGTGCTCTGTTTCTCCTTTGTATATTTGTTGACAACTGTCAGCTCTCAGTGGTAAAACCAACACTTCAAACCATGCTCCTGGAGATCTCAGTCATCCCAATAACCAGGGGAACTGGTTGTTGAAAGGGGGTGAAATGGTATTACTTGGTATTCCTGCTTTTTGACCAAATCAGTGGCAATTTCTTCAGGATTATACGGAAACCAGTTCCTTCCATTGCATTCATACATGGAAGCCAAACCTCCCACCAGTGGTGCGTCTGGTTTTGGGTAAGCTTGCTTGAACAGATGACACTCAGTTTTTCTGCACTTCGAATAGTTATAGTATAGTAGTTATACAGCTTCTTCTTCAGAGTAAGATATCTGTTGGTTGCAACAAGAGTTTTGCTCTAATTATTGAATCCTTGATGTCTATACAGTCAGACTGTGTCCGACTATGAATGCCACATGCCAAAGAACTTTTTGTCAGACATTCACATTTAAATTTGACAGGCTTGGTGAATAAACGAAAGCATGTTTTCATTGCTGAGAGGTTGATTTTTATGTAGACATTTATTTGGAGATTATTTTCTAGGAACAACTTCCCCCTGGAACCTGTCAACATGCACCAATTTATCCCAAATGAGGGAAGATATGTCAATATGAGCATGGCCTCTTGTGTCCCCTGCTGACCTCAAAATGTAACAAAAATGTACACAGTGTGATGTCTTGCAGGGCCACTAGGACAAGGAGTTTCAGAACATCACTGTGTTTGATTATTTATCTATCTGTCAGTCTATCTGTCTACAAACTCATTACAATTAAGTCACGCATTCATCCCCCACTCAGAGTAGGTTGCAGGTGAATTATAACAGCTCCATCTGACTTTTGAAAGTCCAAGGAAGTAAAAATTTCACAACGCACGTTGTTTTTGTAGTGTTTGGATATTGTGATCACTTTTTTTCCTTTCGTCTTGAATGAAGCATTTCCTTTGTTACAAGTTGTGCACGTTGTCTTTTGTTCTTTCATAAGGTACAGCCAAGAAGTGTCTAGCTGCTCCTTCTTTCTGCGCTCCCACTGGGTAGTTGAAACCCTCCCTCTGTCTCTCTCTGACTCTCTCTCTCATCTCTGCCCCTTCTTTCTTCTGGATATTTCTCCTAGAAGAGATTTGATCTCTTCCCTGTCTTAATCCTAAATTCTCAAATGTATTGCCCTTATCTGTGGCCATACAGAAATACATGGACTTCAGTGAGCATCAAGCATTCAAGCATCCAAATTTAGTTACAGTGCATAGTGTGTGATGTGAATGTATTACCATTAAATTGCTTTTTTGCATTTTACTTTTTGCATTAATCCCTTACGAAATAACCCCGCAGCTTTTAAACCTCCAAAAGACCAGCACAGCAAAGTGTTAAATCAATGGTGGTCTTTAAAACTCCCTCTGCTTCATATCCAACTCCTCTTTCCAACTCCCTAGAAAAAATAGGGCTTTTGAGAAGGATGAAATCCCGTGGGATGGCGGATGCAGGGATTATGACATCGAATTTAATGGGGCAGTTGCTGCCACTTCTGAAGGTCTGCATTACAGCTTTTATAAATCCCATAAGGACCAAAGTCATTTGGGGCTGGATTGATTTTGATTAACTGTGCTTGTCTAGCTTGAATTTGATGCTCAGGGTTCAGTCACTTAGGGTCCTTTATAATTCACAGCCTTTCTAGTGAGTCAGTCAGCCTGCAGGTTGCCTTCTTTTTCCATTGATTGTATAGCAAACACAGCTGAGATTTGCCATTTTTAGGCAGCTAACTTTAGAAAAGACAAATCACACCTTGCTAGTGCAGAGGCTTCTTCCTGTCATAATTCCTGTACAAGCTGAATCTCTGCATCCATCTGCAACTTAGCTGGATTTTTAGAAGGGGTGGAGCAGTGTCTGAAGCTGCACACGATGGAACAAATACTAATGCACACTTACTGGACACCAGCAATGCTTCACAACCAAAGCGCGTATCTACATACGCTTCTAGTTAGGTTTTACTTATAATTCATAATACCTTTAGGAAATCTCACAGTTGTTTATAAATTACACTGACAGTGACTACACTGTATGCATTTTAAACTAAAGACTGTGATTTACAGAGAGGTTGGAACTTGACACAGAAAAAAAAGCACTTCTACAAGCAAAGAAAAGGAGTAAGAATGAGCATACATTTTTCTGACATCAATCGTGATAAAGACACAGAAATGTAGCATGGCTCTCTTCTCCTTTCAGTTTCAGGAAGTACTTGAGAAATTTCAAAAGGCCTTACATTGGAAAATCCCCAAACATAAAATTAAAATCTGCATAAGCTGTGACAAAACAGATCTACGGTGTCTGAGATCCATGGAAATGCAGATTTTTTAGACTCACTCTAACTGGGGAAAATAAACCTTCACTGTATATTTCTGTACAGTCTGATTTTCTACCTAAGGTGCATTTTCATACTCTGCCTACGTACTCATTCCGCATTTGCTTTGTGTCTGCTGGAAACAAAGAAGCCACACACAGACAGACACACAGACACCCCTGGCTATGATGTGGGAGCCACAGCCCAAGGCAGTCCCTGGGGGTTCCTTAGCAAAGAGCCACCTCAGGCAGCTGCTGGGATGTGTCTGCAGCACACGGGCACTTGTGGGGAATCTGCTCATAATCAGACCAGCAGGGACATGAGAAAGCCAAAAGCATTACATGGCATCTCCATAACAGTGCTGAAGGCTCTGGTGGTTGCTAATGTTATTCTGCAGATGGTGAACCAAGAATGCTCTGGATGGGTGGGGAATGATGGATAAGTGGACCTTAAAAATGTAAGTTATCTATCACATATGGGCAAAGTAAGCCAAATGTGTATGAGGAATATTAAGGCCGATATGAGTATGTTCCATAATAAGCAGACTCAAATGTTTATACTCAGCCTAGAAACAGCAAGACTCTCATATTTCCCAGCAATACACACTAGCTGGGCAGCAGCACCGATCCCCTGCTTGCTGATGAAAGGAACAGATACAAGAGAAAAAATCCAGGCTCTTTGGTGTTCACTCTCACTGTCACTCCTTTAGTCCCCTCACTACTCTTTTCTGCTACTTAATTAAAACACATTAATGGCAATGTCTATCAACTTGCGGCTTTGCATCCGGCATCTGTTACTCTCAGACCAGTTGCTGAGTCGATCCGACAGATGAGAAGAGTGTTTTGGCTTCTGCAGTCATCTAGCTTTGGCCTCCGAGCATCTGCAGAGTGATGCAGAAAGAATGGGAGCAGTTCAGGCCTTCAGTGGGAAGCATCTACCCAAGCACTCGTCGCTTGCTGTACTTCTGCCCCTCTGCTACAGCTGACTTCACCAGCTGACTATGGGCTGTACCACTGATGGTCATCCTGCTTTACTATCAGTGGTGGTTAGCGATCAATTATTAGCTTTTTTAAACTGTCTGTGCCACTCTACCTCTGATAAGGATGTTTTTTTTCCCCTGTTTGCTTTTCCAAATGTAATTTGCAAACAATGCAGATCACTGTACTCCAGGGAAAGGTAGTTATGTGAGAGGATTGGGGGATTTGTTTACTGTTTAAAGTGGGAAAAGGAGGTCATAACCAGCATCATGAGAAAAACAAATAAGAGTAGATAGTATATTAGCCAAACTCCCCCCCTGTCCCCCTCCCCCCCGACACACAAAAAAAGCACAGAACAAGAAAACCAGTCCTGAACTGAGACTGTCCCATGAATGGGCCGTTGAATAAATAAAATGATTTTTTTTTTAACGATGTCATTCAATAACACCGAATAGCTGCTGATGTCCAAGTAAAAGTGATGTAGATGGAAACAAGCTCTGATTGTTTTATTTTTCATGTAGAGCTGTCATGCATCAAAGAACTTCATATACATCAGTGAAGTCTCATGACACCACTCTGAGCAAATGAGCATCGCATAACAGATGGGTAAAATGAGACTTAAAGAAGCTGAACAGAAGTGGCCTCCCTGGAAACAAAGCACAGCAGCCTCCTGCTCAGACAAGCATCCTCAGTCTCTTTCAGCCTCAATGTGTTTGCAGCAGCCACCCTGGGAACACCGTGCTGAGACAGGAATGGGACTGTAGCATCAGCTGTGGGATCTGCTGCCCTTGCCCTCTCACCACACCCAGGTGCATGGTATCCAGTCTCCTGCCTGTTCTCATCTTTGGGAATCAAAGCCCATGCAGTGTCCATCAGAAACAAGAGCAATCTGAATTACCATCCTGTAAGAAATGCTGAGAACCACACCAAACTCTGTGCCACAAGATATGCATATCTCTACTGCATACTTTAGCTGTTAGGATATTTTCAGTCCTACTAAATACTGTCATCTGTAAAAGTATACCATCAAAATCAAAGGCAACATCTACAAACCGTCAACAACTCCCCATAAGCACTCAGCTATCCATAGAGTGAAGGCAGTAGCTGGCGTGGGGTGTGTTTCACCACAGAATTAGCTCAGAATGCTGGAGGGTTTTTAAAGGAAGCCTCTTCATTGGTCTCACCACAACCCTTTGAAAAATGATATGGTAAGAAGATGAGCTCCCATTCATTGAGGAACCCTCTAGTGCACTTGAAATTGAAATTCTGAAATGCCTATCAGTAAGAGCTGTCTGTCTGAAAGATGCTGTTTTGCTTAGCGTGCACAAGAAATACAGAGGAACCAGTTCCAGTGGCAGTAAGGTATTTTTGTCAGCTGACTTTGATGCCGAAGTTCTCATTCTGAAAGATTGTTTCAGTACTTTGATTCAGTGTTACAGAAAATATTTAGCTCCCTACAAAAAACAGATGGAGGACCAAAATCTTTCCCATAACCTGCAGAAACTGCTGGATTTGCTCCAGGGATGCATTTAGTCCCTTCTGTTCAAAATTTAGGACCTGCTGTTTTTCTGACAGCTCAGGTAATTGTTGCAGCTGGAACAGAACAGTGTCTCGTAGTCTCTGGCCTCAGCATTCCCTGCCTTTTTTTTTTTTTTTTTTTTTTTTTTTTTTGGTAGGACCAGAGCATCCCTTGGAGCATTCTGAGGGATTAACTCTGTGCTGGATCCCTGCTGGGATGGAGCATGTGGGGGTCCTTCCTGCAAACTGTGGCGTGTCCTGCACTTATTTCTCTACAGAGAAAGGGTCAGGCTTCACCTACCGAGGTAGCCTGAAGAAACAGGGCAGATCAAGAGACACCTTCCCCTCTAAGATGATCTAAGGATCATCTTCCCAATGTGCCAAGGTGAAAGTCTCTGTCCTGAAGAGCTTTGAAAGGAAGAGATAAAGCAGAGGCACTAGAGGCTGGTGTTAGCCTGTAGCTCAGAAGTGAGATCACTATGGTGGTGATTTATGCAAGCTCATGATCTCAGCCAGCCCATGCTGGGTATGGGCAGACTCCTCCACAGTCCCATCCGCGTCATGCAGATACACCCATGTGGCTCTGAAGCCTTTTTGGATCATTTGTTAACAGAAGAGATGTTTCTCAGCTTTCAGCTTTCCTAGTTGTAATCACTCATTGAGAAACCTGTGCAAAGGGCAGGATCAAGAGGTGAATAGTTGGATGCTGTGGTAAGAACAAACTGACTGCCTTTCAGCTACATGATTCTGATGCTGCATGGACACATGTGCTAACTCATAAAAACACCAAAAGAATATATTGCAGTCAGGATCACATATGAATAAATGTAACTCTTTCTTAGATTAGAAAAATCCATCCATTTCTCCTCTCCCTGTAGATATACACATGCACAAATCCATACAGACATTCAGTTATGGTGCAATCTACAATAAACAAAATATGTAAGTGAAATGATTATATCTAAAACTCTGCGAACTCAAGAGATGCATATCAGCAGTTCCCCATGTTCTAAGACCTCCCTGGCTGCATATCTACAGCATACACTTTTTTGGACTTACCATTGCTAATCACTTCAATTTGCAGTCATTCCCTTAAAGTGATTTTAGTCAGATTAATCTTATTTCTTCTTCTTAATAAGAGCATTTTCATGCTGAGTGTAAAACAATAATCCACTTGTAATGCTTACTGGCATTGGCTCTCATCAAAGAGATGGGCGGAGAATTGCTGTTAATGGCTATGACAGTCTGCTCATTGGGTGGCTGCCTTGGGTTTCTACCTGCCTGTTGTGGGACTCCAGTCAGTGAATTTTAAAGCTGCTTGCATATGTATCATCATTATGGAGGAATCTCAGTATCAATTCATGGCAACGGTAAGATTTTATGAGATAAATTTCAGTACCACCATCTGGATTATTTGGAGAGATAAAAACCTGTGAACTTGCCTTCTGCAGCACAGCAACCCTCATCATTATAATGAACATAAAAGCAGAATTATTTTTTTTAAATCATTTTCACATCCTCCCGTTCTGCTTGTTTGTCTGCCAGTATGTGTTGGAATATGTGGATTTGGATGTTTGGAAGGGCAGGATTTTTCCAGTTGTTACACCTCTTAATGGCCTGGGACCAGCAGTGACCCAAGGCTGCATGCTGAGAAGCTCCATTGCTCAGCCTGCTGTTTCCAAGCTCCAAAAATTCCTTGTCTTCCCCCAAAAGATTACAACAAAAGTCATTTTATCACTCAAAAGATGAAGTCCAACCTTGAATTATACAATTTCTATAAATAAAAATAAATAAATGAGTGAACAACATATAGAACTTGAGAGAGTAATCAGGCTAAAATTCTATAGGCGGTGACACTGTATTTTTATATAAGAAGCAAAAGGACAGATTTTCTGACAACACCGTGCTTCTAACAGAAAGCCAAAGCTAGAAAATTGTCCAGTATCTATTGCCAGAGAATTGTGGGTATTTTTCTTGTGGCAGAAGGCAAAATGTTCAGTTAACAACAGTGGTATTTAGCCTGTGAAAACCTGCCATAGATCAGTCACTTTACATAGCCCTGCTGGTACTACCTGATATTTGCAAGCAGGCTATAAAGTCCATACAAAGACCTTGCAAGTACTTTTCTACATGTCCTTCTTGCTGGAGCATTCTGGACTGTACACACAGAAACATGGTCATGCTTTCATCTGGGTGAATGGGAAATGAAGATCCAGGATGAGTTGTTTGGCTGAAGGAATATGAGAAGAACAGGGATATAATAGAGATTACTAATGTAGAATATAGAAAAATTTCCTTTTTTGTTCTCAGCTTCGTTGTCACAAATGAATAAGAAACAGCCTTCTTTTCTGCTCTGAGCTCTGTTAATGGCTATTTTAATGACTGTCTCCTCCAGTTTACAGCAGCTGTCTAATTACAGAATGTCAATATTTATGAAAGCCCAGCATATCGGTGATAATGACACAACTCAATCTTTACAGGGAGCACATCTTTCTTAAGTACCAACACCGACTAATAATTGTAGCTGACAACAAGCAAATTTTCCTTGAAACTCAAACTCACAGACCATTCGCCTCTCACCATTTGGGTGACTTCAGACCCTGTAATTGCAGTCGGAGAAAACTGCGACTCCCAGTTCCTGATAAATCATTGCTGAACTGATGGATGAGGGACATTTCTGAGATGCTGTGATTGGTTTGCAAGAGGCAGGGAGCCCGGCACAGGGAGCGGCAGGAAAGCACGCTCTGTCTCTCATACAATAACTCCGTGATTGTAGCAATGTCTGGAGAGGGGGAGAAGTTCTTTCTCTTGTTGGAAAATTCTAAAGACGCTTCTTAGAAAATTGCTCAAAATCAGAGGCATTTCTTGATTCCAGGGCCTGTGAGATTAAGCAGTTGTTGAGAGCAAAGTTGTTCTCCAAGACTGAGATGACTCAAATGCACCTACGCTGCAGTTCAGGTGGAATGCGGCCAGTTGGAATGGAGTGCATAAGCCTGTGAGAATGGGGCAGGACACACAGCGTGGCGAGGACCTTGCTGGCAAACTTCATTTCCATGTAGTAAGGGAAGCATTGCATGTCTGGACATCAGAGAAGCCATTCCTGCCTTCTGCTGACATATGTACTTCCATGTTCAGGACACAGTTATATTTACCACATAATTGCAGAGGAGCAGCTTTGGTTTTATGTCTTATCCAAGAGAAAGCTCTGTACCATTGCAACGTTTTCTAATACTAGGCTCCCTTGATAGCAATGACGTCAGTAGCTCACACCATTTCCTGCAGAGCCTGCTTCCTTCAGACATGTTACAGAGCAATATTCATCCCAACTAACAAAAGGTGTAAATTAAGTTGAATAAAATTGGATAAAATTGAGGAAATATTCATTCTGCCTGGGAATGACTACATGGATATCTAATGCAGTTTAAATAATGTATCCTAAATGCTTTCCTTTAGGCAATTTGATTACTATTCCTGACCAGCCCCATGTAATAATCAGATGTTCTCTGCTGCAGCATTAACCAGACTTGCAGCTCAGAGTCTGTTCTGAAGATCTGAAAAAAGAATCCGTTGAATCCATTGGGCTTTGCATCAGATAGCCAGCTTGCAGGACTGGCTGAAGTGAGCCTCAGAAGCATGGGAGTAGCCTGCCCTGCTACAGCATCGCAGTATAACATAACACAGAGCATTCACATTATGTCACTGCAGAGGCTCATCTGGTCCTGCTTTCTCTCTCCCATACACATCATTAGGGGATGTTCAGTCAGGAATATAAAAACAAAGGAGTGTGCTTTTGTGCGTGCGTTCATGCACGCATAGAGGGGAGGAGGTACAAAAGTAAAGGAGGTTGATCTGTCTCCACGTACCTCCAAAACATCAGGGGAATCCCAGAGCTACAGGCTATATAATCTGGTGCTCATGCTTGGTAGCCATGAATGGATCACATTTTCATGAATTTATTTTTCTCCTCCTTAAACTTTTTTATACTAATTAAGCTCCATACGAAAAGGCTTTTAAAAAGAAATATTTTAAGTCCATCGCACTTTAGTCCCAGCCATCTATTGCACTGCATGTCCCCCCTTGGCGTTCTGTCCCTAGGAACAGTAGTGGATTCCATATCAGAAATAACCAAGTAATAGAACAGAAATCAAGCTTTTAGTCACTGTCATTTACTTAAGGATGGAAAGGGAGAAGGTGTTGACATGTCCATGATTAGTTGCCTGAAGAAAAGAGAGAAAACTGAACAAATTTTCAGGTTGAGGTATGTGCAGTAGGCTGAGTGAAGGCAGAAACATGGTGTTTCACTGCAACGTTTGATCATTTCACTCTAACTCTTTCAGTTGTATTCTCAGTGAGGTAAAATATAAAGAGAAATGTGTAATATAAATGAGATGGATTACAATAATTAAAATCTGCATAGCATTCTGATTTTTTTAATGACGGTTTAAGAGCAAGACACAATGGGGTTTCTTCATCTTCATTGTAAACAGTTTGCCTTCACTGACACTATCTTTACTTAAACAGGTTAAATAACTGCCCACATTCTTATTGAATGTGCTCACAAAGAATTGTAAAATGGCAGTTTTCAGTACCTGCAGATCCTGCCTTTTTTTTCTGGTTGACACTTGCATGAAGCTTGTTTTTCTCGTTTTCTCGTGGCCCAAGTTTGGTTTTTTGCTCAATTTCTCTTTTGTGCAGTAAGGTGAAGAACTTGTGTGAGTGGAGTAAACTCATTTTTGTGTGAGGATCTGAGAATAACAAGTGAAGACTTATTTCTCTGGAACAAATTGTACCTATAATTATGGTACATATTGGAAAACTTCATCAGCAGTGATCTGTGAAACTGGATCTTTGACATGAACGTGTGAAGCAGACCTTGAAACAGAACACAAGGAAAGGGTCATATTTGCAAAAACATATTAAACATTTGCTATCATTTCCAAAGTGTTTGCTGAATGAGAGTAAAAGCAGATTTGTTTTGCTGTGAGAGGCTGCTCTTGCCACCACTTGATAGGAAGAACGAGTGCAGTTAAAAACCCGACTGGTTAAACAACTGTTATGATGGAACATAAACTTCTCTTGCTTATTAACTTTGAAAAAGTATACTGAACAGAAGACCAATATTTAAAAATTATCTAAAAGACTGAATAACAAATTTGGATCTATAATTTTTTCCCTGTGATTCTTTCCCCACTCCATCCCCTTCCCACTCCCCTCCCAAATACCCAGGTGTTACTCATAATGAATTTTGGTTTCTTGTTATCTTCACCTAATTCAAAAGCATTTGTGTGGGTTGCTCGTACCTTAATTTACCAGGCAAGTTTCAGTTTCTTTACTGCCACCAAGCTTGAATATTGTTTTTAAGCCTAATATGGTTTACTCAAAAGGCATCAATTTTCACCAGTTCTTTGATTCTTTTTTTTTTAAATGGGGTTTCTAGAAGTGATGAAATGTTACCTAGCATGTGCATCCTCGTTATGACAAAAACATAGAGTCAGCCTGTGCATTAGAAAGGTTATGATCCAAAGATAATTTGAGCAGCCTGATCTAGTGGTTGGTAAGCCTGCCCATGGCTGGGGGTTGCAACTCAATGAACTCATTTCTGTCTAAGCTTAATCTTCAAAATGCATTATTATGTAACCTCTGATTCTGGGCATTACACACAAGGGAAACCAAGGCGAGTCTTGACATTGCCTGCACTATGCCCATGCAGGTAAGGTGCTAAGTCAGCAAGAGAGAAGCAGGCCTGTAACCAGGAGGCTTCACTAATGGGTTGCTGGCACAGTATGAAGAGTGTGAATTAGATATTCACCTCTGGTATGACGAGATACTCCCCCAGCAGGGACCATGGATTGAAAGAGAAGAAATACTGTCAGCCAGTAATCTAAGCTGCCCAGCTACACACCAATATACATGCCTACTGCCTGACTTCTGCAAGGTTTTGTGAAGTTAGCAAACATTTATCATTAATTTTAAGGCTTTAAGCAAATTCCATGCATGGATTAACTAATGGAACAGGCTGAGTCATTGCATTCATTTTAGCTTTGGCTGTGGCCATATGGCAGCCCCTTCCGACCTGTTGTAAGTGTTCCCTATCAGGAACATTGTTGTCTACAACAGGATATGATGGCTATGTACCATCTCAGCCCCCTTACTTAGGGTATTTATTCAAAGAGAGCGCATATATGACAAAAGGTGGAATGAAACTGGATCAAATAGGCATAACGTAGATGAGTAATATCAATACCAAAGTGTTTGTTGTCTCTAGCTCTATAGCCATCTCTCACATTAAAGGATGCACAATTTAAGGAAAACACTTTGAGCTAGCACAGATTTAGCCCTTCCAAAAGATAACCCCACACCCCAAAGGATGTAAAGGCGTATCAGTTGAAGTACCTTTTAAACTCTTTTCATTATTCATTGGATGTCTAGGGAAACATTTTGAATGGTGTAATTCAATATGCCCAACAGGCTGGTGCCAGAGATTCCATTAAACCAGTGAAATGACTACCTGAGCTGCCTGGCATGTGAGGAGAGCCTCAGCCATGTATTAACCCTTATCGATCAGAGCATGAACGAGAAAAGAGAAAACAATGCATGCAAGGGCTCTAGACTGTAAGTTGTCTGCACAGGGTGGGCTAAGACTTCAGTTAAGGACCTGAAGTCATTCACAAAGCAAGGGCTAATTTGAGGGCAGGATTTCTGCTCCTCTTTGAAAATTAGGAAAGGAACTTGCTCTGATTCCCCTGTCTGGGACATGAAGGGAAAAGCAAAGATTCTGCTTGGTAGTGTGAAAAATCTGGAACTGGTCAAAAGAGAATGAACAAAGGCTCACTGTTACTATATGTTTGACTCTCTGACACTGGATGAAGAAGCAGTCATCTTTGCAGCTTCAGCACTGAGTCTGGCCAGATGCCCCGGTCCTGGCTGCTCCATCACATCTACTCAATCCCTGTCCCAGGAAGCTCTTCCCATCTCAGCAGAAACACACTTTTGGAGTGAGACAGTGTGATGGACGATTGTTGTGGTCTCTGCTAAACTGTATTCTATCCAGATGGGTTCTGGACTTGGCCCACGGGGACCCTGCAGCATCCCATGGCTGAGACACACAGACACACATTAATGGCAGTGAGTGGAAAGACCATCTGAAATTCAGAGACAGTGATTGTGTCTCCTAGAGCTCTCTGTCCAAGAGAAGTCAAACATTTGTTTAAAGTGCTGCTTTGTATGCATTCAGGGTCACTTCCATTAGGCCTGTTAATTCCCCAGAGTAATTTATATTTACATATTCTTGCCCCCTCCCACAGCACAGTCATCGCAGCTGCATTTTAATTTATGAAAAAAACAACGCAAAAGTATTTGTGTATATAAAGATAGATGCCTTCCAACAATAGCTGTCTCTAAAACAGAGAAGTTTTCTGATTTAGATGTATCTAAGATCAAGGCAGTGACATGGCCCTTCTGACTTCATTTCTTTTGGCCATTATTATTTCTCTTAAATGATTTTCTTCACATTCTTACAGAAAAAAACCCACAAGCTGTCTCAAAGACAGTAACAGTACATGCAGATATAACTTAGAGGAAGCCAGCCTGGCTGTGTCCCGCTTGAGAACTGATATTACAAAGACTCCAGTAGTTGAATTGTTGCAGGATTTTTCCTTCAACAGCATGGGACAAAGTCTTCCGACTGCCATGGAAACAGGCTGGGTAGTGCTGTCAAATGGTCAATTGTACAAATAATCTGCAGTTAATGTGAATATTGCTCATTGCCAAGGTATAAATGTCGTACTTCATAACAAAAAAGTTTCCAGCAGATGTTCCTGTAATCCTATTTACTGGTTCTGTGCTATTTCCCCCCGGTCACTTAACATGACTTTTCAGTGTTTTTTTGTATGTTGGAAAAATCTTTATTGAACACAATGTAAGAAATAATCTGTCACAGGCAGAGGAATGCAGTGGATGACCTGAACGATTTCCAATTCCTACTGGTTCTTTGTTATATTAAATATGTTCATAATTAGAGAACAAAAGAAATATTATTATGATGTAAAACCATCCATGTTATATTCTGTAACAGCAAAAATAATTTGCTAAAAAGCCATGCCCCCCCTGACAATTATATCATACAAAAGTGTGCATCAGCCAGGCTTGGCATACAGCTCTCTGTGTGGGAGGCTGTGCTGGAGTGTGCCCTGGCCTCAACAAACAGCATTTCTTTGGCCATTCTCTGCATGATTTCTCAAAGTATTAAACAAACGTTGTTCCTCTGCTTGCTTACTAAACACAGATTAAATCTACAAAAAGTGCAGCTTTCACAAGGCTGTGTGGCTTCTCTCCTACCTCTCTTGCAGCGTGCAGTTTGCTTGGCTGTAATTTTTTAAAATCTCCTCCTGGAAAATCACCCTGACAATAAAAAGAGAGAGAGAGAAGCAAGTAATGCAATGATTTGTTTTTTCTGAAAGAAAGCTGTAGTGGAACAAATACCATTTTAACCCTAGATGTGGTAGTAGTCCTCACGTGTTTGCCCAAGTATTTTCAGCACTAAGTCTCTCTTAATTTCCCAGCTGGAAGGCAACTGTTCCTGGTTCACATAGTTGCTACAGAGCTGTGATTAAGTGTGGGGAAGGGAGGATTAGTAAATTAAAGCTAAAAGTTATAGGAAAATTAGTGGAAGCTGTGAAGTAAAGATGTTAACAAACAGAAGCAGGAGAGCTTCCATCAGAGGACATTGTAGTCTCTGACACAATGTAGCAAACAAATATGTATTTTAAAATGTGTATTAATTGATCTATAATTGCTGTCTTTGAAGTATAGTAAGTATTTAGAAAAGGCACAAAGAATAGGGTGCTCTGTGCAGAGGACAACCGTGGTGTCACAATACACAGCAGCATTCCCTCATGGCCCTTCTTATATTATTGAATTAAAACATGGCATTACATTATACATACCAGGTAGAGGGAGTACTGAAGCCACTTTGGTGTTAATGAGCCAAAGTTAACCATATTTCAATCAGATTTTATTGAGAAAGAGACGATTAAGCAGACGACGAGTTTATTGATCTTCCTTAGGGGCTATCTTTAAAGAAGATCGACATTATATGTCACTAATTTCCATAGATGAGGTGAAATACAGTTCCCTCTGAAATAAAAAAAAAAAAATTAAAAAATAGAAAGCAAAAAATGAGACAGTGTCAGTGCAGTATCTAAAGTGTGGGAGGCACCTGGATGAGGCCAGACTCTTTTCAGGGGTGTGTAGTGATAGGGCAAGGAGCAATGACCGAAAAATGGAACATAGGAAGTTCCACATAAATATGCAGAAGAACTTCTTAACAGCGAGGGTGATGGAGCACTGGAACAGGTTGCCCAGAGAGGTTCTGGAGTCTCCTTCTTTGCAGATATTCAAGACCCATCTGGACACCTACCTGTACAAACTATTGTAGGGTATCTGCTTTCACAGGGAGGTTGGACTAGATGACCTCCAGAGGTCCCTTCTGACCCCTGTGGTTCTGTGATTCTGTAAATGTTCAGTGCTGGTTTAGCTTTTCATGCAAGCCCCAGCACTACCGATGGTTCCTGGAAAGGAGCCAGCACCCCAAGTAGGACACCGACCCAGAGCTTCCAAGGTGAGTCACCAGTGTCCCAGGATCTGAACTGCACAAACACTCCTAGCAACTTGGGAACAGCATTTCCTGCCTGCTCCTCTGCCATACCTGCCTTTCATTCTCAGTAATTTGAAAGCAGTGGGAGCTCCACAACAAGGATGTCTGTGAGCAGATTTTGGTCCCTGGGCTATTTGTTTTTTGGTTGTTTTTTTTTTTTTTCTTTTTTTGAGCTAGAAAGACTAAAGTGGTTGCGGTAGCATAATATACACATCACTTGTCAAATTTAGATCAAAGCAGCTTTAGTTATGTAAGAACAGAAAATGTCTTAACTTGGCAAACTCCTTTTTTCCTCCAGGGATGCTATACATTCGTCATAGAGAAATTTCACAAGACACACTTTCAGCTGCCACCTACTCCTAAAAACAATGCAGCTTCTCTGTTTAATTTCTAAAAGAGACAGAATGGAGCTTTTTCCAGCCCTGGCTATCCTCAGCCCTGGGCAGGGGAAGATGCTTGGGCACAGCATGGTGCCACTAGGAGGGCTCCATTTTCTCCTGCCTAAAATGGTGAGGACCAAGCTCACAGGAAAGAGGCTAACAACAGAAGTAGATATCTCCCACTCCCTCCCTTCATCCCTCCCTCCACTCCTCCCTCCCTTCCTTTTATTTTATTTCCAAGGAACCACTGTACCTTAGGTCGCTTCTATGTCAGACTGTACTTCACACCATGTCTATATGAGGTGTAATTTTTACTTTGAGTACCGCAGAAAAACATTATCAGGAACCTGAAAATTGATTCTATAAGCTTGGGTCAGAGTGCAGCTTTACTTAAAGGTCATGAGCGCTAACTTTCTTTGCCAATAACTATTAAAATTTGTAAACCTGCATTTTTAAGAGCTTAAGTTGAATTCTAATGACTCTAAATGGCTCTTTAAAGGTGGTGACAACTAAGCTTCAGGTATTTTTTCCCTAAGCACATATCATTCTCTCTCTTTGATATACTAATCATAATAAATATTGCTAGACCTGCAAAGACTGAGCATAAGAGTCTCTTCATTTTTTCCTAAGTGTTTCAGCTGTGCTAGTAAAGGAGATGGCATTTCCCTACAATCCCCACCTCTTTTGAATACATACCTTGTAATATCATCGTACTGAGGTAATAAACAATAACAATATTAACCAAATTCTGAGCTAAAAAGCTTACAGGGAAAACCACTATTGAAACAGGAAGTGGTGTTAATACTATATGCATGGAAAAAATGGTTCAAATCATGCATGCCTTCAAAGCTGCAATTTTCTGCTTGTTTTTGAATATTTTGATGAGCACTGGAAGGGCAGAAAGGTGCCTTTCTGTGTTACTGTATGAAGCACAGCCCATGTCCCTAAAGCCTGCTGTGGGTGGATATGGGGAACTCACCTCCAGCTCTCTGTGTCTGCCTTGAGAGTCCTTGAGAAATAAAAGGAGAGCAAATACGAGTGTTCCTTATCAGGGGAAACTCAAAGGATTAAATAGCCACCCACTGGCCTTGTTTTCCAGAGCACAAAGGGAAGATTGACAGCCCACTCTGGCAATGAAACCTCACATCATTTCTGGAAGTTGCCAGTGTGTTTGTGTCAAGTACACCTTGCTCCATTGCAAGCGGCATGCTGAAGGTGAAGTCTGCAAGTTCACTGGGGACTAAATGCAGCCTCTTCCTTCAGGGCAATGAATAACTCATATTGGGGAGATGAGAAGCCTGCTTTTTTAAATAGTTATTGCTGCCCTTTTCTGTCTGGGAAGGAAAGAGAGGGAGTCTTGAGCAGTTTCTCTTGGTGACAGCAGGTTGTGCCTTGGGCATCTGAGCTGGGCTGCCTGCTGCCTTTTCCTGGAGCAGGTCTTCATGTCCTGGAGAGACAGCTTCGTGTGCCATCTTCTTTTTCCTGCACATGCATTTATTTTCCCTTGCTATTTCTCTTCTTTTTTTCTTTCTCTTTGTTCCTTGCTAAGAAAAAATCAATATGCTGCTTGAAGCTAAATATCAGCTGATTTGATGAAGGCTTATATATATCTTCTGAGGACTTATTTTAATATCACAGCAACAAACGTGGGAGAACTGGGCAGACAAGCAATGTTTTGCACCTGCAGCCCCATGCAAGTAAGTGACTGCTTTGACGGCAGATGTATTGACAGCTTTTGTTTGGCTACAGATGGAAGGTGGATTGCTTTCTAGGAGACACTATTTTTCTCAGACTTGCCACACCAAATGTTCTGGAGGATTAGGGCATACCTAGGCAGTGCCAAAATCTTGTAACTAATGCAGCACCCACGAGTAGCCTTTAGAAGCCAAAATTTCTCCTTCTAATCAGCTGCACTCCTCAGGAGCTGAGGTAAAGGATGTTCATTTCTGCGGTGACCAGTTCTCTCTGGAGGAACTCAAAAGCCCAAGCCTCATTCCTGCCAGTTAAGGTCTCCTCCACTTAATTACAAAAATTCCACTTGCAGCTTTAGGGTTATAGAGCACACTCATCTATGAATCTCTTTTCTGATCCCCAGTTTTCCAATGGATTATTAATTCCACTGTAATTGGAATGGAAAGAGAAAGCACAGACACAGCTCTGCTTCACATTTCCACCTTGTGCATATAGACTCAAGGAAGAGAAACCATTCATCCAAGGTTCCTGCATGTGACACTGTGTCATTTATCATTGCTCTCATTCCACCTGTCAACACGTGCTCTCTTATGCAACTCTTCTGCCAATCCTCTAGTGGTCTTGCAGAGCTCAGAGCAAAACTGCAGTTGCTACTCACAGTACACTAGAGTTTTACAGACCTGCTTATCTTGAGGAGCCACAAATGAATTTTTGCAGATTTCAATGCAATAGGAAAATCCTTCTCCATGGATCTTGTGTGGAGGGAACCAAGATGTCCCTCAATTTAGATACCTTGATTTTTTTTATCTTAATTTTTTCTTCTCACTGGAGAACTATTTCATCTTCTCACCATGAGAAAAGCTCTGTACATCTTGCTTTGCTTTTCATATTCTCATGAACTTCAATTTGACATCAGGATGTAACAGCCTACAGAGAGACTGATTAAGTGTTTAGAAAAATGAAAACCTTAAGTCTAGACAGCAAACTCTTGGATCTGGAAATCAAATGCATGCGTGGATGACTCATTCTTATTTTCTTGAAAGAAAACTGTATGCCTCCCTTTAACTAAGTCTTATGAGTAAAACACTTTTCACTCTGTGTTCAGCAGAGACTATTTGAAAGATCTTCAAATGCATCTTGTGTTGCCAATGCACCCTAAGCAACAAAGTGCAGCACAAATTCAAAGCTATCATCCTCTCCATGTTTGGCCAAATTGCTCAGCAATCAGTGAAAAACCTTGACAAGGCAAAGAAAATAAGACATAGTCTAAGAACAATTAATAGTTCTTGAATAATTTTTCAGATACACAAGGTTTTATTTTTCCTTTTTTTTTTTTTTTTTTTCCTGCAATTGTACTAACTTGGTTTTCATGTGTTAGAATGTTTGGACAGCAGAGGAAATATTTCATTATATTCCTTTTCAAGTACCATAAATTGCGTAGCTTTCTTGCCAAGTATAAGATGCAAGTACTGTGAAGTTATTGTCCTTTTTCTGGCTCTGGCACAGGTCTGTCATGTGAATATGGTAAGGCTCTTCACTTTTTGCCTCTCTTTGACTTTAATATAGCCCACCTGGAGAGGAAACTTTGCAAGGCAGTTCCTCTTAGAACGTGTCCACTTCAGAGCCCTCCGTTAGTTGGAGTTCAGTTGATACAACCTAAATAACACATCACAGTAATACACTTGATAGCTATTTCATCCCATTCCAAACAACCTCACTGTATGGCCTGTAGTTATTAGATTTTTACTGCTAATTTGAAAATAAAGAGTGAGACACGTGTACAAATTACCTCCCCCATTACAAACAGCTACTTTCTTTCTATAGGTTTCCATTCTTTCTTGCCTACACTGTTTATATCTGCTGCTCTGGAAGGCATCTGCCCTTCCTCTTGTGCCTTTCTCACAGTCAGTCACAGCATTATGCTACTGCAGACTTCTTGGTTGTCAGTCAACCACCACATATATCCTGTTTTTTTTTTTTAATCCATGGATGATATGGATAATAGATACTCTTTGCTTCTTGACATTGATGCTTCTTCCATCAAGTTGGTAAGAAAATGTACAGACTCTCTTAAGGCACAAATTGTGACTGGTAACATATCCATAGATAAAGCATTAAGCAATATAATCCAGTAGTAGAGAAGCTTCTGTGTATCAGAACAATGTCCATGATTTATACTCTTTATTGCATAAAGAAAGAGGATAACATGCAGAATGCTGTGCTAGTGATCAGCTTACACTGATCCATGTTGCTGGGTATTGCTGCATATTTCGATGGTTGGTGTTGAAGAAGTTCAAGTTTCAACAGCGTAGGAAGTCATATCAGCACAGATGTGATCAGGCTTAGTTCTGTTTGACTTGTTCAAAATGTTCTTGTTAATTGAAGACAGAAATGTATGAATGTTGCTATGATAGGTAAATGGACATCCAAAACTAACAAGTTGTCTAAAAACTTGAGACGGAGACTTATTTTAACAATCTTAAGATTTATGCCTTTGAAAGAAGAGAGAAATTCTTAAACATTCTTTCCTCTTCCCAGAACTGGCTGCTCTGTTTTGTCTGGATTCACCGTAATGCGATTATTTTTCATCTTGCTATTCCAGCAGGAGGCTGGGAAGGCAGCACTACTCCTCATGGGGTACAGAGAAGATGGGGACTGAAGGCTACAACTACAGGCTTTAGGCTCTCTCACATGTTTTGTCTCAGTCTCGCAGCACCCCTCACACTCCACATCAGATGTGGGATTTAAAAAGGTGCTGTGCACAAAAAACTAGAAAACTTTATGAGTAACTGAGGTAGAGAAGTAGAAGCAACATTGGTGCCAGCAGTTTTCGTGTAGCGGTCAGTCTAACAGAGCCAAGTTGTGGGTCCTGCCTGCCTGCTCCACTACCTTTGGTAGTACAGGTAGCAGCATGCTCCTCTTGTTCTGCTCAATACTCTGATAAAAAACAGGACTTTCTGCTGCTGGCGCCACTGTTTGAAGGGGCAGATTGGAGGTTTTGAAGGTGCCTTCATGCCTGCATGAAGCTTACTACAGTCATTCTAGTCTCATCTTATACACTCATTGCATAGATGTGTGTGCCTCTAAGGAACATGTGTGCAGGGCTCTGGAGGTGGAAGAGTTTTCCCAGGAAAACCTTCTACATCTATTCTCAGAAGAAGGAGTTCAGATGGATGTGGCATTTCTACTTTTTTTATGGCTTTTGATTTGTGTGTGCATCTAATACTTCTAACCCACTACAAAGTGGGTATTTCCCTCCTCAGCAGGCAGGAAAAGAGTCAATGCTATGTTTGTATTATACTCTAGACAGAGAGGCACCCATACGCTAACCCTTAAAAAGCATCAGAGAGAAGGTATTCTAGTTATCTCACAAAAAGTGAAAAATGTTCCTGATAGCCAGATTTTGTCCTGTGTAGTTACCGGTCTAGATTCTCTTCTTTGCTGTAAGACAGGCAGTGAGAAAGTGGAAATTGTGCTTGTTTTGGTTTGATGTTCAAGCTTTCCTTCAGAAACCATAATTCATTACAACTGTATCTTCTTACTATTAGTCCACCAGATTGACTCTATGGCTGAAAATGAAAAGCTATTTTCCTGCTTTGCATTATTGTTGCATCCTCAGCTTTAAGAGGATTCACTCGCTTTCATGTTTAGATCTGGTTTTGCATTTTCTGCTTTATTCATCCTTAAAAGATCAGAAGACTCCCCCTCCCAATCCCTTGCCTTTTAATTTACTTAGAATAAGCACATTAATTAAACAGTTGCATTTGGTTGGTTCAAGGCTATGCCTGTTATTTATTTAGCTGAAGGTTTATCTGGCTGTCAGAATAACTCACTGGAAATATCAGAATTTGGTAACAACACTGTTCAACCAATGTGACCTACAACAGGACCACCTGTGGTGGACCTTATGAGCCAGCCTGTAGCTCTTATTCCTGCCTTCTCTGGCACGATTTTGTATGCTACTGCACCTCGGGCGCACAGTATGTAGCTTCTGTCAAGCCTTCAAGAGAGCAGCAGTGCAATTCAGAAAGGGCTGATAAACACTGGAGGTATGACTCAGAGATGCCCATATTACCTCTTCTTCTAAGGTTTCCAGAGCTATAACAAGGGAGAACAGGAACAACCAGTCAATCAATTTATGGAACATTGAAAAGGTCAAGATATTGTAATATGCTGAGTTGCACTGAATATATGGGATATTAAAATTCAGATGCTTCACTCCTAGGAAAATAACTGCAGTGGCACAAATACAGAAGCGCAGACTCCCACCCTGATGGCAATTAAGTAAATATATTTATTTCAGTGGCAGCCTGAGACAGACTGTCTTGTGTGATTCTCCACTACAACCGATAACAGTCTTGGATAGAAAACTTCCTTCCTTCATTTCTTTCTTCCTGTCCCTCTCTTCAGATCTCTTCACATCTTATTTTCTTTCTATAGTTTATTCCTTACATTTCACTTGCTCTACTGGAGCAATTCTTCTTCACTTCGTTACACAGGCTCACAGAACATTGAGTAGGACCAAGTTTTCTGGTCTGCATGCTCCTATATCCTTCACAAACTTTTGAGAAAAAGCTGTTCCTCACAGTCTATGATTAAAGCCTCTTGTCATTGCTCTATCCCTAAGTGACTCCTAAGTTATTTGGATACCATTTTTTAAAATCAGTACCCCAATCTGGACCAACTGTTGCAGCTGAGATGCAGCAGGAACACAGGGAACACAAGATACTCTTGTCTGCACATCTCTCTGAATGTTTGCCTTAGATCACAATCCTCTATATGCATCAGAACTCAATCATTTTGAAGGCAAAGCAATTAGCTTGGTATTTTTGAGAGAGAACACAGACATAGCTGCAACAAAACCAAGGTTAGTGATGACTAGAATTTGTTTTCAGTTTCACAAATAAATGAGCTCTGTCCCAAACTAACATTGAAATTACAGCCCTGTAATTTCCTGTAATCTGTAACAACAGATAAACTCAGTTGCAAGAGGCAGATGAACTGAAAAGTAGGGTTTGATCCCCAGTAGGCAGGCATAATCGGGCCAGGCTTAAAACAATGCAGTAATACTACTAACAAGTTACCCGCCTTCCCAAATTTAATGCAGAAGCCATCTTAATGATTGAAGATATGGCCATCCATACCAAATGCACTTCCTCCACAGGTAGTCTACTAGAAGGGATTCTTGGAAACCATTTTGTTTTTCACCAGTGTCCAGCTCCTCATTACCTGCCAAATGAGTACTCCTCAGCTTCTCTGACTCCTACAGCTCCTTCCATTCCCTTGCTGTGCTTTGGGTTGCAGAAATCTCACGCTGAACACCCAGGTTCTGGACCAAAGTCTATCGTATCTTGTTCACACATGCTTCATGTATGCATGATTCATGCTCACTTGTTGTGAATTACCAACACTGAGAGCAAGTAGCTTTGCCTCCATCTAGGACTGGACTTCTGGAATAGGGTAAAGAACATCTTGTAGAGAAATGTTATTATGTAAAAAGATGATCTGTCCTATGTAGGATACTGCTCCTAGGCAGAAGCAGCAGACTGTAAGGTGCTCAGAAGGTTTTGCTGGAATATTAGAAGCACAGAATATGAAAAGAGATCTCAGTCATCTGAGAACCAAAGAGCTGAAGGATTAAAGAAGTACGTAAAAACCACATCCATGTCTCCTCAAGATATTTTCTTATATCCATGGCAGACTGGTGAATCTGACAGAAACGTATTTACGTCTGCTGGGCAGATCCTGTTATAAGAAAAAACTGCCTATGAAAGCTGTTTTGTCAGTAAGAAAGCTATAGAAGCTCATCTCTAATGCATATAAGCTCTTATTTAAGTATTACAGAATCGCTCTTCAGGGTATTTTTGCTTTTTGTTACAAGAAGCACATATTTTATAATGCCTTCTGATTGCTTTATTTGGGATGTAATGGTTTTGAAGTAATATTTAAACATAAATAATTTGGTTTTCCTTCTCTTTTGTGCTTGGAAGACTTTTCTGTTTGTTTTTATGTTTGATGCTTTTTTATGTGTGTGGATTTTTTTGGTGGTGATGTTTTTGTTGTTGATGTTTTCTATATGGAAACAAGGACAGTAGAGAGCATTTTCTGTTCCATCTGAGGTTGAAAATAACAGCATGGAGTCAGAGAGGGCTATTCAGAAGCCAATTTGTGTCCCCAGTTGGGCATCCCTTTGGACGAATGGAAGTGGTACAAAACATGCAGGGTCTGGGGCTAACGGAAACAGCAATCAAGAAAGTGAATTTTCTAAAAAACACTAAAACTATAAAAAGAGTTGAGCACACTGTTGAAAAAGCTGTACGTTTGGCTCAGGGGACTGCTGAGCTTTCTCCTTTTCAAGAATCAGACTGCAGTTGCTGATATAAGATGATTTGATGTTTCACCCTCTTTTCCCCATGAAAATATCATTTTTAGGCATTTTTAGATTTCTCATTTCTGACCATTTAAGTTGCTTTATAGCCATGGTATAACAAAACCAATTTTTTTTTTTTTTTTTTTTTTAATGTGAAAGTGAGACTGTGATTCTGTGGCTCATTCTGTAAATGCAAAAAAGATGCAGCATTAAAATTTGTTGTGCTCTTTCATTTTAGTAACCTCAGTTTTAGAGCAGGTGTTTGAAAATTGGCATCAAAGTGATCTTTCCATCTCAGTGCAAGGTCAGCCTTTCACTGCACCAGCGGCTTCATTCCAAGGTAGTGTCAAGGCTAGAAATCAAGTATGCAGCCTTACTCTCCTGTGCTCTCAGGAACAGCCTACCTGATACTTGGTTTGTTAAGTTTTTCTGCCTGTGGTAATATGGATGTAGAAATGAAGACTTCTTTCTACAAAGGCAGATGCTGGAGTAACTGTCCCTGGAGGTGAGCAAGAACACTGTAGATGTGGCACTGAGGGACATGATTAGTGGGATTGGTGGGGAGGGGTTGGTGGTTGGACTAGATGAACTCAGAGGTCTTTTCCAGCCTTCATGTTTCTATGATCTTATGTTTCTATGGCTCAAAGCATGATAGGTACTGTATAAGATCGTACCATGAGTTACTATGATAAAACATTTAATTGAGAAAGCATTCATTAACTGAGTGTCATCCAACAAACTCACCAACTCCAATGAGCTCATTAAGAGGATGCCTCAGTATAAGAGAACAAAGTGAGGTGAGCAGGAAACTTTGTGCCATTTTCTAATACTAGACTTCAAGACTTTGGATTGTTCTTTTACTGTAATTATATATGTGTATGTGTGTATGTATGGAATTGCATGCAAGGAGGGAATCTATATACATTACAATATACATATACAATGAATATACATAATTCTTCATGAATTGCTTTTGGTGAAGTTTATGACCTTTCGGTGATCTTTCCCTGAGCCTTACGGGTCTCACAGATGTCTTGGAGAAGAGATGGTGATAAGACATGTTGTAAGAAAATGGACAGTGCTTACCAGATAGCTGTACCAACATAGAATAGGAGCAAGGCAATTCTAAGTGACAGAATGGGCTAGTCAGGGAGGTGGTTGAGTTACCGTCCCTGCAGGAGTTCAAGAAACATTTAGATGTTGTTCTGAGGGACATGGTTTAGTGGGGAAATGTTGCTGGTAGGTGAACAGTTAAGACTAGATGATCAACTTTGGTGATTCTATGATTCTAATCCAAACAACAAACATATGATCCAAAATGTCTTATCAAGCCATGAGTGTAACTCCCAGTTTTCATTCTTCTGATGGAGACAGGAACTTCTTCTTCTCAACTTTTGTTTTTAGGAGATTGGTCTTGTCCCTGAAGCACCATCAGAACATCATGTCTCTTGAGGACATTGTGTTCAGGCTGTTCTGATGCCCATGGTGGAGCTTCAGCTCAGGCTTCCTCCTCCTGCCATGCACAGATCCCATGGGATGCAATCTAGAGCTTGTGCTTGTACTGTCCCATTCAGGTGCCTGCCACTCTGCAGGCCCTGCCTCAAGTTTCAATATCTAGATGTGAAACTCTTAAGCGTTAATTAATTATCTCAATTCAATTCTTGTTCTGATATTGAAGGTTTCAATTTAGACATACAAACATGCTATCTGTGTGACATCAGGGTGCAGAATCTTCCATACTAAGTGAAAAAAGGCTTTTGCATTTTATTTGACACTACAAAAAACACCGAGTCTCAGCATGGCTGAGTTCACATTTCAAGAGAATTATTTATGATGGGAATTTTCAAACTTTCCAAAACTGCTGTAACAATAAACTTTTGCTTCCAATGCAGCTTACTTATTGGATGAAGAAACACACTCTTTCACTTCCACTGGACTCCAGAGCCTATTTATGAGCAGTTCTTTTGCCTGAGATGGGGACTTAGCATACAAAAGAAGCTAAGTGTCTGACTTGAGATGTTGTGTAAATCTCTGCGGTTGGTAGGAGACTCCTTCAGCCTTTGTGACAAGGTCATGTGCCATGTAGTGTTGTAATTTCAAAGGACTGAAAGTACCCAGTCCATGAGGATAATACACATTTGCCTTGGTGACCTTTTCATTATTTTATCGTTCTACTTACATAAGCATATGTTAGCTAAGATAATTGATCTCATTTAAATACACAAGCCAAGATACTGCAATTTCAAATTAGCTTATCGCTGCAGTTATCTTAAATATCACTGAAATAAATTTACATTTAATCTCATGTAAATGACACCAACAAACTTGTTTATATCTCATCCAGAGGAAAACTAAAACATAATTGACTTTTTTTTCCCAAAATTTTGCAAATTAATTCACAGAAACCTTGAGGAAACATAAAGTAAAACTTCCCATATACTTTACTAGATAGGAAACCATGAAGTTTTATGTATGAAAACTGAGTACCAGCCTTTTATTCTTTTCACTATATGTTAGTCATGTTTCTCAATGAAAGGAAAAATAAAGGACTGGTTCATATTTTTTTGGCAAAACTGTGGAAATCATTGCAGAAATTTCTTGTCAATATACAAGGTACTGCCCCAAGGCACTTTCTCTGATCTAGATCATGGCTTTCTGGAGGACCGACCACTGTAGCACTGCCATGTCCCTAAGCACAGACTCCTTAAACTTCTTCAGGCTTAATAGGGAGTGACCGAGCCTAAGAAACAGTAAAACTTGCTGTCCAGGGGAAATATGCATTTGCAGAGCTTTTTGGAAAAGACAGCAGTCATAGATTAGTCATGGGCAAGACGGGTGGGGAGTTCTGTGCCCCACTGCCTGTCCTGCTGTACAGATACAGCACAGCCTTGGCTGCACTGAGCAGAAAGGCTGAACCACTGGGTCTGGGCTCTGGAGCAAAGCAGTGACATTACTCCACACCCAGATAAAAAATGTTCTCCTCACGGAGCTGCAGTGAAGTGAGACAGTCAGCCTCCCTCTTGCCTTGCACCTTCAAGCAGGACCAGCTCCAATTGTCCCCTTCTGGACCACTGTGTTTTGCAAACTATGATAAAAACGTGTTGTGTTTTATTCTGGGAGGACTAGTGCAAGCTATGGCAGCATTTGGAAAGCTGGACACCTGGACAACATGACAGTGGATTCCTGCTTTTTTTTTCAGCCCTTTTTTAAAAGCCTTTGTTATTTCTTAAGGCTGAGCTGTTAGTAGACTGCTGGCAGCTAGTTTTTTACACCCCTAGTTTTCTTAACTAGAAATGGCCCTCTGAAATGCCAGGAATTATTTGGAATGGGGAAATACCACACAGCTCAGTGGGAGAGTTTTTGTTTCTTTCTTTTGTTTTCTTCTCCTGTATCCAAACACGGCCCCATTGGCCAATTCCCCATCTCCAACCCTGCTCACAATTTAGGATCCGCCATTAAGCAGCTTTGGCTGAAGCCACGCCAAGCAGCAGTGCTGTTATCTCTGCAAAATACAGAGCATTGAGGCCCAAGCAGCTGCAGTCTGTGCAAGGAATGATTCTCAAAGACCCACAGGTGTCACGTGGCCACTAACTGCAAAACATTCTCCCTAAACTGACCGAGTGCAGTGTGTATTTCCTCCTCGCTCTTACAGGAAAATAGGAGAAAAGAAATGAGGCATCCAACAGTGTGAGCTTGAAGACATTTCTGGACTTGGATGTAACTTGCATGTCTTTCTCTCCTGTCCCTCCCACCCAACCTGCCTTCCTCCTGCAGTAGCACAGGGATCCTTCTTTGCAGGTCTCCTCTCATCAGAGGATTGTCTTCTCCATTTCTCCCCTTCTTGGGAGCTGGAGCTGTTGTCTGCAGCAGCAGAGCAGAGCTCATTTCTCTGTGCTTTGCAGGCTGTTTCTCAGAGCAGAAAAACTCGGAAGCTCCATTCCCCACAAGCAAAAACTTGTGGAGATATTTTGGATTGGGAAAAGCTACCCCTTGGGAGCCAAACCAGAGCCTGCAGTGGGCCACACTGGAAGAGGAGTGGGGCGTGTGGTGGGGGATGGGCGGGCGGCACAGTGGGGGAATGGAGCCGACCAGGGTGTGAGGAGTGAGTATGGAGACTGCAACAGCTCTTGCTGCGCTCTGTTCATCTGCTCTCGCCAAAGTCGCACCTGCGAGCAGCTTTTGGCACTGCTCTGCCGGAAGCACAGTGTCAGATGGGCACTGGCTTGCAGCCTAGACAACTCTGTTGGGCGAAGTGCACTTGTTGGGACAGGTGGGGTTGGTGAAGGTTCAGGTTGTGGGGAAGGAAATGAGGCAGGATGGCACCTTTCACCACTGTTGATTTTGTTTCTTTTCTGGTCTGTTAATTACAGTTAAAAAATTATAGGGGCTGGGACAGAGGGGATTGGAAGCATTCACGCTCCCCCCAGATTTTATACCCTTCCTTCCCTTTGCGTGCTCCCACCGCTCACGTTACCGCTCTGAGGCAGGAGCTGCCTCGTGCACCGCGCTCACTGCAGCCGAGCCCTGCTGAGGCCTTTGCACGCTGCTGCTACGCATACACTCGCTCACAGCGCCTCGGGCTGCGCACAGCAGATACTTCGCTCCCGTCCCCCCCCGCCGCGTGCCCCTATTTCAGCCCCTCTGCTCCGGGCCCCCGCGGGAAACTTTTCCTCTCGCGGCACACCCAGCCGGCCCCGGCGGCGGGGGCAGCGGCGCGGGGAGCGCACGGCCCCTTTAAATTCCAGCTGTGCGGCGGGGGGCAGCACCGCTGGCGGCGCGGCGCGGGGCTGGGGCCGGGGCCGGCTGCCGGTGCGCGGCGGTGGGGAGCGCGCAACCTGCGCCCGGGGGAGGTAGCGGCTCCAGCGCCGCGGTCCCTCGCGGTGGCGGAAAGGATGAGGGTGGCTTCTGGCTGCTTTTTTTGCCTCCTCGAGATGATTTCCATAGTAACCTGATCGAGCGGTGCAATTTCGGAAACTGGGGTGGCTTTATTATTATTATTTTTATTATTTTTTTCCGTTTTTTTTTTTTTTTCCTTCCGCTTCTTCCCTCCCACCTCGTCGGCCCCCGAGGAGTGACAGCTGGCAGGTAAGGTGCCCCTGCCCCGCGGGGTATTTCCGCGCCGCTAACTTCCCCGGGCGGCAGCGGCGGGGCGCGGGGTCCTGCGCCGTGCTCCGGCGTGCGCGGCCGGGGGCTGCGGGCCAGGACTGCGCGTCGGGCGGAGCCGGGGAGCCCGGCGGGGGGTTACCCCCGGGGAGAGCGCCGAGCTCCTCTTCCCCTCTTTGTTTGCTTGTTCCCAGAGAGGGTTTTATTCTTCCCTTTGTTTCTCCCTCCTTTTCTTCCTCTCCCCCCCCCCCCCCCCCCCCCTCCCGCACACCCCCCCATCTCTCCTCTGCCTGGTTTGTTTCCTTGTATCATCTTTCCTTCCTTCTCCCTTTTGTGAGGGTGAGAGATCGCACGCACTTTACCTTAAAATCAGCGGCGAGCGAGGACGCAGCCACCCGGCCGCCCGCTCCCGGCACCACCGCATCCCCGCTCTTCTCTCCCCGGCCGTGCCCCGGCTCCGGGGGGTTCCCGCAGCGCCTCGGGTGGGCTGGGGTCAGCCCGCAGCACCCGAGGAGGGTTTAGCCCGAAGCGGTTGGGTGTCGGGTTCAGGGGATGCGCGTGTGGAAACCTGTGGGCAGGGTGGTCTAGAAGCTTCTCCCCCCATAGCCCGCACCTCACCCGCCTGCTGGGTCGGTCTGGAGAAGTTGGGGACGAGGGATGTGTCACCTCACTGTTGCGTGGCAATGGGTTGGTGGTGGCACAGGTGGCCCTAAGGGTGTTGAGATGCCCGCTGGTGCCAGCCCCACTGCTCAGCCCCACCTGCCTCCTGCTCCCTGTGCAGCGCTGGGCTGTGCAGGGTAGGCCTTGCAGGTTTGGGTTTGGTAGTGGAGATTCTGCCCATTTCTGTCCCACTGGGCCCCTTGCCATTGCCAGGTGGGAGCCGTGCACCGCGTGGGGTGATGCTGTAACTTCCCATGGTTCAGTACCCATCCTGCCCCTCCGGGTGCCAGCCAGAGATGGGCTTTTGGACTGTGAGTCGGTTGAAAGGGTATTTGTCATTTCTTGTACTGGGTTTTACCGAGCACGAGGAATAGATGGCTCTGGTCAGGGCTTTTTGTTTCTGTCACCAGTGATCAATAATCATCTGGTGGCAAGGTGATCTTATTACAGAAAAGCCAAAGTGCACGCTGCAAACAGCAGAGAGACAAGGTCAGAAACTCGGAGCTGTCAGCGTTCTGCCTGCTTTGCATATTTGAAGATGACGTATTCCTTTCAAACTAACAGCAACTTCGGGCTTCTGATGAGCTTTATTCCCAATGTAAATAATCAGCGTTGGGTTGAGATGGGAAACCATTGCTGTTTGGCAGAAAGTGTCTCATCCTGAATCATCCTCATACCCTTTAAAACCTTCTCGTTTGGCCAAGCCGTATGGGGATTGTGATGCTCTGAGGTGAAAATAGTTTTTGTCTTTGCCAACACAAAGGTTGGCTCGTTCTTAGTGCCCAGCAACTGCTACCGGCTTCCAGACACAAAAGAAAGGCGTAGGCTGTGGCCTGAAGAGCGTGCACGCTAAAAAAGGCCGTCAGCTGGAGGGGAGCGACGAGCAGCCAGCGATCCGCTGCGCCCAACAGCGGCAGCTGAGGGAGCCGAGCTGAGGCGGGCAGCCCCGGCGCGGAGAGGTGCGAGGCGCGGGGAGCGCGGCCGGGACCCGCCGGGATGAGGCGCTGCGGGAAAGGGCGGCCGGCCGGCGGGCGGAGCGGGCAGGTGAGCAGCGCCGAGAGAGCCGGGAAGGGAGCCGGCGGGGGAAGGGGTTACGCCGGGACTCGGAGTCTGACATGAAAAGCTCGGGGTAATGAGCTTAATCTACGAGATCTGGTTCTGAAATTGTGTGTGCCTGCCAATTAGCTAACCATTCTGCTTTGCAGAATGGAATTCAGATCCTATCTCGGTAAGTGCATTGACTCTGAAGTGCTGCGAGGAAAAGCAAAATCTCCTCTTTCCCCTGCTGTGGGTTTTAAATACGAACAAAAATCAGATCTGAGAGCCGAGGAACCCTTTAATGCGCTCGCTTCCCTAACTTCGTCTCCTGTTTCGTCTCCTGTATGGCGCGTAGGCTCCCGCCGTTAAAATCAAAAGCCCCGGTGGCGATGTGACTTCAGGGGGCCGAACCCGGGGCGGCTCTCGGGCATTTTCATCAGAGAAATTTTTCAGCAGTGTCCGTGCATTGTGAGCTGGGGTCGGCATCTGTCTCAGCGTGGGCCGAGGCTTAGGAGGCGTGTGGCCGGTGCCTCGCGGGGAGAACGGCACAGGGAATGCAGCCCCCCGGCCTTCAGTAGTGAGCGCTTGGCTGGACGTGACTTACAGCCCGGCCTTTATTAGCCTGCGGTACAGGGAGCGCTCGCGTTCGTGTGTGTCAGTCCGTGTGTGCCACCACAGCTTCCAAAATGGCTGAATGCTATTGATCCAATTAAAAATGCCACAGGAAAATAAGTGGAATTGGTTGAAATTTCAGCCTGAAGATCGCTGTGAAGGATAATTTGGGTTATACGTCGCTTGAGCAGCCGGCTGCGATACTGGTGAGGAGTTGACAGAGTCCTTCATTAAGCTGTCCTTTCACCCTGATTTCACTGGTATGGACTTGGAAATGCAGATGTAAATGGTGCTGTGCTGGGCAGAGTGCTGATCTTGGTGATATTTTCGATCACTGAACCCCCTGTTGGTTTTTTCTGAGTCTAGAAATGTTTCTTTCAGATGGCATTAATATGGTTTATTCTACAGAGGATCAAAAATTCATTATGTTTGGTTGTGCTGAGATGCAACAATACAGATTTTCTCTTTTTCTTAGAGAAGTGTTGTCTACTTAATGCTAAATTTTACACTTAGCCTTCACATTGCAGTGAATCAGTGGTTTGTGCTTGGGACCCACTTATTTTTAGGAGGAATTCTGGCCTGCACCTGTGCTGTGCTTGTTTTTGTACTAGCTGCCAGAAGGACTGCCTGCACATGCTCATGGAGCAATCTGCCTGAGAGCTGCTAGCATTTGCATGAACTGAACCGGTTTGTTTATATGCAGATCAGTTATTTCTGAGAGGATAAGTGTGCGTGGAAAGTTGTTAGCGCAGAGGGATGCTGGCTTGTGAAATCCGTCCCACCTCTGCAAGAGAAACTTTCATGTATAATGTCAGAGAAACAAGTGACTGAGGGGCAAGAACACTGCTGTGCCTTTGATTATGTTCTGCACTGAGTTTCATGCTCGTCAGTATAATATATGTTTGGCAAGACCCAGTGCTGTGCCTGCCATTAAAATACTTAGGATTTAGTCAGTGTAAAACCAGAGACTTGTCCAGATGCTCAGCATTTCCGTGATAGTTGTTGTAGGAAATGCTGTGGTAAAATTTCCCTGCTGAACCATTCAGCAGAAATAAGTAACAGTGATTTGCAGTATATTTTAATTTTTATGTTCTTTTCTACTCCTGAAAATGACTGCATGCACACTAGCACCCCTTTACTCAGTTGATTTCCCCACTTTCACATCTGAATTTAAAGTAATACCTTGATGCATCCATTTAAAAGGCGAGTGCCTCTTCTGGCAGAACTTCTTAGTTCTCACTAGCTGCTCACAGCTCTAATTTGTGCAGCAGTCTGCAGGCACATCAGGTGTCCTATGAGGAGCTGCATGTTTGTGCTACGAACATCAGTGCTCCCTCATATAGCCATAGACGTGCAAGTCAGTAGAAAGCATGCTAAAGTGGCTTCTTGTGGGAAATTGTAGGGAGTGAGGCCAGCTAACAGTAAGACCCAATGAATGTTGTTGACTTCAGTGGCAGGTGATGATGTCCTGGTCTATCAGGAATAGACCAATGAGCATTGCTTACTTCACGGCCTGCTTCACAGTGTTTGATTGTAAGTGGAGTCTAGAGAGCTCAGCCAGGCTCACAGCTCCTTGCAGCAAATGTATTCCACCTGCCTCAAATGAGACAGCAATGTTCCTTCAGACTAATTCAACAAATTGCAAGTGACAAACCAGCAGACAGACAAGGAATGCGAGTAAAAAAAATAAGGTCATGCCATTATGTCTGCCAACCTTTACACTTCATTTAAAAACCGTAATTGTTTTCTGTTATATGGCAGTATCATCACTGCCAGTTCTACTTGTACGCATCATGCTGCAGTGCTGGGTAGTTATTTGGGCTTTGGAACAGGCAGTCCCAGCTGGTTTTGGAAGTTGTCTCGCTGCAAGCAACTGGGTAGTAACTGAGAGCTGGCGGAATAGCAGTGTTAGTAAAGAAAGTGAAGGTTTGTGCTGAACCAGACAAACATTTGCGTAGAGTTAAAAAAAGCCTAAGGGCTATTAAAGACCATAAAAAAGAATACTTGACTGAGAGCTTACAGAAATAGCAGTTGTTGTCTTACCAGATTGTAATGAGTGCTCTGTCAGTGAGAGAAAACTTGAGGTTTTCTGATTATTCAGAACCATGCTCGTAGAGAGATAAAAGTTAATAGTAGTTGCCTTTTAAGTGGGAGATCCTGCAGTATTCTACACAATTTGATTTTGAGGGAAAATAGATCAAATGTGTTTACGTGTCGTAAAAACAACATGAGATATTTTTCATAATAGATTTATTACATATATACCTCCCTCAATGTGGAAAAATTAGATAAATGTGCTGCTTCTCTCTGTGCTATTGACATTTTCATTGGCAAGATGATGGATGCTGCTTGAAACAAAATGGTTTGCTGACGACTAGGAGAATCACTTCTTTTGGATTTGAGAAGAAATATCTTCAGCAAGGGAGATAGGTTGATCCGTAAATTAAGCATTAATCAAGTTCACTGTTAGAAATCTGAATTTATGGTGTAATTACCTTCTTCAAGAGTAGCTGCTGTGTTGAAAGGTTCTGATTTGCTCATGTTTGTCTATATTTCACAGTGATGATGTCAATTACTTTGTACAGTGAGATGTTACCTTTTCTCAAATGTAAATGTAACATCTAGATATTTTAACCCAGTGGGCTTAATTCCATCTGGCTTTTAAATACAGGTCCCTTGTCTTCTTCAGTTTTATATAGAATAATAGCATAGTTGATAAGAAAACTGCTAGATGACATGACAGTTTGGAATAGGACACTGAAACTAAAATTGTCTAGTAGCTCATTATGATCAATTCTGTGTACTACAGATAAGCAGGCTTTGCAGTCTAACTCCAGCTGGACTATAAAACTTTCATCTTTGGTCTTTGGAAGTATATCTTAATACACAGTTATTAAGTCTTAAAAATCAGGGAAGCGAGAGGAAGTAAATAAAATTGGCAATGTTTACAATAACTTTGACAAACAGGCAGTTGAAAAGTGGTGACTAAAAAGTGATGACGGAACAACTGAGGAATTTTCAGAAAAAAAGCAAAATAAGAAGATAAGGATTCCTATAATCTATTTAAGGGCACTGCAAATTCATCACTTTTCTGGAAGCAGTAAATCCACATATCCGTAGTGAAAGTCTTAACTTGCCACAGACAAAGCTGATTAGTCATCCAAACAGCCAAAACAGTTAAAAGAAGAGTCAGTATATCTTACTTTAGAATGCAGGCTACATACTTGGTTTTAAAAGCGTATCAGTAGGCATTGAGTTACACTACAAATTATGAGGCAATAGAAGACTCCTGTAAAATCAGTATTTTGAAGATTTATCTGTACATCACAGATACAAATTACTGTGATTATATGTTTTGTGGCATGATTTCTTGAAGGTACATCCGAGGAAGATAAAGATTAAAAAAGAAGATCAGAAGGTTAACTTTGCAGGTAGGAGTTGCCTCAGTAAGAGTGGGTAAAGTGGAAGAACGCTGCCCCATGATGCGTGGTGCTTTTTTAAAGTGCTTGTTTTGAGATACAGGTTGCAGAGGGAGAGAGAGAGGGGAACTGCTTGTAAGAACAACATCTAAAAAGTAATAGCTATTCATTTTATGGAAGTAATAAGTTAACTGGGCCATTATTTTGGAGAGTCTGGGAGGAATTACTTCTCTTCTGTTGCTAGCAAATGGTTCGTTTATGTAACCTGTTGTCCTCTCTCTTGAATATCAAAGCAGCCCTGTGGTTCTGTGTCACTGTGATGCAGAGGTAAAGAAGGTGAACCTTCATAGAGTGTCACAGCGTTGTCATTATTTTGGAGATAATTTCAGCAGTGAGGCAGAGAAGCTCTGCATCAATAAGAAGGTTTCGAGCTGAGCAGTGGATAGAAATAAACAGTACCAAGTGGTCAGATATCAGTTTAAAACCACCCTGCTGAGATTTTTATCATCGGGATAAAGACCATGAATGATTTCTAAAGGAGAACAATAACTTTTGTGCTCTTTCCTTCTTTTCTCTGCTCAACAATGAAGTAAAGCATTTAGTAAGTTTTAGTAGTAACTCCAGTTCAGTCCTTTTTCATCACCATCATTGTGCACCCAGGCCCTATGGGGTCATACTTTGATGCCCCAAAGGGTCATACTTTAATGATTCTCTGAAATGTCCAAAATTCCCATTTACTGCCTGCATTTGGTGTGGGTTCTTCCTGTTTTTCTTCTTATTTTATGATGAAATGCTGCAGAGAACATGAAATGCTGTCTGGAGGTCTGGGCCCAGAGAGTGGTGGTGAATGGAGTTAAATGCAGCTGGCAACTGGACATGAGTGGTGGGTACTGAGACCTGTCCTGCCTAATATCTATGTTGTTGACCTGAATAAGGGCATTGAGAGCACCTGCAGTAAGTTTGCAAATGGCACTTAAGTTGAGGGTGAAGAGTTCATCTGCTTGAGGTTAGGGAAGTCCTTCAGAGGGATCTGGACAGGTTGGATTACTGGGCTGAGGCCAACTGTGAGAGGTTCAAGAAGACCGCAGTGCCACGTTCTGTACTTTGGTCACAACAACCCTATGCAATGCTACAAATTTGGGGCAAAGTGACTGGAAAGCTGTGCAGAAGAAAACGACCTGGGGGTGTTGGGCAGTGCCTGGCTGAACGTGAGCCAGCCAGAGATAGTTTTGTCTGGAGAAGAGGACCTTCAGGCGAGACCTTATTGCCCTCTACTACTGCTTGAAAGGAATTTGTGCAGTTTATGGTGAGGTGGTGATCAGCCTCTTCTCCTGATTATCAGTGATAGGGTGAGAAGGAATGGCCTCAAGTTGTGCCAGGGGAGGTTTAGGTTGGATATCAGGAAAAATTTCTTCTCAGAAAGAGTGATGATGCATTGGAACAGGGAAGTGGTGGAGTCACTGTCCCTGAAAGTGTTCAGGAAACATGCAGATAGGGTACTAAAGGTTTAGTGGTCAGTATTGATGGTAGGTGAGCAGCTGAACTAGATGGTCTGAGAGTGATCTGAGAGGTCTTTTCCAGCCTTAGGGATTCTGTTATATTTTGGTTTAGTAGGCATGGTGATGATGAGCTGATGGCTGGACAAGATGGTCTTAGAAGCCTTTTCGACCTTAATGTTTCGATTATTCTATGATAATAATGTGTTTTCTGTCTTTCCTAAAAATGAGAAAAGGACAAACAGAAGGCAGAAACTGAGACCTTGTCAACAGATGCGATTGCAGACAAATAGTAGAAGCTATGCTTATTCAATAGAGCTCCACTGATTCTGAACTTTAAAATGTCCCTTTGAACTTTTGAGAAGTTCTTTACATCGCAGCAGTGCTGAGAAAATTCAAGATGACTGGAACACAGGAAAGCGAAGATGTTTTCATTAGGGTTATTTTTTGTTTGTTGATTTGTTGATAAGAAGTCAAGATAGACTCTGGATAAAATTTTAATTTTGTTGTTCAAGCCAAGCTTTTGATTTCCTTATCAAAGAGTTAAGGACAGAAACACATCCCACTGACATATATGATTTGATGGACTTTGCTTCCACCCGAGTAAACTCACTGTCCTCACAACTCTCCTGCTAATATGAATAATTCACAGTGCTGCTGACCAAATTTCTTCTGTTACATGAGCTACCTCCAGCCTAGCCTTTCCATTTCTCTAGTAAAGAGACCCAGAAAAGCCATGCTGTAAAATGCAGATTGCTAAGTGTTCCTTTTTGGCACATTCTGAACTGAAAAGGCATCTGTTTGGATGAGCTCTTTAGTTGCTTTTAAATAACTAGATAAAAGATTTGAATGGAAGGACTTACATAATTTGACTGCTATAAGTAGAGTACAAGAAATGCATATGTTCTTTGATTTATATAGTTTTCTATCACATTTTATTAATGACTAGATTAAGGCAGAATGACAATCTGCATCATTGTCACTCTTGGGCTAGATTTTGCTGGTGAATGGTAGAGTTTTATGGAAGTGTTGAATGAGATAATGGTGCTAAAAAAGATGCAAGTGGTAGTTTGAGCTTAACACGGATGCACAGTTAGCTTAGATGTCTGTGTACTGATGACATTTAAATCCACGTTTTCTGCAGTGTAGTTTAAATTATGCTCGTGTCCTTGTGGTCATTTTGTTATGTCTCTGTAACTGCCCATTTTCAGCAAGAGTAAGTTATTAAACACTGACTTTAACACTGAGTCAGTTTTGACTAAAGCTCTGTAATTTGCTTTTTAGAAGGTTTACTGCATTAGAAACCAAACCAAATTCCTTTTATTTACAGTAGCTTGGCTGCAGGATCATTTTCTCTGACCTCATCCATAACTGAATCCATTCAGAACTCTTTCCACTTACTAACCTGTTCTCTTCCTATCCACGTAGTGTACTTCGTTAGATGATTAAGACTGAATACATTAGATTTATGCATTCTTTTTTTTTCAGGGAGTGGGTAAAAAGCTTACAAATACCTCCTTTTTTTTTTAAAGAGATCTTTATAGATATGTACCGTTGCATATTTTTCTCTTGCAAATAGTTCACATTATCATGCATAGAAATGGAGGTTCCATAAGCGATCTTGTTGGCGTCAGGCGACTAATAGTGATAGGTGATTAATTCTGATGCACTACCTGGGAAATCCTGGAAGACACTGTCAGATTCTTGTGATACTGGACATTTCTTTGGTTTGTTTTTTCATTTTGTCTTTATTGCACATAGCCTGTTTCAGAATGGGTGAACCATTGGCTAATGGAAGGCCTAAATGTTGACTAGAAAGAACTAGTTAACAGCTTTGAATTCATTCTTAACTTCTTTCAGAGTCAGTGCCACACTGAAGTAAGGGAAAGAGCCAAATTTGTCTCATGATTCTGTTATCTGTTGCCACACTGAGGAAGAAATCACTTGGCTGATGCAGGTTTGAATGGTTACTTTCAGAACCAGGGATTAATTCCTGGTGATTCTGCCAGCCATACTTTCTAATCTGGTTGTTTCCACTGAGTTTATTACTTTGGAATGTCTCATGCATGGTTTTTTAAAATGAGAAAGAAATCTAAAGAAGTCTTTGGATATAACAAAAATTACTAACCGTGAGGACTTGGATTCAGTTAAATATATTATATTACATAGTAGTTTCAAGTGTTAATATTAGTCACCTGTGAGCGTACTACTAGTAGTCTCCAAAGAGAATGAGTTTATCCAGGCATTCCTTCTAAAGGTTGTTTGTGGTCACAAGTAGTCTAAAATAAGAAAAACCTTTGGATTCCCCTTGCCTAGACTGCAAGACAGCTCTGTTGGGCAAATGTAAGCCTATGTTTCTTAAGCTGTTTTCCCTATTTTATGCTACAGGCACCTGCTATGTCAAAACATAAGCCTTAGAATGATCATCCTAGGGTGGAGAATAGAATAAGCTGTCTCGATACAAGCTGGCATTTGGAGTCAGAATGACTTTGCTTTACTCCTACTGTGTATTTTTGTTGTTGTTATCATTTAACTTGATTCTTCTCCTGAAATCAGGTATTGAAGGGGTTTGTTGACTGGAAATAAAATTTGACAGCTCTGCTACTGAATGTTTTACGGAGTACTTGATATCTTTATTCCTAGATTCCTTCTGATGTTAAATTAATTGTTTTTGGTCAAGGAGGATTTGGTCAGAGTTCATCTAGGCAAACTCGATGCTCACACATCCATTGGCTTAGACAGGAGTCATGAGTGCTGAGGGAGCTGGCAGAAGTGAGTGCCAAACCATTCTCTATCATGTATGAAAGGCCATATAGAGTAGGAGAGGTGTATGGTGTCACTCCAGTGTTCAGAAAGGACAAGAAGGAGGACTAGGGAAGCTACAGGCCAGTCAACTTCACCTCCATCCCTTGGGAAGGTGATGGAACAACGTATTCTGGATGTCATCTCCAGGCAAGTGGAAGAGAAGTTTATCGGGAGTAATCAACATGGATTCAGCAAAAGGAAGTCATGCTTGACCAATCTGGTAGCCTTCTGTGATGTCATGACCAGCTGGGTAGTTGAGGGGAGAGAGATGCTGTCTACCTTGATTTCAGCAAGGCTTTTGACACTGTCTCCTGTTACATCCTCGTAGGTAAGCTAAGGAAAAGTGGGATGATTGCATGGGCAGTGAGGTGAATTGAGAATTGTACACGAGTACAGATTAGGGGCTGATTGCTGGACAGGAGCTCTGCAGAGGAGCTGGTTATGCTTGTGGACAACAGACTGGCTGTGAGGTAGTAGTGTGCCTTAGTGGCCAAGAAAGCCAGTGGTATCCTGAGGTGCATTAAAAAGAGCATAGCCAGCAGGTGGAGGGTGGTGATCCTCTCCTTCTACTCTGCCCTGGTGAGGCCACATCTGGAGTACCATGTGCAGTCCTGGGCTTCTTTGTTCAAGAAAGACAGGGAACAGCTGGAGAGAGTTCAGCGGATGAGTAAAGATGATGAGGGGCCTAGAACATCTCCCTTATGAGGAAAGGCTGAGAGACCTGGGGCTGTTCATCCTGCAGAAGAGAAGACTGAGAGTGGGCTTTATTAACACTTATAAACATTTAAAGGATGGGAGTCACGTGTGTAGGGCCAGGCTCTGCCCTGTTCAGCAACAGAACAGGGGCAATGGGCACAAACTGAACCATAAGAAGTTCCATTTGAACATGGGGAAAATCTTATTTACTGTGAGGGGTGACACAGCAGTGAAACAAGCTGCACAGAGAGGCTGTGAAATCTCCTTCTGTGGAGATATTCAGTACCCACCTGGATGCCTTCCTACGTAACCTTATGTAGGAAACTATTCTAGCAGGAGGTCGGATGAGGTGATGATCCAGTGGTCTCCTTTCCAACCCCTACAGTTCTGTCACTATATTTCAGCTGTGTTACCTGTGGAAGTATCAACAGAATTAGTACCGTATTTTCCTACATTGTTTGAACTGTGTTGTATCTTGTAACGTTTAAGCCAATAAAGTAAGTATGTGACAAGATGTATATTTATATTTGGGCTCATATACCATGCTCTGAAACTTTTTATTTTCCTGTGTGTCATTTAATGAGAAGCAGGAAAAACAGTGAAGTGAGGTAAGTTTCCCTGCTGGTTAAGGATCACTAAAAGAATTTGTAAACATCAGTGACCAGATTTAGGCCAGGTTTGGGCTCTCAAAATTCCCAAGTGTACAAACTTATACACACTTCTTAAAATGTTACTTGTGATGTAGCTGTAGTCCGTTGTTGACAGATCTGCTCCTCAAATTACCCACCCTCTCCTATTGCTGATGAAAACTTTAGTGCAGTAACTTCATGGCACATAATTCAATGATGTTAAAATAGGATAATTCATTCCTTTCCCTCTCACACTTTATTTCTTTCTATTAAATACATTCCAGGCTCAGAAGTAACGGGGGAGTTGAGTTCGTGACCTGAATATATCTGAGGTTTACCTGCAGAATGATTCCATATTACATCCATTTTCAAACTGCTACTCTTGCTAGTAATATCACGTTACTTTCTCACAGAGAAGCTTTGAGGCACTGAATTCCAACAATCTTCTTTTTATGATGATCAGTCAATGCATGCAGGCCATGGCCTGATTTATTCCAGCCATTAGGTGGCAAAGATTCTTGGCTATTTGGACTGCAATCAATACGTTATGCCAGAAGCAGACAACTTTTCTGATATGCCAGCTTGCACGCTGTTCTTCACACAGTGAGAGCTACAGGACTGGTGTCCCCTTCCTTGCAGAGCACAGAGTGAATGGCGTGAGTTGGACCTTCTCAGGAGGCAGATGATGGTCTAACACACTCTTACAGACAGGGATGGTCCTAGACTGATGTACTGATGGCCTGAGCATCATCTCCTAGCTTGATTCCTTTCTCCTGCAGGATTTGAACTAGCTGGCAGTTTCTTCTATGCTTGAAGTAGTGAGTGAGTAATGACAAGGTAAAAAGGGCCCAGGACTAATTTATATACATTTTAAACTCTATTCCACAAATTGCTGAAAGACTTGGTGTTTGTTTTAAAAATCTGAGTTCTCATGCCTAGCTGAATATGTGTGTAATAGCTCCTTGCTGTGCCTCTGCTGCCCTGGGGAATAGACCAGGGAATCTTTGTTCTTCTACCCAGGCTCCCCATCCTTCTCATTCACAGACCCTGGAAGATTAAATGGCTGATAGTGTTCTCTGACCCATACCTCTGCTTTCCACTTTGAGGGCTGAAATAGATTCCCCTTGCCTTTGGCAAGTGCAGCTCATGTTTGTGCCCTACAGCCCATTGCCGGAGGTGTGCAGGAGAGCAAGTAGCAGATATGAAGGCATTGGAATTCAGGCAGCACCAATCTCTGTGCAGAGCACCAGAACATGCAGGTTTCCTCCCATGCTGACATTAAAGATTTCTTGAGTACTCAGCAAATACTCATCCTGCTGCATGCAATGCATGTGCAGTGCCTTTGCTGTAGGCCTTACCAACCAGAACAACTCCACAAAAAAGGGAACTCTAGCTGGAAGGTTAATGGCTGCTACTTGTTTGGTGGTTTAGTCCAGAAGCACTAAGGAAACACGTTCTGAACTTGCATACTGTAGGCTTGTCATCTAAGAGTGTGTCCTTGGATGGAAACAGCCAGAAAGTTTTATGCATTGTTATCTACCTGCTAAAATGAAAGAAACTTGGTGTAAATTGCTGTGTTTGAGGAGCAGGTATGCCACAGAATCACAGAATGGCCTAGGTTTAAAGGGATGTCAAGGATCTGAATCTCCAACCCCCTGCCGCATGCAGGGCCACCAACCTCCACATTTAATACCAGACCAGATTGCCCAGGGCCCCATCCAGCCTGGCCTTGAACACCTCCAGGGGCATCCCCAAGAAAATATAATAGAACATACATTCGAGAGGGGCTCTTTCATGCTCTTTTTAATACTAACCCTTTTTTTTTTTTTTTTTTAATCTGAAGGCTTCTGACACCTCTATAGATAGTCATTTTAATTAATTTCCCAATTATTGAGAATATATTCACTCAGAGGATCATGCTAAACATCACCATTGTAAAGATTAATTGTTCAGATGTAATTAGAGACATGCTCTGTGCTTAAAAGCACTGGCAAATGTCTACAGTCGCACTATTTAAATCATTTAAATCTATGTTGGACTAATGCCATTTTCTCTAAAATCAAGATCTGCTCTATAGTGCTTGGTTATCCTCTTCCTTACAATATTTTTAACGTGGAATGTTTGTCTTTGATGTACTAGTGAAACTAGTTTTCTTAAAAACAAAATGAAACAAAACCCAAACAAAACCTAGGCAAACTCTTTAAAGAGGAATGAAACAATTACTTCTCTCTAGTGGCCATTCCCTTCAGAGTTTTGAACAGAAGACAAAGCTTGTTTTCTATGGTGCTGTTTTCTGAAGATTAAGTGCTAAATAATTACTACTTTTCGGTGGTGTGAATCAGTGGGACTCAGAGCAAGAATAGTTTATGGGTTAAAAGGCAGGGAGGAGGTAGTGGTGTTAATGGAAAAGAAATGGGTGGTGGTCGTACAATAAGGACCCTAGGATATTAACCTTTGACTTGCACATGTTGTTTATTTCATGCTTGATTAATAGTTTTAAAATTTAGGAGAAAAGACACCTTTTGGCTTTTTAAACAATGCACACCTTCAGTGAAACACTCCTCTTTGTTTTGCTTGCTTATCGGAAAGAGGAAAATCGAATGGTATTAGTCACACTTACAGCCATTTGATTGCATTTATAGCAGTAGTTGATGGCCTTTTATTTGGAGCCTATGCAGCTTCAGTTGGAGTGCAATACATGCCACATTCATCTTGAGGATTAACTCTAAATTAGGAGGGTGACCTTGACCAACACAGTGTGTTTGGCTCCATGCAGTACTGCCTCTCCTTGATTTTAGGGAAGGTGTGTTTTTTATTTTAGTTAATAATTCTAAGGTTTGTATATTAACTTATCCAGATTCCCATCCCTATTTCTTTTTGAATGAGTGCTATTGATGTGAGTAGTGGGCATTATTATGCTTCTGATGCAAATATTTGACTCTCTCGATTCCCACTGGGAGCCATTCGTGTGCTTGCAAGAAATTTCATTTACGGACCTCTGCTCATGCATTGAATGGGCTAGCTCTAGGGTGAATGAAGTGGGCTGAGTACAGACTAGCAAATGGTCCATTTTGTGTGTGATTCCCTTGCATCTACAAAGCAGCTTCAGATTGGTCAACACAGTTTATGTGGTGTTAATATTTTGCACCTTTCCTTAAGAACCATTAAAAACTCAAACTTTCCTTTTCAGTGTGAGGTGATACTATATATCAGATTCTTTTCTGGCTGCTTAATGTCTTTGGGTACCTAGCTCCCACTGAATTGTTCAGAGCCCTTTCGTAGCTGGGAAATTCTAACCCTAAAGGTCTTAAGGGGAAACGATCTCTGTTTGCCTCCAATTCTGAGTCTAAATTTCTGCAGGCAGCATAGCACAGCGATATGCTTACTGTCTTTTCTTGAGATGTTTTTCTCTGCGTTACAGGACTGAAACACCTTGTACATATTGTGCATATTCACATATCAAGAGCCTTGGTCTGGAAAATGAGCATAATAAAACATTTAATTTTGCAGACTTTACTTTGCATAGCATGCAGTTTTATTTCTGTAAACATCAGACATTCATATCTGTTATTTATGTAAATTCCTATGTCTGTTATAGATTTGCAATCTTTGCACATTCTCCATTGAAATTTGATTATGCAGTTTGTAAAACACAGACAGGAATTTAATGCCCATTCCTGGTGATGATGAAGCATTTTCTTGCTTCTTCAGAAGCACGCAATCTTTTGATTTTGTCAGAGGCGGAATCTAAATAGGTATATCAGAACAGCGAACAGAATGAGTGTGTTTTTGGTTGTTATGGAGCTTTTGGTAAGCGGTGTGTGGCTGCAAAAAGAGCTGCTGTGTGTGTGTGGGGGGGGGAGTGCTGGTGTCTGAACCACTGATTGCTGCCAGAGGTTGCTGGAGTGAAGACAAATGAGTTCTTCAAAGCAATTAAAAGCGGCGTAGGTGATGAAACAACATCTAGTAATCTCTCCAGTTTTATACAGTGCTAGATTTAGGTCATTGTGTCAGTGCTACGAGCTGCACAGGAGGTGAAAGCCACTACTGAACCTTCCGTGCAGATGCTCTGTAGCAGTGTCTTTTGGGGTGGAAAGAGTGCCGGTAGGAGCACCACAAGAAAGCTCTGCACACTCCAGTGGTTCCCCTTTCAATCTGAATACACTTCAAGGTCCTGATCCTACTGTTCTTAATGGACTGGGGCCTGTCTTTAAGGCCACCTTTCCATTTGCAGTCAGGATGCACAGGTTTAACAAAGGTGCGGCACTTGTTACAGCTGTGTGTGAAGCAGGGAGTCGGGGGCACGAAGTGCTGCAGGCATGGGCTGAGCAAGCAGCAAAGGTCAGAGTGAGCCTGGACCAGCTCACAGCATGCTATGAAGACTGAGTGACATTGCTGCTACCATGGGAAGACTGAAAGGGAAAATACAGAGATCAGTATATCCTATGGGCAGAAACTGGTAAGCAGGTCAACTCAGTCAAAATTGGATGTATGTAAGTTTTAATTTACCGTGACACAGCTAGAACTTGTTACCGTAACACTTCAGACTGTGTGTCTACTATATACTTAGGCATAGTTCAAAAAAGATAAAGTTAGGTAAACCCACATTAGGGGTACAAGTCCATAGAAACAAGTCCTTACTTTCTGTCTCTTTGCTGGTTTAGCCTCAGGTAGTTCAGGAAAAGATGGTGGGGAAAACTGCCTCCTTCCAGTGCCAGGTCAATGGGACATTGTCTTGAAGTTGCTTTGGTCTTCTGAAGTACTACCTACTATTGTACTCAAAGAAGAATGCTTACAGTGCAACACTTCTAGTTTTTCTTTCTGTAATATCCATCCCATTTTATAATAGATTGGATTTTAATGGTCTGAGAAGCCCAGGTTTTACTGTTGTGCAGTGTGTGCTCCTGCTACGCAGGGGTACAGTGCATCTACAACATTTTAATGGTAAAAAAGCTGCAGTGTTTTGGCTTTTCTAAAAATAATATTGAGAGGACAAGCTCACCATCTTTGAAATCGTAGAACCATAGAATGGCTTGGGTTGGAAGGGACCTAAAAGATCATAGAACTCCAGTCCCCCCACAGCCTGCAGGGCCACCGACCTCCATATCTAATACCAGACTCTTACCCATTTACTTCAAATAATTTCTTTCTCCGTTCACACCAATAGAGGCAATGCCAGTACATCATGCTACAGATATGTCTGAAAGTTTACATGATGTCTTTCATCCCCATCCTGCTCCGTCCTTTGTGGCCATCACTGTCATCTGTACTGAGCACATCTCACACCATGAGGATACGTGCTGCAGCTTTGCCCTCTGCCTCCCCTCTGGTCACGGAATCACTTGGGTCGGATGGGGCCTCTGGGGATCATCTGCTAGCTGCAGCTCTGTGGTGCCAAACTGGTGCTATTGAGGGAGATTGTTATTTCTGTTGCAGTAGTATGTGCTGATGATGGGTGATGTAACAGCATCCAAATGCAGTCTTCCAAGAAACCTGCCAGGAAGCATGTGCAAGTGCTTGTGGCTGAGGTCAGACAATGCTTGGTTTGCCATTTGCAGCAGTTCTTTGTGTGACAGTGGCAGAAGAAGGGGGCAGAGCAGTGTAGAAGCCTGAGAAAAGTACTCTTCCCTTAGGCATACTGAACTGAATCATTGAATGCTGGAAGCTGTCAGCCATGATAGTACCTGAAGCAGAGAGGTCACACTGGCTTCTTTCAATGCAGCAATGCTGTGTCCTGGGGAACACCCTGTTCACACTCTAGCAGAGGCACTGGAAAAGCAGTGAGTAGATTGAGCAAGTGATGTGGGGCAGGGAAGGAAGCTTAAGTTGGAAGCCAGGAGGAAAGAGGCACCAGGAGGAAAGGGATCCACTCTTTGTCACATCAGGCAAAAGACTTGGTGGAGTGGATGGTGTCTGTTGCATAAGAGAAGTGCTACACCTCCTTATTTCTGCTTTAAATGAGGGGTTCAAGCTAGCCCTCCAGCCAAAATGGCCATGGGAGCCATGGCTGTCTCTTCGGATGGTGACTTGTAGACATCACGGTCACGTCCTTTCCAGCAGACCGTTAATCACTGCCAGCTGCAGCGTGCCTTCCTGCCAGCTCTGGGGCCCTGGGGGAGCAGGAGAACCCCGGGGAGCCTGGGTAAGCCCTGCTGTGCTGTGGGGCAGTGGCGGCTGGATGGCACATGGCAGGATGCGGCCAGGCAGGTGGGGGCACGGATCCCCGCTGAGCTGGATTGCTGTACCCAAGGTGACGGCGATGACTGTGTGCAACAAAGTTGTAATTTGGTTTCCATAACGACGGGGCACATCCTTTGTAGTCTGGGCACTCCACGCCTGGTGTGCGACATGCGGCAGTTGCTCTAACAAGCTGAAATCGGCTTTTATTTTGTTCTTGTAACATCTATTGTTTTGGATGGAGGAGGAACAGCAGCTCACAGCCACTGTGCTTTGTGATGCATTTTTGCCAGCTTGTCCTAAAATTCATGGGTACAAGGGAAGGGGATGTCCGGATGGCACCACTGACTATTCTTATTTTCAAGTCTGGAAAATAAGTGCTTAGCATACATCTATGTATATATACATAAATAGAAAATGCTTGCAAGAAACAATTTGACATATCTGAAAGTTCAGTGTCACAGTGACTTTTATTTGGGGTGTTATTCGTCGTTAGCTATGGAATGAATTACTGGGATTTTAATAGCATGGTGTTCCCATCATATAAGGGGATTGCTCTGCTCTATCACTACTGTGAAAAAGACTATCATTGTAGACCATTCTTCTATATAAATGTAAAGCAAGCAAACAGTTGCATATTCAAGAGTCACAGTCAGGCATATATTAAAAAAAAGAAACACAATCCTCTTTTCCTTCGTGTTTCCTCTGCTCTCCTGTTCAGTGGACACTGAAGGGTTTAAGCCACAGTACAGGAGGGTGCAAAAGGAAAGTTGTCACTCCCACTGCTTGACTCATTGCCTACCATTCAGGAGAACTTTCAATCTTTACCATGAAATCCAAACCTATCATCCTTATTTTTGTTTATTTCCTCGATATTTGGTAGTCACTTAAGACAATTTTTTAGGGGCCTGATTGTCACCCTAGTTCTTAAAAAGACCTTTTAAAGTGACTCCAGTCGTGAATTTATACCTTGTCCTGAAGTGGTCTGATGGTCATAAAGAAATGCTAATAAAAGATTTATTTTAAACAGAATGGGACAAATACAATATCACAGTATTTTGCTACACTCTCCTCAACAGAGCAGGTAAAATATTTTCCAGTTGACACTTCTAAATGAGTAAGGACAGTTCTTATTCAGGAATGGGCTTAGGTGCCATGAGAAGCTAGAATTGCAATAGCAATCTTAGCAAATCTTAATGAAAGTCATAACTCAGTGGTATAAGTCTGCTTCATAACATTAAATCTCTGTAAGTGTTGCCTGCTCTATCAGACTATTAGGCCAGAAGCTGCAAAATGCCATCTCCCTGTCTGGGTATAGTCTATACAGATTTCACCCACTTGCGATTCTTAACTCGAGCATTGGCGTCTGAAATTTCACTGCTGTCCCCTGAGTGCAGATGGTCAGTGTATTGGTTTACCATTCAGCTCAATTAGTACTCCCTCCAGTCAGCTTCTTCATCCACTGCTAGTAAGTTTGCACTGGTTCAAATTATCCTAACTCATAACAATGTCCTGCAGATAGATTTGAGGGGATTTCATGAATGACCCACTTAGAGGAACTGCATGCACTGTATATTGTGATACACTTCAGATATTCAATATTTTGTGACTTTCTGAGACAGTAGTTTTAGTGTTTATATTCTTGGTAGAGTAGCAAAGGATGCTCTTTACATCATATTTTACTTGTCAACACTGCCTCTATTATTAGCAGGGGAAATTGCACTGTATAGTATTTGAGGCTATAACCGAAAAAGTATATATTTTCCATTATAGGAAATCCTCTCTTTCTCCTATATGACCAAATTGCAGTCTGCTAAAATCAACAGACAATAAAATATTTGGATTTTGAAGACTTATAAAGTAATTTTGCTCCATAAATAGCCCAGAAATCAGCTACTCATTTATCCAAGTTCCAAATTGCTGACTCTCATCTTTCTTTCAGTGAACATAATAATTAGTTGCATGGGAATATATTTTATGAAATTGAAAATATGTTATTGTGAGGCACTTGAGTGTTTTGAACACTCAGTGAAATGTAAGTACCAAGTTGTGGTTTAACTCCTGCAGGCAGTTCAATGCAGCACTGTTCAACTGTTCAACTGTTCACTGAGTGGAAGAGAATTAGAATGGTGAACGTTCAAGAACTCGTGAGTTGAGATAAGACAGCTTTCCAGGTGAAGCAAAAGCTGTGCAAAATTCATTTTTTGCTTCCCACTGGCAGGCAGGCGTTCAGCCACTTCCAGGAAAGCAGGGCTCGTCCTACAATTTGGTTTATTAGGAAGATAATGCCATCTCTCTAATCATCCCTCCTTCCTCCTACTTTATTCCTACTTTTACTGCTAAGCATGACGCCATATGGTATGGGATATCCCTTTGGCCTGCTGGGGCTAGCTGTCCTGGTTCTGTTCCCTTCCAGCTGTGCCCTCCCTCCCTCCTCCCCCCCAGCTGGCAGGGCAGGACAAGAAGCTGAAATGTTCTTGGCTCTGTGAGCACTGCTCAGCAACAACTAAAACACTGGTGCACCATTGCCTCTATTTTCAACAAAAATCCAAAGCACAGCCTCATACAAGCCTCCACAAAAGATTAATATCATCCCAGTGAAAACTGACAGTATCCACATCATTCCCTTACTCTACGGGACACCTCTGTGAAATGTCCATAAAATGTTCATAAGTTGTCCGCTGAGTTCTTTTGTTGTGATGGCCACTCATGTGTGACATGGAGTTGTTGGACACCAAAGCCAGTACAGGTCAAGTCACTGGTGCACCTGTACTGCTTCTTGGGAGGCCCTTCCTCTTGGTTTGAGTGGTTCCTTCTATTGCAGCTTTGTTTTATGCTAAGCAACAGAGAAAGGCTTTGCACTTGAAAATGCTGTGTATATATCTTTTCATGTTTACATAATCGTTGGATGTTTCAGGGCAATTCGTGACGTTATTGAATGCCTTTATTGGTAAAAAGAAATAAAGGTGTCCAGCGAGAAGGAAAAAATGGCTCATCAGTCTGTTTGCAGGAGAAATTTTAGCCAAGTTACAGCCTTGGGAACAAAGAGTGGTAACACTCCTCCAGGCTGCTCTCCCACTACAGCAAAGAAGCTGTGAAAAATAGACTCTTTCAGGGCTTGAATGTGAATGAGTGAACTCTCCAGCTACTAGGAAATCTTTTCAGAATCAGACAGCTGAGCAGGTTTTCAGCTACTTGTATCCCATTCATTTCCTCACCCCTTATCCTGCGCATACTGATTCAGCTTGTAGCAGCACAGGTTAAGGCTTTTGAAGTCTGATCAAAGATCCCACACCAGCTGCAGCGTGGTGGAAATGAAGGCATCTTGCTTTTTCTGCTCTTCTGTTGCAAATATTACATCTCTGTCACAGCTATCAATGGCGCCTAAACCAGGAGCAGAAACAAAGCAAAATGCAAATTCTGCACTGTTACTTCCCTGGTATATTAGTTGTTGCATGATGAATAATCCAAGAGACCAGCTAATGCTGAACGATTTTGTTCGCTCTGCTCATATGCCGATTACTTATCAAATCCTACAAGCTAATCTCCCTGATCTAAACTATCACCTCTATCTAAATGTATTACACGAAGTGTTTGGGGTTGAATGCATCTGCATTACCACTCACTCATCTGGGAAGAGCTGCCTGGCTTCCTTGTCTTATAGCAACTGTTTGTGAACCACAGGCATGTTTTTAACTTCTTAGATATCCCATTTCAGTGAACTGGAAAACACCTTGTATTAAACATTAGTCTTCTAAGTATGACCAAAAACGCCCTTCTAGCTCCGTTTTTACATCAGGTCCACAAAGTTCACTTGCTTAGAAGGAAGGAATGGTAGGGAAGGTCTCATGGCCATTTTCCATCCTGCAAATCTTTTTGCTGGAACAGACCAGAGAGAAGAGATTGTGAGATCCTTCTTGGTAAACCTGTGAGTGTGAAGAGGCTGCTCTGCCTTTCCCTTTACTTCTTGGACACTTTCCTCAGCAGCTGATGTTTTGCTGGCCAGTTCTTTTATTGCTGTTTCTCACTGTCTATATCTGATGTCAGTACTGACATGTATCAAGCAGACCAAAATACTTGACTAGTCAGCAGCATGATGCCCGCAAACTGGCACTTTTCACTTATCTCAGCATTCTCCCTGTAGATGAAAAGGCCAATGTTTGCAGTACTGCTTCTGATTCAGTACAGAGGCTGCATTCCACTGTCAGTCCATTTCAATCTGTATTGCATGTTGTCATTTTATGTGAATTGCAAAAAAATTATTGTCTTTTATTATCTGCAGCATAGTAAATATGTTTCAGTGAGATTATTGATCTGTAACAAGATTTGAATCAAGGGCTTTCCCAAGTCTATGAAGGGTGGGCAAAGTTATGGGCAAAGGCTGGAATCTGTTGAGTTCTGTTTTTCTTCACAGCCTCATTATTTAAGTGGCTGTTGATAAACGAGGTGCAGAAAATGACATTAAACCAAGTCATGATGTCAGCAAGCATTGCTGCCTGGAAATGTCACATTGCTGTCACTGCACCCAACTTGGGCTGTTGTGTACAATCCATCTGGTGAACTGATCCTTGGTCCTTTCTTGTTCTTTGCAGAAAAGAGATGCTGTTGGCCATGAAAAGTAAAGGGAGAAAAAGAAACAAATAGCTGTGTTTATGTTTGTGATTGATTTATACAGACAACAGAAATAAATATTTTTTGTTCTTGAAGTATAGTGAAATGTTTCCTGGTCCTGGTGGTTTGAACAGCATGTAATAGTGTCTGACTAGCAACATGAATTCGTTGACTACCAACTGTTGAATATTTGATCTGTTTCTACTCTTTATGTTTTATTAATGCCAACTTTCAGTTATAATAAGGTCTGATTGTATTCTCAGTCAGCTACTAAGAAATGAATTTTCTGGGGCTGAATTCTAAGGAAGAAAGGATGTAGGACTGAGCCAGTTGTTCCTGTGGAACTTCCTTTGGTGTTGAGGGAACTCTTTCAGATCCTTTCAAAGAACATGCATTAAGCAAGGGTAATAGCAGGCAACAAAAACATATTCTGTGGGCTCTGTAGGTTTATACTTCAGTACACTGAAATCTGGAGTCAGAAAGTCATTAGAGTTGAAGGCAACATTCAGTGTTTCTACATGAGTGCTTGTTGTGGCAGGTAGTGAGGTGCAGGGACCCTTCTCATTGCATAGCAGTTAAGGACAGGACAAAACCAATCAACAGTTTTGATATGCATTATACTTGTTAGATGTAATGCCTCTGGGTCTGTTTGTAAACAACAAGAATCAGATCTCTGGTCAGTATGTGCGTCCCACAGATAGGGAAAAGGCAAGGATGCCATCCTGTTCTTCTGCTTCCTCTGTGCTGTGAGGTGGAAACTCAAGAATGTGGAGGGGAAATGGAGGAGCCATGGGATGAGATCCAGCACATCTCCTGGCTCCAGTTGAAGAGGAGATGGGGTATGCTGCCCATGGTGGCAAGAGAAAGATTTCCTGTCATGGGATATCTGCTTGATCCAGTTGGCCTCTGTCTGTGCAGTCATTAAAAATCTATTGTTAGGAAAAGAACATGGGCTGACAGGTACCATGACCTGTTTCAGTTTATATTTATTTCAAGAGATTCTTGGTTTAAAACTAGAAGATTCTCCTGATGTGGTCATTTCTGTGGAAGTTTCCACGGAGGCCCGGAAGCCTGAATGGGTAGCTCAGATTTAATTAAAATAAATGACATTTGCTCGTGTGTAACCACATTTTTGGGGGAACCCTATGAAAGGGGGTCTTGGTGTTTCAGTGGTACAAAAAAACAGCCCAAATCCCCTCTTTATTTCTCTTATATAGCTTGAGATGATTCTTCTGAAATTTCCCTTTAAATTTGTCTTTAAAAGCAAACAAATACTTGAAGGAGGGCTATGCTTCTGCAGTACAAAGCTCATGAGATTTGGACTTAGTGCTTTTCATAAAAACAGACTGTGAAGCTTTTAGTATTTGTCTTTGGGATATTGTACCTTACAGTATGAACAAAGAATGCATTTGATTAATCAGATGATATTTGTGTAGTCTTTTTTCATGAACTAACCATCTATCAGGTACGCACTTTCCTCTGAGATTCAACAGCAATGTTGTCTTGATATTTTAAGAGGCAGGCATACTATTGAATTGTTGGCGTATGCTACGTAATCCTTTGTATTTAGTCTGTTGTTCCACAGAATCCTTTTTCTTCTATGTTGTAAAGCATGTTTGTGAGAAGCTTTTCTGAAGTAAAAGTATATAACCAATGCTTTAAAAAATACTGCTCGAGGAAATCATTTTATTAATCCTACACGCAATATCCTTCCTGTCAAACAGTGGAATTTAGATGGCAGAATCAATAATGTAGTATCCACATGGGGATTGCTAATACACAAATTAGTGCATGGTGCTTCTGTGCTTGGTAAGAAAGAAAGCCTGTATTCTCTCAGTCCTTTATTGCTGTGCAATCAAAGAGAATTATGGACGCAAACAACCCAGTAAAATATAATGGAATATTTCATGAAATGTGATGTTTACTAACAAGAGTAGAAGTTGCTCTTTCAAAGACACAGCTGAACAGAGCAGCAAGCAATATTTAGTATAGTAATAAAAGGCAAATTATCCGTGTTTTCCTTTAAAGACCATCGCAGAGGTAAACTAAAATCTAATGCAATCTGTAACATTAATGCGTTTTCTTTATGGCGTAGTATGTGAATATTGGAATACTAATGGTTCATCATATTTATTGAATATAACAATATTCTTCTGAGTTACTGAAAATGTAAAGGGATGTAAATCACTCGTAATGAAATAATTTAATTTCTAATGATTACAGAATGATCTAAATATACTGAACAAGACCCCATGACTGCATACTTCAGTAATTGCTCAGTTGTATGCTTATTTTCATAATCAATGCATTACTCAGACTATCTTCAGTGGAATTTATTACCTCATTTTCAGTTTCATGCTACTTAAATATGCAGTAGCTGGCCCCACAGAAAATTGTGATCTGTGCAGCGAAGAATCATGGTGTCAGAGGTCAGAGTTCTTTGTTTTCATTCCTTTGAAATCACACTTTAATGTTCTAAAAAGGGCAAAAAGCATGTAATTTGCATTTAAAGCACTGCTTTCCTGCATTACATCCCCTTGAATATATCTTTTGGATAATGGACATTTATCATAGCGTTCCTCTTGACTCTGGAAGCAGTGCAGAAGGTAGCTGAAGAACCTTTATAACCGTGCAGTACAAGGCAATAAATCCCAAACTGTCACATGATTACTATGGTAACCATCAAGCCTCTCGAGCTTCCAGCCATACTGAAAAGTAGATTCAATTTTCAGCTCATCAGCTCTTCCTGGTGATTTACTTGTTGACACCGCACATTTGATATAGTAGTGTTAATGCCCTTTTGCACCTCTGGGGACTAATACCAACACCCCCTTTTACAAGGCTTTATGCTGCACTGACCTCAGGAAGTCATTTAAAATTGTAGAATTGTATTCTTGTCAGCAAATGCGTAAAATGGCATAAATTACTGCATTTAGAATCCTTTTTTTAAGCCACTGCAACTTGGTATGGAAAATGGGACCCTTTTCATAAAGGCAGTGAGAAATATGAATTTGGCATTGAGATGGAAATCCTGTACTTGCTTAAGCATTTCTACCAGGATATATGTGTGGGTTGACCTGGTGCGTGCATCTCTGTGCTTGCAACCTTTCCCCATTATTTGCTGAAGAGACAGAGACAATTCTGGCATGCACTGTGGTGATTTGTCTTTTTGGTCCTGGAGTATTCCCCATGGAAATGATCTGTGTTTCTCAGTGACTACGGCAAATGCTGTTACGCCTCAAACAGATTACTTGAAATGTTACGTTTTGCATTTACACACCCTCTTACTTTCTGCCCTAGGCAGGCGGAAGCTGAATCAGGTGGGCCAAATAATCCAGGGATTGCTGGCTGACATCGCTGTGTTTTGTTGCAGATGTGTGTCAGCTTTCTGGGGTCGATCCAAGGATGAACGCTGTGTAAGCTTAAGAAGTTTTTTGATGTTGAAGAAAGGGAAGAAATCCATATTAACTTTTAAAATACAAGGATGTTCAGAAACAGTGTGACTTTTGAAGCCTGATTTACTGGAAGATTCCTGTGTATGTGTGTGGTGCCTGGAGTGTGGCTGGATCCTCTGGAATCCAGTTAGGCGTGAAATCTGATTGCCTCAGTGGTACGTAATGGCAATTAGCTGTAACATCTCTGTTAGGAGTACATTCTTTGTGTGCTGATAGCCAAACTCAGCATTAAGTTTGTCACGGAATCAGAGAATCCTTAGAGTTGGAAGGGACCTGTGAGGGCCATCTAGTCCGACTCCCCTGCAGTGAGCAGGGGCACCACAGCTAGATCAGGTTGCCCAGGGCCTTATCCAGCCTTGCCTTTTTCCCTCCGTGGGAGTGTTGATCAAATTTAACTTCTCTGCTCTGATTCCTTCAAAAACACTGAATTCCTTTCTGTCAAAGGTGATGGAAAGTGTCTGGTTGTTGCTAAAGGTAGCAGATAGAGGAGGGAGTACGTCCTGTCTCAAAGTGCCGAGGAGCTACTGCACCATCAAAAGGAAAAAATCTCTGCATTGAACAACTAGAGTGCCATTTGTCTGTCACCTTATAAAGGGGAGCTTCTTGATCAGAAAAAGTGCTACTTACTTTGAGACAGGTTCCTCAACCCAAACATTTGGTGTCTGATAGTGGTGGTGTCCATCACATCTTCCAATGCAAGAAGGCTTAAAAATCTGCATCTCGAAGGATCTTTAGATGTTCCTGACTTCTTTTGCCAAGAACAGTCCAAAATATTCCCCTGAAAACACTGCATATGCTACAGTTAAAAAAAGAATAGACAAAGCATTGCTGATGGTACAAGGAATTTACAACAGTATATCTGGATACATCTGCAGTTATAAAGCGTTCTACCTGCTGAAAAACATTTGTGTTTTGTTACCTGTAGAACTTGTTGCTAATCTTTGAGACATAGAAGTTATTTATTGGTTGGTGACAACCAGTTTGTTAATGTGAAAACTGCAGGAAGATAACATGTACTACTAGTATATGAAAATGTGGATACTCTACTAGAAAATGTGAAAACGTGGAAAGCTCCCAAACTGAAAATTTGTGCTACCTTCTACCTTCCCACAGTGTAATCTGGATTTTCTTCCAAGGGAGAAGGCAAGGGATGGGAGTGGGGCCGCATAAAACAGGCTGTGGCTTGGCACACTTGTTCGCTCCTGTAGTCTGCTCACTGCTGTATCAAGTTGTTTTCTTCCGGTGTTATTACAGGCAGATTAAAGGAGATTTCATGGAAAACGGTGCTATAGGCCAGCCTTGACCACTGGGTTGGAATAAAGGGGACTGTACTATCGAGTTGCCCAGGGCCAGCTCCTGTGGGGGCTCTCTAGGGGCTGTGCCTCGTCCATGCCTCATCCACTGCTGCACCATGGGCTCCTCCATGGCTGCTCCATGTGGCGCCCGTGGGCTGCAGAGGGACAGCCTGCACACCATGGACCACTCTGGGGTGCAGGGAGCTTCTGCTCCATTCCTTGAGCACCTCTTGCCCTCCAGCACTTACCTTGGTGGCTTCAGCGCTGTCTCTCTCACATTTTCTCACTAGCTGTTTTGCAGTGTTTTTTTACCCTTTCTTAAATATATTGTCACAGAGGCACTGCCAGCACCACTGGTAGGATTGACATTGTCCTGTGCTGGGCTCCTTTTTGGGTGGGTCTGTTTGAACATGAGGGCCGCTCCTGGTTTCTTCTCACAGAGGCCATTCCTACAGCCCCCACCACTGGCAAAACTTTGCCACGTAGATCCCATACAACAATGCCTTTTTTTTTCAAGGTGCAAGCATCTGTAATGCAATTGAGAGTCTTTTGGAAGAAAAAAACTAATGTGTGTTTTTTTTACTGAGTGGTGCAGACTGATACATCTGATATTTAAGATTGCTCTCCAAAACATGCTGTTTTGTACTGAATAAGACTTTGCCAAGAACTACTTCCACTTCATTTACTGTTTGTTAAAGACTGCGTGTGTGGAAATCACTCATCTGATTTCAGCTCTGCTTCCATTGAAAGTAGAGCTATTTCTGCTCAAAGTTTGTAGTGACCAGCACAGAAATGAAGACTGTTGTGCAAGGTAAATGACTGAGATATAAGTGAGACAGTGGGCAGAAGAAGCTATTAGCTTCTTGCTTTATGTTGGCAGTATGGTGGCGTTACATCTAGAGAAATTACAAAGAAATATGTTTCTCTAGCTTCTTCCAAAATATGATGTCTTTCCTGACTTCATTAGAATGATCACTCCATTCCATGCAATAACTTAGTCTACATTTGGAGTATCATAGCACATTGTCATGCAGGGCCATGGGCTTTATGGAGAAAGGACAGAAAAAAAGGGGAGCACTGCATATTACGAGGGATAGAATGAAGGAAAGTCAGAGAGAAAAAAAATCTGTTTTTGTTTAAGTGCTTGATGGTGATAGATGTTGGTTAGTGTTGCTTTCCAGACCACAGTTGCTTGAAGGCAGTCAAGTTCACTTGTTTTGGCAGATCATAGCTAGAGCTTTGTTTGAAATATTAGTTCTTGGCTATACTGTTAAGCAGAAACTTAATAAGCATCCATATTTTCACAGTCCTAAAGCTCTATCTGGACTGAGATTTGAGTAGATGTATGTGTCTTTCTGGACAAACACAGATGGATTCAGTTCTCATTGGAAAGCTGCTTATAATTTTCTTTGGGTAGTTTATGCATATTACAGATTAGAAACGTGCCTAATAAAGCCTGGTATCATCTTACAGTAAAAGCTACGTTCAAATTATCTCTCCTAGAAAGGTACTAAGGCAGAAAAAAATGCTGACTTCCTACCATGAACATTGTTGACAATTTATTAAAAGTCTTCTAGAATTGTACATCTTCAAATTCATTTTTTGCCACAGAATTTGGTTCTGGAATTTTGAGCTTTTATTTAAAGAGAAATTAATCCCTCACTCTTGTTATTGCAAAAATAAAAACTTCAGAAGTGTGAAGGAAAGCGTGTCTTCCTCCATGGTCTTGGCAACATGTACTCTGAAACTTAGTGCTTTAATAGTTTTAAGGCTTGCTCAGCTTCTTCAGTGCCATCCTTTTTAGCAGATGAAGCTTCTTTGCTAGCCTGTACTGTCATCATTAATAGCTATATTGATTCCATCATTCATTGTAATATTTTATTCATTACAAAAAGTGCAACCGCTGAAGAGGTTACCTAATCCAGAAATCTTAGTGCACTAAATCGGAAGTGGGAAGAAGGAAACTGTAAAAGGCAAGGGGACTTTCCTTCCTCTTTATTGCATGAGTTGTCCTTTTCTTCTTGGCGCTTCTGACATGCTTTTCGTGCTGTCATTTGAATGGCTTCTGTGTTTTTTTTTCTTTCCCTACCTCTCTATGTGTTGCTGCAGAGGAGATTTTTTGTATCCAGATATTATTGGCTCTACTCCATCAAATTCCAACAATAATGCATTAAAGGGAAGCCAGGGACTCTGTAGGAGTTTTCAATATGCTCTATGAAGACTGTCCATTAGTGCATATACTAAATATTGTTAATCCATGTTTTTGCAGTTACAGGGATCTGTGATGGATTCACTAGGCTATTTGTACATGTGCCACTAAGTAGTCAATAATATCTCAGTACTTCATTTTTAAAATAAAATACAGCCTAAAAATGCTCTAATAAAATCCAAATGTACTGAAATGCTGAAAGAGATTTTCATTTGTATAAACATATTTATTTTCAATTCGAGAGAATGCTGTTTCCCGATCATGAAGTTGAGGAATACCATCCTTCACAGAGCAAATCAATGACAGCTCTGCCTCAAAAGTGCAGAGCCTAGGAAAAGGTGAAAAAAGTGCAGAGCCTAGGAAAAGGTGAAAAATGGAGCCAGTTAGACATCAGAGGCTTAAATAACTTTGGATACTAACAGATAGGCTGAGGTTTTTGAGAAGAAAGTCTGAAGGAAGGAGAAATGTGACAAGTGTTTTGCAGGACATGCAAACATGAGCTGGTGGATGGGAGAAACATTCCTGCTGTGGATAGGACCCAGTGCTGTGTGGTGCAGGATGCTTTTGATAGGCAATGCATGTGATGGTGAAAAGTTTCACAGTGTGGGTGTGTGGCATGTGAACACATCTGCTGGCATTGGTTCCTTGGGAAGGACTGACAAGACTGGAGGAGTCGCTTTGGGGAGGTGATTATAGAGACACATCACGGTAGATTCTTCATGTTTGAAGTACAGAGATTGTCTGTATAATGGAATGGCTGGGAGAAATGCAAAGAGAAATCTGGTGACAGCTAAGATCCAGCACGCTCCTGCTGTCATCCTTAACAGATATCAGAAAACAGCACACAAGCACCCTCAGAGGAAAACAAAACCTCCCTCTAGTGCAGGAAGAAGACTATTGTGTTGTGTATGCTAATTTGAAGTCCCTTTATAATTTACTTCATTTGCAAATCATGTCATTGACTTTCTGTGTCATGCAAGCCTAAGCTCCAGAGTGAAATACATTGTTTTAAGAAAAGGTGGACAGCAGCATAAATCAAGTACGAGCAGGCAGGTCGTTGTTCCATGGCTCTTTCCCTTCAGCGAACATATAGTAATGAGGTTTAGAGAAGGTGGAGGCAGGGCTTGCAGTAGAGAAATATATGATGGTGAGTGACAACCAAAGCATGAGGAATAAAGAAACCCATGTTTTCAATTAACCATGTCCAGGATCAGATCTTGAAAGAAATTAGATTGTGGCTATGTAAACCATGCATAATTTTTGCCAGCCTGTATCAAAATGAGACATTATCACAGTGTGCACTGGAATAGGTTGCCAGAGGCAAATGCTTGTGTGATAACTTTCCCTGGGGAATAAATGAAAAAAAAAAAAAAACAACCGAAAACGTGCATGCTGTCAGCTGTAACATTTTATCTGTTGGCAGCTACTTTCCATCTGGGATGGATGGTTGGCAAGTGGCAGAAACAGACCCTTTACACCCAAGAAGAAGGTCAGAGAATTGGAACATATTTAATTGTATCTTTATGCACACAATGGTTTTCTGAACCTTTTTCCTTTGGGGATCTTTATCACTCACTTACATAGATTTCCTCTACGTTAATGCAGTGCTAGTGTTCACAGTAGACAGTGCTGCAAATAAATTCTAAATTGGTATCTGAGTTAATTTTTTTCGGAGGCATTTTAATGACCTGTTACTCATCTATGTATTTCTCCATATTGATGTATTTTAGTGGAATGAATATCAAACTGTTTGATTTGTACCTGAATCAAAGAGGGATTCTGCTGGATTAATGGCACTCTGAATGACTAGTATATCTCACACTGGATATAGTACAAGAGAAAATCTTGAACAGTGATTTATCTGGTTTTATACGTGCGTGCATATGAATTTAACACTGCTAACTCATAAAAATATCTCTACTGCTTGATAACTGGATTTTATGCTATCTCATACACTTCATTCCTTTTATCAGAGATAATTAACCTTGTGACTGATTGAAACCACCTTTGGTGTCTATTAATAAAATTCCGTTAACAGTATACATGTCTCAGATGTTCATAAAATGAAAATTACCAAGTAACACGAGCTACGAAGCTTTATCTCTGGCCTGAACAAATGTTCTTGGTTTGCTGGTGATTTCATTCAATTTTGCCACTTAGGGCTTTTTTTGTGTGCTTGAACCATGTTTGTTCTAATACACATCCATCTTTTTCTGGTTTTGTTCTCTCATTTTAGCGTTCCTCTTATTCTGCAGCTCTGATGAGTAGAGTTCTCAAACACTTCCAGCAGTTCGGTGATTTCCCTTGAGTTTTCCTTGACGTTTGCTCTGTGCAGAGCAATACTTTCAGAGGGGCTTCACTCTGTGCTTGGCTGAGTGGCGTGGCAGTGCCCTGTGATTGCTGCAGGCAACTCCTCTCCATTCAGACACATAGCTGCTGAAAACTTCTTACCTTTGAAAAAAGAGTATGTTTCTAGCTTACGCTGAGATAAATATGCTGACCTTGTCAACTAACGTGCTTCACTGTGCTAGAGTGTTCCCCTAAAGTGGAATTTCATAGATGCAGTCTGCCAAATTCTATGTGTTGAAAAATATACTTGCTTCATGTTTGGATTGAGATTCCAGGAGCTTCATATTGATTGGAAGTCTTTGCTTTCTAACAGCTGTTAGACTGCAAAACAGACTGCAAAACTCTTAGTCATGGCTGCAGTAGGAGAATGGTATTTTCTTCAGTACAAAGCTCAGGTATTAAATAGTTGTGAAGGCTGACTTGCTGCCTCCTGAGCCCCCATGAATATCTCACTGTGCAGCTTGGCTTTGCACACAGTGTGGTTGGAGGGCCTTCTTCTACCTCATCTTTTGCACGGCTCGTGTTATGCTGAGTTGAGCAATTTGTGAGTGCCTAGTGAGCCATTCAGCCAGCTGATGGAGTGGCAAACTTTGTTGTGGCACACCAGCCTTCTGCCTTCAGGTCCAACCTTCAGGTCACCATGCCAGCTGGTGATGTTTTTAAGATGCTTCACTTTGCTCCCAATGCCCTTCATAGCCTCTCTAAGTAATAATTATTTGGATGTATGGGTTACCAGCTTTATTCTGCTAGCTGTAAACTTTCAGGCTAGCACTGTGATGTTTTTTTCCAGCCCTTATTTGGCAATAATGCTCTACTAGTATCTGCAAAGTTAATTTCTTGTTTGTTTTGTTGTCCTTCAGATCCCTTCTAAACCCTGTAAATCCTATAAAACCAATGGCTAGCTGGTGCACTGTTGTGGCTAGCTGTCCATCTGCTATGCCCTTTCCTTTCTTACTGTTTCATTTCCTTTCTCTTCTATCTCCCTCACCTCTTCTCACTTGTAAGCTCTCTAAGACAGGCCCATTGATTTTGACTTGTATTGAAGACAGTCAAGCCCAATGGGGCCTTGGTCCTTGACAAGGACTTAGTTGTTTACGCACATGCTTCTATCTGCTATTCCCAGTCCTTGCAGACTTTGTTTCTGTTTCTCAGCTTCAAGATTTTTTTCTTCTCGGTATTTCTTGTGTACCCTTAATCCAACAGTTATCCACTTGCTCATTTATATCGTTCTGAAAAGCACTTGCAGGTTAGAGAGATGATCTCACCCAGAAGGTGTTGTGTGGATTAGTCAAAGAAATATCAGGATTCCCGTTTGTTCTTGGTTCCTTGTAATTTTAATGAGCAATGATAATTATAGTTGTTCCGATCAGAAGCTCTTATACATGCACCAGGATATTTGCTGCAAGTATTCGCTGTGATAAAAACAAGTGTTTAATTCCTGAGTTTGGAAAATATACTGTAGACCTTAGAAACTGAACTGTGATTTTGAAGATTGTTGACTGCATTTGAATAATGCGGCTGTATACATTAAATCTCTTGTTCCTGAGATGGCAAGTTTCTCTCTTAAAAAAGTCTTCCTATTCATTTTCATGAACGTACTCTGCTCCTTGGTAAGACAGCAATGTTCTTCCCTTTCTCTTAACCTTAATGGGTTGCAGTTCCATACTAGTACGTTTCTGAAGTTCTCAAATGCACTCAGGTGAACAATTAAAGTTCATAGCTATTTAGTAGTATCTGTGTCAAACAACTCCATGAACACCTCTCTAAAAGGACATTTTTTTTTAATAAAGTTGCTGAAAGCATGGACAAAAGAAGTTATGGCAAAATCATAGTTACTAGAAATTTAAGATTTTGTATTTGGTAAAATTTTAAGGACCTGATCAATTCAAAAATTTTTCATTGAAATGAGAAACAAATCCAAATTTACATGAAAGTAATGAAGAACAGATTTGAGTTCTTAATTAGAAAAAGTTTTATTTCTAATAAAAATAATAACATACAATGTTTTTCTTAAAAAAAAAAAAAAGAGACTATGTTTGTCATGTTTCACTGGAATCATTCTGTTTGCCTTAAACGTGTACGGAATGAGAAAAAATATACAATGAATGTTGCTTAGGGTCTGAACTCTGGAAAATCCCCTATTTAACCTGAAGCATTTACGTAAGAAAATTTCAGTCAGAAAATTGGTTATATTTAATTGATATTATGGTATAAAAATATAATTTCACACCTATGCAGAGTATATGTCTGTATTTGGAAGTAGTTCTGGACAATGTCAGATGATGCCAAAATGCTGACCAAGCAACCAAGATGGATCATAACAAAAATGACTTCTTATCTGTGAGATACTTTAGATGATTTCCTATGGCAGCATTGCTTGTTTTGTGAAGATGCTATCTGCTAAATATCTCTATGCATACTGTTTTGCTTTCAAGCCCTCAAGACAGTTCAGAATCCTTTGGGTTATTTTTGGTTTGATTTTTGCTCTCTTCTTTTCCGTGCCTCAGTTGATTCAGGATGATAAAAGAAACTTTAGATGCATGCAATGCTTATTCTGTACCTTTGTTCAACCTGGTTTTGCTTGCTTTGTATGATGTCAGTGAAACATCCTCTGCCTGACCTGCGAAGACCTTTCTGATGCCTTGCCCACTGTTTCCTGATGTTGTATGCTCTCTCTACTTAATGATGTCTGTTTCGCTGTTTTGCCCAGTACTGTTTCCTTCTCTTTACTGATCTCCTTGTTCTATTTGTTTCTTCCTCCCTTTCTGGTTGTCATACAACTGCCTTTTCCTCTGGGAAACAGCAGCTGCTTGAGTTTGGTAATTAACTGCTGCACACTAGATCAAAGGGCCGAAGACTGATCTGTAATCTAAAAGTTCACTCAGCTGCAGTATTTGAACGATTCCTCGAAACTTCCTGGATCAAAACAGTGAGAAAGCTGCCTTGTGCTATTTTTTCATTATACTTTGGCAACTGCTTGTGAAGAATTCCAGGTATTTACACAAATCACCAAAACCAAGCATTTGTTTTGAAAAGAACAGTGATCACTGCAGCAAGTTTTTAGTAGCCACAGTGCTGGACAGATGAAATGACATTTTCCTTGTGAATTCTGTGCCAATGGGACATATGTGTCTGAGACTAATATTCAAAAAATGACATCTTCTAACCAAGCATTGGCTGCTTTACTGGGACCATTTCTCTCCCTCCACACACACACATTATCAGTACAGCTTTGGGGCTGAAAATAATAGTCACTGAATAATAGCAGCATTTTAAAAGCTTGTATGTGGATGGTTTCTTCCAATGTACATCTCAGAGAGCAGATGAAGGCTGATCCAAAAGTAATGCCTCCTGTTTTATTATGTTGGCCCACAACATCAGAGGAGGATGGTGATGGTATGGCAGTAGAGGTTGAACCTTCCCACCAATATTGCATTATATTTTGTTGCCATGTGACAGATGGCAGCAGATAGGCAGAGTGACAGAGTGGCATCTGCATGGAAGTGCATATGAAGCAAAGGGGTGGCACTGAATTCCTGAATGAAGAAAAAATGGACCCGTTGACTTGCATTGATATTTACTGAATGTTTATGGAGACCAAACAGTGAATGTGAGCACAGTGAGGCAATGGGTAGTGCATTTCATGAGTGGCAACAGTGACAGTGGTCACCTCTGCTAGTGCATATTTTTATGAGCATGGCATGCAGGCTCTTGTTCATTGGTGGCAAAAATGCACAGCTATTGGAAAGTGACTGCATTGAAAAATAGTGTTTCGTAGCTGAGAATGTTCTCTATCAAGTAGTGTTATTGTTCTCTTTGCATCTGTTATAGTTTCCGTGGAAGTAAGTAGGAACTACTTTCAGAGTGACCTACGTATATATTGAAATGCAGAGAAGTCTTTCAGAATAGTCCTTCATGTGCAAAAGCAATGTGTTCATCATCTTTCAATGTAGTTCTGATCTAATTTTGGTTTAGGTTAGTAGAGGCTTCAGTCATGGCCAAGACAGTTGTAATAAAAATGTACATCCCTTTTCTATCATCACCCCGCAAAACAGTTTTCTTTCCATCTTTTATTTTTAATGCAGTTTCTCCATATTCTTTAACTATTAAATTAATCCTTGACTAATACTATTGATAGAGTAAAGACTGTGTTTAATACATTTCCCTGTCTGAAATGTTAGACACTGGCATTCTGCTTCCAGGGAAAAATAAAATGGTGTTGGAATCATTTGTGACAAAGCAGGAAATGGCTTGGACATGCTTTCTTACTCTTGTCCTCAAACATGATTATATTTTCCTGCTGATTGGATACTGACTTATTGGCGTCAGGATTAGAGTTTGCAATGAATAAATTACAGGGGAAACAGTACATTGCTGTCCAAGAATAATCAGCCTTATTGGATGCTGCCTTCATGGGCATGCTCAGGCTGTATTAGCAGTGGTTTTCAACTCTTGTAGGGCACTGTCATCAGACAGTGGTACTGTCCTTCTGACTCTTCATGCTCTCCACTGTTACTGCTTTGTTCTTGTTAGTGCAAAGCTATTGGAAAAGATACAGCCCTGTGTGAAGCACTCACTAAAATTATTGATACAGAGATAAGTAATTTGGAGAAGAGATTGGTGGATTTGGGAATGAAAGTGAAAGGGTGGCATATGAGGTGGACAAAGATTTATTTCAGTAGTAAAATGTTTCTGTTCATATGTGCTCCAGCAGAGGTACCAGCATCCCAAGGTTAGTGCATCTGTCAGCTTACACTGTTTGCAGAGGTGTTGACTGTGAAGACTTAGTCATGTTTCTGGCCCTGGAAGCAGCTGGGCTCATTGACAAGCAGATTAGTGATATGCCTAATGCCTTTATGGGCTGAAGTCTACCATGATATCTTTTCTCTCATACGTAGAAAGAACCTTTTTGTACTCTGGAGAAAACTAGGGGAGGGGCACTGGAAAGTTAAGTGCAATCAGGTGGCTCTGCTCAGCAACTTCAGTCAAGACAAGGTAGTCTGAGCAGCTGATTGGAATCTCAGCAATGCAGCCCATCCTAGACATACAGCACCACGGACCCCTGCTCAGTAGGCTGTTTGTGGGTGGTCAGGTGTCTTGGCTTAAATGTGGGAGTAAACCGCATTCATTTTTGTGATAGGAACTGTCAAGATAGGCATTTAGCAAGGAGAAGCAGCCCTACTGAGGGCAGTGGAAGGAAGGAATAGCACACATAGTGTGCATTTTGCTTTGAGTAGTAGCAGGTTGTAGTGGAAATGCTAAGTCATGGCCTGAACCAGTGATGGAGCATCTGGTAGAAAGGCAGGGCCAACCCAGGGGGACTCAGGTACAGTTGGCAGTGGAGGCAAAGCTATTTTGCAGGAGATCACTTTGTACCTGAGGTCTTTTGAAGGTAAGTAGCTTCCTTCCTTTATTTCTGTGCACATGGCTGTTGCATTTGAGCATATCCTCACTTGCTGCTGACTAGAACTTTGCTACTCTGCTGTCATTCCTGTGTTTTTTTTTTTATCACATTATGCAGCTATGCAGTGAAGTTCACAGTTGCTACCTCTAAATCTTGCTTGGATTTCATTGTGGTCTTTCTCTGGGGCTTTTCTTTCTACAAGTGGCGCTGACCCTTCTGGCAGTTCGGAGGATTCCATCCATGCAGGCTCAAGGAGGGAGAAAGGACCTACCCCAGTAAGAGGTAGCAACTTCACACTGCAGCCTGGATCACAGCTGATGTTCTCCAAGAAGGTGCTGGACGGGTGGCCCCAACCACCTATTTTAACAGTGAAAAGAAGAGACCCATTAATTTTCCTCCTCTGTACCCTAGAGCCCTTGTGGAGTGGCTGGAAATATCGTCTGTCCCTTGATACTTACCCAAGCAAATTGAATCTATTTATTATTGCAAAAATGTGTACTTTCAGTTTTGTTTGCATTTGGAGAATAGTGGTCTTAGATGAATTGTCATCGCTTCCAAGTAAAGTACTCTGTTCCTTCTTATTGCTTTCAGACTTCAAAGATAGACTGAGGGGCTGAAGGTGTCAATATGTTATTAATTCTACAGTGGCAAGTTCCTGGCACCAGTCATTCAGATGAAGAGGTGTGATAAAGTGAAGCAGTTTAAAATTACAGCAAGTTCAAGGTAGATACAGTACCTCATTCACAGTATCTTCAGGCGCAATACTGAGATGAAATTGGTGAACTTTGATTGATTGTTTGTTAATCACACCAATGGACTGAGCTGACAAAACCACCTGCCCTTACAAGATAGTGTGCAGCCATTCGTTTCTCTCCTGTCATTCATGCAATTTGTGCAAGAAATAGCTTTTAAAAAATGAATTAAAATTGATGCAAGTAACAGGTAGTGTAGATGCATGTTGTGTGGATTCCAGCAATACCCATTTCACAGGGCAGTGGAGACAAATGCACTTCATTTTTCACCCCATCATAGTTGATGAAGATGAACTGGATTAGAGTATGATTATGGATTTAAAAAAATAGTTCTGAGAGAATAGTATCGCCTTGCCTTGCCTGTTAACCCCCAGGATACTGAGATAGATTTGCTCGTGTCCGTGGGAAAAAAGAAGATACACCCACCATTGCCCTATGTGCTGGCACAGTGAAGAAGTAGCAGGATTCAAATATCTGTGCTGTGTATCCTTCCTTACATGCTGTAGAGAAGTTTCTGTATTAGCATTCCAATGCTCTTTTCACACAGGCTTAGTCCTGGTCCTACAACCAGAAGAATGTGATTTTCATGACTTTTTCTATTTAGCTACCTTACATCTTCCGCTCTAATGAACTTTTAGTTCACTATAGTGGTCTCTGAGCACTCTTGTGAGCAGCTGAACATGAGCTATCATTCTGCTGTCTTAGCATGTGCAGTCTGAGCCTTGTTCCCTTCTCATGGTTATCTCATGCACCTCTTCTCCTGCAATGCTGCTGCTGTTTGATGCCCCCAGGAGGCCATGTGAACCTCAGAAATGGCAGGAGGCCCCAGAATTTCCTATGTGTCTTGCACAGTGACAAGTTGGACCTCTTCCTGATGCTTCCCTCCACCCATTTTCTTCTCTGAAAGACATCAGATGTAACTATTAACTCTGTGTTGTGCATTTGAGGAAGACCTTGGGGCTGCTTATGTCTCACCATGAGGATGAAGGTGGGTCTGGTCAGGGGCAGCCCTGCAGGGGGATGGCAAAAGGGTGGCCGGACAGCTATCCATCTTGTGAAGCATCATTGAGGGCATGGAGGACTTTCACCATCATTAAAGGAGATAAAGTTGTATGGAGAGTCCGTGTTGGATTTTCCGTGCTGGCAGCATGAAAAGTGTACTTTGATTTGCAAATAGCTGCATTTTATATGTAAATTACTGGAAAAGATGTATGCGGAACCTTCACAACGGCGCTTTTAGTTTATGTCAGAATGTAATCCAATTTTAATGAATACAGTCTAAACTTTTAAAGAGATTTCACTTAATTGGAAAAATGTTTATTTACTGTATTCATCTTTTTTTTTTTTTTTTTTTTTTTTAAGGAATATTTGAGATGCACTTGGAATATATTGCATAAAACCAATAAAAATTTTACTATCAATATGTCTGGGCTTGTGTGTGTTTGAATAAGTTTACTTTGCTATTTTTATACCAGATTGTAATGCAGAAACTCTATTATCCATCTTGCAGCCTGCTAAAAGTGCAACAATTAAATGACTCGCTGGGACTAATTAAAAATGATTCTTGCTGCTCACACTCTCTCTACTTTTAGAGAAACTTGGAAGTTGAACATTTTGGCTTTGTTTCCTGTCCCCTTATACCCTCCATCTGATTTATGAAAACTAACTGCTGACTGCAGACGCTTCCAGGTGGGAAAGTTTTCCTCCTTTTTACAAGACTGTTCAAGCAGTTATGAATCACTTTGTAGAGTGAGGCATTCCTGTTTCGTTATAGTATACCAGAAACTCAGGCAGGTTTTCCAAAAGGTGAGCGTGATGCCCAGGAAGTTGACTCTGTAAGGTGGCTGGACACAGTGGGAATTGACTTATTACAACAAGTCGATTTGGTACTGGGACAGGGTGTTCTGCAACAATTTGATATTATAAAGGTGCGAAGGATGGAAGACTGTAGCAGATAAGAGAATTTGGATAGTTACCAACAGGTTTAGTGTTTCATACACAGTAAGTAATGGAAGAGGATTTCTATTTTGAAACAGTCATAGAAAAAGAGGATCCACTGCTAGGCTTTGTGTGGTTGTAGTCCTATCTTACATGACAGGAGTTGAAAATATGGAGGTTGAGCAGATTCTTACTGTATCCTCAGCATTTCTCCCTTGCTGTTTATTTTCTTTAGATTTTGTTCTTGTAGTATTTTTCAGTGAATTTCTCAATATGAATTTTCCAGATTTTAAGAAAGTCTTTGTGGAAATAAAACACAATGTGTGTGATTTGTCAAGTTCACATTAAGGAACGATTTTATTTTTGCATACAGATGAGGAGGTATCAACTTATGGATCAAAAGAGCTCGATCTCTTTTCTGTCCCCACAGTTTGGGATTTTTAGGTTTTTAATTTTTATATAGTAAGAATCGCATAATAAAAACAATGACAATGATTTAAATCAAACTTATGCCACTGGAAAAAGAGATAAAGGCACAGGAGATGGTTTCAATTGTATTTAATTACAAATTTGGCAGGAATAATTCAAGTGTTCTTTTATCCAGGTTTTCATTACCACTCAAGTGTTAAGCAAATTATTTACTGTCTACATCTGCAGTCAAATTCTTTTTATTTTAATTCAGCAATATTGGGTGTTTATGGCACTATTTAATTCTTACAGACAAGTAAGCTATGATTAGTAGGCAAGAAATAACTGTCCCTACCAAATTGAATTGTCTTCTGTGTTAAATGTCAAAGCAAATACCTGCTGTTACAGTAAAGAACAAAAGAATTAAAAAAAAAGAATGCTTTCACTCATTAGTAGAAATGTACATGACGATTACTTTAGCAACAGTCTGAAACGAAACATGCTTTCAGTTTGAACTTCAGTGTAATTGGGCTTCCCCCAGTCCTCTACTTTAGTTTATGCGTCTGCTGGAAAATGCTGAACTGACAAGTAAGGAGATGGTTTCAGTGTCTTTTCTGCTTATGCCTAGTGCACAGTGTATTAATTTTGTGGTTGCAGTATGATGCTCAGCCCACGTTGCAGTTCCAGCAGGCTTTCTCAGGGACCATTTTGCTGCATTTCTTAATGTTCAGCTTAGAGGCATACAGGAGTTGAAGAGGTAATACAAGTCAAAGGCCATATAAACTTCTCTTGAATGTGTCCTTTGTGCATCTCATGTCTTGAATAAGTCTGTCTCAGGTGTAGTGACTTTCAACTGATTGGATGTTGCCTACTGGGAAAACAAAAGTATTCTTAAGAGCTCCACTGCTGAAACAGTACTGAAGAGCACATGCAAACGTGGGATGTGACAAAGGCTCTGTAATTGTGTGTTTATGCAGAGAAGTTTTCCTCTTATCAATGTTTTTTCTTTTTTTTTCTATTTTCTTTTTTTTTCTGTTAAGGGCCACACCTGGTTCTTGAAATGTAAAATGTAAGAAAAACTAGAACACAGAAATGTGTGCATGGAGGAAAATGCTAATTTACCTGGGACAGATTTGCAGTTAGGAGCCCCCACACAAATGCTCAAGACGTGACCAAGTAGCAATATGTGAACTTAAGCAGGCATTTTTGTCTCTCTAAAGGATGTTATGAATGGATCCCCTTGAGAGCTAATCAGGAGGTGTTTTATATCCTTTTTATCATATTTAATTGTAAAATATATCATAGAATCATAGAATGGCCTGGGTCGAAAAGGACCACAATGATCATCCAGTTCCAACCTCTCTGCTATGTGCAGGGTTACCAACCACCAGACCAGGCTGCCCAGAGCCACATCCAGCCTGGCCTTGAATGCCTCCAGGGATGGGGCATCCACAGCCTCCTTGGGCAACCTGTTCCAGTGCATCACCACCCTCTGTGTAAAAAACTTCCTCCTATTATCCAACCTAAACCTCCCCTGTCTCAGAAGACCATTCTGTTTTCTCTTGCTAATAAGCTGTTGAAACGCCATTCTCAAATCTGAGGTGATGTTCAAGTATGTATTTCCTGCAGAAGTTAGTAGGACTTACGCACTTTTTGAAGACTTAAGCATTATAATCTGGTATCAACAGTTCCTTGATTTATTTATTTTTTTTAATTTGACGCTGAAACAGTGTAAACCTAAGATGTAGTTTGAACACACCTGATAATTTGCTGTCACTGCCTTCTTTCACTGGCACACATTGTTTGTGTTGCAATTCCATGAACAAAATCAAGGGACTAATCCAGGCAAGTAAAAGAAAACATATTTCTCTGACCTGTTTCATTGTATGCCTGTGTAAGTTGCTACACACTGAAAGAACAAGTTGAGATTGAAATTAATGGGAATGAAGAAAGGAGGACTTCTGCTTTTGGCAGCTGCAGTGATGGCATTTGTTGAGAACTTCAGTCTATGCTTAATCCACTGTAATTGCAGGCTGCCACTGAAGGATAGTCCTCTTTCTCCATAGCCAGAGATCATGGGCCAAGCATGTGGAAATCCATCCAACTGAAATAGTTCTTCTTTGGATCTGCACGCTCAACAGACTCCTCTTGTGGCCTGCTCATTGCTACACGTGGTGAAAGTGGGAGGAGGGACTTTTTTGTCAAGTGATGTGGAGAGGTAAAGTGATAGCCTCTTATTGACAATCTGCTTGTGTACTGAACAACCAAATGTCAGTCTTCATACCCTACTTTACTCTCACTGTTGCAGCTGGGAATTTCAGTTGTCTAGGAGATTGAGGCTCCCTCAGACTTTTATTGGCATCTGTTTCCCTGACTTCTGGACTTCTTCAAAAAAAATTCTCTCTTGGTGCCATCAAATATTTTTTGAAGAACTATAGGTTGCTTATTTTGGCTCTTTCAACCTTTGAATATCAATAGTACTGTTATGATTTTTGGCCACGAAGATGGGCCTCCATACATTGAATGCACAATAAAGATGATCCATGTTCTAAGGCTCTTGGCAGTTTAGGTAAGGACAGAAAAGTTTTCTTCTCCTTATTAAAATTTAAATTTAATCTCAGTGAAATGAAATTTGAGAGTTTTCTGCAACAAAAGTGAGTCAAAATGCATGATTTTTATTGAAAACTTCTCACTCCTTGTGGAGATGTTGAGTCACATGGAGAAGAACAAAGAGGAAATCAGATACTTTGAGTCACAGTCCTGCATCTTAACCAGATGTGTTAATTTATTGCCTTACTAAGAGAAGGCAAGAGTGCTTAGGTAGTGAGATCTTCCTTGACCTGTTAACATCTGTATGAAGAAGCTGGCAATTTGTATTAACTACTGAAAATTTAATACCAACACCTGTAGTTCAGTATCTGGTTATAAAGAATTTCCTGTTCCGTTTTGTGTGTGTATGGTTCCAAGGGGAAAGGAGGAAGGGAAGAAAAAATGCCTGTTTCTGGCTTTTCTCCTTCACAAGAGTTTTTTCAGAGCACTAATGTCTACATTTCTATATAAGTTGCTGCAAAAGTAATGTCTCCTATTTATTTCCATGGAAACTACAACAGATTAAAAAAAAGTACAGTAACACTATTTGATAGAGCAAATTCTTGGCTACAAAACATGATTTTTTTCCACCTTAGCCACCACCATTAGCTATGCATTTTTGCCAGCGATAAATAAGAGTCTACGTGCCACACTTGTAAAAATCTGCACCAGTGGAGGTGATCCACCATTTCACAGCTGCTATGCCAGCATCATTACTAGGAAAACGTTGCCCACACAGCCCATCTTTCATCAGGCCAGAAAAATGGAATTCAGAAGGTGCCAAATCTGCACCCTGCTGTGGGTGTGGTAGGATGGTCCTGCCAAGATTGACATTGTGCTCTATGCTCTTCAAATCGGTATAAGGCCTGGCATTATTCTGTGGCAAGAGAAAATTTGTTGCATTTTCTGGCCCGACTCCGTAAGTTTGAGCCTGGGTCAGTGTTGTGATGTAGTGATGCCAGTTAAGGGGTTGAGCAGGAAAACCAGAAGGCTCACCCATTTCCAATCCCAAGACAGTGCAGATCACATTACCCACTGAGGGCTGCAACTTGAACTTTTTCTTCGATGCAGAATTCATGTTGCCACTCCATGAACTGCTGTTTTGTTTCCCCACTGTGATGGTAACACCACATGTCATCACCAGTAATAATGCAATTCAGGAAATGGCCACTGTCGGCCTTGTATTAGTTCAGTAGGTTCTGACAAACTTGTGTACAATATTCTTTCTGTTCCTTTGTGAGCATACATGAGAACTACATGGTACAAATTCTGTGATATTCCAATGTTGCCACCATAATTTCCAAAGCATTGAAGCTGATAATCAGCTGCATATATTATTCCCTGGCTGTAATGGAATTTGCATGGGTGAGCTGGTAAGAGACACTCTTCACTTCATGGTGTGACGCCATGCATGGTCATCCACAACGTGGCTTGTCTTTCATGTTGCTGTTGCCACCACCCACAGTGCTCACATCCACTATTTGGTCTCTGTAAATGTTCAGTAAGTGTCAGTGAATGTCAGTGGATGCCATTTTTTTCCTCATTCAAGAATTCAGTGGCACAACTGTGCTTCATGCACACTTCCATGTCAGACGCCAGTCTGTTGCACTGCCTCTCTGCTGCCATCTGTCACATGGCAACAAAATATAATGGAATAGTGGTGGGAAGGTTCAACTTCTACTGCCATACCACCACCATCCTCCTCTGACGTTGTGGGCTAACATAATAAAACAGGAGGCATTACTTTCAGAGCAAACGTTGTATGTCTTCATGAAGGAGAAAACATGATGGAACAATATATTCTACTATGAAAAGTATTTTAATAAAGTTTCCTATTTCCATTTATCCATAATTTCTTTTGTCTTTGCCTCTTGTGTTGTAGGCTGTCTGTACCAGTATCGTAAGTAACAACTGGTGGTAGTAATGAGACTGCAGGCTTCTCTTCTAATTGAACCCCATCTGTCCTTCCCATCAAGGTTGCAGAATGTGTGCTGGCTCCAATTTCTTCCTTCCGTTCCCTAGCTTAACCCTAGCATAGCATTTGAACACATGAATGTCCTGTTTTAGTGTCATGTGTAGGAATAAGTTAATTGTTCTTTGGCTGGGGCCGGCTTATTGCTCTTTAGTCAGCTGGAGGGAGCTGAAGGACTGTGAGTTTGTGGTACTTAGTGTTCTCAATTACTGTTATGATTCAGTATGCCTGTGTTGGTCAGCTAGCATGAAGAAAAGATGTGCCTAGCAGCCAGGTCACTTTGGAGCCTGTGGTGTGTTTGTCTGCTACTGCAATAGGGAATGGACATTACTTTTGAAAAGCCTGTGCCCCCCAGTGGGGGCAGGAGATGGTAAGCCCTGGTTTCTTAATTCACACTCTGTGGTCTCCCTCTTGAAAATGGGCAGCTGGGATTGCCTGGTTTTCACTTCAGGTGAGCAAGCCTCCCTTGTCAGAGGTGGGAATGCTTCTTTGCTTTGTTATCACTAATAAGAAATGCACTTGTATGCTGTAAATTTGTGAATTGAGAGCTCTTGCATGTTCAGAGGTACTCAAGTAAACCCCTGCAAGGACTGTGGTGTGCTCTGCTCCAACCTGGAACTCCACTTGAGTGTATGCAACTACAAAGGATGTATAGCAAGTGTTCAGGTTAACATGAGTTCTTTACTTTCTTTCTTTCTTTCTTTTTTTGTTTTCTTTTTTGTGAAGGAATACTCAAAATACCTATTTGTTCTTCAAAGGGCTACTTTAGCACCTTTTTGCTTTTTATTTTGTTCCATGGCAAGTACTACTGGGAATGGTTTGTATTCTGCCTTATTGAAGGTTTCCTGCTGTTTGTTAGCGTTGTAAACTGCTTTTTACTTCTGAAATGGTAGATAGTATTTATCCAACTTTGTGATCCTAGTGCTTTGATTTGCAAGAAAAATATCAGCAATACAATGTAGTGAGAAAGAGCTGAAAATGTGCAGAGTATTTCCAAAGAGCTTTCATGATGGTTTGTATTTTTCCTACTGCTCTTGATATATTTTGTTCCTCATTTACTCATAATACTTGGAAAAATCATTAAAATGTATGTTAGAACTGCTGGATACAGAACAATAGAACTCTCTGGAAAAGGTCAAACAATGGTTGTGTAACTGTCCAAAAGATCATATTCACTTCCAGCAAATTTGCACAGTCGAGTTCTTTTGATTGAAAAATAAAAGCTTCAGGAATAAGAGAGTTTCCATCGTAATTCAGATGTCTATTGAGGAAAAAGAAGGCATTTTGACATTATATAACCCAGGACCCAATACGTACCAACTGCAGCATAAAAAAATAGAATAAGAAAGCTTCATTTGAGCATGGAAAAGAAAGCGCTGCACCTTTAAGGTAACAGTCCTTTTTTTCTGCTTCTTTACATTGTCAGAGATGACTGCAGACGCTGTGCCAATGCACCTTCAAAGTGCAGCAGTAGTACTCTGAAATCTGACAGGTTGAAGTTTTGAATTGAATTAAACTGACAACCCTGGTCCTTTATATCCTGCTTTAAGGTAGCAAGCCAGAAAACAGTATCCCTTTAACAATAACTGTGTGTGCTGGCATAAGGAATGTACTTCAAAGGAAGGAAATAAGGTGGAAAGGTCTTCAACAACTACGAGATGACCTAGCAGAAATTGGTTGCTTAATAGATGTGGCTTTGAAACTATAGGTCAAACATAACCATCCCAGAAACCTTAAGGATTATTCACTTTAGTCTCTTTAGATGATAGGCTGCCTGGTAGGGTTGGCAATCAGAGAGCTTTTGGTGTGTGAGTCACCTGTTACCTAGGCTGCTGCCTGCCAAAGGATACCCTGAATTGAAAGTCTCACATTGTGGATATACGGATAAGTAGAATGTTAGGTAAGTTACTTTGCATTTCATTTTATTTCTTGTCTGTACAGGAAGAACTTTGTAAGATCACTGTCTGGTGAGTGCTGTTGGTGGTAAAAGAACAGCAAAAACCAGTAAAGGTTGCAGAAACCACAGGGACGAGTAAAAAATTCCAAGCTGTTAAAAGAACAACAAACTATTCTTTTTTTTTTTTTTTTTTTTTTTTTTTTTTTTTTTTTCCTGGCATTTTAGTATCTGGGCTTTTACAATATTAGCAATCTTAGCAATATTAGTTGTATAGAATCTTTAGAGTTGGAAGGGACCTTTAGAAGGTCATTTAGTCAGTTGCCCTGCGATGCTTTTGTAATTATTTTTTTTCCTTAAACCATGGGATCTTGAAATTATTGTTGGTAGCATTTTTTTAAATGCAATTTCAGGAGTATTTTAGGCTGCTTGTATTTTCATAATTACAGGTGATGGATAATTTGAGTGGTGCTGACTGCTGTTCTACTTATATTATGTTACTTTGCCTACTCCCAGACCCATCTATTTGCCCAGATCTCCTAACATCTGTTTTATGTTGATCCTGCAACACTGAAGGCTGATTTTGTTCTGCAGCAACTAAACTGCACACACTGTGTATGTGTGTGTGTGTGTGTGTGTGGAGCTGGTTGGTGATGTGATCATCTAGATCCAGGCACAAGAGGAAGCTGATGAATGCAGTTAATGTAGCTTACCAAGTGCTCCTGTCATGTACTTTTAACAAGGCGTGCTGTCTGATAGGTTTCAGCTGTAAATCCCTATGCAAGCCCAACCTCTCAGGAGGCTGCTGTGACGGCAGGAGGTGTTGCTCTGGCAGCCAGCAGCAGCAGCTGCAAGAGGAGGCTTGTGCTCTGCTTGTCACCAAAACTCTCAGGGAATATGGGACTTGTGGGATGGTAAGTGCAAAAGCGGGAAGTAAAGGGCTGTAGGCAGCTGGCTGCAGAATAACATGTAGAAGTATGAAGTTGTTCCTGGAAAGCTCTGCTTCTTACTGTGAGAAATGTTTGTAGTCTAGTTAACAGTGTGAAGCTGTGTGCTCGTTGCCAAATGGAATGCAGGCATGATCAGGAACTTCACTTGGATTTCACTCTACAGTATTGCTCATGCGATTATTGGTATTTTTATTAAGCTTTATTCTTCCAGGAGATAAACTAACACTGAAAGAACATTGGTTGCACTTTGTGTGTTGCAAAGTTAGCGGCAAGTTGCCTTTTATTCTGCTGGAGTGCAAGTGGAATAAAAGGATGTTTTTCACTGTAGCACATTTTTGTTATATTCTTCATTTTTTGTTTTGTTTTGTTCTGTTTTCACTTAATATCTGTGCACACTCCAGTGTGAAAAATATATTTATTTTTGTTTTTTTTTTTTTCAATTGCTTAAAGTTTCTTTTGTTGGTACAAACCTTGTTAGCCTGAACGCTCCTCAAACTTGGCACTGTAATGTTTTTTCTTTTCTTGTGCCTCTACTGAATCCAAAGAAAGATACTTCAGATTGTTTAAAATCTGTAGTGAATGTTCATGGGGTTGTTAAAGAGATATACACTTAGAGGAAAAAAAAATACCATTTATGTAGAAAGGGAGAAATAAAATGGAAAAAACCTGAAGTGTTACCTTCAGTGTGAAAGACCAAAAGTATAAGGGCGGTCTTATTTCTTCCTCCTAGGAGATATTCCTTGTTTGATATTTCCCAGTGCCATCTTTATTGCCCATGAGAGTGCATGAAAAACTGAGATGAAAATACCTTTGGAGATTTAAGGTCCCTGAGGGAAATCTTGGTTTGCTTCTGCAAGTCCCTGAGCCCTCAGGTGGATGGGTCCAGGGGGATCATCCGTATTGATGTTTTATTTTAGTATGTCAGAGTTACTGCTAAATGAAAGTCATCCGCAGACAAAATTCAAATGGCTTTTAGGATGCTCATCTGAAGAGAGGCTGCTCTGTGGAATTAGTTCAGCCAGTTCTCTACTACTGTGGCAATTTTGTAGTAATCCCAACGTGATCCACAATCTCTGCTTCCCCTCATGGCCTCTCTCACTCTGAGCAGGTAACTCAGGTGGAGGCAGCTGGCCAAAAGTACTGGCTGTGCTGCATCGAGTTGCTACAACTGGGAGTAAAAGGCAGGGATGCCCTGGCCTGTGTTGAGAGACGCTCCATGGAAATTCTGATGATGGAACAGTGCCAGATAGAAGTTGTCCCTCTTCGAGACCTGATAGCTCTCACTTTTATTGGAGATCCCTCTGTTTGGTTTCTGTTTGGGCTTTGGGAACAGTTTCTGGGCTTAACACCAGCATTTTACACAAAGCTTATTTTTCCTTATGAGTTATTGTCTCTATCCATCAGAAGATTTACGCTCTGAAGAACAAAAATCACTTGAACAATTTTCAGAACAATTTCAGAATCGAAGAGCTGTGGAAGTGATCACTGAGCTGACCGAAAAAGCTGCTTTATTTATTTATTTTTAATCAATCTGGGTGCAGTGTTTAAGTTCAAGTTAGGCTGTGATAGAAAGAACTCAGGCCTTTTAAGATCAAAATCCCAGGAAGGATACATGAGTGTGTTTTGTACAGCAAGGTGTGCAAGCATGTCTTTCCTGAAAAGATTTACATTGTGTTTGTGTAAATTAGCAGCTGTTATATGGTACCAAGGCAGGAGACTTCAGGCATTGTACACAGACGTATCTACTTTCCAGCACTTCTTATTGTAAGACTGTTATGTGGTGTTACCACATCTTAAGTCTCTTCAAACTCTACTGAATATTCAGCTTTTGGGGAGGAAGTCTTCCATTATTCTTACAAGTCTCAAATTATCTTGAAGAGAGGTTTATACAATAAAAGCAGCTCTGCTCTTTCTCAGAACATGCATATGAAAGTGCTTTGCTTTGCCCATGTTAGGCGTCCGTGGTTATGACTCTGAGAAGCTTAAGCCTATCTGTTCTTTGACAGAAGTGTTTTCTGAATGTTTTGTTCAACGACATATTTTCACCATTTTGTGAGTGTTTTTTTGGGGGGTGGTGATGGTGGTTGTCATTTGTAATAATGGCTGGAATCTGTTTATGAACCTCTGGAATCTGTTTCCACAATTGCTGTATATTACAGCTGGCTGAAACTTGGCATGTCTGTTTTGAATGAAATGCCAACACTGAATTTTCCTCTTTTGAATGAAGATGAAAACAAATATTAATTTGTCCATAAAACTGTTTTTTTTTTTTTTTTTAAAAAACATTACTTCAGCTTCACTGAAGCTTTGTTTTAATGAAATCAAAACATTGTATTTGGCTTTCAACTCTTCTAATTGTCCCATGTAATAGGAAATAACATTCTAAATGAAATGTTTTAGAATGAAGCATGCCTTTTTAAAATGAAAAAAACAACAGTAATTCAAAACATCATTTTCACTTGTTTTTGTTTCTGTTCTTTTGTTGAAATGCTGAACATGAACTCTCAAACTTCCAGTTTCCTCAGAATGGCAGTTTCAGTTATTCCTTCTGAACCCAGTCGAGCTTGTTAGTGCTCAAAAAATTACTTAACATTTCAGTATCATGAAGCAGTTTTGATGCTGGGGCAATGAAGGCTGAAGGAGACCTTTTTTGATTTGCTTCTTCTGACAGCCAAGGGACAGAAACTAAGAGCACTGTCTCTACATCCTGATTGACTGCTGTCCCATTATTTGTGCCTGGTTGGCAGGAGAGAATACCAAGGTATAGTTACAAGGGTTTAGGGGAGTTGCATGTATTCAGAGAGCTAGAAATGGAAAATAAAAGCATCTCTGAACTTAAATGCATAGTAAACAACCTAAAAATAAAAAATAATTAGAAGTGTTAGGGGGTGAGGAGCTGTGAGTAGATGTGGGGATGTCAGTGGGCACCATGGATTTGGTCATCAGCAAGAACTGAGAAATCTGCTGACAAATCATGCTTTGCTTCCTTTTTGTGGCCTCAGGAGAAAACTATTTTGGCGAACGCAGCCTGGATATTGTGATGAAGTGGGTCTAGCAATTGTCTCTGCTCACTTGCTACCTTGGGGAATGTAAATAAGGAACGGGGATTTCACTAGCTGCAAGAAACAGGGAAATGCTTGGAAGCAGTAAAACTTCAAGCAAATGAAAGGCAAGCCTTTTCTACATAATACAACATAGATTTTGCTGCCAGATGGTAAGTTAGATTCCAGAACTATGAAAGATTTGAAAGGGACCAAAGCAGTGTTGTAGGAATGGAGGAGCTGTAAGGCTCCCAGGGAGTCAACTGCTCAGCATGTGTTTGCTGCTCAGGTCTCTAAGCTTTGAGCACTGCTGGAGGCAGGGTGCTGAAACCTGATAGATCTAAAGCCTTGTCAGAAATGGCTGGAGTTGGTATTGCAATGAATTTATTCCTTTTTTCTTAATGTAAGAACTGTAGAAGTTAAAACTATGACGTTAATAGATGCTTATTAAAATCAAATGCTTGTCTTTGTAACATACCTTTGTTTATTATTCTGGTTTTTATTTTATTTTATTTTTTTTAAGCTAGAAAACAGATGAGAATTTCGATTTCACTCTCCTGACCAGAGGATTTCAAAGCTACAATTTCAGGATTACAGTTGTGGCTCTCTGCTATTTCATCTATGGTATCTACTGCCAAGAGCAAACTGACAGTAATGGCACTGGTTTTGTTCTTTAGTTGCAGGCTTTTTCTTAGCCTGAAACAGTGTCAAGGAAACCTGCATAGCCTTCTCTTCTCTGTGCTAAAGCAGTTGAAAAGATGCCCTTTTGTAAGGGCTCACTGCAAGGGTACGTGATGAGTGAGGACTGTACGTGCAATCCTCTCCTGTTAAAGCTGTGGGTTAATGATTGTAGTCTTACCCATCCATACCAAGTGATAACAGGAGGCTTCTAGCAAGTGGTTTGGTGAGAACCTTAATGTGTTCACCTTTGCTTCTTATTTGGGTGCTGTTAACTCTCCTGAATGCAGAAATAGTTATTTCTCTTTTTAATATTACTTCTGGGGATTTCTTTCTCAGCTATGCCAGAGTGCAGTGGAGTCAGCCTGCCCATTGAATTTCAGATCTTTGTTGCAGGTCACTGATGTGTTAGTGATTCTCCAGGGAGGTCAGAGCGATCACCTGAAATAGAACAGCTCAGATAGAGGGGCCGTATTCCTCTTGTGCTGCAGGTTTCAGTTGCACAGAATTTCTATTTTCATCATTCCAAAAAAATGAAGATAACTTTTTTCAAATGTTGAATGAGTAGTGGTGATGATTGTTCTTTTTGTAAATTTGTTCCTCAATTTTGCTGCAATTACATTTGTCATCATTTTGTCAGTAAAGTTAATAGCGACTCACATTATGTTTGCCTTTACAAAGTGTTCAACTTCTATCTTGAAATCTTAGCAGAAATTTTTGAACATAAGTATTTATGAAGTATAAAACTTTTGGCAAAATGATGTTCACATTTCCCTTCTTCACAACATTTGTTATCCAAATGGTGAAGGAGAAAGAAAAATTTCTGCTGTTTTAGAATCATAAAATAGTTGAATGATAGAATGACTGAGGTTGGAAAAAACCTCCAAAATAATCCAGTCCAACTGTCCACCTATCAACAATGTTTCCCACTAAACAATGTCCTTCAGTACAACATCTAAATGTATCTTGAACACAGACATATATAAAAATACAGTTATGTAACTATAGCTTTATCTCACCATATTCAGCCTTTCTTTTGGGAGAAACTCAGGAAAAAAATCTAGGGAGACAGCGGCATCGCTGTGGTAGTCTTGCATTTTCTGCAGGGTGTATGATTAAAAGAGTCATGAGTAAGGGACTGTGAGATCCCACGGCCCTACTTGCCTGAAGGACTCTTGGACCTGGAGTTCCCTGGGTACATGTGACTTTGAAGAGGAGAGTAGTGGCATCTACAGAGACGGTTGCCTTTCTGAGCCGCAGCCTGGCCTTCCCTTTCTTCCTTACCTGTGATACTCTTCAAACATGTATTCTATTGTTGACAAGGTCCCTTGGTAAAAAGCCACAGAAGGGTTTCAGTGGCTGTTCCTGGTTGGTTATCAGTAGTGCGGTCACTGCCGGTGTTACGTGCACTACAGAAATTCGGCAAATCTTTAGTTCACTTCCCCCAGTAGTTGCTGCAAATAATTTAGAAAAATAAAAGGAAAAAAAATGATGTTTAAGGCAGAAATAAAGCTTGTTGGAATGTAATACAAAATCCTCCATCTCATTAGTATTGAGAGACAAGATATATCCGTAAATCAGTTATCTAAATTAAACTGCAAATGAAGCTAATAACAAAATTTACATGGTAATAGGATAAGAATTAAACACAAGATTAAAGTGTTAGTGGTAGATTGTAGGTACCTTTTCTTACTTAAATTCAGGTTTGTAGCTAAGATTTTCTCAAAGGGCAAAATAGTTTTTTATTCTACACCACAACTACAGAAACTTTGTTGAGAGGAGGCTGAAATAATCTCTTGGAAGTAAACCTTGAACTACATGGAGCTTGAGAATCATTACACCCTGGGCTATTTTTATTTAAGATTTATCAGCATTTTCTGACTGGATTATGAAGTGTAAAACTCCTAGGCATGCTTATGAACAATGCATGGTAAATACACTGCAACAGTGTTTTCCACTCCCTTCTTCAAAACCTCCAAGTCTTCAAGTTGAAAAATAGCATTTTTCACAGTACCAGCTAAACCTTTGTAATTTAAATATGTGGTAGTTAGGGCTCTAATTTTCTATTGTTTGCACGTGAAGTAGCTTTGCATTTTCCCAGAATTTCAATGCAATTTATCATTATTCTCCTACTTAGCAGCTGGTGCAAATTGATGGATGCTGGCCAGAAGGAAAGGTGGGAGAAAAAGGATAAGCTTCTAAAGAGCATTGTTTTTTAAACACTGGATGCCCACGCTTCTTTTCCCTTTTCCTTATGTTCCAGACTCAAAAGATGATGCATCAAATTTTGGTATCTGAAGAATTACTGCAGTTTGAGAATGGTACCTAAATTTAAGCATTTGTTTTATGTATGAAATACATATGTCTAATTCCCACTGTGATAAGTGAAGATCTAGGAAAAGATCATTAAGTTGTAGTTATCTGTGATCCTTTGGGCCTTTAAATGTCAGCCAACACCTATGTAAAGACAGCTGAACTGAATTCCATGTCAGGATAGGCTACTGGCTCTTAGAGAGTGATTCAGTTTTCCCTGAGGTAAGCATTTAAGTTTGTTGCCTTGACTAGTGACTACAAAGAGAGCTTGAATGCTTTTCAGGGACTCCTAAATACAGATGTTTTAATTGTGGATAAATCCCAGTCAGAGCAATTATCTTGCTTCTGATAACAAGTTGGAATTTTGATGGCCTTAGTTGTTAATTTGCAAGTATTCTTGTACAGCAGCACTTTTGTTTAACTACAAACCTCTAATAAGCTTGTTCAATTTGATGCTGGTCTTCTTTGTTATTTTCTACATAACATCGTGACTAGAAAACCTATATATGGGTGTGAATATGTAGCCTGAGAATACTTAGCTTGGTATTTGAGCTGAAAGTGGCTTGCTAGGAGTAATTTGTATACAGGCATTCATACGCTCTTTTCATTCACACATGCACCATGAGCAGATTTCCTGTACTATCTGATTTCATTTCAAATGATCCCTGCAGCAGTTTGCATTATTTTGAAGTGTTTCTACAGAATAATTTATGCTGAAAACGGACTTATTTTTATATAGTCTTGTTTAGAATGGTGCACGTAACTACACATTGACCTAGGAATGGTTGCTTAATCACTCCATGACTTCTCAATGAAAGACGCAGCATGCTACGCTTTCCTAGACTAGATGGCATATAATGCTGGATAGCTGTGAATCATGTTCCTAATTTTCCGGACAGTCACATTATAAAGATCAAAGAAACAACAGAATCCCAATAGCTTCATAAACATGTGGAATGCTTGATTTCTCGTTTCTATTATTCTAAAGCAATAATGTGAACAAAACTTTGGTCTGCTGGTTCTATCTTATAGAAAGGCAATTGCTTGGTAGTGATGACATTTGACTGTGATGTAAAATTGCAACAATAGAATCTGCAAACTTGCCAACTCAGGATCTTTGGTTGTATGTCCACAATCAAATAACTGAAACCAGCTTAGTTAAGAGAGAGGAAAAATTTTTTTTAATACTTACATAATTAGAACTACAAGGCTAGCAAAGGGGATTTCAAATTTCCCCTACATATTATAGTAATAAAACCTGAAATTTGTTTGTTATTGACCAACATTTGGCAAGGGAAGGACTGAACAAGTAGAATAATAAGGTTTCCTTATAAAAGTCATAAAATCTTATGTGAGGAGTTCAAAACACCTCTGGGAACTGATAAACTAATTCTGTAGGATTGAAATTGAGCATAATTTTAACTGTCTTACTCAACACGTAATGTACTTTTGGTCTAGGTCAACCGAGAAAAAAAGTACCGCTGTTCTGCTTCAGCTCAAAACCAGCAGCAGTCTGAAGTGAAATAATATGTGTTTACCTGGCAGTCAGTGGAGGGCAATTGCATCATTAGCTTTCCCTTGGTCTGAACTGCTGGCTTCATCAGTGAAGTCCTGTGACCTTTGCTCGTTTCTCCAAATTCCTAAGTAGATCAAGAACTGAATCTGAAAAAAAGTGTGATGACAAGACATCTCTTCAGGATCATACGATAAGGGAAGCAAACAGATTTATTCCTTGCGTAAGGTTCAGTGTTTCTCATTTAAGAAAGTACTAGCTGTTTTTTTTTCCATCCTCACCTTTCTGAAGGACTCTTTGGAAACCAGGCCAGGATATTTAAAGATCTTCTTTCTAGGACTTTGTTTTCAAAAGTCTGATTTCTGCAGATTGCTCTCTTTCTTGTTGCTGACTTCCTTCACTTTAGCTTCACGTCATCAGTTTCCCATGTGCGTCTTTTTTCTGAGTCTCTCATGAAGTATGATTTTTTGTTTACTTTTCCTTTTTTTTTCTCCAGGTGCCTACAAAGATATGATTCTACTTAAGAGAAAGCTCTATTCCTTCATTTTTCTTTCCTAACATCTAATTTCAAAAATAAAGGTTATTGTCCATGATTTTACTGATGCACTCTTAAATTTTTTGCCTTCATATGGATGCTAATTATTGTTTGTCTTCACTCTGTCATGGCCAGTCCTCCCTTGGTTGCAGATTAGAGCAGTTCTGTCACCTGTGCTGATTAATGCTTAGCCCTAAATGTGAAAGGACGAGGGTGGTCTAGGGATCACACCTTTCACATATCTTTGTTGGCAAAGGCTGTGATTAGAAGCACAGACCAGCCGTGTCACAAATATTTGATTATCTAAGTGACCCTCCATTATGGTGCTGTTGTCCAATTAATTCAGTATCCATGTTGTATAGTCGCTGTTTCCTATAGTTGTCTAACTGAAGACAATAGTGACCATACTTCTGTTGTTTTTTTATACAGAATTCAATTTCAGTCTTTTAACCTCTTCAAGCTTTATTGCTACAGATAATTTAGTTGTCAAGCTTGTTTTTAAGGTCTGGAATATGCTTTGTAAATTCATGAATACAAAAACTCTGCTCTTTTCTGCCCAAGTTGTGTTCTGTTTTGCTTTTGATACTTCAGCAGAGGGCCATCAAATAAGGAGAAAAAAAGAACTAAAAAACTGCACAGAAATGATAGGGGAATTACTAATATGTTTTTTTTTGTTTGTTTGTTTGTTTGTTTTTTTTTTTAAATTTAAAATAAAAACTTCTTTGTCGCGCTTTTCCGTATTGGGTCAGTGATATTGATCATGTGGGATAGTGATTCTACCTGTTGAGTGAGGTACCAAGGAAGGACTATGGGGAGGACAACTTCCCAGTCTGATCTCGATATGAATCGATATGATCCTGCTCAGAATGTCTGAGACCTCTATGGGTTAGTGGTGCTTGCAGGCCGCATAAGGGATAGAATGCACATTTAATTTGTGCCTTATTTATGACCACTGAAAATGGAATGAAGGTTTTTTTTTTTTAATAGGCCATCTCTTTTGTGTATTGGACTGCATGGTGTGTGCTTGAACAACATCACAATTACTCCTCTGTGTACTTCTTCAGCAGAAGCCTGCTAACTTCATTAAATAAACCACTTCTGCACCACTACCCGTAAGAGAGTATTAATCATAAATTTCCACTGGTTTTGGTTGCATTAAAGCTATCCATATGACCGTTTTTAGCCATCTTGGAATACAGCTGGACCTGCACGAGTTAAGCTTTCCATTACTTCTTTCCCCCACTCAGTCATTATATCAGGATAAAACTAAAATGAGTTAGTTATATATAAACATTGGAGCCCAGATGAATCATGAAGAAAATTCTGTGAGGTGATTCACCAAAAATACGATCTCTATTTTCTCAGATAAAAAAAAAAAAAATAAATACAATCAATCTGTGTAGAAGGCAGCATTAAAATTCAGCATTGCATGGAAGAATTATGTCACACATGCTCTCAAAAATAGCATCTTGTTGATGGCATTCAAGCATCAGTATTTAACTGTGCATTTTTCACAGTTTTTCAAGATGTTCGGTGGAATTTTGTAAATAACAAGAAAGCTAAAATTTCTCATACTCTTTGTGCTACAGGAGGTAGGCTGCAACCCAGAAAACTGTGAGAAGACAAAGAAATTCATTTTGCCCTCGAAACCCTATCTGCTTTATTGTAATTGGAACAGCTGTGACCAACCTCTATTTCCCCATCTCTTTGAAACCCTCTAGATGGCAGAAAATGTTTCAGGTTGGAGGCGTTGTCCCTTGGATCCAGATGGCACATCAACCAGTATCCACAGTGGCTGAAATTACCACTTCTGAGTGAGGGATACTGCAGATACAGCTTTTCTCTGACAAGAGCCAGATTTTAGACAGTGGGAATTTGTTGCAACTTTATCTCTTCACATAGCTCAAGGTCCCTGGAGTAGGATCTTCCAGTAACAAGTTTCTTTCATGGAGTGGAGAACAAATGTATTCTTTGTTCACTCTAAGCATGTTGCTTGCAATGCAGGGCAGAAAAAGATGACACTAAGAGTAGGCATTGACAGATGCATGCTAGCAGGAAGTCTCCGAGAAGAGGGTTTTGGCTGGTGAAGTTTGGCAGAAGAGCCTCTTCTTGCTGTCTTGGTGTGAAAAGACAACTCATGCTTGGGAATCTGTCCCCCTGTCTTTCTGTGCATTTGTAGTCATGACAGGTGGCATATAGATTGTACCATATAGATAGCAACACATTCAGATTAGAATGAACTGAAATTTAGGGTGACTCAGAAGGGGATGAGGTGTGCCACAGACTCTTATCTATGGAGTTCTTATCTTCCCACTGTCATTTTCTTCCCAAACACATATGTGTCCTTCTTCTTAGCCTCAACAAGCAATTAAGTCATAGGCTGGCATGTTTGGAATGGCTGATAAGCTCACTTGAACCAGGACATTGGTTTCATGACCCTTGCCTGGACTCGAATGTGCAGTTGATAGGCTCTTCTATTCCCTAATTAAATTACCTGATGCATCACATAGTGCAAAGAGCAGGAGGTAGGCATTTTGATAATGGGACCTATGTTGACAGCCTTTTGGCTGGCAGCTTACTTAGCATATGTCTTGTTAGTGTTTGAGCTTGGGTTATGGGTATATATTTGAAGTCAGTATTTCCATTTTTGGTCCATAAAGCGATACTGGACCACTCTCTCCAGGATGAAACTAAACCAGATGAAGTGCTCCAACACTTTATGGAGTTACTATTTAGAAATAGTTATTTCCCACACTGTGTTTATGCTGTGGATGTCATGTCCTTAACACTGGCTGTTTCACGCTACAAATCCCCTGTAGATCTGTGCTGCCTCCTGATGCAGCCCAAAATCTCCGCTGACATAAATGAACTGACTCAGGGCACGCCAGTGGGAGAGATGTCTTTTCTAGAGGTTACAGACTGGTTCTGCTTTAGGCTCTAAACCAGTGAACCATCCCTCTCCTTGTAAATGTAGAGGGCTTGCTTTTTTCATGAGTGAAACTGATAATCACACAGTGCCTAATGAAACCTGTGTGGAATAGTCTGTCTGTATAAACCACTTGAGAAAGCTATTGGCCAAGATCAGCAGCTTACAGTGTAGTGCCTGGGCAGCTTAGAGATCCTTTCAACTCAGAATTGCTTTACGTAAATACATCTACATAGCAATGAAATTTCATTAACCATTTTAATAATCGTGCGAGAAGCACTTCTAAGACCTGAGGCTTGCTGCAGAGTTGGCTCTCTTATCCCAGTGTTTCAGAGAAAAAGATCTATGTTAAATACTTGGCTAACTTGGGCTTGCAGAGGTGAGAACCTGGCAAAACTGTGTTACATGCATTTGTGTGGATAAAAACTGGGTTTCAAGCTTGTATAGCTGTTTTATGATTGTATGTGCGTATCATAGCTGAGATCCTCTTTCCATGTGTATATCTGACTCACCAGCGTGCCATGCAAAAGTGTCTGAATATGTGTCTGAATATGTACCTGTGCTCCGCTCATTCTCTCTTTGTCTACTTAAAGAAACAAATGCATACTTATCAAGGGAAAATGATAATGGCAGCAAATCCCTAACTCAGCTTTCCTGGAGTTATTGGAAAACATAATCCATGATGAAGCTGTAAATATGTAATATAAGAGGGACTTGTTGGTCCCTCTTTCTACTCCCATATTTCTTGAACTCATGGAATGTTTTCCTCTTACCACCTTTATTGAGGACTGCTGTGAATTAAAAACTATTTTTTCCATGATTTGCAAAACATGTATTTGCTTCCATGATGGTAATGCCATAAATATGCTGAGAGGACAACAGCTCTGACCCAGCTGTGCTGCCATAGCTCCACAGCCCTGCTCCCACAAGAACTGCTGCCTGCCATTCACTCCTCACTGCCTCTGTGTAAAGCAGAGCAGAGCTGTGAAAATGCTCAGTGGCTTCTGAAGACTTTCTGGCACACCTGTGCCCTGCTCAGACCTCCAACCATCCCTGTAACCTCGCTGGCTGTTAGTCCTGAAAGCTGCTGTTGAATTGTGCTCTCGTTCATGTGAATGCTGTGGGGATGATGATGTGGGGCTCTAGAGCATGGCAAAGAGAAGCTTGTTAATTTCATCTTTCTCTACTTCTGCCCTTTCCTATTCTCATGTTGCCTTGTTACTGCTCTGATAACTGCCACCCCACATGCCTTGTTACTGCTCTGGTTTGTATGGCTCTAATGGTAAATCCCTGATCCTCGCTGGATTCTGTAGGCTCTCTGAAAGTACTATTTCTACTACTAACGTAGAAAAAAAACCCATCAAACTATTCAAAGTCATATCCCTTTTCAGATTACAGAAGAATAACTCTTTAAATAATTGTGCAGTTTTTTTCCTGTTTGGTTATGGATTTTTTGGTAAATAATGCTGTGAATTTCTGCAACTGTTGTTCCCCAGTTCTCTTGATTATTTTACTTGTCATATTAAAACGTGTTTATTGAATCTTCTTCCACCTTGTACCATAAGCCTAGTCCCTTATTAACACCATAAAATCTTGACTGCATAGAAACCTGTATATATCACTGCAAAGAATGTATTAAACAGCAATCTCCTCTTAAGATAGCAATATAAGTAGAGATATTGGGACTCCTGAGCTGCTTATCAAATAGAAATACTATTTTAATGCCTGTAGCTGAAATGAAGTGAAATACTCAGTGACCACCATGCTACTGTTTCCATGAAGGAAAAAAAAACTGGAAATGCATGCAAAAATAGTGACGATGCTCGGTATAAATGCTTATTGGAACTTTATGAAAGGGTGTGGGAGAGAGTACTCCAATTTATAGTTTTGATATTGAAGATGTTTGTTTGTTCCTTTTAAGAAAAGTGGTGGTTCTTATCGTTTTGTTGAGGAAAAAAAAACCTTCTATGTTTATTTCAGCTCTGGGCTAAAATACAGGATATAATGACGCTTCCCTCCTCCTCTACCAGACTTTGATTCTTTAATCTCTGTCAGAGCAGGAAAGCAAAATGCTGTCTGCAGAGCTATTGGATTATTCCCAAGCCAGCTTCTTCCATTAAGAGTATTATTTTATAATATATCATGGCCTGTGACCAGTGGTGAAACATCCTTTGAAGCTAAAGCCATCTCTCTCACTTTACTGGCAAAGGCAGTGATGCTTCAAGTCTGTGGTCTTGCTCAGTTCTAGGAAAGTAATTCATTGCATCCAGTGGAAGCAGTTCAAAGGGATAGTCATTGAACAGTTACTTCTTCACTATTACTCACCTATTTCAGACAGTTATGCATTGTCTGCGGTAGCAGCAGCTCTTCACTTGAATTCTCCTGTGGTATGAAAATGCACAGTTTAAATACTGTGATAGTTTGATTCATGCTTTCTCTGGCATACTGTAAAATAGTATTTATGGTGGTAGGGCAGGAACAGTTTTTATGAGTATCCCTTGCTCTGGCTGTTTAATCACTGCTGTGAGCAATATCCCTGAAAGGACAACAGGATGTGAACATCCTGATTCATTGAAAACATTGCAACAAAATTATTAAACAATTAGAATCATAGAGGTTTTTTTCCAACCTTAATGATTCTAAGGTCACCTTATCTAACCCTCCCCTACCACCAACATTGCCAGCTTCTCCAGGAGAATGCTGTGGGAGACAGTGACAAAGGCTTTGCTAAAATCTAGGGAGACTACGTCAACAAATTATTCTCACTATAACATGAGTTGTTGGTTTTTTTTTTTGTATAAATGCATTTCAAGCATTTTTTGAGGTATGAGACTACAGTAGTAGTTTTAATTGAATAGAGGCATGGAAAATATGTTTTCAATAGTAAGGTAATCGGTTTGTTAAATATAGTTAATTTCTCTGTCTTCTACCATGTTCTGTGAACCAGAATGGTTGATGGTAAGCTGTCCAGAGTAGTGGTCTGACTTTGTTCAGTCAGTGTTTGTAATTTTGATAAATTCTGCTTGAACACAAAGCTGGGGCATTTATAAGTGTTTGTTGCGTTTTGATAAAAATTACTGAAACATAACTAAATAAAATACCACTAGTTCCACTGGTAGCTTTGTATACATTGATGACTTACACTTAATTATAAATTACTGTAGTCATTTCTTTTTTTCCTTTTCTCCTCCCCTTACATGTATATCACTATGTGATGTTATTTGTGTCCTACAGAGAAAAGGTTTTTTTTTCTCTTCTGAAATACTCAGTGTTTTATAACTTGAAAGAATGGGAAGCCTCTTTAATCTATTTTTTTAAAAAAGGTCTAAGTATAGTAGATTATTAAAGTTCCATTATTTTAAAATGTTAAAAGTTCAGCTCTCATTAATTGTCTTAGACCTTAAGTGAACAATTCAAATCTAGAGATCTGTATCTATCTGTCATTCATTATTAAAGATAATCATTTGTTTAATTATTCACAACACTGGCATGGATTGATTTCTCTGTGGTCTGGGGATAGAATTTTACCCTGATTTTTAAAGTAATGTAGATAAACTTCTGTATAGTGTCCCTATTTGCAGCATAAATAGTTGAGAAAGTTGCCTTTTTTTGTTGTTGTTTCTTTTTCCCTGATAGTATTTTTGTTAACCTGCTAATGAATATATATATATATATATTTAATACAAAGAACAGAATAGCTCACATTTATGGATTAATTTATTATTATTATTATTATTTTTACATTTTAATTTGAAGTGTCATATTAACAGATGGCTAAAGACAGTAAGACTTCTAAGTTAACTTCTACATTTACTATTTCCAAGGCATAATATTAAGATAACTTGATTTAGATGGAGGAAGTGGGTATGTGATTTTGCCTCTCTGACCCCTTCCAGTGTGTGCATAAATTTCTGAGTCTATATTGCATGTCTCGCTTCAATTGTGGTATCATGGTATCAGACACAGATGTTGAGAACTTGTTCCTTATAGAGTTGTATATTAGCTATTAAATCTTGAGTAATAGAGGTGGCAATGGACTGGGCTGTACGACCGTCCTATCTTTGCGCAGGATCAGCCTAAGTTGCTTCCCACTGATGTCTGAAGGTGTTTAGAGCAGATCAGCCACTGACAGCATTTCTGTTGTTCACTTCTGGATACATACTCCAGTTGTGTCCTTAGTCCTGGAAAAAAGTTCCTAAAGCTCGCATTTTTTTGTGGACTGTGTCTGGTGGGTACGAATCCTGTTCTATTTGATGTTTTCTCATGAGACCTGTTTTCTATACCCTTAGTATCCTCACAGTCATTAACTGGGCTTTCTGTAGAGAGTCTACATATTTACTGAAATGCTGTAGTATAAGTCAGGATTCCCTCACGACTTTCATCTCTCCTGTATTTCAGAGCTCTGGCTAGCTTGATCTGTGTTGTGTTTCAGTAATGGTATTGGAAGAACTACGTATTAAAAAAAGAATTCAGCAGTGTTTTAATTATGATACCAAGGGAATTACTTTGATAAGAGTGTACATTCTCCATTCTCCTGGTCGGACTATGTATTTACTCTGTGTGGTAAGACCTTTGTTGAGCTGATGAGATTAATATCTAATCTGTATCCTTAGCTTGGAATCCTTAGAAAAGGAATGTCAGTAATCATTACTAAAGACAAGATACATAATATATATGCCTTCTTCACTAGTCTAATGGTTACAGCTTTGCGTTTCCTCCCTGTACCCATATAGAAATGTCATTTCCAGGCATCTGGAATTTTGTTCTCCTTGAACTGCCGTAGGTAAATGTTAGCAAATCTGGAGTTGCTTCAGGCAGATGTTGATGCATCCAAGAATAGATTTCATGAGGCTTTTCTGAGCTGGGGACAGACACCCTATTGCAGTAGTCTTTAAGAACATGAAACTTGGCACCTTGATCAATCGTTCACACTTTGTATGTGACAGTGTTCAGTAAAGGTTGTGTGAGGAAGAGGTTTCTGACCACAACTGCAAAAACGATTGCTTTCTTGTATGTCCTCTTAACTTTTCCTCAGTATAAAGGCTTCTTAAACTGAAATCACATCTCATATTTGTGACTTCTAATAGATGCTGAATTTTAATCAGTGAGCCTGTCCATGAGATTGGGCCCTTTTTTAAGCTTTTAATGTATGTTGCATAACGTGTTACTGTATTCAAAAATGTATTTTCTCCAAACCCAATGATTTTGTTTCAAAGTTCTGCTTGCTATTTTATTTTACTGATGTTTTGTATATCATTCTAGACTTCTTTTACTGTTTACTTTTCTAGATCATTCATGATTTTACAGAATTTTCAGTCACTATTTTCTTTCCTACTACACTCAGCCTGAACAATAACACTATTTAGTTCTACTAAAGGGAAAGTCTTTTCCATTAATTTATTCACTCTTTCTCTTTTACTCTATTTCTAAAAGACACCAGAACTTCACAAAGTTACCCAAGCTGGGAGCATGTGATGTGTATAAAGAGTTACATGCTGAAATATTATCTTTCATTGTAATCCTCCCTACTATTATTATGGTACTCTGGACAGCCGTCCGAAACTGAATAACTTACGGAACATTTGATGGGGAATCTGAACTACTGTTCCTAAATGGTAATAAAAAAATTACAGTCCGTTATTGGCTGCTGATAGCCAATGTTAGTTTTGATTATGTGTTTTACTTGAGGTCTGAATGTCATTTGCTGTTCTATTGCCCGGCTTCTCAGTATTGTAAGATCTTACAACTCTTCACAGCTTTAGTTTTTTGTGAATTGCACAGGGTTACTTAACATACTTTTCATTCGTATTCTTTCTGTCTTAAAGCACACCTTATATTAATCTTTAATTTATCTTTCCTCTTATTTCAAGATAGCTTTTGGTATGGAACCTTACCGCTTTGGTGACTGCAATCCTGCTTCCTGATCAGAGACATTTTGTAAATCCAGAATTGCCTTTTATTCACATGCTAGATAACTCCTTAAGAGAACACTTTATATTTTTTGGTCTGATATCAGTTCTTTCAATAAAGTCATTTCTGTGTATCAAAGATAATCACTTATCTAGTGATGCCATTCTTGTAGTTTCCAGCAATGAGAAAGATTTAAATGATAGTGCAAATGGGATATTGTGGCAATACTTAGGCAATTTCACAGAAGGACTCTTTTAAATCTCCTGGGTGAGCAACCATCTGGTCCTGGCAATTTTATACAATTTTTTATCGATCTGTTTTACAGCTAATTTTCTGGCAGTTCAGTTTATGACAGAAAGGCTGTGGATGCCCCTCCCTGGAGCATTCAAGGCCAGTCTGGATGGGGCTGTGAGCAACCTGGCCTAGAGGAAGGTGTCCTTGCCTATAGCAGGGGCTTTGTGATCTTAAAGGTCCCTTCCAACCCAAACCATTCATTGATCTTTCTTGTACCTCTTGGTACAAAAAGAGTCTTATGGGCCTTTTGCTATCTATAGGTGGCCATGAAAGTTCTCTTACAGAGCCGTCATTCATTTATTTAATATAATATTTAAAAACCAATTATTGCTGGTATGCATATACAAAACTGTTCTTCATAGTCCTTACTGATGAGTCTTATTTTACATTTAAGTTGACAGAATTTTGAGATTTGTTATTTGAATGTGACTTCCATCACAAGTAGCTGCCTTTTGTTGTCTTATCAAATGTACAAAGTGATTATAATTGTTTGTTTGTTTCTGGACATTTTGTTTTGCACTTTCATTCTCTTTCTGTCTATTTCTTTTTTCCTTTCTCAACCCTTGTCTTTGATCTCTTCTGCTCTTATGGGAGGAGGCCATAACCACTGACTGTTCCCCAGAGATCTGGGGCAGGTTGTCTGGTCATGTTGTGAAGTGCCACCTCTTCGCCTTGAAGGCCCACTACAGTGCAAGCTTCACTAATATCACTGTTCTGTCTGTCTGCTTGCATGGAATTTGCATATTAGAGGGGTGCATAGTTCTAAGCATTCCATGCAATATAGTAAACCAGGAAATGCTCCTGCTGGGCTTGTGTTCATTATCATTTGCTTTCACCATTAGATTTTGAAGGTTTCTCTCTTTAATGTTTGTTCACTTACTTCTGCTGTTCTCTCTCTTCTACTAGAGTGCAGCTTGCTTTTCTCCAACCAATCTGTAGATGTCTGTGGTGTTCTTTGTGGTTGGGTGGTGGATTTTATCACTTTTTTCTCAGAGTTAGGAGCCCAATTACCTAATTTCATCTGTTCCCTTGGGAATCTCTTGGAATATGAGACTTCTGCTTCTGAACACTAACAAAAATTAAGATGTTAATCCATAAGAATTAATATGCATGGAATTATGAGTTGAGTATTATTGTTCATGTTATAAATCATAGTTAATATTTAACTGTGAATCCTTTGTGCTATAATGTGGATCTATCTGACAGGACTTCATTTTTTTTGTTTACAATTCTTATGTTTCAGCTCCTGATACCTTTCTTTTATGATAAACTAGTTCTTGTTTGGATGTCTTCTTGTTGAAGAAGGTAGGGAGGACTGTGTGAAATCAGAAAGATGGGCACAGAAACATAGATATTTCTATTTAATTTGTTAATGACATGCAGTGTTTAAATAAGTAAAAGCAAACAGAAGAAGAGCACATAGAAGAAAAGCACAAAACCCCCCTTCCTGTTTTAAATTATATACAAGGGCCACTTCAAAAGTAATGCCTCCTGTTTCATTATGTTGGCCCACAACGTCAGAGGAGGATGTTGGTGGTATGGTAGTAGAGGTTGAACCTGCCCACCAATATTCCATTATATTTTGTTGCTGTGTGACAGATGGCAGCAGAGGGGCAGTCTGACATGGAAGTTTATCTGAAGCAAAAGAGTGCCACTGAATTCCTCTGTGCAGAAAAAATGGCACCCACTGCCATTCAGTGATGCTTTCTGATTGTTTATGGAGACCAAACAGTGGATGTGAGGGCAGTGAGGCAGTGGGTAATGCATTTCATGAGTGGTGACACCAACAGTGATCACCTCCTCTAGAGCAGATTTTTATGAGCATGGCATACAGGCTCTTGTTTATTGACGGCAAAAATGCACAGCTAATGATGGTGACTATGTTGAAAAACTGTTTTGTAGCTCTATCAAGTAGTGTTATTTTGCTCTTTGTATCTGTTGTGGTTTCTGTGGAATAAACAGGTGGCATTATTTTCGGGGCAACCTATTTATAGACATGCTATACAGTAGATTATCAACTGATGCAAGTTGTTAGAATCCTTCCAGATTCTAAGACTTTCTTCAGTTTGTGCAAGCTGATGCTTTGTACGTGTAAGTCTTGAACCTCTGGGGAAACACCGAATTTGTTATTTCCTCAGCATGGCTGGGGCAGTGAGGACTCTTTATCTGCTCCTGTTGCAGACCAGCTGTGTTGGGGGAAGCAGGGCTGCATTGGGATATTGCAGAGTTGTTTACAAGGATCACAGATAGAAGCTCTGTTAAGGCCGGGTTGGAACCAGGGCACATGCCTGCAGTCCTCACTGAATTCAGCTGTCGAGCTCTTAGAGGACCTCTGAGCATTCATGAACTGAGACTTTCAGGAAAATATCTTTGCTTTTGATGCAGGCTTTCAGAGGTGCAAAAGGCATGGCCTAGTACATAGAGCAACCTCCCAGCCATTTTGAATCCTGTATGTTTCAAAGACCTTTGCCAACTTGGTGACGCATGGTATTTATGGGATGCAGACTACACACCCACGTATGCAGATTTTCTGCCAAAACCATGTGCTGTTTGAAGAGTGTCCAGACCAGTCTGTCTGGGATACAACACATCCAGTAGTCTGTTTCTTGTTATCCACTTTCTGGATGCTCCTTTGTCTATTCTCATCTCCCCTTCTCCTCAGGGTGCTTCTGCCTATCCTCCATCCCACATGTGGCCAGGTGGTAGGGATGATGCAGTGGCATCTCATGCAAGCAAAGTGATACAAATGGTTTGTGCAGACAGAGGAGACCCTCTGACCAATAGAGGCAATGAAGGAACCAGGAAAAGTTATTCTTGTAAGTGGTACAGCATGGAGCTTTCTCCTCCATGTCCTAATATATTAAAAATGCTAGAACTCCTCAACCAAACTACTGCCAGCTCATTTATTTGCTTAATCATTTCACTTAAGCAGTGGAGTTATTTAATCTGATAAATTTCTAAAATGATCTATATAAATACTAAAATGATCCATGGAAAATGATGGTATCCTGAAGTAGATGCCCTGGGTGGAATACATCCATTTAAATGATTAAATTCTCATAGATACAACTGGCTGAATTACAGATTATATGTTTAGTTGCAAGAAGTTAGCAGTATTGCCTGTGTGCATATATATGCAGAATACCTCTGAATGCTTCTTTAAAAATTACAGTACATCACTACTCCATAACCACAAAACTCTTCATGCCAGTAACTCATATAATTGTTCTCCTGGATGACTGACTCTTCAAAGTCTTTGTGAGCTCAGTAACTATTCACTTAATTTTATGGCATGTGAAATTTCGCTGTGTTTTCATGCTCTGGCTGAATATTTTACTACAGAGTTACATTTTCATTAGTGATACTGTTACTAACGAACATATTAAGTTGTTACAGTGTTTCATAGCAGTGTTTGGTGGAGATCATTTCATCAAAGTAGAATTATTGACTGAAGAAGGACGTGTCTTTGGAGAATTAGTGATTTGTAGAATATCTCTGTATCTAATGAAGGGCTTAATGAATCCTACAGTACTATGAGATATTCACATGCTCAGAAAAACATAATTGGGTTTAAAAAGAAAGAATAGAAAAATAAAGATAATTGAGAATATACAGTAATAAAATTGGAATATATTCTATTGTTTAAGTACTATTAAATGTTATGTTATGGACTTGAAATTCAGTAGTATATGCTGCTTTGTAGACGAAACAAAATGCTTTTTTTATGGAATAACCTTTAATCTTTATTGTTTTTGCAAAGTTACTGGTCTTTCTTATTTAATTTGATGAGGGGATATAGGAAAAAAAAAATGTAACAGCACTATTTGCTGAGAAGATAAATGTCTTTTGTTTTAATGTCAAAACTGAAGGATGACTATGAAAGTTACACCTTTCTACCCAGGAGATCTGATCATCTTATCTTTAGTCTGTTTTGTTAATGACAAAAAGTCATTTTTCACTGTTTTTTTAATTCCAATTGACTAGAAAAGTCTTTACAAAGCAAAGAATATATTTTATTATGCTTTATACTGATCTATTAAAGTTGATAAAATTTGGCCCCTCATCTAGGAAAATTCTCCAGATTTGGCCTCTCAAATTCCATAGCATCAGTAATTTAAAATGTTGAGGATATTATAACTGCAGTGGTGTAAATGCAGATATATATATAATATAAATATATTAAATATATATATATATACATATGTATATGTTTTCTTGGTGACAGGTTTTGTATTGAAAGAGGAATTCTGTCCTATACTGCCAGAGCTTGTTTTTTAAAACCCACTGGGCAAAGTTTTCCAACTGCTCTGCACCCCTACACAGATCTTTCTTTAATTATGGAGAACCAATCTAGAAGCAATTGAGGTGCTGCCGTGAATATTGCCAAGAATGAAACCTGAGGACAGACTTCTTGTGATGAGACCTGTTATTGGTACTTTAGTGGGCAGTGGGCTTTAGACTGTGCTAACTAATGCACTCTGAAGTTATTAAAGTCATAAATAAATTGGCCTCATAGCAGCTGCTTGCTTAGGGTTTTTTTTGGAGGTGGGAATAGTCAAAGGGTTGGCATATTCTTAATTAGCATTAGAATCAAGCAAAGAGTTCCCAATGCCTACTGCTGTTTTGACCACAAATGAAGAATAACTGTAACTTAAAATGTATAATTATTTTTCATTTATTTTTAATTTATGCTTTCACAGCTTTGCTTTATTTTTCTGATTTCTGCCTTCTGCTGACATATTTTGATAATGTTTACCATCCCGTTCCTTCATTAAAGAAAGACCAACTAATTTTACATTTACTTATTCAAATTCAAAATCTTGGAAAGAGGCTTCTCTGTTTTCCTACAGTGCCCCAAATGACTCTTCAGACATGGTTGAAGCAGTGCGTATGATAAAGAAATGCATGCGTGTTTATAGACTGAGTGAATTACATTTGGGTTATACTTTTCTAACAGTAATCACTCTAGTTTGGACTGAGAGAATGTGGGTGAAGTGCCTGTGACTACGTTTGCTGCCTCAGCACAGATATATTGCTGTGCAAGACAGTTACAGTCTGAAAGAAAATCTGTGCTTGGTGCTTATGTGCTCTCTTGGACGACAGTACCCTGAGGTCTGTAGTTCAGGTTTAGGGGGGGGATGAAACACAAGACTGTATTTCCATTGTAGCATGCAGTAAACGTGTGGTGTCTCCATCCTCCTCTCACACAGTCCCCAAACACCAGGTTGTGTGGTGACAGATCTGCTGCAGAGCAGGAGCGTGTCTGCAGAGAATGGGGCTGCTGTGGGAACACGTGTTATAAATGAGGATATTCCTGGCTCTTGGATGTTCTGCATGATGCACTGAGATTCATGTCAGCCAGCACTTGAAAGTTAGTAAGAGCTTTCATAACCCTCCCCCAGTTTCCTTTCAGTGTGAAAGGTTCTGAGATGTGAGGGTGGAAGGGGATAAAGAAGTGTGGAGGAGCTCCCATATTTCTTTTGATCCATTCATGAATCATGCCTGGCATGAAATGTTCAGAGGCTCCTGTGAAATGGAATACTGGGAAATGTTTCATCTGTTCCTTATTCATTTTTGGATTATGGAAAAAAGGCAGCTCTTAAATTTGATATTTCTATTATGTATCTTGTAAAGGTCATCTTTGCACAAATTTACAAAAAAGATCATATGGATTATTTCTGCAGTCTTTCTGTGTTGAATAGGGAACATCTAACAGGGAGAAACAAAGTTGTTCTTCAGTATAATTCCATTTACTAGCCTGCAGAAAGAAGAGTTAAGCAAGATAATTTGTGATCATGTGTGTAGTTAACAGGCATGATTGGCTTAACTTGTCCCAGTACTGTGTGGTTGTTTGAGATGGAAGGGGCCCTTAAAGATCATTTAGCCTCTCAGCCTGTCCTTACAGGGAGGTGTTCCACCCCTTGCAGCATTTCTGTGGCCGCCCTCTGGATGTGCTCCAACAGGTCCACATCTCTCCTGTACCGAGGACTCCACATCTGGACGCAGTGCTCCAGATGAGGCCTCAGCAGCACAGAGCTGAGGGGTAGGATCGCCTCCCTCAATCTACTGGCCACTCTGCTTTTGATGCAGCCTAAGATACGGTTGGCTTTCTGGGCTGCAAGAGCACATTGCAGGCTCAAGTCCAGCTTCCCATCCACCAGTCCTTTACGGCAGGGCAGCGCTCCATCCTTATATCCCCCAGCTTGTATTGATAGTGGGGATTGCTGTGACCCAGGTACAAGTCTTTGCACTTGGATTAATTGAACCTCGTGAGTTTCTGCCAGGCTCTCTGCTTGAGTCTGTCTAGATCAATGTGTGAAATATAGTGTAACTTCATAAAATAGACTGGTTGTTCAAGTAATACAATTTGTCTATGACAAAGCCCAATTCAGATACAAAACTAGCATCTAATTGTAAGTATCCAAGTCAAGAATGTACAACTTTGATGCATAGAATTTATTTTCATTACGTCATTCCTTAATGGCTGCTAAAATAAATGCCTCAATGGCACTGGGGAGTAATTAGGAACAAAATCTGCTCTCAGTTATTTCCAGTAACTTCAAAATAACTGCAACATTTTATGGAGTTGCAAGGATGTGATTCATAGTACAAAACAGTCTTTTGCTTTCTCTTTAAATAACAGAAAGCTATTTCAAGTCTGTATATGGTTTTGGAGTTCTCCAGTAGCTGTCAATGTGAAATTTCTGGATCCTGTGTTGATTTTAGGCCTGCTGTTCTGCACTTGGCAGGGGAGAAATGCAGGGGTGCAGTGGCTGAGGTGGCCCAGGTATGGCTGCTGAGGAAGTCTCAGTATTTCGCTGGTGCTGCTTGTGGACAGAGCCTTTTGTGGCTTGCTAGCCTGGTGAATCATTAAAGTTAGTGTGGGATACAGAAAAGGCACGAGTTTAATTACGTTCAGGTTTTTGCAGCAGCTTGCAGTGAGGTGGATCGGAAGAAATCATTGGAGGTCTAGAGAGTACATTTCTGAAGGGTACTTTGATTCCACAAGTAATTGTTAAACTTGGTTTGGCAACTGTTCTACTGTAATGAATAAAAGCAGATAGTGTCATCCTCTGGACTGAGTAATAGCATACTCAGTTTCTAGAGAAACAGCAGCTTTTAACTGAAGTATTTCTATTAGCATGAAGGAAGTTTGACATAGGAATATAATTCATATTTTCATAGCAAAAAATTAGATTGATTCCTCATTAAAATGACAGTTTTAGCAAATACTGAAGACAGTTACCCTGTGTTTGTGAGCTGGAACTCCATGCTGCGATTGAACAGTCAGCTTAGCTTCAACTGATTTACTTAACTTGCTAATTTAAGCAGCAGCTGTACTCATAAATAGCACATCAGCAGAAGTCAGTAGGAACCTGGCTTTTTGGGCTGTGTAAGGAAAATGTGATGGACCAGATTCATTTCTGCTTTTGAGGTACCTGTAGAGGTACACTGCATCATGCAGTTACAGGAACTGTTCCCATTTATCAGGCTTGATATATCCATGTGCAGGGGTAATATTTCAGATAAAATTCCCTAAGAATGCCAGTGTTGTTTTGTTATGGGAACCTAATTCAGTCAGCAAGGGCATAACCTGATCAGATAGAGTGAATGCAATGGGCATAGGGTGTCGTGTAAAAGATTTCCTCATGCAAAATACGATACAAAAGAGAAGAAGAGGAAGTTTAGGCAGAGATTGTGCCAGCAACAACTTGAATAGAACCCTCTAGTACTGAAGGAAGGAAAGGGGAATGAGCTGTGCTACTGGAAAACAAGTGTGGTTTGACTGGAGCCAGGTGATAGGAATTAACAGTGCATGTGGTGGAAATCAGCAGGGTGGAGGCTGAGAGGGTCCAGCCACAGCACTGGGGGCTTGGCATTGCTTCCCATGGCCTTGTCCAGGGCATTCTCAGGAACTAGGATTGCAGTCTCCAAAATCCCAGGAAATCATGCTGCTTGGCCTGTACCTGTTGACCATTTAAGTTTGGCTCTGCAGGGTTTCTGTGATTTGGCCTAATCTGTTTGCATTTTGGTTTTGGTTTTTTTTTTTTAGTCTGGAAGAGAGGAGATGAACAATTCAAAGATTTCAACCTGGATGTCATATATCACAAGCTCTACATTATAAGGTGGAGCTGCGCCTCCAACTTCATTTGGTGTTCAAGGAACATTTAGATGTTGTACTAAGGGATGTACTAGAGGGGAAATATTAGAGGTAGGTGGTTGGTTGGACTGGATGATCTTGGAGGTCTTTTCCAACATTGGTGATTCTGTGATTCTGGGGGTGGAGGATGCTTTGTCCTGCTTGGAATCCAGCTTGAAAAAGGAGAAATTTGCTGGTGGATCAGCCTGGTGTTCTTTCAAACGTCCAACAATCCAAAGTCATTCTTCAAGCATAACCTGAACTTGAGAACAGTTTTGGCCGTCATGATGATATTTTTCATGAATGAAAATTTCTGTGGGAATATTCTATTTATGAAAGTGACTGAAGAGATCCTAAAAAATTTAGGATGAGAGATGGTTATGTTGAAAGAAGTGCTCAGTGGTTATTATCTGGCAAATGCCCCAGATATTTCCAAGTGCTCTATAGGCAGTTTGACAAAGTACTTGGTTTTCCCACTGTAATTCTATATTACTGAATTCTGCATAATTCTGCATTAGCCTTCTTAATCTGTTTTGATATGTCTTACTGTAATAGCAAGGCAGTAAAAGCAAGGCTTGAAACATTAGCATTTGGTTCCACTTGTCAGGAGGTTTCTTTTTTTAACATGAAAAGATTAAAGAAATTATGTATAAAATGGAGAATGTTCAAAAATAAATTTCTTCTTGAAGAGTAGGGTCTGGATTTCACCTTCCCTCAGTCGTTGCACTACTTCTGATATAGTGTGACCCTTGCAATTTTATAAGTGAGTTTGAAATGCTTGGTTTCAGTGCCAAGGTAATTCAAAGTAGTTTTCAGGTGTTTTTTCATCCACAAGATAGATCCTGTAGGTGAACTATGTCAGTCTGAGTTTCTTCTCTATTTGCAACCCTGCCTAAAAGAGGCCCAGGCATGGGAACAGACTTGCATTCAGTCTTTTTACAGGGATGCAAGTGAATGCCACCTGTTTCAGGCATCCTTCCACTAAGAAGGGTGGAAACTAGCTATTCTCCTTCTACTCCTTGAGTGTGATTGTGGTTTAAGGTGATTATTTTTTATTTCTGTCATTTGTGGGTGATTTGAACCAACAAAGTGTTATAAATTCCAATTACGTTTGTTGTGGAATCTTGATGTATGCGTTTATTGTGGTAAGAATTAATGACTATATACCACAAACACCACAGAGCATCGCTTTTCCTCCATCTTGTCTGTAAAGTCAAGTCGAACCTTTAGCAAACCCAAAATATCTGCACCTTATTGAAGGTTCATGTAACTTTTACAACAATGGTAGAAAATGTGGAGCTTGGTTTACTCATGGTAGGTTTGTGCTCACAGCTGTTGGTTCAGCAGGGAAATGTATCTTAGAGGTATGGAATAGCCCACATTTCTTCTTATGCCACCACCATTAGCACACTGGAAGACTTCCCTTAACCAGTTCTAGCTTCCCACTGCCTCATCCCTCTTCTTATCAATGTGTCAGTAATGCTGGGTCCTTGCATTCTGGGGATTGGTTTGTTCCTTGATCTAATTAATTCTTCTAAAAGGTAGCATTGTAGGCTGTGTGGAAATGTCATCTTAATGATTTTTCTCTACAAGAGTAAGTAGTCCTGAGAAATTGAGGAAAAATATGACTTGTAGTTTTCCTTTCTCCTTTTTTTCTATTTTTTTCCCTACCTTTTTTTTTTTCTTATCCAGAAATTAGGATTTCTTTTACGAGAAAATAAGATTCATTGTTTAATTCAAGCCACGTACTATGTTCTAGAGAATCACTGAGCAGTTTCTCCCGTTTCTATGAGATCTCCATTAGAAGCAGAAGTTCTGTAAACAGTTAATTAGCCATCATTCTTCTTACTCAAGATCAGCTATAAATAGTACCTCTGTATTGAGTCTGGAAGTCTTTGCCTTCGATTTGCTGTCTTCATTTTCTGTGCTGGTGCCTTTTTTTGTTGTTGTTATTACTCTGAATGCTTAAATATCATTTTCAGCAGTGAAATACTGATGTTCCACAGAAAAGGAAATACTGGTTAAAAGAATCTATGATACAAAGATTTTTTTTTTTTTTCATAAATCAGCCAAATAAATGACAATTTGAATGAAACATGAATAATCTGTAGAAACTGTTTCTCTTAAGCTGGTTGATGCAGCTTTTATTAGCAGCACACGTGTTTCTTTAGCAAACCTAATCCAGATTGGTAGGATTGGTAATAAAGCTGGCTGTGCATGTGTGGTCAGCACTGGTACTCAGACTGACATGGGGAATTCTTCGGAGGCAGCTCTCTGAGTGATCTGCCTGCATCTGCTGTATCTCATGAACTGGGGAAATGGAAAGAGGTTGTTGAAGCAATTCTAGAGTTGTGGCTGTTTTTTGTTTATGCCTTGTCCAACCACCAGAGCAGAATCTGTCTTTTTGTGCAGCTTTGCCTCAGCTCTGCATGAGCTCTGCATGACAATAGTTTCAAATATTTATGGGGGAATATGCTTGGAATGAGAACGTTTCAATTTTCAGGCTGTAATGTTGGGGAAACAACATTCTTTATTTAAATCCTATGAATATCGATGCAGGCACCTGAGCTGATGTGGAGTTATGGCTGAGAATTTGAATGCAAGAGAGGGTGGGGGGTGTGAAAAAAAAGCCAGGAAATTCAAAGTGATGGTTACCAAAGCAACTGTAATTCTTCCCTAACTTGTGCTGTAGAAGTACTGTGTACTTATCATCTGTGCTGAGCTCTGATGTGTTAATATATAAATGCAGGGTATCTGAGTTACTGTGGGAACCAAAGTTGTGGGATTTTTGAGATGAAAATTCTTTGTAGAGTGACAGAGATGATAGAGACTTTTGTTTTGGTATTGAATTCACTTTTTTTTTTTTTTTTTTTTTTTTTTTTTGCAGTCCTAAAAACGAGTGTCACCACAAACAGATAATGGAAAATGAGAACATATAACCATAACAGAGCAAAATGCATGCAGGTCCTCTCTCTCAGTGGTCAGACTAAGGCACAGGGGAGAAGGAGAGATGTAGACTTCTGTATTGCAAAATGTGATTATTTTCCTGCTCCTGGGAGAGGAAATAAGTTTAAAGATTAGATTGAAAGCCATAAATTAAAAATTGTGGTAACAGCAAATGGGATATGCCTTAAAGATAAGGAGCCAGCTGGAAAAGCAGTGCACCCTTCCACTGCCACCTGACTTGCAGAAGTGCTGGCACTGCCAGAGCTCTCTGACAGGCAAAAGCACCATTGTGACCAGGTTTCTTCCTGCATGGTGCAGTGAGAGCTCCCCCTCCTGTTTTCAGCCTTACCTTAGCTTAGATGGCTTACCTTAGCTTCTAGATAATATCAATAATATTAATCAGCATTTTAAAATAAGTATTAAAAAAAAAATCTGTAAGGAACTGTGAACAGCGAAAAAGCCTTTCCCCTGAGTGACTTGATGGCACGTGGTACTTTTTGGCTCTTGGGTCATAGAGCAGAGTTGCTGTTGGAATGCTTCAGTGAAGGAAATGCAAGGCTAACAGTGACATTTGTTACCAGGTACAATGCAGATAGCCTCTGCTTTTGCAGGATCCTTCTGTTTTCAAACCATTCCCAGCCAAGAACACCATGCAACAAACTGTCTGCCAAACCCTGCAAAAAAGTCCTAAAAAACACAGGAAGGAAGGAAGGAAAGAAGGAAGAGATGACAAAGCATTATGCCTGTATGCTTGTATCTTAGAGATTTCAGTGGCAATTGCATTCGTGGAATCATAGTACTGTTATATTAGTAAGAAAATGTGATTGAAGTTTATTTTAGCTTCACGGTTTTATGTCAGATAAAGTATCTGATAGAGTATTACAGATAGAACCATACCTTATCTACTGTAAAGGAGCAGTGCAAGTTGAACTGTTGGATTTGCTTGAGCTAAGATTAAATCAGTGATTTCTGTCACGTAGTCCCTGCACGTTGGTCCAGTTGCTTTTTCTACTCTGTCAATTCAGAGTTTTGGAACAGCCGTGGCAGAAAATAGGCAACTTAGGCTTCCAGGCTGAGCCAGGCTTCTTCATCCCTTTGCAACTCATTTCTGTGGTAGGCAAACAAGTTGGATAGTGTTCATTTTGCGTGTAGCACATTATGTTAATGGTAATGAAGATAAGAGGTTTCACTTAATGTTTCCACTAGTCTTTTGTGCTAAAAATCCAGGATTTAGTTTGTCTGCACCTGTAGAAATACAATTCTATGAAGAAGTAACTGTTAAAGCTGTGCAGCCACCTCCACCCCTCACCTTTTTGTCTGTGTATCTCTCAGCAGAAGTTGGACAAAGCAATGCTGAAGCTGCAGATGCTAAACAAAATCCAAGATATCCATGCCTCCTTTGAGTTATTAAATAGATACAGATACCCGAATGACGCTGCTTAAGCAGATTGCAGTAGTCTGAGATAGGTAACAAGCTTTGTAGCTGTGATGGTAAGGCAGGAAATTGTCAATACACAAGTGAATTTGCTAAAGGATTCTTCACTTGAGTGACATAATCGCCTTAATGCTTCTAGAGTCAGCCTGAGATATTTTCTTCATGCAAAGTGGATCACCTATTGCTATCCACATTTAGAAAAAATATTTGAATAACAGTTGTTTTCTGCCTTGTGACAGGTTTCCCTCCTCTTGATTTATTTTTGGGCACAGCCTCAATCTGTGTCTCTTCGAACTGCAATAGAATTAATTCCATAAATAACTCAGCCCTTTTGTGGGTAGTGTATCTAGCAGACAGATTTATTTATTATTTTTTTTTTTTAGTGGATGAATCCTTGTGTAGGTTGCCATGTTTTTTTCCTTCATTGCTTTTAAATGAAGCCACCATAATCTGATCTTAATTTAAATGTCAAATTAGGAATGTGTATGTGGGAGTCAAGGATCCTAGCCCAGCTAATTATTCACTAGGGCTTCTGCATTCTATGTTAATGAGGTAAATGTGCAAAGGACCAAGTAGCTGAACATCAAAGCTGCTATAAGTGAACAAGAAAAAGATTTAAAGCTAAAAAAGCTCCAAACAGCACTTTCTCAACATGTGTAGATAAAAAAGGAGGTATTTAGATGGCTTAGAGCAATAAAAAAACATATGAATTCAAATCCCTAAATGTCAGACTAGTGCTGAAAGACGTCAGCTATCCACAAATCAAGACTCGTTGCACAAAGCACAGTTGTAAAATGGATGGAGCTATCCAAATGGAGAGATCAATTTTCAAAAAGAGATGTGGCGATCTTCTGAATAGGCATGGAATTTTGACAACCGTGGTGTGTAGTAAGGTAACCTGCCACAAGCCTGCTACTGACATCCTGACTTTCATTCACTAGTTTGGTATTCAGTTGGCAGTTTTTGGATAATTACTGTAAAAAGGACTGCATATCTTTCATTGCCTAAGATGCTAAGATAAATGCTGTCACCTGCTCAGCAGCCTGACCTCGCTCCGCTCCTGTGTGCACGTCTGCCACCTTACAGCCACACTGCTCTGATGTGCTGCATCAGGACAGCAGCTTCCCAGCAAAGCCTGCCAACAGCAGCAGAGCTGGTGCTTGGGGAGCTGAGCTGGCAGCCTTCGTGTTAGAGTGAGATCCTTGTGTGGTTTATTCTATTTTTTGACAATTTGAAAGTTGTTTTGGGACTTGGAGAAGAGGGTCAGTACCTAGCCTGTTTCTGATAGTGGCAGCAAAGGTGAGAGGGATTTCAGTAATTTTGGATGATTCAGGGCAGCTATTGAGGTATTTCTGTGAAGGCCTCTTTAAAACCACCAGAAGGGGTATGGGAGTGTTTTTGTTCCTTCAGTGATTTATTTTGCTTGTAGACCATCGTAAGAATTAAGTGTTTAGTGGGCACTGAGCAATTCTGTTTTCCTCAATGACATTGATAAGATTGTGAAATTGGCTGTTGCAAAAGATGCTAGAGAATAGGAATGGGCCCTTTGGAATAGCTAACATCTCTTATAAATCTAAAGAAATAATAAAAGTAGAAGATGTGTGTTACGCCCAGAACACACAGACGTTAACGGGCCGTCTGGGAAATACCTTTTGACTGATTTGCTGCTCGGTAAATGGCTGATGGGATCAGAGAACAGTCGGGAAACAGCAGTGCAGAGAAGGCTTTTTTTTTTTTCTTTTTTTTTTTTCCCTTCCTTAAATATTTGTCCCTAGGACTACCTCATAGACTTGTCACCAACCAGAAGCAGATGCTGTGTGTTCTTTCTGCACAAAATGCAACAAATAATAAAGAACATTTCTGTATCCACTTACCTCATCCTCTGTTCTTTCTCACCATGTCTTTTTACCTCTTTTACATCTTCTGTTCTCGCATTCTCCCCCTTTCACTTTGTCTTTTCCTCCATTTCTTCATTGCTACAAAAACAGAAAACACCATGTTACTTTCCTGTATTGCATTCTCTCTTCAGTCTCCAGTGACTTTTAATCCATCTCTCCCCTTCAGCTCCTAAGTACTTCTCTCTTTGCCTTCTCATACCTTTTGAATTGTTCCTTTTTTCCCTGCTGCTTCTTAGATTTTTCTCTCCTTGTCAGGATGTTCATCTGTTCTCCCTAGGTATAGTGTTCCCTGTCCACTCTCCATGAACTTCTCTACTCTTCCTTTATTCTCTGCAGTTACAACTTTCAAATATGCTTCTATGTATATCTAAAGGATGGGGGGAAGAAAACGTAAGCCAAAACCATGCCAGTTCTTTCAGTGCTGGTTATGAGCCCTCAGGCACCAGTCTTCTCATAGTGGGGCTTTTTGTGTGCACTTGGGGTTGCACTGAGCAGCACGGATGGCTAACAGTGTTCCTGTGCACATTCTCATTCAGACAGTAAATCAGATGCATACTGAGAACTGGAGGGCTCAGGGGGGGATAACATTAGGCTCTTTTTTTACCATTCCTGCTTTGAAGTAACATCTAACCTTTCTGGTCTCTTCGGGTGATAGTTCTTGAATATACCAAAACAAAGGAAAAAGGGTTAGGAGGGAAGTGAGATCAGATAGATGTTACACAAAAGGATGAACAAAATCCTGTTTGCTGCTGTGACAACACTTGATCCCTGATTTCTTTCTTTTTTTTTTTTTTTTTTCCTGCTGGCCTCATGAGCTGCTGTGAATGAGTCAGAATTTCACACATTTGGATGCATATAATATAGCGCAGTATTTCATTTTTAACTTCCAGTTCTTAGCCCTATGTGTGTCCTCTCAGTGACTTGTCACCCTTGCAATCTCACTGGTAATATTTTTTGATCTACCTGTTTTGTTTCTTTTTATGAAGTTTATATTTTAATCTGCATAGTCTCAATCTCTGCCTATTCATTCTACAATAATATCTTGCAAGGATTTGAAATCATGTGAGACCCAAAGTTGAGCCACTGAACCAAAATCTGTGATTATTACTATTTTTTTTTTCATTTGAATGCTCTGGCACTCTATATTTGTGTAATGAGTTGTGCCAATATTCTGAGCAGACCAGGAATATTAATGGTTTTAGGGGGTTCTGGACATACCAACAGAAGTTTGCAATGGATGCTGATGCACTGATTCAAATGTGGCCTTCGTCTCAGAGGTCTCTCTAAGCTAAAGATTGCTTGCAGCTGGCACTGTTTGTTGGATGGCTTTCTGCTTGCACTGTTCTTTATTTTGTGAACATATGCTATGGGATTTTGCCTCTCAAGCAATGCAAACTGTGAATTTTGATGAACTCCTCCTCAACCATTGTATGTTGTCTGCATTTAAAATGTACTGACAAAACGTGTAGGCTAAAAGATGATGTAGAAGCTTTTACTTCCATATCTGTAGTTTTCCTCATCACAAATCTTGGTTTTTAAGAGAAAAAAAAAAGAGTTAGCAGCTCTGGATGATGTACTGATCAGTTTGACTTTTGAGAAACATGAAGGTTGATGTGCATGGTGCATTTACCCTTCAATAAATACTGCCTTTCCTCTTCTGTGGCATTGCTGGGTAACATGAGCTAGAGGTTGCGTAGGACACTGTGTTGCATGCATCAAACTATGCTTCAAGCCTAGCTCTTGGGCTGCATGCAGGAGAGGAAGAAGTGTGATCTGGTCTGTGGCATGGAAGCTATGGGGTCCCATTTGGTTCCTGTTCCAGTACCTCTTATGCACAGTGTACCATGGTAAAATCTGCTATGATGACTGGTGCTGGTCCAGGGATGTGATGCAGCCCACAGAGTGGAGGATCTGTCACAGCCTCTGCTATGATTAGTTGATGCTCTGAAGCATGAAATAGCATTTGCTTTCTCTGCTACAGGTATCAGATGGTGTGTCCTTCTTATTGCTCCAGTGGTATGACAAAGAACTGTATTTCATAATTTGGCATTTACAAAGATATCCCACTTGTTGAGGTGATACACAGTAAATTAAACCAAGTAGAAGTAAGTATAACCAGAAGTATAACCAACAATGGCTTATAAAATTCTAGAGCTAATTAATTCTAAAGGTGAAAACCTGGCTTAAGAATGATATGGAGTCTGGTGCATTAATAAATCCCATGGTTCACTTTCATTTTATGCAGCCCCGCTTCCTGTGAAGAATATAAAATTTTGACCTTTTTTAAAAATGAGATTACTTAAAGGTGATCATTAGCTGAACATAGGCTATATAAGGAAAGTATTGAAACAACCCTTCCTTTAGAAAAGTGGGAAGATCTGAGGGTCTGTAATCTCTGGAAGATATGCTCAAAAGCAAATACAAATTAAAAAAAAAAAAATCAAGTTTCCATTTGGTTGATTTTAACAGAGTGCTATTTTAACAGGCTGAGAAGAAATAGGAGATGATTGTCTCAAATGACAGACTAATTTTTGCAATGAACTCAACCTTGGATCAAATGGTTAGCACTGAGCAAACTCTCAAATACAGACAGGTTTGTGGGATTCCAGTGACAGGGTTTGAGAGACACTCAGCACTCAGGCCCTTGTGTTTTGGAACACACGCTTTTGACTTATAACTTACTTCATTGTGTTTCCTTACACAGTGAGGCTGTTCAGGGCATTACATCAGCAACCTACCTTATTTTTTTCCCAGAAGTAGTAATTGCCTGTTGTCAAATCTAGGTGACATAAAACTACTCAACTATCTAATAGCTACACTGTACATGCTTGGCTCTGGAGGACTGCTTTTGTTTCAGCACAGAAATCCCATAACATTACAATCTGATATCTACTCATATAGAATAATCCATTCACATAGATTGCACAAAGTTCAGATTTTCTGTTGCTTTCTTTGCTGCTTTTCTGTTGGCGTTACTTGTGTTTCTTCTAGTCAGTCAATTAAATAAGTTCAGGTGAATGTATACCAAATTACTTACCTTTTAGTATTAATATTATATGCAGTGAAATAACTTCCTAGTTTATTAATTTTCTGTAGCTTGAATCCATCATTTTTATGAGATAAGGCTTATTGAGGTGATTACATTAATAATACATCACTATAGAAACTAAAGTGTATCCCACAGAACGTGCTAATAAGTGCCACTGATATAAACTTGTAAATGGGTGCTGGCAGTCAAAAGCCAGGTGCAAATTTGGCTTTAAATGAACCATAAGTGATAGCAGTTCCAAAATCACTGGCAGGATTCCTAGCTCTGATGTTAAGGAATAAAAATGTTAAGTATAATGAAGTTACTCATATTTTAGCTTAGAAAAAAATCTGAAGTGCATGCACCACAGAAACAGCCTTTTATTCTTGTTCAGAATTTAAACCTTGATTTAGTAGTTTTCTCATTTTCCTACTTCTTTTCTCTCTGAACTTGGTTTTGTGTTTTAGGGTTTAAAAATAATTGCGGGGTAGGATTAGTTTTATCCAACAGATAGAAGGAACTTTCTTCAGAATCAATTCTAATTTCAAAGGATCAGAAAAATGATGAATATTTAGCCCTGCACTCATGCAGTATTCTGCCGCTGGGTATTCTTAGCCTTACCAGTCTCTAGAAGCAGACAATGGTACTGCTCTCTAAAAGCAGCATGAAAAAATGCTAACATTCTTCATTTTAATAAGGAAGAAAGCAGAAATCAAGCAGAAAGCTTGACTGGCATTTGTAAGTAGTTTTATTTTAATAATGAACAGAAATGTATCCTGCTTGATAGAGATTTGGAGTCATGTTCTTGTCTGTGTCTCTACATCTTGATTTAAAAGTTCATTTTAAAGCGACTTTGCAGTTCCTATCTTGCATATATGCCACAGCTTAAAATTGAGTCTAAGAGACCAAATCTTTAAATAATTGCTTGCATCTTCAAATGCAGAATTTACAGTTGCATATTAGATTCCTTTTAAGAAAAGTTCTCACCACTTTATATATTTACTGATCACTCCAATCCAGATACTTCCTCCCCCCCGACTTCAGTATTATATATACTATATATATACTTCAGTATATACTATACTGCAGTATATACAGTATATAGTAGTATATAGTAGTGTATACTATATATATTTATACTTCAGTGTTATATACACTATATTATATAAACTAGTTTAAGAAATTGCTTTTTATTAATGATAAATCTTGATTCTTTTATATTGTTTTCCATATAAACTTCTAGATATACCCATGTTTGTGTGGTACCTGGCCCTTCAGGAAGCTTCTCTGACTCCTCTTCAGGAAGCAGGGGAACATTAACAATCTTAAGCGCATAGACTTGAAGATAAAGAGAATTTGAGGCTTGTGCAAAATCCTGGAGGAAGTTAGTATCAGATTTGGAAATTGAATCCAGATTCTAGCACAGAACAGTAACAATTTACATCAGCTGGCTACTATCCATGTCCTTATTTCCTGCAAATTTAAGTCTTAGGCAGTGTGTTCTGAAGATACTGGGCAAGATCAGGCTATTGAGATTCTTGTGGCTTTATTTTTTTTTTTTTTTAGTAAAGAATGTAAAGACTATAATACATCACCCTTCCTTTTTACAAGGGGTAGTTTGAATGCACGTGGAGATCTGCTCCGGGTATGTGCCAAGTAGCTGAACCAGATGTGCACTGCTATGCAGAAGGAGAGGAGAATCCAGCAAAATCAGAATGGGCATATTAAATGTCTCAGAATAAGGTGGTTTGGCAGTTCACAAGTTGGAAAATCATAGGAACTGGAGGTAGGCCTCTTATGGGACTGACTTACCATGAGATTTCACTTTTTGTTTTGTGACTTGGGGTAAAGGTATTCCCCGGGTCAAATCGCCATGGGCTATTGGTTAGGAGGTAGTGGACTTGGAATGAAGAGTACTTCTGCTCAGCCGTCTGCCCTTACTCCAATGTGAGCTTAAAAAATGCGAGAATGCCTTGTGCAGGGCTTTCTGCTACTAAAGGATTGTTTGTCTCTGTGGTGTTTTTCTGTCACCTGTAATTGTACCATTTTATTACCTTTTGAAGTTTTTTTGGAAGTATCTAGTGGACGTGTGATTTAACATGCAGTGTCAGCCTCATAATCTTCTTCAGCGCAATTAAATCTTCAAAATATGACAAAAGAGTAAATGCAAATGGCTGCCTGCTTAACTCAGGATTTACAGGCTGTCTTGATGGCTGTATACATGTAGGGGGAATTGCAGATTGATGGCAAAGAGTACAGGCCTTGCAAAATTGGTGGTGAATGTTGGGACAGTATATTAACTTTAATTAGTCCTGGTTAAATCCTTCACTGGTTAAAAAAAAAAAAGCCTCTATAGGTACTTTTAGATGCTGTTGTGATTAGGTACCTATTGTGCTGTTTGTGAGCTGTAGATTGATTTCCTCTTTTTTGCTGCATAGTATTGTTCTTTAGAAAAGCACTTAAAAACTGGATCAGAGAGCAATTTTGTTTGTTTGTTTGTTTTTAGCATGGGATGGATTTTCTAATTTTTATTTATTTTTTCTTCTGTAAACGAGGTTTGTCTGAATGGGAAAAGAATAAAATGTATTGGAGAGCTCATATTAGAAAGCTGAGTGTGTAGGGTGAGATAAACAGAGGTGAGAAAGAATACAATAGTTACTTACACTCAAGGTTGTGGCAAGTGGTGGGAGTCTGGAAAGCTGATGTGCTTACCTGCAGTCTCACATTCTCATATTTGTAGTACACTATGGGAAGAAAACAGGAAAAATATTCCACAAGTGTTTATTTTTTTTCCTCTCCTCAGCAGTCTGATTAATTTTTCCTACAGCACTGGCAGATGCACTGTATATGCTTCATATATCTCAGTTGTCCTTTTTGTCTACTGATGTTCACGTAAGAATTGGTAGGTCAGTCATATATATACATTTTTTACACAAAACATCCATTGAAAAGAAGTTCAGAAACATGTATGCTAGTCCTGAATTAGTTACTACCTGATTATTCTCACATGCATTTTGCTTATGCCACTGACAGCACTGAATAACATTATTAGTCTTCTTAAGCAGCACCATATTTATTATTGTTATTGTTTCCTGATGATGTTTGTTACAGAAATTATGAAGTGTTGATTAAAAGTAAAAATCTCTGGAGTTGAGCTGCCAATAATTGTGCTGAGAGTTTCAATTATCTACTAATTCCTCCAATTATTCTGCTCAATTTTTGGAAGCAAAGGTCACAGAAATAATTTTTCTGTGTGTGAACAAACACTGGGAAAATTATTGGGGATTGAACTATTACCATAAGAGATGACAGACTGTTCTGTCAGTCTAGACACTTGCAGGTGATTGCAAATCTCTGTGCAGTTTTAATGGAACTGATGCTATTGGTCAGAAATGTTTGTGGAGCCTTTGTAAATGTTTCCTGTGAGTGTGGCTGTTGTTGTAGAGCAACTGTAGGATCCATAGGCTTTGCTGTGAGCACAGGTAGATCAACACTGAGCATTTATGTGAATTTTATCTATTTTATTAGGCTGGAAAGAATGGGACTAGTGAATGCTACAGCTGTGTGGGAGCTCCTGTGGCTCTTTCGATGTCTGCAGTGGAAGACTTTGGTAGGAGTAGTCAGTCAGCTCTCTGCCGGATTGTATTCAGCCTTAATTTAGCAATAGAAATATTTTCCTGCTAGAATAGATGGGTTGGATGATACCTTTAGTCTTTTGAGTGCCTCCAACAAATGGCAGTGATAGATGAATAGCGCAGGATATTGCTAAATTTTAATATTTTAGTCACAAGGTCATGGGAAATAACTTCTTTGGGTATTCCTCCTAGGCTTTTAGGTAGTCCTCCTAGGCTTCTGCCTCACTTGAATGTTAAACAGTCTGGTAGACATTGTACTTGCTACCTGTAATTTCCACAGTCATTACACACGTGAATGTAATGTGTGGAGAGCAATGATGACAGGACACTCTCTCAGTGCTCCTTCTTAAGAAGCTGTCTTACAGCTCCTCTGGAGTTGGTGGTTCCCACAGCGCATGAACATGTCCCAGCCTGGAGCAGAAGGCATAGGAAGCTCCTTTCTGTCCTCAGTTCTGTCTTCCTATGTTCTCTTTGCAGAGAAAAGTATGCACATCGGAACCTATAGTCCATAAATACTTGTGTAACTCTTCATTGTCTCCAGTAGTGTTGCTGTCAGTGCTGTCTCAGCATTGTGGACATGGAGGTATTTTCCATAGCTAATGAAATACAGCTGAGTGAAAATATATGATATTGTATGAAGACTGATAACTGGGAAAATAGAGAGTGGGAAAAGATAAAAGGCATCCAGTTTTTCAAAAGAAAAGCTATAATGGAGATCTGTCAGGAGGCCTTTGGGTGGGAAATGAAGAACGGTTTTATTTTTGTGCGCAGATAGAATTTAGAGCTCCCAGACATGGAGGAGAAGGAAAAAAAAAAAAAAAAAAAAAGGAAAAAAAAACAAAACACATTTGTCACTTGGATGCAAGGGAAATGTGGGAGATTTATGTCCCTACACTAAAAAAAATCTCATATATAAGCAAGGCAACCATTTTTGTTCTGTCAAATGAGAGTAATTATTCATTCTGGTTGATGTTCTATAAAGGAATGTGCTTATTCGAAGTTGATGCTTCTGATAGAAAATGAAAAGCTTTGCCTTTTCTGCCTCTACACAAAATCTGGTTTCTTTCTTTGCTATGACATTTAAGAGGAAAAAAAGAAATTGTAAAATGGTGAGGATTAGCTTTTAAAACAAAGCACAAAAAAACACAAAAATCCACAACAGAAAAACCATCCTGCTTCTACCAAAAAAAAAAAAAAATCATTTAAATTTTTTAACAGGCAAAAAAAAAGAAAACAAATTTAGGAATAAAAATTGCAAGTCAAACCTCATAATAGAGGTAATATGATGAAAATATTTGGAACATGTCATGGATTGTGAATAAGTTGGGATGGAGATCTTCATCTTTAGGACCCAATACTTTAGTTTTCCTATGTGTATCACTCAAGTTTGTATTCATTTACACATAGCTCAGATGAGGGGAAAAAAAGGCTTCTGAGGATCTTATGAAGATAATCTCACTTTCTGCAAAACTCATTTGATCACTTAGACTTGAAGAATTGTGATACCCACTTACATTAAGTGAGAAAGCAAATCAGCTGAAAAGGACAATTTTGGAAAATAGGAGATATCTGCTTCAGTTTTATGAAATGTTATTACCAATTTAAAGTCATTTTATTCAGCCATAATAGCTTTAATTATTTCTGAAAACACCTACTGTGAAGAAGACCAGGCAATTGGTGGCCCAGATTTTGTGAGTCACTAAACATGTCTGGGTGCCTGTCTGTGCTGTCATAACAAATTTATTTTTGAATTCATGTATCTGAACAGTACTAAATAGTGCTGAAGACACTGGAAAGCTGAAAGCATGAATTCTTAAAATTATCAAAGAGAAAGATTTCAGTCGCTCCGTAGCCGTGGAGGACAGAAGGATGCTCAGGACAAAGGTGATGTGTGAGCATATTCTAAAATGCTTGTGTTGAGAGAATTGAAATAAGATGTGAAAGTATCTCATTTTGTTCATCTGAGTGTATTTTATCCTCTCCAAATTACAACAGTTCTGTAATTTGACCGATTTCTTTTAAATATTACATATTTTGAAGAGGTAGGTAGTTATGTGAGGGGTGAGGGGGAGATCTTATCCACAGATTGCAGTTTTAGATGAGTTTGTTCAAATAACTTGGTCTCTGGAAAGCTGGGGGTGTGTTTTGACTGTCTGGAGAGTAGTTCGGGTCTCAGAGAGCTGATCCTAATGTGAGATCCGCATCTCTGAATGGTGGTTGGGTCTCAGAAGCGAAACTGATGGCTGGACTTCAATCAGCTACTCTGAAATAGCTGTTTGTGGGGCAGGGTTTGGCATCCGAGTAATCTGGTGTGAACCCAGGAAGGGAATTTTTAAATGCTGAGGCTGCTGCATTTTTTTTCCTTCCCCATGCCTCCCATAATGTTAACGTGTCAACCCTTGACTTCCTCTTTCTGGTCATGGTCATTTGACATCTCACTTCTCTCTTCTCTAATGTTTGTCTGAAGGCAAGGAGAATATTGGTCTCCCTTGAAAAATCTTTACGTTGATGAGTTCTCCTGATACTTTCAGAGCCTTCATACCTTTATAGGAATGGACTATAACTTTCAAAGAGTTTCAGGGATTTTAAACCATTTCTTTGTGATTAACTGACAAGTTCAACTACTTATCTTAGCAAATTGTTTGTGTAATTTATTTTGACTTTATATCATTTAAGACACTTACAAAGGAACTGGAAACTACAACAGGTACAGAGAGCACAATAAGCACAATAACACTATTTGACAGAGCACAATTTCAGCTAAAGAACACATTTTTCAACACTGTTAGCTACACATTTTCTCCAGCGATGAACAAAAGGCTGCACGCCATGCTCATAAAAATCTGCACTAGCAGAAGTGATCAACTGTTTCACAGCTGATGGTGCTATTGCTAGGAAAATGTTGCCCATGCAGTCCATCTTTCGTAAGCCTGAATGGATAGAAGCCAGAGGGCACCAAATCTGAACTGAATGGTGGGTGGGGTAAGACAGTTCAGCAATGTGTTCCTTGGTCTTCAAACTGGTATGGGACCTGGCATTATCCCGTTACAAGGGAAAGGTTGTCTTCTTTTCTGGTCTTCTTCTCTGGCCTGACTCTGGAAGTTTGAGCCTTCAACTTAGGCAGCATTGCAATGGACTGATCAGAGTTGATGGCTTGTCCAAATTCCAGAAAATCTGGAAGGATCACCCATTTCCTATCCCAAAAGATAACGCACATCACTTTTACCCACTGAGGGTTTTATCTTGAACTTTTATTCAATAGAGGAATCACATCACCACTCCATGCAATGCTGTTTTCATTGTGACTTGTAGTGGTGACACCATGTCTTGTTGCTGGAAATGATAAGATCCTAGAAACTGTCTCCTTCAGCCTCATGTTGGTTCAGTAGGTTCTGATAGAGTTGTGTACAATGTTCTTTCTGTTCTTGAGTGAGCATTCGTGGCAGCTCTGTACACATTTCCCTGATTGTAAACCACTGGTTTGCATGGATAAGCTGATCAAGAAATATTCTTCAGTTCTTGGTGTGACAAATGTGCACAGCCATATGCAACATGGTTTATCTTTCACGTTGCTTTCACTGCTGCTGAAATGCAGTGGTGGAAATGGAAGGTATCAAACAAGTTGTTAATAGCCATATATTAATATGTAATATGTACTAAGATGTCTTTGAGGTGATCTGTACTTTACTGTATGTTGGCCAAAGTCTATCGCAAACTCATTCATATACAAAGTCTTACTGAGATTGTTAAGTTGAGTGAGTATCCTGAATTTGAAGGAAATGTGTAAAGAACCCTTTCAGTGATCCTGGTGACCTGGGGGATGAAAGAAAAAGCAAAAAACTGAAGAATTGGTATTGTGAAAGGCTGTATACAACTGAGTTGCTGAATCTTGTAATTCTCATCTGTTTTATATAGGACATATTGTACAAGACAGAAAGCTGAAAGGAGAACTACATTCTCTAGGTAGATAATCCCATAATGTCTCCACAACAAACTTTATCAAGTACTTTCAGTGTGTTTTCTGAGAGGTTCAGTCTGAAAAGTTGAAACGATCTGTTAAATTCAGCGTGACTTTTAGAATTGTATGGTAAGAATGTAGAATCATAAAATCATGACTTTCAAGATCACAAAGCCCAACCATCCTCATGATCTATCAAATCCTATCTCTAAGCGATGTTCCTTAGTGCCATCTCTTTAATACCTCCAGGGATGAGATCACCTTTCTGGGCAGCCCCTCCCAATGTTTGATCACACTATCCATGGATAAATTCTTCCTGTCATCTAATCTAAAAGTTCCCTGGTGCAACTGGGGAATGTGTCTTGTCACCTCTCATCTGAGAAAGGAGATTTCCTCCCTGCAGCTTCCTTTAATGAAGTTGTACCCCTCAGATTCCTCACCTTCAAGCTAAACAGCACCACTTTCTTCAGCTGCTCTTTGTGTATCTTGTTTTTCAGTCCCTTTTCCAGCTTCGCTACTCTTCTTTGAATACATTCCAGTAACCTTAACATCGTTCCTGTAGCAAGGGACCCAAAATTGAACACAATACTCAAGGTGCAGCCTCATCAGTGCCACTTACAAGGGTATAGTTACTCTTCTAGCTTTGCCGACCATTCTGTTTCTGCAAATCAAGATGCCATTGGCCTTCTAGGCCACCTGGGCACTACTGGCTCATGTTCAGATGACTGTTGACTGGCACATCAAGGTCCTTTTCTGCTGGACAAATTTATAGTCATTTCTCCCCAAGCCTATGCTGCTGCATGAAGTTGTTATGATCTCAGTGCAGCACTCAGCATTTAGCCTGGTTGAATGTCTTACAGCTGGACTTGGCCAATTGAACCAGCCTATCCAGACCCCTCTTCAAAGCCTTCCTGCCCTGAAGCAGCTTAACAGTTCTGTCAAAATCTATAAATATACTAAAGTGAGCTCTAGCTAATGCCACTGGTCACCAGCCACCAACTGAATTGAATTTCATTCTCTATGTCAACATCTTGAATTTTAGGAAAAGGTACTTGTTTTTTAAGAAAACTTTCTTACTGTTAGGAGATACACGATTATCATAGGTAACTTTGCACATAACATACTTAAATTGTTATCACTTTTAAAGCTCTATAGTAGTCAAACAAATCATATGTATCATTCAGTGTCCCTCTTCAATATTCTGCTGATATGTCTAGAAAAATAAAAGTAGAAAATTATATATAAAACCCGAAGTAAATGATACTTTATTTCTTTTAAGCAATTAAATTTCAATACAAATGGGTAGAAGCCTTTACCTAGGGGAGGTGAGTTATTCAGGTAACATCTGCAACTAACGTTTATAAAATGCCTTTTCAGTCTTATACTTCACTTGAAGGAGTCATTTGCTGTCATTTTCATGGCTGTTGTGATCACCGTTACAGAAAGTATTTCGACATTCTCAGTCTTCAAAATGTTTCCACGAATCTGACAGTTGGTATCTAAATAAAGTCATTACCTAAAGAAGCAGCAGAGAAGAGATTGTGCTGCTATTATTACTTCTGAAGAGAAGACTTATTTTTAAACTGCTCAACCTGCAATTATATGCATGCTGTTTTTACCTTGTTATTAAAATATCACAACGGAGATCAAATTCAGCTGTGATGAGGAATGCACCGTTCATATGCAATTCAATTGCTTAAAAGTGTGATATGATAAGAGTTGCCTGGAGAATAATAATAAAAGATCAGACTCTTATGCAGACTACAGAAAATCCAGGAAGTATTCTTTTTTTTTTCTTTTTTTTCTTTCTCTTTCATTATTGAGAAAGGAAATTGTATTCCAAGTATCTGAGCCATTTGAGTTCTGTATATGCTTCTGGAGTATGAAAAGGGACAGAGTAAAAGGCCACAATACAGTCCTGTGTCCTCTCTTCTTATTCTTCTGTGTTACACAGATTTGTGTTTCACCAAGCTCTACCAAAATATGTGGAAGTTATTTAGGTTGTCATTGTATAACCTAGAAAATGAACATCTATTGAGTGTGGATGTGAGAGCAAGTAGGAGATACAAGATGAAGCAGTGATTCCCAATTGCTGAAAGTGGCATAGGCATAGCTATAGTAACATAATAAGCAAAGCAATATAATACCTCATCTTCTGTATCACTAGGCTTTGCACTAGCTTATTTTCTTTGCTTGCTAAAGGTAATATGAAATCATAGAAACTTGATTAAAGTACATGGTTGTTTAGTACCTTCTTGCTTGTAAAGATTTTGTTTTTAATGGGAGATATAGCAGGTGTACCAACAATGGCATGGTTGCCTTAACCTTCCGAAATTGCATTTGCGTGGAGTAAAATGCACATCTCTAACCCAGGCATTCCAGCACCCTTCCTTATAGCGTGTGTGTGTATGTAAATGTCTTAGTCAACTGGGACAAAGAGCAGACTGTCCTTACAGTAGAACTTCACTGCATGGGTACTGAAAGTATGCAACTTTCCTGGGTTTTAAAATGTGGATGAAAGATGCAGCCAATGGATAGCTAAGCTGTTGTATTTTCCTTTTCAAATTTAACTCAGACTGATGAAGCGTTTCCATGCTCCATTTTTTTTTCAGAGCGCATTAACTTTTGTCACCCTCCTCCCCTCTTCTGCCTACTGAAAATCTGTTTTTGATGGCTTTCTTCTATTTTTTTCTTGAAGTCTGACAATGCAACATATCTTCAGCTTATTTTAGGAGTGACTGTGAGCTCTATTCAGATGAAGTAGCCTTACTCAAGTTGCTGAGAAAGAAGAATATAAGAATATTCTTATATAAGAATAATATAAGAAGAAATGTTTATATAAAATGTACATTTTTTCCTGAAGGAAAAAGGTGTGTCTTAAGACTAGATTGGGATCTGTCATTTCTAACCATTGAGAAAGTGTAATCAACCCCTCCAGGTGTTACCAGACGTAGAATTAAGAGGATTGAAAATATTATTTGCTGTCTCAAAATGCATATTGTGCTTGTGTGTAATAAAACTAGAAGCAAATAAAAGCCTTCTTCTGCCAGGAGGATGGCACTTCATACAATGGATAGAAAACCTAGTATTATCTTCCTAGTCAAGCAGTTCAGACATGGAAACATCATGGACTGATGACTGCTTATCTATTTCAAGTGCATGTTTGTGTTGCGTTAAAATGCAGGGATTTCAGATCTCTGAGATGGAGTGGGCTGAATGCTTGTATGTATTGGGTTTGGCACAGACTGGACAATTTTGATGTAGTTTGTCAACAAGTTGTAAAGCTATTCCTAGATGTTGTTATCTGAAAAAAGCAGGAATGGGGTACATAAGCCAGAAAAGTATAACTGTCCATTCTGACCTTACTTTTCATTGCTATGAATAGAGAGAGTGGTGAGGACAAAGGGAGAAGTGTACTGTGTCTTCAGTGTCATTAGAAGGCTAGTGCCAGGCTGATGCATGTGGAAAGCTCTCAGCTTTGAAATAAGAAATGTCTCATATTGTTGTTAGCACTTGCATGTCATAAGCAGAAAATAGACATATTTCTGTGAGCCCTTCTGTTCGTTACATTTCTATCTTTCCCTGGCCTAGGGCCTAGAGCACTGAATCTCAGCATTCCCTGGGCAATGTCATAGCTGGTACTCAGTATGAATCTGAGCCATAGCAGGCTTTGTGTGTTGCCGCAGGAAAAATGAAGTGGTTTCACAGGCCATGAGTGTGAACTGCAAGATACTGAGCTGTCTGCGGATACTTACAAGGAAAAAGTGGGAGTGGATGGAATACATCCACTGGCTGAAGATAAATGCTCACTCTTGATCTTTTCTGCAGCCAGCTTTTTAAGTTACCACTCAACAGACTGATTTGTCACATACTTTATTTAATTAATTAGTGCTGTAAATTAATTGGAGGGGGAAGGAGAGAAACAACAAAATTTTAGCAAAAGAGTATTAGTTGAGTTAGTGAATATTAGTGGGCAACTGCGAGAGGAAGATGGTGCTTGGATGGAAGTCCTTGTTTCTTACTCAAGTTTGTAAAACAAACAAACAAACAAACAAAAAAAAAAACAACCAACCAAACAAAAAACCACAACTTTCCCTTCTTTATTTAATTATTTTTCTTTTTATTGTGTGTCTCCAGATATTTTGTTTTGTGTTCTGGAAAAGTCAAGATCCAGAACATGTGATACGAACACTGTTCTACTGACAGCTTCGCATTTGGCTAATAAATATATTGTGGGGGAAGGTCAGCAGCTGTGAAAAGGTCAGCCCTGACAAATGATCCGCTGTGATTAACCAAATTTCACATGTTGCCTCACGGATTTTTCTCTCTCTTGAAGATCAGGGTGCGTTATGAACAAATGATAAATACTAAATGGTAAACAAAAATGACTTGATAGGGCCTGAGAACAGATTTGTTAAGCATCCTTCCCTTATGATTATATAAGTAAAGACTTCATGTTTTCAAGTGTACAGCTCAGAGTGGAAAATTCTGAAAAGCAGCAATTCTTTTAACTTTCCATTCAAGTGCATCACTTGCGTGAGATAAGAGGTAGGTGAGCAAAAACAGTACAGAAAAGACAGAATGAGAGAAATATGTTTATTTCCTTTGACTTTGTAAAGGGGAATTATCTTGCCTTAAGTACCTGAGGCATTTCCATCAAATGGATTTTCCTTCTTGGGCTTGGCTCTTACGAGGACATTGTGTAGGTCTTCCTCCAGCTTTTTCTAACTATTTTCACAGCGGGTTGAGAGTTTCTTTAAGGTTGTGCTTGAGGTTACCCTTGGAGGTGTTGGATTTTACTCTAACTTAAATTTGACTCACAAAAAGAACCACTCTCTAAAGTATTAAGAAAAGTAAAATAACTTTTTTTCCAGTATGCTTTATTTTTCTTTTACCTAAAAATATCTGGCAAGTTCTGCTGTATATTATATGATGTGTGGAAAAAAAAAAATCAGTGTCTGTGAATAAAGCTATAAGATATATCCTTAGGCATGCAAAGCAGTGCACAAAATGTGAGAGTATGGGGGTAGCTGAGCTGTGGGACTTGTCAGCTGAGGGCATGTCACCATCCATGTAAAACAGAGAGCCACTATTGCCCGCATTAACTATGCGGAGTGAAAATACTTGCCAGGATTTTGCACAGTATTCCATTTTAAGAGAACTCAGTGGCAGTTTGCTTTATGGTCAGTTAAGATTAGGTGAAATAGTGTATTTGGCAGCCAGTTAAGAAGGTGCTTTGAGAGCAGCAGCAGTAGCTTGAAATGTGCAAAGTTAGAGTAAGTGTTGATCGTAGTCTTAATTTCAGAGGGCTGGAGCACCTCTCCTGTGAGGAAAGGTTGAGGGAACTGGGCTTGTTTAGCTTGGAGAAGAGAAGGCTGCTGGGAGACCTCGTTGTGGCCTTCCAGTATTGGAAAGAAGCATATAAACAGGAGGGGGAGTGGCTGTTTACGAGGGTGGGTAGTGATAGGACAAGGGGAAATGGTTTTAAACTGAGATGGGGAGGTTTAGGTTGGATATTAGGAGGAAGTTTTTCACACAGAGGGTGGTGATGCTCTGGAACAGGTTGCCCAGGGAGGCTGTGGATGCCCCATCCCTGGAGGCATTCAAGGCCAGGCTGGATGTGGCTCTGGGCAGCCTGGTCTGCTGGTTGGTCACACTGCACATAGCAGGGGGTTGAAACTGGATGATCATTGTTGTCCTTTTCAACCCAGGCCATTCTATGATTCTGTGAATTTGAAAGTTTCTGTTCTTTAAGAAATATGGGAGAAGTATTGAGCACAGTCAGATGAAATTGAAGGCTCTCTAAGAATCCTGGAAAGTTTATATTGTTCTTGTAGTGGGTACATACATTTGTCTTTTTTTCCTTCTGCAGTATGATTGTGTTTTTATCTTTGCATATAGTGTAATAGTATTTTGGCTACTGTGTTAATAACTGTGGTGTTTTTTCTTGAAAATGATGATAATGGGTATGAGGGGCATTTGATCTTAAGATAATACAGTGGGAATACTGGAGAATACTTAAAGATACTGAAGACTTTTGTATTAGGAAACATCTATACCCATGTTTTCACTAACCTACATTGTATAATTTAAGTAATTTTCACACATTGTTTCATCTTGTACATAGAATTCAGGTGCATTTAAGTGGAATGCAACCTCTGCTCAGAAACATTGAACAGACATATTCATAGTAAGCAGGAAAAAAAGAAGTTGCTTTGAGTGATCTAAATCTGCAGTATTTATAAATGACCTAATCCAAAATAAGCAGGGGCTTTGTTACCAGTTCCAGCTTCTCTTAATTTTCAGAGTTGTCTTTCACTGCCAACTGTATTTTAACTGAGGCTTTAGGGCTTTCCTTAAACACAGTACTTCGAATGACTTTCATAAAGTTAGTTGAACTGTTGAGAAGTTATTCAAAACTTAAATGCTTATATTCACCTCTACTTTTTTTTTTTTTTTTTTTGTACCAAGCTTTTCCTGCTATACAAAATGAGAAATTTAGTAAGCTATGATGCTGAAGTATTTTAACTGAATTAAGTTAAGCTCCATTTTCCTTCTCTTCTGCTTAGTATGTTTTTCAAAAACATTTAGTAGTGTGTTGGGAATAGAAGGGATTGAAATTAATGGGATAAACTTCCAGCCATTTGCACCTTGCTTGGACTTATTTTATTTCAAAGGGGGAAAGCAAAAGGTGTTTTACTCAACTCTTTGAACTCTTTGTTTCAACTCTTTGATAGATAACAGCAGGACAAGTGGAAATGGTTTTAAGTTGAAGGAGAGAGAATTTAGGTTGGATGTCAGGGGAAAGTTCTTTGCTTTCACACTTTACACAGAAAGTTACTTTACTGTAAGAGTGGTGAGGTGCTGGAACAGGCTGCCCAGAGAGGTTGGATGGGGTGCCTGGTCTGGTATTAAATGTGGAGGTTGGTGGCCCTGCATGCAGCAGGGGGGTTGGAAGTTCATGATCCTTGAGGTCCCTTCCAACCCTGGCCATTTTGTGATTACTCAGTAAAAACTGAACTCTATGTGTAGTGGCTGTTAATCCTGAAATTGCTCTACTGAATATGCTTAAGTCCTAAGTAGTTCTTAATAACAGAGCCATGTTACAGAGCAGACTTCCAAAAGTTTCCCTGAGCAGTGAGACATGCAAGTTAGGTTGCATAGGAGCCCATGGATTTGATGATGAAGCCATTTTAAGAAGTTCCTACTTGCTCTGGTCCCTGTCTGCATAAAACTTTGCTGCTTGCTCAATGTCATAGTATTTCAGTATTTGAGGATCTGCACTGTAAACAAGCTCAGCGGGGAAAAAGTAGAGTTAAAATTGTGGCACAACATTTTTCTGTTTTCACCTATTTGACCAGTGTCGCATGAGCAAACATGATGGAAGGGACTCCCTTTGTATTACTATACAGTGATTCTGACTTCTTTGTTGTTGGATGAACATAGTAAAACTGTTGTGTAATTCCTTAAAACCAACTGTTTTAATGAGCTTCTATGTTAATTTAAAACATATTCACCATAACAAAGACATGGCATGTAATTGCTGAATCTCCTTTGTGTTTCTTATAATTGAATATTTAATTATAGTTTTAAAATGATAATATAATTTACATAATTTATTTGAGAAACTGATATTACTGTCCTTAATTGCATTGTTTCTAATAATACTGCACATTAAAGATAGTCTGATAAGTATTCTTTTGCTTCTATTACATGGTGCTTGCCCACTAGACATCTGATGGTAATTCTTACAGTTGAGGAAAAAATCTAGCAGTTCTATTTTAAGATTATGGAAATGCATGTATGTAGTCTGGAGAATGAATGCCATTAACCTCTCTTACCCCAATGGATTTGGTCGTTCATGGCTTTTTGTGTGAAACTGTAAAAAGCATAAAACTAACACTAATGCAGGTTTAAATACTTGCAGTCTGTGCTACTTTCACTGTGATGTTTGTAACCCTGCTGCTGTTCTGAAATAATACAGTCCGAGGTATGATGTGTATCAGGAAATGTTCATTTTCCAAGCCACATCTTTGAAGAAATATCTGTTCAGTGATGTGAACTATTGTTTGGGCCACAAAAGTAAAAATGAACAAGATTCCTATAGTCACGCCTTTCGGTACTGCAAAATAGATCCCTGAGCTGTCATCCTTGATGTGGGATCTGGCAGGGGAATGCATACAACCAATTGAAACAAGTCTGTTCTACATCTGTTTTGTGTATTTTTGTACACTTTGTAATGATCATTGATTTTCTTTGTTACACCACACAAAACAGCAGCTCATCTAAAGTCTGAGCATTAAACATGAATTAAATGTAATAAAGGCTTGAAATATATTTGGAGAAAATAAGATTAGATGTAAACATGAAGGGAGCAAGATTTATTGGACAGAAAAGGAAGTAGTAATCCTATACACTAGAGAATAATAAGTGAAAAGTACAAAGGAAGAGGTAATGAGTGTGTTGAAAATGGCATGCTTATGTAGGGAAAGATTGAGGTTGTATGCGGAGGTGGCAAGCAAGGGATTAGAAGTTAAGATAAGCTAGTTACTGGATCAAATGGTGTAGAATCTGGTTCAGTACAAAGGAGTGAAAATCTAGGCTGCTTGGAAAAGGATTAGTATTGAAAAGTGGTAGTTGCAGTTGAAAAGGAAGACAATAAGTCTCGCACAAGAGGGAAAAAAAGAAGGATAAAACTGAATCTGAGAGACCAAAATTTTTTAAAAAAAAACAAACAGGATTTAGTGAAGCAGAAGTCCGCCATGTAATAGAAGCCTCTCAATTAATCCAGAAGGGGGGTGATGATAACACAAATGAATAATCAATTTGGTTTCAGCTTTCCTCACGTGGCGTATGCCTCGGAATCGTACCTGGAGGACAGAGGCAGGGAGGTCACGGTTATGATAATGTGAAGTGGATTTGGAGCACTTAGCATTTTTGGCTCCTGCTAGGTATTCTCTGAAGGGGAAAACTTTCAAACCTGCAACCACAAGATGCTTTTACGAAAGCTGAAATTTGGATTATAATGGATTTGGAACACGCTTTTCTCCCGCTGAGTTTGCATCCCTAAGTCTGTCAAGAGACCTGCCATTCTTCCCCAGTGATATGCATTTCTTTATAGTTACTTGAATAGCAGTGGGAATTCTCTTTCAACTTGTGTGAATTTATAGTCCTTGAGTAGGAAATCCTGGTACAAAAATAATTTTAGTTGCTAATAATAGTAGAATTTGGAGCAATTTGGCATTTCTTACATGGAATTCAGTGGAGCAATAGTGAACTGAGTTAGTCCAACACTAGTAAAATGCGTTTAAGTCATTCTGTGATTGATTTCAGGAGTTATCAGTGCATGCATTATTCATGCACAATTTTTCAGGCATAGATTAATGCAAAATGTATTCACTCTATTTGAAGCAATATGGAAAATTAATAAATTCAATTTATTAATCTCATTGTGGATAGGCATAGTTCACAATGATTGTTACTTCCCACAGTACGTAGGATAGGAAAAAGTAAGTCAGATATGATGATTTGAAGTGGAAATGTTTGCTTATGCTTAAGGTTGAACATCTTCCAAGAGAGAAGCCAGAGTTTCTACAGAAATATTCTGTAACATTTTTTACTTAAGTGTCTAGAGTTGAGAATGCTGTTTGCTGAGTGCATCTTTCAGCCAGCCATTCTCACTCCTATGCCCAGCGATATTGTGGAACATACCCTGAAAACTCTGCTATGGCTTTCATAGATAAGAGCAACTGATGTTATCTATCTCGACTTGTGCAAAGTATTTCACACTGTTCTGCCCAATATTGTTGTCTCCAAATTGGACAGATTTGGGTTTAATGGCTACCTGTCGGTTGGCTACTCTTAAAGAGCTATGGTCCACAGCTCAGTGTTCAGGTACAGACCAGTGACAAGTGGTGTTCCTCAGGGCTCGATGTTGAGACCAGCAATCATAGAATCTTAGAATCATAAAATGGCTTAGCTTGGAGAGGACCTTAAAGTTCAAACCTCCCTACCATGGGCGGGGTTGCCAACCACTAGATCAGGCTGCCCAGGGCCCCATCCTATCTGGCCTTGAATGCCTCTAGAGATGAGGCATCTACAGCTTCTTCTGGACAGCCTGTCCTACCACCTCACCACCTTTTGAGTAAAAAATTTCCACCTAATATCTAATCTAAAGTTCCCCTCCTATAGCTTAAAGCCATTCCCCCTTTTCCCATCACTGTCAAACCTTGTAAAAAGTCAGACTGTAAGGCTGCAGTGAGGTTTCCCTTGGAGCCTTCTTTTTTCCAAACTAAACGAGCCCAACTCCTTGAACCTTTCTTCGTAGGAGAGGTGCGCTATCCTTTTGATCATCTTTGTGGCCCTCCTCCAGAAAGCTCTCTCAGTAGCCTCTCCAAAAGCTCAGCATCCTTCTCTATACTGGAGGATATTGGGACAGAGTGCAACCTCAGCAAGTTTGCTGATGACACCAAGCTGAGTGGTCCAGCTGACATGCTGGAGGGAAGGGATGCCATCCAGGGGGACCTTGACAAGCTTGAGATGCGGGCCCACCAGAACTTCATGAAGTTCAACAAAAGCAAGCATAAGATCCTGCATATAAACCGGGACAGTTCAGTTCCAAACATGAATATAGGCTAGGAAACAAATGGATTCAGGGTAGTCCTCTGGAGAAGGACCTGGAGGTGCTAGTGGATTAAACACTTGACATGAGCTGGCAATGTGCTGGTAGCCCCAAAATCCAGCCATATCCTAGTCTGCATCTAAAGAAGAATGGTCAGCAGGGTGGGGATGGGGATTGTCACCCTCTATGACCCTGTCATGAGTGAGTACCTGCAGTACTGTTTTCATCTCTGAGGTCCACAACGTAAGAAGGACATGGAGTTTTTGGGGCAAGTCTAGAGGAGAGTCGCTGTTTGTTTAGGGGCTCATCTCCTGCATTGCCTTATCCAGGAAGTCTGTTGTGATTTAATAAGCTCCAGTAAGTTGCTTTTCAGTACCCATAATCATACCTTTATGTATAATCATACATTCATGTATCAAATAGTGTGCCAAAAAAGTAAAAGCTGCTTGGTATAGAAAATCATATTTGGTTTTAACACTTTAAGCCTGACTTCTAGTGTTTGAAATAACTTTTCAGGATTGTTAGTGTCACAGTTGTAACCAGAATCTTTAAATTTGCAAGGTAAATCTGAATTTCTAAAATAATAATAATAAATCCCCCTTTTTACCTCCCCCTCAGAGGGTCATTTATTAACTTTAGTCAGTTTTCTGCTTTCTGAATGGGCTATAAGAGGTCTTAGCAAGTCTTGTTCGACAGACTTATACAGAAACAAATATGTTGTTATTATAATTTTTGTGCCATTGTCAGAAAGGTGAAAGACATATCAAGGATTACTTGAAATCAGTGGGCATACAGCTTTTGTCTTTAGCAAAACAAGATGTGAAGTGTAAAGTATGTGTTGAGGATCTGATTAGGAACACCTAATGCTGTTTTGGCCAGCAGAGCTGAAATCTCATGGACTTCCAACTCTTCTTTTCTTTTCCAACCTTCTGTTGTGAATGGAATTAATGTTAAAAAATTTATCTACAAATAAGTTAGTAATGATAAATTTCCCATGTATGGAAGCTCCTCCACTTCTGTGAGTTGGAAATCCAGACCCTTCAGGGAGATGTTACCTTTGGCTGTTTCATATCTAGAATGAGCTTTGATTTTTCATCAGAATTGTGATACAGAACTCTGAAAGAGGCATATATTTCCTTTCTACTGCACAAGATGTCTTGTTCAGTCTCTTTAGAAGCTGGAATGAACTTCAGCTGTCGAGCACTAAATGCAGGCTTATTTTTCCTCTTGGCATGTTTTTGGCAGTGGTATTGTTCTTTCAATACCGTATAGTTACAGAACATTGCAAAAACTTCAGAAAAATCTGAGGAACCAAATAATCCATTGATTACGATCAGTGACCAATTTTATTACTGACTTCCTTTCCTTCTGTCGGGAAGAATGGTAATTCATGATGTGGGGTAAAGGGAGACACCCTTACCCAACGTGATTACATGTTTGTTTTCAAAATTAGGAAGAAATGCAAATAGGCAAAACAAGATCTGGAGGCAATTATATATAGTGAATGAAGTTCAACTTTGTGTGTTACTTAATGACTTGTTGGACTGCATACCAACTTCAAATTTTAAAGCAATGCAGATGTTTTAGAAATAGGATTTTATTTCTTAAGTTTCAAGTAAACTTCAGAAGATCAATTAAGCAGATTGTTTTAAAATAAAAAATACATTCTTTCAAAGTATCTTTCAAATGCAGAATCTTCCTTTTGCATACTTGATGACAAAACATTGAAAATCTCTGAAAATAATTGTCAAAGATATTAACAGAATTACAGTAGAGTCTGTTTCTACATTTTGTGCAGGTGACTGTGGTAACAGACAACTCATGCATGTAATTCTTTGTTTCTTTGGTTTTCAACTGAAGCATTAATACAGACCTACTGTATGTTTAAATATCCCCTTTGATATTGCAAGAGGAATAATGCATGTATATTTACCACAGCACAGATGCCCACCGCTGAAACCATACAAAAAGGATTACTCATCACAGAAACAACAATAACATTTTAACTAAATGAATAGTAATCTATTATATCAAAGTTTGAAGCGAAATATTAAAAAACAAAAACAAACAAACAAAAAAAACCCAGATCCATCAGCCACTGGTTATTGTATCTTTACTGAGTGGCATATTAAATTATGTCTTATCTTCAAATAGGTGGGAACTCTCCTTAAATTCAGTTATTAAATGTGTATGCAGTTCACACATTCAGAGATTTAAAATTTGTTTGGGTTCTCCCCCTTTACTCATATCTTCTTATTTGAAGATTATGGAATTAGTGAATTCTCTTCATTGTGAGATCTGTGTCTGATGGTTTTATGAAAAAAAAAAACACCACCGTTTGCATCTGTGAGCAAAGGTTTATCAAAAACCTCTTAATACATAAATTTGAATTCTAGACATTGTTGCCAATGTTGGAGGGATGGAAAACTACTGGGGACTTAATCTGGAATCACTTCATACAGTTTCTTGAAGCAGTGAAGAGTCTCTTGTGTCTTCACAGTGTCGTGTTAATTCCGTGTTAATCAGACTATACTTACTGCTTTTAAACCTAATGCTACTTTGTAATGCATTTGTACAAGCAATGTACTTTAGCTGAGAATACACTATTTATTACCTGTGGAAAATTCTAAATTTTCTGGATTATCTTAATGATTTATTGTGACCTATGATGAGAGTGAAGGGAAAATAAAGGATTATTTATCTGTTTAAAAAAACAAACAAATAAATAAAATTGAAGCAGTTTCCAACTGGTGGTGGTGGTGGTCAGGCACTGGAATGGGCTGCCCAGGGAGGTGGTGGAGTCACCGACCGTGGAGGTGTCCAAGGAACATTTGGATTTTGTGTTGAGGGACGTGGTTTAGTGAGAACTATGGTGATAGATGGATGGTTGGACTGGATGATCTTGTAGGTCTTTCCCAACCTTGGTGTTTCTGTGATTCTGTGGTACTGAGATTTGTTTTTTGTAAACGTTTGAATTTTGAAGATATGATGGCTGCCCTTTGGGCCTCAGTTCACACCTGAAACTAATAGGTGACAATTCTAGAGCAATAATTGCCTCTGTGGAATTTCATTGAGTATTCATTGGATAGCCTTCTCTGTTTACCTTGCTTCTCGAGAGTCTCTGTAACTGACTGCATAACTTGTTGAAGAGAAGTTGTAATTTACCTTGCTTTCCAATTTCATTTAACGGTATTGCTTTTTATCAGACACTTTCCTTCTTATTATAGATTGAGGGTTGGGAGTTTGATTGGCTATTGAAAACATGATCTGCTCTGGCTGTTTAGTGTCTTTGAAGAAGCAAGACCAGGTGACCTGCGACAGGACACAAAGCATGTGGTTGCCCATCCAAATGCTTGTTTTAGGTTTTATGAAATGCACAAATATTTTCCATTGTATCTTCGATGTATCTTTCATTGTATCTTCCCTTTCAAGGAGAAATGGTATTGCATAAGTTTTTAAGTCACAGCTACCAAGTTGATAGATGTATTTGCAGAACTCAAACTCTTGTGCCCTGTCTGTAATTTAGTTTACAAATACTTGTCTGTTTGTTATCCTTTTGGGACTAGGTCAAGTTTTTTGTTTGTTTGTTTTAAGGTACGATTCATTTTTCCAATTGCATAGCATTTCTTTCGTGTAACTAAATGTCAGGCTTATTAAGAATCTCACTTTAAACACGTAGGGGGTGGGAAGGGAGCAATAAATGAGAAATTAGCAGTTATTCCTCTCAACACGTGATTTACTTGATTTACATGGTATTACAGATGTTTATGTAGCAAATATTTGGCCAGCATATTGCAAGCTAAATTCATGTGGCCGAAACCTTTGTCTGCAATTTTGCTTTTACAATTTATATAAGTGTCTATGTAGTCAAAACAGATGTTCTTATCTACCCATTCTGAGGCATTTGGTACTCCTACCAAATCATAGCATCATAGAATATTTAGAGTTAGAAGGGACCTCTGAAGGCCATCTAGTCCAATGCTTCTGCAATGAACAGGGACAACCCAGCTAGATCGGGTTGCCCACAGCCTTGTCCAGCCTCACCTCAGAAGCCTCCTGGGATGGGGCATCAGCCTTGTGTATACAGTAGGCAACCTCTTCCAGTGCCTCACCGCCCTCACTGTAAAATATATTTTCCTTACATCTAACCTATATCTACACCCTTGCTTGAAGCCATTTCTCCTTGTCCTGTCACCGCAGATCCTGCTGATACCATTGAATAACTGTTACTGTGAAGATTATATTGTTACTTAGTCCATGAAGGTAAGGAAAACATAAAGCTCCATAGGCACTGAGTATGCTGAGGTTAGCTTTGTAGCCTGGGCTTGGCTGCATGTCTAACCATTTAAAAAATAAGTAAGTAAAATTAAAATCAGAGAATGTCTGATTTAAAGGAAAAAAAAAAGTGCACACAGGCATAGAACAATCTTCCCCCCAAACATAAATTTTCTGGTTTCAGTGTAATTAGTCAGGGAATGAATGTAAACAATATGTGCCTTACTGTGTCAGGCACAAACAAGTGGGAGATTAATAAAGGATGTGCAGAAATGGGCAAAGTAATAGTGGACATAGGGGCCTGCATGCTCTGCATGGGCTGCTGCAGGAAATAGAAGCAGAGCTGAAGAGGTCCCTCAGCCATTGCTTCTAATTCTCTTCTGCTGTTAGATGTTCTTCAATAATGACCTTTTTCATTCCACCACAGAAGACCTGCAGGTGGCTAGTGGTGTCGCTGAGGGGAAGAATGCATTTGGCTGGTGAGCTGTGTTGCCCCATTGCACATCCTCCCCATGCCAGTTGCAGCAGAGGTCTGTTAGGCCTCTCCTCTACCCTGGGACCTTCAGCATCTGCTTTTCTTCAGGAGCCATGTTTCCTAAAACAGCAGCCAGAGAAAATAGGGCTTGCCAAGCTGATGTGGGGCATGTGGCACGAGGTGAGCCCAGCAGTCTGTGACTGAGGATAAGGATCTGGCTGGAGCAGCATCACTGGCAGCAGTTCCCCATACAGGTCCTGGCCCTGAGGCCTCTTGTCCCTGCCCATAGCCTGATTCCTGGGAATCTATGGGACTGTCACCACTGCTGTGCCCCAGCTAAGAAACAGTGGTCCCAGGTTGCAGTCATTGCGCCTGGCTCCCACTGTCCTGGAGTGCTTTCCATCTGTGTCTCGTCATGTAGGGATATGGGTGGAAGAGCTTACAGATTGAAAACCTCATTGTTAATGAAAAGATGGTAATATGATGAATATCTGTAACATAATTCACTCTTTCAGCAAACTATTTATCTCTCTCTTATATGGATAGCTTCCAAGACAGCCATTGCAATGCTAGCAGTGCTTTCACATTTCCTGATGGTTTACCTGCCCTCAGTAAAAATGACCCTGCTGCCTAATGACAGCAGGAGTTGTTTTGTCTTCCACTTTCCAATTCATACTTTACTTTTTGTCTCATCTTCTAACTCGCTGTTGTACTTCTAAGCAAACTGTGTTAGTTGCAGTGTTTTTGTGGATCATGAATCCGCACTGCGAACTGCTATTCATTTCCTGCATGCAATGCATTCACCTTATTTATCCAAATAATTGTGGAGGCCTTTTTTTCCTCACTTAATTCAAAATGCCTCTGCATTTGAAACAGAGGGAATCAATATTCAGTATTTATTCTTGTTGCTTGTAGACATTAACCCTACAAGGAAGGAGATATGCACAGGATGAAGAAATGTAGTTCTTCCTGGTAATGTACAGTGGTTAAAAGAAAACATTTAGTGGCTTCCTTTGTTAAAACTGTGTGACAACATAAAAGATCTTTGACAATTAAACATTTTGTTCCTTCATTATAGATGCCTCCTATATCATAAAATACAAGGACTAAATTGTTAGTCTCTAGTTTTAAAAATTATTGTTCTAAGCAAACAATGAAGGCCTATGGAATTGTTTTAAATTTGATGTTGTCATCTTGAATTTGGGTAAATTTAGTATTTAAACATAAGTTTCTTTTATCTATTTCTTTTTTGCTGTTGTTGTTTTTGTGGGTTTCTGAGTTTATTTTTGGGGACTGTGGCCATATTTTAAAAGAGAAGCTATGAGATCAAGAGATTTTATGAAATAGGCCGTTGGTACAAACAGTTCAGAATGAAGCAGCTTTCATGTGGGCAGTGCTGGGAGTGGATTTTGGCACAGAAGCGGCACCCGTAATATCTGTGAAGATCAGTACATCTTCCTTTTTCTGTCTTCTGCTGTTTTGGAATGTTCATTGAAAAGGGAATGTCAGCTGGCAGTGATCAGGTACTGAGAATTCTGAGATTCATGGATTTTTGGTATTGAGAGCTTAACAAATGCATAGCTTTAGTTTTTGCCTTCTGTAAAAAGAATCTCAATGAGAAGTAGTTAAATAGTATATTTTCCAATATTCTTTCTTTGCTTTCTTATCAAAAGAAATGTTTATTGTTTTAAATCGATTTAAAAGCATCAAACTGTGATTAGTAGATGATACATTGCTCTTTCAAACTAGTGTCAATCATGCAAAGTAGTGACAGGTGAAGGAGGGAATCTTCGAAATACTGTACATTTGTGTTTTCAGAACTGTCTTGTGCTGAGCACTGATTGTACGGTAGATGTATGACTGTTATTTGAGGCATAAAGTGATCCAAATCCTCCAACTTTGAAATTGCTTAAGCCTAAAAAAAAAAAAAAAAAAGTGTTTTAACATTTGTTTGCATTCTTATGTACAAGATTTTGAGGGGGGAGATTAAATTTATTGGCAGCTTAACTTTCTGCCCTTGACTGACCTTTCTTCTTGAGTGTCTCCATTGATGTTGGTTAGTGTGATGGCCATTTTCTCCTTTCACATAGCTCTCCTTTCATGTAGTTTTCATAAAAAGCTGTGGTAGAGTTAAGTCAATACTTTCCAAGATTAATCTGTATGATTTCCTTCGTTGCTCTATTTTTAGATCACTTCCTTCTCTGTGCAGCAACCAAAACCCTCATTTATATGCAGAATCAGAAATTCTGTAGCTTTTCCAGTGCGTATGCTCCAAGTCAAGCAGAATAGGGAATTGTACCTTTGCCTGCTATATTAAAGCTGAAAGTTGTGCTCAGCAGAATGATGTGCCCATCTGGTTAGATTCTTTGTGAATCTGGGTCTAGTTGTAAATGAGTGTTTTAAGCAGCATGTGGTGTTGAATATGAGCATGATAAGATTAAAGGGAACTCCTTAAGCTGGGCACCTGCAAAACATTTGGACAGCAAATTATTTCCTGTTTCTTGCTATGATCAGTGAAATGAGTTGCCACTCAAGTTTCCAAAGCATTTATAAATCTTGAACCTCTGAGCAATAGGAAGATGTTTGGAATGGGCTCAAGTAATTACTGAAACTAATACTATAGTGAAGCATCCTTCATACCACAAGTAACTCATGAATCTGGGCACCAGCTTCATCTGTGGGAGACCTGGGTTCAGTTTTCTCAGCCAGTATTGTCCTAAGGAAATAATGGGATGCATGATCCAGATCCTGAATTTCTAAATGGGATTGTGCTTCAATGTTGCCAAGACTACTTACTGTAATGGGGATTTGTGGAAGCCAGGAAAAGTCTTTTGAGTATAGGTTTGTGTTTCAAGCACTTGCGAAACTGTTGCCTGAGTATCTGACAGTGTGCATTTAGAACTAGGAGATGTTTTACAGTATTACTACACATTGGTTGTATACAAATAATTCTTCTGTATGTATGATGGTGAGTCTCTTGTATCTTTTCTGTTTCTGAAAGTCCATCTTATCTACATAAGGAAAATTTCAAAGTGAGTTCTAGTTTTGGATTTATACATACGTACATTTTTTTTCTGGTCTTTTAGAGATGAAGTTCTTATTGAAGTCTGACTGCTTCTAGTCAGATTGTTTCTAGAACCTTTATTTGTTTCTCTTTGACACAGGTAACGTGCTAGAATAAGGTTTGCTAAAACCAGAAGGTAATGATACGTGTTCTTGAAAATGTAAGATTGATTCAGTGTTGTGTGTGGTATTCTATGACTAATCCATGAAACACATTTGGAGTGAATCAGCAGCATTCAGAGTGTTTTTCTCTTTTCCTCTTTTTGATTGATTATTTCATTTACAAGATAATTCTGTAGTAAGTTAAGTGCCATTTGGTTTCTGACTGCTGCTTCGTGATTCTATTTCAGTTTAGAATTTCCTTTAAAAGTAAAGCAGTGTTTTCCTCAGTCATGCTGTGTTAATTCGAGCAACTGTTTAAAGACCAACTTCCATAGCAAAGAAAGGGTTGGACTTTTTGATGGAAAAATGGGCAAAAATTAAGTTATCTATGATAACAATTATGATCAACTTCTGTGTCTGCTAAAATGATGAAATTTAAGTAAACATGAAGTTCTGGCACAAATTGAGGCTTTGTTAGCAATGCTTAGTAACTCAATGTGTGTGTCTGTCTATCACAGTATTTGATATGTGGCAGACTCCTGCATAATCATTTCCTTCAATAAATAGGGCACTTCAAAATATGCCAGAGAGAGCAGACACTCTGCACACAGAGTTGATGGACATGGTGATTTATTACTCTCTTTCTGTTGCAGAATTTTATTTTACCATGATTTGCCCTATAGGTATGTAGCTTTACTGTCAAAATAAGCCTCTATAACATCCTGGCCCAAGAAAAATTGCTTACAGGAGAAGGAACACTTTTTTATATGCCTTCATTTCAGCAGTTAACATTATAAAATGCTGTTTGTTCTTTCCACTATTGTTTTCCAGATACTAGACTATGTTTACATCTCTTTCCTTCTGAGCTGTAATTCTGCTGTTAAATTTCCATTGTTATGGATCACAGAATTAAATTTTGACTAACTTAATAATATGCATGTACAAAAGCTCTTTTTCTCTCTGTTCCATGAAATGAAACTCTCAAACTGGCTTGAAACACTGGTTTTTTTTTGTTTGTTTGTTTGTTTGTTTGTTGGGTTTTTTTGTTTGTTTTTTTTTGTTTTTGTTTTTGTTACATGTAACAAAACTTCCACTTTGCTTTAGCCTGTGCTTAGTTTTAAACAAGTTTCTATTTGTAGGTGTCATGATGCTTCAGTCTTGTGAGATAGTGTTTTGCTGACTGCAAAACCCACTAAAGGTTGGTCTTTTAGAGCATTTTTCACTCTACAAGTCTACCCTTTTTCTCAGCTTCAAGGCAGATCGATTCATTCAAGTGACATGGTAACAAATCTCCAGGCCCTAATTACAGTTCTCTCAACCAAAGGGGTGATTTTGAGAAGAGAGGGGTGCAGGCAATGGACCCTGTTGTGTGCAACGCCACCATCGTGTGCTTTTATGTTCCTGTAATTGTAGTGTTTGTGTATTTATTTTTAGCTGCTCGTATCTGCATGTAGAAGAGGATCAGTTGTTTTAAAAAAGAGCTCCAAGAAGAATCATATTTTATGGATGAAGTTCATTTGCATAAGGTTTTATTTTTGTTAATTTACCTACAATTATCATCACAATTTCCTGAAAATTACAGTTTAGTCATGAGGGACTTCAGGCTGAATAATGAAGGGGTGAATGAATGCAGCATGTATGTTGCAGTTCCAACCATCTGCTATATGTTTATCCTGGGAGTTTCTGCTCGCACTGAATTAGTACTGTAATGCCATACAGTCTCTGACTAGAGAAGTAGAAAGAGAAATTCTGCCATTACATACCCCCATACTTACTGGGATTAGGTAATTGGTGTTTTATGATGAAACAAGTATAAACTGTTAAACCAGACTGGGCTGAGAAGTTGCCCTATATGCATTATGTCTGTCTTTTAGTGTGAACATTTTCATTTTCAATGACCTTTAAAATATTAATGTCAATTCTTCTCTTTGGTAAAGAATGATTGTGGACTACTGTGCCCTCTGGCAAAGAATTCTACAGATATAAAACATAGAAGAAACAGGCTTTGTCCAACCTTTAGCTTATGGCAGGATACACCAGGAAACAGATGCCACCTCTGGCTCACTTCACTTTTTTTTTCTGAGAAGAAGGCTTTTAGCTGAACAAAATATCAAATTGCGTGTGAATTCCTTATTTGCTGCAGCAGTGGCATGCTTCATTGCTAAGAATAATTGCTAGGGAATGCTTTCATCAGCAGTGTTGTGTCCACAAATTCATATATTGCTCTGCTAGAGGTTATGCAGAACGTGAACTTGCACATCACAATTGAGGTGAAAGTCTGATTTGGGGCAGAAGAGGAAGGAATTCAGCCATAGCAGTGCTATGGTAAGTGGGCTGGGGCTCCTACAAAACCAGGATGTGCGTAACTGTGCTTGTAAATATAAAAATGTTGAGCACCAAACTCAGAATGAAAACATGTATAATTGCTTTGGATTGTGAACATCTGTAAACTTATCTATGCAGCGGCCACATAGAAGTTGGATATTTTCCTGTCAAGTTCATTGAGTAGTGCAGAGTGACTTAATTCTCATGTTGCCTAAGTGATTTTCTTCTTCATAATATTTTGGGACTGATCTCTGATCTGAGCTGCCTGGTGGCGGCAGTAACCCCTCACAAGCCATCATCCTCATGAGCTCCAGTCTCTGCAGCCTATTGCAATGCTGTGCTGACCACTTTGTTCTGCACCTGCAGGTTAGAAAGCATCAAATCTGATGCGTAAATGGTAAATGTGCCAGGTAGGATGAGGAGAAGGTCATGGAGTAGATCGTCTTGAATGTGATCACACAGCATGAGCAGAACAACTGGGGGATCAAGCCCAGTCATTAAGGGTCCATGAAAGGCGGGTCCTGCCTGATTGTCTCCTTCTATAAAGAGGTGACCCGCCTGGTGGGTGAGGGAAAGGCTGTTGATGTAATCTGCCCGGTCTTCAGCAAAGCCTTTGAGCCTGTCTTCCACAGTGTTCTCCTGGAGAAGCCCAAGGCTTGGATAGGTACACTCTTTGCTGGGTAAAGAACTGTATGGAGGTCCTGACCCAGAGTAGGTAGTGAATGGAGTTAAATCCACCTGGTGACCGGTCATGAAACCGCAGGCAATGCTACAGGCTTGGGGCAGAGTGGCTGGAAGACTGTGCAGAGGAAATGGACCTGAATATGTTGGTTGACACTCAGCTGAACATGAGCCAGCTGAGAAGAAGGTCATTGGTATCCTGGCTTGTATAAGAAGTAGTTTTGTCAGCAGGAGCAAGGAGGAGATTGTCCCTCTGTACTCACTTCTAGTGAAGCTGCACCTTGAGTACTGTGTTCAATTTTGGGTCCCTTCCTGCAAGGAAGACATCAGGGCTCTGGAGCGTTTCCAGAGAAGGGCAACAAACACGGTGAGGGATCTGGAGCACAAGTCTTATGGGAAGCAGCTGAGGGAACTGGGATTGTACAGTCTGGAGAAGAGGAGGCTCAGGCGAGACCTTACCACTCTCTACAACTGCCTGAAAGGAAGTTGTGGCAAGGTGAGGGTCAGCCTCTTCTCCCTTGTGATAAGAGGGAATGGCCTCAAGTTGCACTGGGGAGGTTTAGGTTGGATATTAGGAAAAATTTATTCTCCAAAAAAGTGGTCAGGCACTGGAATGAGTTGCTTAGGCACATGATCAAGTCACTTTCCCTGGAGGTATTCAAGAAATGTTTAGATGGTTTAAGAGACATGGCTTAGTGAAGAAATTCTGGTGGTAGATGCGTGATTGGACAAGATGATCTTGGAAGTCTTTCCCAACCTTGGTGATTCTGTGATTTGCACTGCTGCTCTAGGCTTTATGGGAGATCTTTGACAGAGTTGAATCTTCTACTGAAGTCTGCAGAAATGTGGCTTAGAGATATTTTCTCATGTTCAGTTGACAATCATGAGTCACTGTTCCAAAGAGCAGAGGTAAACTTAACAGTGTGGTCTTGTGAACACTTCTAAAGATAACCAGTTTGCAGGCAGAGAAAAATCACTTTTGTCCACTCTCTTTACTCATTTGGCTTTGTTGTTAGGCCAACAACAAAGTTGAGTTCAACAAAGTAGTTGAAGTTAGGTCTTCAACTCCTTGTGAGGAGGACTCGTGGCTGTTATGCAATCCTGGCAGTGTCACTTCATTTCCACCCACACCTTCACCATGCTTTCCCTGATCAGTTTTCAATGTTACATTCTCAAATACATATTTCAGGCTCTTGTCATTTCTCCCAGTCAAATACAGTTAGTGAGATGCTAACACTTTCTACAGCAGCTTCTGATAATCTTCCTTTCTGCAGATTGAATCTGCTTGCAGTGCAAGATTTATTTATCCAAGATGCTTGTATTATTGCTTCTGAGGTAGAGAGATAAGTGAGATTTACCCCAGTTTCTTTTGTGCAGATTTTTCCATTTTCCCAAAGCAGGCAGTGAGTTTGCAGTACTTTGGCTTACAGAGAGCCTCAGAGTTCCACTGATGTGCCAGCCCTGACACTGCTCTTAAGTTTGCTTCAGAGAACAGAAGAGCTGTAGCCACCCTGCTTGGCACCCCACTGAATTCTTGTTAGCAGTCATGCAGGGTTTCATACCGATGTTGGATTAAAAAAGAATTTTGTTTAAGTGTTTCAAGGGAAAATGAGTTCTTACAGAAAGCTATAAACATTAGAAGTATTGTGTTAACATGTTTGCTTCCTTTTGTATTTTATTTCTTAATACTCTTCTTGTTGAACGGAGGCTTCATTTATTACTTTCATTTATATCCTAGCTTTATCATGTATGTTGTGTTGAAGATTGTAATTCATATATATTTATTTAATGTTCAGTTGTAGGTATTTTACATAATAGATTTGTAGCATTCTAATAGGGACCACTTAAAGATCTTTGTTTTTCAATTGCTGCTATTTCTCATTTGTAACCATTTCCATGTTAGCAAATTCTTACAGAACTGCCCAGGCTGCCAGTTGGCAAAGTTCCTCTATGTTGTGTTCATCAGTAACAATGCATTTATCAGAAATTTGACAGGTTTTAATTGTAATTCTTACTAATGAATTTTGGTATCTGTTACATTCTAAATGCAAATATTTGGAAGTTGCTTACTGTTTATAGTTGTCAGTTGTGTGCATTTTGGAGTGTTTGCTAAACTGATGTCACGTTTTCTTCTATTTTATTTTTTTGTGTGCCATTACTTTGGAAGCAGTTCACAGCTTTGGAAGCTTGTCTTCATAAATCTGTGCGGCCTTTAAATTATATATTTTTTTTTTTTAAGATTTTTTTAAATTGCATGTATGCAAGGTAGATTTTCATAAGTAATCTAACAGAAATACACCAAATCTTGCCTGGAACCTCATAAAAATTAACTGACAATTAAATGCTATATTATCTGATAAAGAAGTTAATGTAATGACATTTCAGTTATGAGCTGCTACTTGGTTTCCATGATAAGCGGTAAGGAGAAATATGGTGTCTTTTCACTTAACTGCTGTATATCTGTACATTAGTAAATGCTAATTTAACCTACTTGAGATCTGTTCTCATTTATGGACATTCGCACTGGTTATGGGTCTGTCGATTTTGTTGGAACTACTTGGTCCCGGGAGCATCTTTTGCTGATGCTTCCAAAACTCTTAAATAAAAGCAAGCCACTTTCCTATAATGTTGTTATTATTTTTTAAAGGTAATATTTTCATGTTTAAGCAAAATTATTAAAAAAAATAATAATAATAAAAAAAGGCCATGTTTTCCCAGTACCTCCTGCTATTTTTCATTGCATATTTAATTTTTGTGATCTTAGCCCTTCAGGTGCATACAGTGCATGTGAGATCTGAATGTTTAATAGCAAGCGCCGTGTGGTGGAGCCCTATAGATATCGTATATGCGGATGGCAATGCAGAAGAATATGAAAACTTGCTTATGCCCTTATTTTCATCTGACTGCTGGGCCTGCTGTTAATTTTCATGCCTCATATCCCATGTGTTCAATAAAAGCAGTCCTCCTAAAGCACCAATTGCATTTTATCTTTTCTAGAAATAGTTATGTGAATGTAGGGTTTTTTTGTTTGTTTGTTTTAAGATAAAACAGTAACCTCTGACAGTAATTGTTGAGTATATTATCTGTTTAAAAAAGCCTAGGAAGCAAGTCTTTAGTATGTAAGTGTAATTATGCGGAAATAAAATGTCAAAAAAGCGTGTTTTCAAGTTTTAGCTTGCAGTTGACGCATATGGTAGCATAGCAAATGCAGTAGTAGCCACAAGTAATAACATTGTTAACAAACATGAAGATCTGTCAAGATGCACTTGTAAACAAACTAATTTCTCTTGGGAATTTTTTTTTTAATTTTTGGATTTTTCTTTCTTGAATTTTCATTCTTTTTTGTGTGTGTGTGTTTTTTTGTTTTGTTTTGTTTTTTGTTTTGTTTTGTTTTTCTCCAGTACAGATCACATGCAAATGCATTGTTTGCCCTAGAATAAAAACCCACTCAGAGTACATAAATGCAGCTTCATGGTTATCTGAAATTCAAGGAACAGCTCAGTATTATACTTTGTTTTAAAATTCTGATTAGTTGTGCAGTGAATGATTATTGTCTTGTAAGAAAATAAACAGATATTCTTCTCCTTTAGAGTTATCAAGATTCATCCAGCCAGCACATAATGGACAGCAAATGAATAACCTCTTTGTCAGTTGATAGTATGATGCCATTATTAACAACTTTGTCATGTATGAGTGTGTGTTACTTGATTCCCTAGAAAGCTGTCAGAGGCTGCCTTTGAAAAATTACTCTTTGTCTATTATGTGAATACACATTATGAGAAGGCACAGCTCTACCCTGGCAACACATGACTTCATTGCTAGGAGTAATTTTCTGACCATCCAAGCCAATACAAGACAGTCATCTTCTTCATTTTCTTTGTCATTTCTACTTGAGGAGCTTCTGATAGGAGCATGAGTCTGTTAGACTTTATTATTCACTGCTTGCAGTAAAGTAAACTGCTCTGCTATGATGTTCTCTAAACCATGAATGTCTAGGATGCTGCATCACACCTGTCTTCAAAATTTTGTTTTTGAAAATAATTTTCTTTAATTTTATTATCCTTTCCTAGAGGAAGAGGTGGGGGAGGAGGAGGGCGTGAACTATTCAGATTGAAATTCAGCAAGTCTCAGTGTAGAATAGCGTAGGCTTTTAATTAATTTCCCAAGAGCGTGATATTGCAAAGAGGATGACAGAGAAATACTATTAATGGTTCTATTTCTGACTCAGGGGAACATAGCGCTGAACTTACAACATGCAAACAAAATGCTGAATTCTTTTCTTTAGAAAAAGCAACTTTTTGGTAGCTGGATTTTGAGTTTGCTAGAGGCAAGAACCCAGAGAGAAGAGCCCTTTTTATTCCTGCCTTGAGCTTGCTTCTGTATCAAAAAAGTAGATTGACCACATCCTCAGCTGAAGTTTTGTTCATTATGGTGCACTGGTGTTGGCTGTGAGGAGCTGCCCTTGGTTGTCCTGATAGGAGAGAGAAGTAGAGGAGTCTGGGACGTGCAGAGTTGTGTTGGGTATTCTGTTGTGCTTCTATCTTTGCTGCCTGAAGAGATGTAGCTTGGCTCGGTTTACTGTTTTCTGAAAATGGCTGCTTTTCTTCCCCCTGTAACAATAATGTTTGTAATAAAATTAAGTTTGCCAGGATGGTTTTGTCAGATTCATCTAGACCTTGGAATCTCTGAGGTGTTGATTAGGCAGGCTGCTAGAGCAAGCGTGGTTTGTGGTAATGTCTAATCCTAAAAATACTTTGAGAAGAGTCATTTATAACATTAGAAGACTCCAAAGAGGAAAAGCGCAAATATGCTGTAGTTTAGGTCTTCAGCATGGGCTTTTTGACATGATGGTTGCACCATGTACTTTGGTATGCAAATTGAATGCAAGTGATCTGGTAGTGGTGGCATCAGCGTGTTGGTGTGAAAAGAAATGTGTGTGTTTAAAGCAATCACTCCTGTGCTAACATAGTGGTAACACAGTACACAGTACAGGCTTGTAGGAAATTAGTATAAAATGTTCAAGCAGTAGCTCAAACTAGGTGAAGGCTTCAGTATTTTTCTTCTCTTTAAAGTCTCTTGACTGATGTCCTATTATATCCTCACGTATGTGATGACAGAGATTAATAATATGATGCCTCATTGCATACTAACAAGCCCCTAAGAATGTGTTGATAGATACTTTGCAAGTGTGATGCAAATAAAATAGTTCAGTGGGATAAAAGGATATGAGAGTATGCAGGAGGGTGCCAGAGTCAGAAGGAGGAGCTGGAAAAGTAATCTGTTCTGTACAGCTGAGTGGAATTGTAGTGATAAAATGATGCAGAAGTGTAGAGCATGACCAAGCTACAGAGCAAAGAATAGGAAAAAGCTTCATTCCCAGGGATAGTTTGCAATTCATGAACCCAAAATTGAATAATTTCTCTGTGCAGCAGTAAACATGACTGTCAAGTCATCAAAGTGGTGTATTTTCTCATCTTTTCTGAGGAAAGAACATTTGAGACTGAAAATGAAACAAAGCATATTAAACGCACGTGTACAATTCATATGTAGTATGGGATGCTGAATGAGTACTAGAAGACTCTAGTTCAAAAATCCAAGTCTTCAGTGATCTTTAGTTCTCTTCATTTCATATGCTTTGGTTTGCTCATTATTTCACTGTTAGAAGCTGTATTTACTTTTTAATTTTTTTTTTCCCAATTTGTTTCTTTTAACTTTGTTTCAGTGTTTACTCTTTTGCCAGTTCTGATTCCTCTGCTCTCTTCATAGCAGAAATTTAGTAATTCAGAAAACTAGGATACTAGTATTATAGTCTTACTCAATATAATGTGTAGAGTCTATATTTAATAATGCAAGTTTACTGGTTGTTGATGTACAAATTAAGTACTTTAAAGCTAATTTATTACCCAGAATCAGTGGTCTTCTGCTATTTAGAATTGTATAATGCCTCAGCAAATTATCCATCTGTTGATTTAGAAGAAACCAAAAACAGCTAAGTTAAGAGGATACTTTTAAAGACTGTCGAAGAAGGGATGTCTGGTAGACAAGAGCTATGGCTTTTGGTTGGACGCATTCTACTGAAACTAATTTTTCCTTTTTTTTCTTTTTTTTTTTTCACAGTGCCTATTACTAAACATCTCTGTTCTTGATCTTTTATTTCTGTTGGTATAGCTTGTTTGCTTTCTTCTCTTGGGAGGCTTCTGATGTACTGAAGTTTTACTTAGCAGTTTCAGCCTGCTTTGGTGCACTTCCATCAATCTTACATACATTTCTGATCTCAGACAACCTGCCTATTTTCATTATAGACTAGTAAAAATACTCCAGTATACTTGCAGTAATGCTACTGTTGGCTTTTTTTGGTAGCGGAGAGGGATGGTTTGTTCTTTCATATGCAGTAATTGGCAATGACTTGTATGGTCTTAGTTGCAAATATGTAGTTTAGTCACCATGAAGTTAGTCATTGCATTTTGTCATCCAAAGAAACAAAATGCTAAGAAACTTTGACTGGTGATGTGTATTTTGGACACAGAGTATTTGTATCACAGTATGCAATTACTTGCAAGCCCACTCTGCATCCCAGAGATAAGGGAACCCCGAGGCATTTCTAAAGTCTTGTAGCTCCATCCCATCTCCAGACAGGGCAGAATTTTGAAGAGAAGTTTTAACAGATTGAGACTTCTGACTAGACTGTAGTTTACTTTTTTACCTGATAAGTGGGCCTCTTGGTTTGGAAGGAGCTGAGTGTAAGTTGAAAAATCTTCTGGGCTGTTTTAATTTGCTGTAAGGCTCTGCTGTAGCCAATGCAATGAACGTAAATGTGATTTTTACCCCTTTTCCTCTGTTTGTGCTGGATTGGCTGAAAGATTTAGCCTATAATCTACAGATGCCAGAACTTTTGAGCATCTGTTTTGAAGTGAACACAGTTTTGAAAGGACCATTTTCAGTACTGCAAACAGGCCAACACGGTTGGGATATTTTAAGCTAATTTCTGAATGTTTAGTGTGACTCCACAAAACACAGATTGTTAAGTACAATAGCACTACTGAGCAGATCTAGAGACAGATTAAGTCAGCTCTTTTGGTGCTCAGGAGTCATCTGCTAAACAAAGTCAACTGCAAAGATAAAATAGTTGAGTTTGCTTTTCAGTTGTGGAACCAACTATTAAAGAGTTATCAAAACAACATATACATTAGTTAATTTATGAGCAATTAGAAAAGAATTTTCTGAGACTTCAGTTAAAACTTGCAGGCATCTTTCTAATTTCCATTTTTTTTCCTCCAACAAATATTACAGTATAAAACCTGCCTGATACTTGATGTCCTGGCTGGACTGCAGAAGTACATTGCAGGAATTTTGTCCCTGTGGCTGAACTTTAGCAGAACTCTTAGTAGAACATAAACCCCACGAGCATGTGTTCATTTTGCGTCTTTCATTGTCAAAGGGCAGGTGAAATGCCAGTAAACAGTATGGAAGAAGGCGTAATAAGCAATCTGCAGTATTGTTAGCAATAGTCTGCAGGTTTTGATGAAGTGTGGTGAAGTCTCTGTTACTAATTCCCCGCAGTCTGGAACGCAGTTGTATTACTGGAATAAAAGCTGGCACAGAATCTGGTTTGCTTATGACAACACTGACACTGCTTTGATTGTTTTGTTCTTGAAAATATTATGCAGTGAAATGTTACGTTTGTTTTTGCTAAATTTTCATTTTGAGGAAAGAAGAGGAAGGTGGCATATGAGACTGGTGGGCTAGTTTATATGCATGGATTTATTATTGTGTGATTGAAGGTAGCAGTGCTATGATGACAATGACATTCTTTCAACCAAGAGTTCACTGACAACAACAGGAAAGAAAAAACTTGTAATTATGAACTCTTGATCAGGCCAGAAAACTGTCCTTGTTATCTGGAAACTGAGATGTTTTCCACTGACCTTGTGCTTATAGATCTGTCATTACAGTGTCTTAGCACCAATTACAGGGGCTGCTGCAAGTCTTATTCTGCTATTTCTACTACGTGTATTATTATCTTATATCAGTTGTGGTGTAATCCCCTGTCCTCATGCGTCATTTGGTAAACCATGTGATCTATGTTATGTGGATTAATTGAAGGGAGAGGAAGTCCTGTGAATCAGTGGTAATAGACATTAGCAGATTATAATGTTTTATTGGCTCCTCATTACATAGGCTTTGAAATTAGAGGAAGACTTCCTTCCAAAGGCAGGCTGCTGGGAGGGCAGAGAGAGGAGGATCTGCAATTCTTATGAGCTGCCCTACAAAGCTTGCCTCAGGACAGCGTATTTGCTCTTTCATTTCTTTTATGTTCATGAGATACTTTTCTTTCTTAGAATCTGAATCTGCTTAATTCCTTTTTCTGCTGTATTTTACCTTTTGTATCTGCCTTTTGGAATAGTTTGAATGTCAAATTTTTAAAGGTAAGACAATGAGAGCCTGGTTCTAATTCTGGTAAAAGTCTTGCTGTCGGAGGATACTGGAAGAAAGGAAATAGTGTAAAAGAATAATTACACACTGACGTGTATCTTAATATCCCTTTGCTGTAATTGTCATTTTAATTAGAGATGGCATTTTAATTGGCTATTTTACCAGTTAAGCTTGGTTATTAGCATTAGCTATTTCGTTCATTATTGGTAATTCATCTATGCAATCTCCATACTAGATGTTCTCTAATGGTATTTTTTGACTGCTTAGAAAAATCTTTTTCTGTTGCTCTTCCAGTGCGCTTTCTGGTGCATGTGCTAATGTCTGCAGTGCTTACCATTTACATAAATTGACATGGTGTAACTAAAATCACAGATGAATAAGAAAAATGTCTGGACAGCAAAAAACTGTAAATTAGTTATCATTACTGGTATGTTGAGGCTTTTAAACGCAAACCAGCTTTTTAGTATTATTTACAGCCTGCGTGTCAGGGGTTGTTTTATCTTGGATTCTTTCAGAAATTTTCAGCACAATCTTATTCTACATTACGAAGAAAAGGCACAGAGATGGAACAGAAGCGTGAAAAGTGTGCACATTGTAGGGGTTCATAAAACAGATTTTCTTCTCTTTGAAAAAGCAGCGTTGGATTCAGTAGGAAAACTAGAATCAAAGAAGCCCATCGGGGGCCATGGATAAGGCTTTGAAAATCGAAGTTTAAGACAATTTACTCTAACCAGCTTTAGGCAATTTATCGCTATATTTTGCTCTTTAAGAAGCTGTCACGTTGTGCCACAGAGGATAGAAGTGTGGGTGAAATGATTGTTTCTGTTCCTGAAATGCTTCTTAGGAGTCTTTTGAGTGTTAATTAATATTAGCCTCTTGAAAATTGCCTGGTGAAAAGCACTGTAGAAATAGAATGTATGGGGAAAAGGTATTGTGAAAATAGCAAGCTGTTTTTAAATGTTTGTGCAAGAGAAATTAGGACTCATCTGAGGTGCCAGATTGACAGCACTGTCTGATCTGTTCCCCACAGAACATATGCACCGTGGGCAGTAGCAAGTCATCCTGTCAGTGCTTCTGCCCTGTCCTAGATGGATGGCCTCCAGCTTGAAGCTTGCCTCTTGGCTCTGCTAAGGCTGCTGGCGCATACCTGCTTCTGCTATGGAAGCCTTTTGATGCAGGTGGTTGCCTGCTGTGAACAGGATGGCGACTATCTTTCTCCATTTCATTTTTTATTTGTACTAAGGACGAACATGGTGATCTTTTTAAAAATTGCTGTTGAGCTGGACAAGGCATTTGTTAAAGGAAAGAAAGAGCCCACTAATGAAGGTGATGAAATGGGAACTTGATGGTCACCATCAGAAATTCTTTCAACCCTCCATGTGGAGATTAAAAAACAAAATAAAATCGTGTTCCCCTAAGCACAAATGGCTGCTAAGATGGTTCTTAGCCTGATTACAAAATCTGGAACAGAAAGTAGTTTGCTTCTAAAAACACTGTTTTTGTTTTGTTCTTGAAAATATTATGTAAAGAAATGTCACTACATAATGGAAACAATTTTGGATCATACATTATAATGTGTCCTTCCATTTTGACTTTGTTATGCCACTAACATCTGTGACAGACTACAAATATAAGCTTTGCTTGTTGCTGCTATCATTGTAAGGCAGCCATAAAAATGGGCTATTTTTATTCATTCCAACTCATTTCATAAAGGAGGAAGGAGGAAAAGAAATGGTGGAAAAGAATTAGGTATGACACCTTTTCCCTTCACTCTTATAAAAGAATAAGCATGTTAGGAATAAACAAGTGTGTTCATATTACAGAGGTGACCAATAGACCAAAGCCCTACCAGTTTAATCTATTTTTTTAAAAATTGCTATTAACCTGATTTTTTATTATTATTATTTTTTTAGTTTAAACTTGTGAGTACTAGTTACTTCTGTGGCTTACAAGGAGAAAGCCTGATATTGTTGTCGGTGATGTTTGGTTGGTGTATTAGGTAAAGTAAAAGCAGCAGCTCAGGTATTGATGTTCGCTCGAGTGTCCAGCACTACACTGGAATAGAGTTAATAGCATCTACACTGTAGAGTTAATAGCATCTTATGCAGTATAGCTAAGCCTTGAGCAAATTAATGCTGATCTTCCAGCAATAAAAATCAGTTTCTCCTGACTGTAAATACTGGACTGTAGTTTGAACTGATTCCTGGTGCTGAGCTTCACAGAAATATATAGCTGAGCTGTTGGAGGCTGGTTTTTTTTTTGTTTGTTTGTTTGTTTTTGTTTTTTTTTGTGTGCGTGTGTGTGAATATTTGTTTACAGCCTAGTGGAGTGTGTCTTACTGCTTTTGAGCTTGCTTACCTGTTTCTTAAGCTTTTATGAGGCACATAGCCTTTTGCTTGCTTCAGTTATGTTAACCGACCAAGTCATGAATTTTTATGATGATACCTGTGCAAAATACCATGTTGTGTGTGTGAATGCATAGCTACTGTGTTAGGCTATCTTACTTTCTGCTCTTATTTTGGAGAAAACTCATTTAAATCCTTCTGTAACCCCAAATATTTAATAGCTTTCCCTCATGCTTTTTATTTTCATACTCGAGGGTTCAAAATTAGAGACCCACCTACTGGGGGCTGTGTGTGCTAAATATTCTTGCAGCAAGCTGATGGCCATCCTCATCTGGCAGGATGATGCCTTACATTCCCCTCCACTGCAGGGGGCTGCCTTGGCAGCTCCCCACCACCTGCTGAGAAAAGGCCAGACTTGGCTCTCCATACAGCAGTATGGGGAATTAGGCAGAGGGCTGCCAGGCTCGTGAAGGCAAACACGCTTGAATTAAACAGAGATGCTCTTGATTTGTATTGCTAGGAAATAGGAGAGAGGTTTCTGCGCGTGAATTGCAGTATCTGAGCAAGCTTGGTAGGCTGCATGGTAATACTTGTCCCTGATGACAGCAGGCATCTAACACTGCCGTGGGTTTAACGCTCTCAGGCAGCTCACTTTCTTCCTGGTATTGGTTTCTGGGAAGGATGAGCTGTCACCACTCTTGATGTGTGTAGAGAACAGAGGTCTCCTGAGATAAGGTTGTTCATTATGCTTCCTGAAGAACCATTAAATTTCAATCAGTGCAATGTGATCCACTCCTTGGGTAGGGTAGAGGCATTGTTTTCTGAGCCTTTTCTTCTAACCTCCACCTCTGTGATATATATATATATTTTAAATCCACAATTGGCAAGAATGCAGAAATATGTAAGTAGTAATAGCATAGCATTTTCGTGCAGAATCTCACAGTGAAAGATGAAACAAATTAAGCATTTTTACTGCGTTATCTGGTATGTATAAGCCTTTATAAAATGAGGCATCGTTCATATTTTGCTGCTTTAGGTATAACTTTGTTGAATTTTGGATGCAGTGGTCTGTTTTAAAGAATACATTAATATTGTGGCAGTATTTCAAAGTGTTATTAGTATTATATGATAATAAATGTGACAATATTTTGGTTGACATTGTTTAGCCTGATTGATCTTAATAATTAAAAGAAAGTTGGTTTTAGTGATGCAAAAGCAATTGAAGTAAATTTAAACATTAAGATACTTTATCTCAGTGCATGCTATATTATAGTAGTCATCTGATTTATGAGTTCGTCTGAAAAACTGTGGAGCATTGTTGTACATGATAATATTGTGAGTATATTGGCTATATTTTTAAATGAAATAATATTTTTGGCATTACTTATTTGTTCTTAGGTATTCCTGGCTGTAGAAAAATAAAAGAATTGGGTATGTTTTTAGTGGGGGGGACTTCTGTGTTTGTAGATAATTGTGTAATGCAATTAATTGCAGAAAGTTCTTTAGGTAGTTAATGTTTCTTTAATAAATTTTGCAGTACATTTTACAGGATTGTTTCAATCTTTTTTTGCCACTCTGAGCAGCTGGTGAACAAATTAATTAAACATGTGTTTATAATTTCAGAAACCAGATTTTCTTAAAATACATACTCAGCCCAGCTGCTAATCTCTTTTTGGGCTATTTCACACGTGCTTTGTGATTAACAGTGTTGCTAATAGCAAATTCAGACTATTCTACAGAAGACATGCAGATATTATCCAGCTTAACACTGTTCACAGCCCTTATTAGACTCTGAATGGTTGTTTGATCATGTGAAGAAATTGTCCTTCTTTTGTCAGTGCAATCTCTGGTGCTCACATTTGTTTATCTTTTGAATGATACATGTCATCTCTGATGATTGCTAGTCATCTCTGAGAGACTGACAATATTTAGATGTAAATTCATTGATGCAGCAGTGTACATTTGTGGTCTCATTCAGGAGCATGTTTGTGACATAAGTCACGTTTTAATAATTGGGAGGGCAAATTTTATGTCAGCTGTCTCAACAGAGAAAATATAAATTATTTGCATTGTTAATTACATGTTTCCCTTTTTTATTTAATTATGGCATGTTCCATACATGCAAAGCTAATTTTCTGGCATTTTTCAAAGAGCTAGGAAGTGTTTGCACAAAAGAGAGAAATATATCTACTGGCATTTTGAGCTTTCAGACTGGGTGAGTTTGAGATCAGTGTTATGTATGTAGCCATTGTGGTGCTAAAAGTGAAAGGAAATTTATTGGTATTGTTCTCACAGTTCAGCCTCGAGGAGAGGCTAAGGTACTATCTGCGGCTCTGCACATTTTAGTGCTTATATTTTGTAATGTTTCTTAGGCTTAGGGCTAAACTGTAGTAATTTGGCAATATGAATCTTCTATGATTCAGAGAAAGGCTGTTATACTTTTAAGGAAATATTAAAGCGTTATTCCTAGAGTGCTGAAAATTACCAAAGCCAATGGAGATGCTGGAGTTGCCAGGCTATAGACTGTATAAATGTATTCTTTGAATCTAAAGTGATGTCCAGATCTTAATCAGACTTGTGTTGTCTTGGCTTTATGGGCCAGCTAAACTTATCATTATTGTCATGGAGGTCTTCAATACTCCTTTTCAACAGGGTGAATTTCAGCCAAAAACAATCCTGCGTGAAAATAGAAATAGTTGCACTAGCAAGGCAGGAAACAATGTTCTTTTCACAGTACTTTTAGCTTTTAAGAAAAAAAAAACACCAAGCATATTTTTCAAGTCTGGCTGTATCCTTTTTGGGGACAAGAATAACGGAAAGTAATACTTTATAAATAATCCATCCTGTAGTGAAGTTGGATGAAGATGGATGAACAACCAGTGGCAATTCAGTGTTACAGCTCTACTTTCAGGCTCTGAACAAAATCTGTAGTTTTACACGCTAGCAGAATGTTAAAAAGTGCTTAGAAATTGGAAAGAAAAGGGAGTACAAAGGCAGCATAATGTATATAGTAAACAGCAGAAGATATTACAAGGGATATAATAACATTACAAACAGTTCTTTAAGCTTCTGTAATCTCATTGTGTGGCAATGAATCTCAGAACATTCTAACAGGATATGTCTTAGGGGACAGCTTGTAGCTAGATCTGCCTTAGGAATGGTGTCTGCACAACTGAATTCATGGGATTGATGCAGTTAATGCTGCTTTTCAGGACAGGTAACTTGTGTGTGGCACGAAAGAAAAGATCTTCTCAGTGCCATTTTACAGAGATAGGAAAACCTAAGGTGACCAGAAAAAAGCCGTCAAAAATTGCTCTGCTTGTTAAGAGGCAAAACAGCTCAAAAGTAATCCCAAAAGCCTAAAGAAAACAGTGAAAGCCCTATTTTTTATTTTTATTTTTCACCTTTTCAAAAATCATCATTAATTGTAGTATCATACAATATGTGAACCAAAAACAAAAACGGCAGGATAGGAGTATGTAAGAGTTTTTGCTTTCTATAGGAAAAAAGGAATCGCATTCTTTTGAGATTCTTGAGAGACTGTTTTCTGTGTCAAAAGTCAGCTCTTAAAGAAGATGGGTGATAAAACTTGGTGAAAGGATTGCTATAGGCAATTTTGCTGTGAAAGGAGCAGTTTTGTAGTTCCCCCGAGTAGGAGCAACTTGCTGGAGCAACTAAAATCCTCACCTGTGACAAATCAGTAGGGATCAGATGTTCCTGCAGTCAGAGACCCTGCTCTCCACTTGCAGTTAAGAGTTACAAAGAGCTGATAGATTACTCATTTGGAATTATTTGGTGGGACTTCGTTGGGTGTATTATTGGGTTTAGGCTTTTTTTTTTTGTCTTCCTTTTGTACAACTTTCTAACCTTGTGCTTAGTTTGAATTTATAAACTTCATGTCTTCTGTCATTTAGAAAGTGTAATCTCATGCAAGAGATTCCACTCACCTGACTTCAAACATCAGTCCTTAAAGATATTTCTGCAGTCAGTACTAAGAGATAGGAATGTTTTGGTACCAATTCATCTGAGCTATTTTGAGTGTGAGGAATTACGTTCTCAAAATGCCTGTTTGTTCCCTCAAACTACAGAGACAGCACTGAGTGACAGGACCTGTGTGTGTTCAAATGAATCCCACCCAAAATGGTCTTGCAGACTCTGAGTACTTTCTTTTTCCTGTTTATAAGCAGAACACGACTCGTACTTTGACTACCTTACTCTCTTGAGACTTATTTTCGGATATTTGGGGGTGGAGGTGTGCTTTGTTCTATGCATCCTTTTGATAGCAACAAACACCTAACATGTAGTTGGTGGTAATCACATGACAGGCAGTTATTTAAAAAAAGAAAAAAAAAAAAGGGATTATTTCTTATGCATTATCTTAGATTCTTTGTAGTTCTAGATTTTCAGAGAAGCCTTGGAATGTGTGTATACTCCTGTGTTCCTGGTCCCATGTTACCTTCAGTTAAATCCCTTTTAAAGTAACCTTTGTATGGACTTCTACCTTTTCAGGTGCTCAGATACATTTGACAAAGTGCTCTGACATACTGAAGTGCAGTTGTGTATTTGGTGTTCTCAATTTGTTTATATATTCATGTTTAACAGAAGAAACTTGAACATGGATGTAGTCTAAAACTGTGAGAAGACACTCCATGTATTTTTACATATTGATTAATTGCCTGTATTTGTGAAGAGTCATACAGGATGCCTGAAGAATGTGAAATTCATGTAAATGTAAAGCATACCTCTATATGCCTAGCTTTTAAGAAACTTCCTAGAGCATTCAGATTTATTGGACTGTTTAATATTCTCCTGTGAAGAACACCTTGAGCTTGTCACTTGGGAATTTAAAGTAATGTCAGAATAAAGCATTGGAATATAGACTGTCAAATTCTATTCTGTACTGGGAGATCAGGAAGCTGACTTACCTAGATGAAGCTAGGTATGAACCTAGGATGTAAAAATGTGCTGTAACTGCAGCTCTGGAGAATGTCCTCACCCAGGGCCTCTGGCAGACAGCACCAGGGGAAAAGTGAGGTCTTGAGGGAGGTACCAGGGGAAACCAAACAATCTCTTCCAGATTGGATTAAAAGGAGGTTGTGGTTCTATGATTTTTGAAGATAAATAAAATTCTGCTATTAGGGGTCATCTTTTTACTTTATAATTAACATACACCAGCTACTGCAGCTTTATATGTATAATAACTTGAATATCTTTCTATAAGTATATATATTTATATTTCCTTTTGCATCCCTCCTTCCCTGTGCCTCCCCCTCGCCCCCAACATCTCTCTCCCCTGCTCAGCTGTCTTTCTCTTCTGCCACTTCTAGGAGCTGTTTGTTGTTTCAGTCACATATTTGTTTGAATCAGACCAATTGATTGTGAGACTAGTTTGGCCATGTCTGGAATACTGAAATACAGGCTTAGTGGAGCATGGCTTACAATCTTTAGTCAGCACCTATATTTATATTCTTGGGGGTAAGCATCAAGTTCCCAAGGAAAGGCTGCTACTAAACAAATATTGAACAAACAAATTATCCACTTTTGAAGTACCCGTGAAATTATTAGAGGCATGCTCTACAAAGATAGGTGTGCTTTTTTGCTCTATCACTTGCAACAGGCATAAAGTTAAAGATGTTCTGAAGAAGCAGATAGCTTTGATCCGGTGAAGTTATTTAGCAAGTCATGGTAGGCCAAGAGAGGTTGTGTGGCTTAATAGTAATATTAAGATTTAAGGATTTAGGTTTATCAAATTTGGAAGCATGTATTCTCATTTTCAGTAAGGTGGGGAAGTAAACCTTTGCATGTAGCTGGAGAACTTTCAGTAGGGTATTGCTGTGTGTGAGTATATAAATTGCTCAGAACTTGAATATATGTAAATCTTTCTCCTGTTTCTTTTACTTGTGACCTAAGAATCAGAGAGAACACGCTTCCTGTTGGACAATATTGCCATTCATGGAGTGGTAGCAAAATTTTGAAGAATGTGAAGTATCAAGAAATGCCAGATGTGTTAATCTCTATAAACCTGCCATCTAGGTATTTCCCAAAGCATACTGCCTTTTTCTTCCTGCAAATTTTGTAAAGTGGGCAAAAATAAATATTTAGTAATTTGCTTGGGATTTCTGGTGTCTTAGCAACATAATTAGAGATGACTAGAAGTCCCAGGAGAATGGCCACTGATCATGCACACATCTTCTGCATCTTTTTTCAGCATGCAAATCAAAATCTAAAAGCAACAGAAGGGAAGGTGTAATCGCTCCCTAAGAAACGAAATTTCAAAGGTATGCTGGTCCTACTATTTTCTATTAGCCTTTCTCTTTCTCATGAATCTCAAATTTTTCTATTTCATGAGCTGAAACATTCTCTTTCTGTGGGGAAATACGTATAAGCATGCAATTATTTGTAATTTTGGATTAAATTGCATTTTCTTGCTTACTTTCCACAATATGCCTAGAGTATGCTTCCTGTCTTCTATTTCCGACTCACTGCTGTCTTTTCTTATTTCCCAATTAGACTGCTGGTAGGTTCTTTCTTTTTCAAGGAAGCTCTTTTGTGGTACCTGTGGAGTTATAATTAATAATACAAATATCACAGAATTGTTGGGGTTAGAAGGGATGTCTGGAGGTCATGTAATCCAATCCCCTCCTAGAGCAGGTTCCCTGCAGTAGGGTTACACAAAAAAAACATCCAGGCGAGTTTTGAATTATCTACAGAGAAGGAGACTCCACAGCCTCTCTGGGCAACTTGTGCCAGTGCTCTGTCACTCTTATAGTAAGAAAGTTTTTCCTCATGTTCATATGGAGCACATATTCCAGTTTGTGCCCATTGCCTCTTATTTTGTTGCTGGAACTTTTGAAAAGTGCCTGGTCTCTTCCACTTGACTCTCACCTATGAGATATTTATAAGCATTGATGACATACCTCCCTTCCCCCAGATCTTTTCAGGCTGAACTGTCTCAGCTCTCTCAGCTTTTCCTCATAAAAGAGATGCTCCAGGCATCTAATCATCTCTGTAGTCCTCTGCTGGACTCTCTAGAATGCCTGTCTTACTTGAACTGTGGAGCCCAGAGCTGAGCACAGAACCCCAGATGTGTCTTCACCAGAGCAGAGTAGAGAAAGAGGAACACCTTAATAGACTTTCTGGCCAGGCTCTATTTAATGTACTCCAGGTTACCATTGGTCTTCTTGGCCACAAGAGCACACTGCTGGCTCGTGGCCAACCTGTTGTTGCACCAGAATACCTAGCTCTTTTCTAGCAGATCAGCCTCTAATCTGTGCTGATGGCATGCAATTATTTCCCCCCAGGTGCAGGACTCTACAGTTGCCCCTGTTGAACTTCCTAAGGTTCCTCTCTGCCCACCTCTTCAGTCTGTCCAGGTCTCATGAATGGCAGCACAGACTTCTGGTGTGTCAGCTACTCTTTCCAGCTTTGAATAATCAGCAAACTTGCTGAGGGTGCATTCTATTCCTTTATCGAGGTCATTTATGAAGATGTTAAACAAAACTGGACCCAGTACCAACTTCTGTGAAGCTCCCCTAGTTACAGGGCTTCAATTAGACTCCATGTCTCTGATCAGAACCCTCTGAGCTCTGCCAGTCAGCCACCTCACTGCACCCTCATCTGTCCCACACTTCCTAGTTTTAACTATGAAGATGTTACAGAAGACAGTGTCAGAGGCCTTGCTAAAGTCAAGCTACGTCACCGGTCTCCTCTCACCTATGCAGCTGATCATGACATCACAGAAGGCTGATGAATATTCCTTATTCCTGCTAACTCACAGATATTATGCAGAAGTTAAACCACCCTTTTTATGTGAGGAGACATTTTTTATTTTAATGATACAGAGAAGCATTCAAAACAAATGTGGACAGAAATGCATAAATATCCCACTGAAAATAGACAGTATACATAAGTAACTGAAATAACTGTTCCAGTTGGAATTTGGCTAGTGCAGCACCTCTACAGAAGTGCTGTAAGATGCGCACTGGAGCATAGATGTTTTATATATCACAGAAAATGGTTACTTTAGCATCAGGACAGTGCTTGATAGGATAACCAAATTTTATTCAGGTCGGATGCTCACTCGTGTCCTGGCAGAGTGCTGCACATATAACAGAATTGTCATCTCAGGTGAAATCTGTAGGAGATCATAAAAACTGGAGCAAAATCTCAAAAATATGCCTTGTGTTTCTTTCTCTCTGATGATCAGTGGACGAAGAATTGGTTGATGGAAGGGTAAGACATTCCTGTCTGATACTGATTCCAAATCTGAAAATTCATACATAACAGCAGCTCTAACTTGTCTGCATAGCCTTAATGCTGTTTGATGGAGTTTGCTATGAAAGATAAAAAGGATTTGAGCAATCCAAAATAAACTAATTTGACTATTGTTACAAAACTGTTATCAAATCCAAGTCAACTCCAATCTGGAATGAGTCTGCAACTGTTGCATGCAAAAATAAGGAAAAATAAGACAAGTATAATTTATAGCAAATGTTTTTGAGAATATTGGAATCTGTAATGTCTCCAGATATTGCTAAAGGATATTCTCTATTTATTTATTCATTTATTGATTATTTAACTGTACTAGCCGAATCACTATCTGAACCAGTGTTAACTCATGTAGTCATTCTGAAGTAGAAGTAATGAGCTTCCTTCTTTGCAGAACAGCATTGCAGGAATGTAACTATGAGATTCCTCTTCTAATTCTTCATTTTTAAAAAATCTGTTTAGCATGGAGAAATGTGAGAACTACATAGTTTATCTTGAATTGTTTAGAGCCAGGAACAATGCAAGCAATTATTATTTTGTATTTGCTGATAATGCAGTGGCACTGCTGTTGCATTTGGTGTTGAAGAGAGTTGTGTCTTATGAAGAAACACAGAGGATAGAATGATGCTGCTTACCAAAAAAAAAAAATATGTCACTCTCACATACATTTAACAGAGGAAGTTAAGTATCATCTCTGGACTTGTCCTTATGTGGTTCCTTTTCATCTGAGTGAACAGGATTGCATTGATTGGTAAGGGCTGCATACACTATGGCTTTTTGTACTGCTGTGAATCAGTATATTTGGACCTGTTTTACTGCTGTTGGAACCAGAAGTAATTTTGTATCAGAAAAAAATAAATTTGTAGGCAGGCCTCACTGCTTAGAGATATTTTTTTGGCTCACCAGCTGCCTTCCTAGACGGCTTTTATCTGGTGCAGACAAGCCTTTCCATGGCACTTTTATCATTCATGTTTACAGAGAACAGAGTCTGGCTTTTCATTCTGAATGCTGGCTAAATGCAGGGTTCTTTGGCGTTGCTCTCCGATTCTCCGAGAATTAACATAATGGTTGTCTCCTGATAACTCTTTGTGTGCCTGATCTCTGTACTTGCATTTAGACTCACGCAGACTTCCTAAATGCTTTGTCCCTTTGGGAAAAGCCCAACAGGAACATTAAGGTGCTTTCATTATCAGAGGTAAGTTCTTTGAGGCTGCTGTGAAGCTACTGCTATTAATAGGGCCATATTTAGATGCTGTGTTGCCTAGATAGAAGCACGTCAAAGATGGAAGTTGCATCTCTGGTGTACCTGAACTGCATGTCTGAAGCGCAGACTTTTACAGATCTTTGCATAATTTTGTACCATAACCTTAAAGAACAGGCTAGAGGACACTGGTGCAGAGGACTTCCTGCATGAGATTGTGCTCATCTCATGAGAGTCACAGAATCATAATGCTCTGACTTGTGTGCTCCCAGCCTTTCTGCCAAGCTGCCAAGCATGGCAGTGGTGATGGGCAGAAACTGTGCCCGGCATGTATCTTGCATTCCCTCTAGCTCTGTACTGAGATTTAAAGCTGATATTTGCCCTTGCACCTGAATTAGCTACTGTCGTATTTGAAAGATACTGACAGGTAAAATGTTTGATTTCTGCTCTATCCCAGCCTCTGACTTTTGCATTTAAGTGAAAGATCCTGAGTATGATGAGTGGATACACCTCTCTTTGCTGGAGCCTCCCTCAACTTGCAAACTGCATGCTCACATAAACTTCGCTTAGGATTTCCATAATGGGTGTTCATCTGTGTCTACTGCCTAACCTGAAGACTCCCCACTCCTAACACAATCCCTGTGCTTCTCTAAATAGCTGTGCTGCTCATCAAGACCTCAGTTCATTTTCTGATTGGAAAGGAACAAGAAAAATGGAAAAAAAAAAATAATCCAACCTCAAAAAGCAAAAGCAAACCACTACACAGCATGTTCATTGAGGACCAGCAACATTAATAGCTGCATGTAAGATATTTGATAACAAGTTGTTAACAGAGAAAATGGACATGGCTTCCCTCTAAAATGTCCATGGCCCTTTCTATTAGCATACCCAGACAATAATTATAATAATTTCTATATCAATATATGTAGAAATGATTTAATAAAAACATAGCTATCAAATGCTCTTAAGGATAAATCCTGATCAGTGCAGTTGATAATGCTCAGTGTGCAGCTCTGTAAGCGTATTCTATACACAAACAAGGAAAATAGAAAAAAAACATGAAATATGGTCACAATTTCTTACCTGGACCTCGCTCAAGATCACTGCAATGTAAATTTAATGGCATAGCAAAATTTGAAAATGTCCATGTAGGGATTACAGTAATATCATGGAAAGGGAATAATCTCTGGTGGCTTCAGTATCTATCCATGCCAATAATGACTACAACAAAACTGTTTTGTGGTGTGTGATTTGCTACCTAGCCATCAGAACTCACCTCAGGAAGTCAGGGGTTTTTAATACACCTGAAGACCCAACCGATTTAAAATTTTCAAGAGCTGCCTGTGTTGATAATAAGAATATGGAAGGAACAGCTCAGGCTATAGCTTGGAAAATTATCTAGGGATTTCCCCAGTAATCTGTGAATAACGTACGGCTCATTGTGAAGTAAAACAAGTTTTTCCAGGCATGTTTCATCTAAATTGTATCTAACTGAATTAAAGCATGTAATGGATGTATCTAAACCAGAAGCTTAATCAGTCTGAGTTCCTCACATAGCATGTTTCTAAGAGGAGTAATTCAGTGACCCACAGTCAGAAACGCTTTTAAATACTTCCCTTATTGTGCTTTTTAATGAGTCCAGGCCTGTGCCTCACTCAGACAGTTCACTCCCTCACTTTAGGCCTCTGTTTGCAGTGCTACATGCTTATTCTGCCAGATTATTTTATTAAGAATATTTGCAAATGATTAGAGGTTCTCACTGAATGACTGTTACGTGTCTGTCAAGGGAATAGCATTACTAGAAAACTCTTATTCTTCTTGTCTTCTGTATTTGTAGATGACTTGTGATCTTTTCTATCTAGCTTGTGATCTGTAGGGTTTCTAGGACTCTGGATATTTTATTCCGTAACTGTGTTAAGTATTAATGTAAAATGATAAATAATAAATTTTGTGCCAATGTAACAAAAACAAAAACAAAAACAGAACAACCAAACTTGCTAGCCAAGAGCATTTAATTATAGCTGTTTATTTTGAAAAGAGGGTAGACCACTGAACAATATGCTGAATGGAATAAGGAAGAATTGCCATCCTGTGCTTTGCATGTTAAAAGTAATGAGGGCAGTCCAAACAAAGTTATTTGCATTCTATCCAACTTTGGCTTGAAAACACTATACAGTTCCACAGAATAGCTTAATTGCCTAGTATAGCATAATTGCCAGGCATGGGGAGTAATATAATTGAAGTCTGGCCATGCAGTGAACCAGAGAAATGCTCATTTTTAACAGCTTGGCTTTGACTTATCTGAGCTTTGGAACTGTTGCAGTTATAAATCCACATATTGGTGGCTGCAGTGGTGCTTTGTGTTTCATATTCCTGCATATTGATATTAATGGATGTGGGGATTTTGTGTGTCTCCAAAACTACACGGGGGGTGGGAATGGGGGGCTATGCCTGTGAGTGGTCAGTTCCCTTGTTCTGTCCTAGAGTGCTGCGCTCTCCCTGTGCCTTGATTTCAGCACCTGGTCTAGAGGAAGGTGTCCCTGCCTATAGCAGGGGGGTGATCTTAAACGTCCCTTCCAACGCAAACCATTCTGTGATTATATAACTTCTATTGCAAATACAGAAGATTGGTTCAGATCTTCCTAGAAACTCTGTCAGACTTGGTCGTCAACTTCTTATTTAGGCTCCTTGGGGGGAAGAAATCATAGGTTCCCAAATATGGATTTCTTTCTCTGGAAGCAAAGTCCAGCCATCGAGTTTACAGTTTTTGCCCTGAGTATAAATCAATTACAGTGGAGTAACACTTGCAACTTAGGTCCAATTAAAAGGCAGTTTAAGCTGGTAGTAATACCAGCAATGACTGCACTGAGTTTTAGGTTTATTTACTTTGTTAAGAGAAAATCACCTTTTCCATGACTTTTTATTGTAGATAGATTACATGACCTAGTGTGTATTATTCAATCCCCTGTCTACACATTTCTTATTCTGCATGCGATAGTGAGGGCATATTGTGAGCTTTATGCCATTCAAAATGAATTGAAATGGCATTCAAGTTAATTTCTGAGTGGACCTCATCTACTCATTTAGTTGAGTTCAACAGTTGGCTTTCAAATGCACTGAAGGCATGAATACTCTATTATTTTACAATTTGAAAATGACAGAAAAGGTACTTCAGTGCTTTCACTATTCACTACTGTTACTAATAGAACTTTCTGGCAGCCATTTCTTGTTTGTAGTGACTTCCTCCCTTCACCCTCCCCCTTCATTGCAGACTTCAAGAGAAATTGAGGGAGGAGTTTTTGTCCTACTTTTTTATTTTTTATTTTTTATTTTTATTTTTAAAGCTTTCATATGGGCTTGGACTTCATATTTTGACTGCAGATGTTCCATGTTTGACTCTGTCAGTTTTGTACTGGATATTGCTTTACTGCTTTCTGAAGGAACTAAGTAAACGTCAGATTACAATGGTGTAAAATTTTCATCAGTACTGTCTGTAGTCAAATAGTGTTTGCTTTTCTCTTTCTTTGAACTTTTCTTTTGTCCATAATTGAAATTCACTCTCTTCACAGTGAATATTCTGTATGCCATCTGTAATGTGGAGGGTGGAGGGGGTCAAATGGGATCATATTTAAATTCAGCCTACCAGTTATTAAATCAGAAAACAGTATTATTTTTTTCAAAAAAGCAAACAACAGCAAAAAAAAAACCCCAAACCCTCATACCTGGGAAGGACAGGCATCTACAAAAGTGATAGCAAATTGCAAATTAACCTTATACTTTTTTTTTTTTATTTTAAAACCCTCAACAGGTTCACAGTCAGAATGTAACCTTACATAAAATGGAAACCTGTGAAGAAAGTCACAGATAGCAGCTGTGGATAGTAGTGGAAGAATATTTATCTTCTCAAGCATCAGATTTTTAAAACGCTATGGTGATTTGGAAAGTCCCAAGAGTGAACTGTGAAGTTTTCCTCAGCTCGTTCAATGGATTTCTTTGGCATTTCTACAAATCATTGATGTCCAGAGATGATGTGTGATGGAAAAAACACCCTGCCTGTGCATTCATAGCCCCTGTTTTTTTGGATTAGTTTGCTGCATTGCTGAACCAATTTTGTTTTGAGGGCAAGGAGTGAATGTGATGGATTTATCTTCAGAGATGAGCAAACATGGAAGGAATCCAGTAAGTCACAAACTAGAAGATCAAAAAAAGGTAAGGTTATTTTAGCACGTACTTAATTATATTTTAATGGATTGCAAACTCTTTTAATATTAAAACTGAAAATCAGTGTGCTTTCATGGAAAAGGTAGTCTGCCATCATTCAACCAGCAGTGAACTGCCTTGAGGGACTGAGTTTCTGCATTGTCTAATAATTTTGTTTCTAATACTGCCCGATTGCTTGGTGATTTGTGTTAACAGCTCCCCGAATTTGACTGGAAAATCGTTTGGCAAAAGTGTTACTTCATTGCTATCAGTGCTTCCTTCATGTCAGGGGCCTGCTGAAGCAAGAGGCTGAGGTCTGAGAGGTCTTTGTACTTAACATGTATGAATAGACCCTTTTTGTTGCATCCTACCAATAGCTCTATGTAATTTGGTTTTATGATAATTAATTGTTGCTATTCAAGTTTCATCCTTCGGTAACCAAAGCAATTAACACATGTAAATTCACAATTCCACACTATGGAAAATTCTTTCGTACATCCCACTTCTGTAACAGACTGTCCCAAAAGAATCACCTTCCTGGTTCATCTGTTTTACTCAGACTGTGGTATGGAGGTTGTTTTGTTTTGTTTTGTTTTTCCTACTGATTATTCCATACACTTTATTTGATGCTTTTTAACATGTTCAGGTCTTTCTTCTGCTTTCGCACCCAGTGGCAAACCTGCCAAGGGCTCATTCTAGTGTAGCATTTTGCAGCTGTTGTGCACTTAACTGTGGGCCTTACAATGAGTGTCCTCTTTGAATTATTGCATAGGCTCAGGGAGTCTGTTAACAACCAAATCATGAATTAAAATGCAGATTCTGTACTCTGTTATTACACATTATTAGAATAAGTGCTTCTGTTTTTTATTTGTTTGGTTTTTAATTTTTGGTATGGAGCCACTGACTAGTGTTTCAAATCCTTTCAATCTTGTCCGGGAAAAAATACAAATGAGGGGAACTTATGGGCACATAATGAAACTTTTTAAGTCCCATAAAAGCTAATATTTGGATTTCGTACCTCTGAAATTAGTGTATATTAATCTAAATTATTTAGTCACAGCTGATTTTGAAGTCACAGACATTTGGAAGTGCGCAGAATTTCTGGGAATGCGCCACGATAACACGTGATGAAATTATTGAGAAGATATTTTCAGACATGAGCAGGATCTTTGTAATGGAAAAGATACAGAAGACAGAAGATAGCTGGCTGAGAGCATGGGACTTTCTCCATGTCCCATTTCCCACCCTTTTGCTGCATAAAGGAAAAGCTGAGAAGTGTTAGGGTAATCTCAACATCCGTTGAACTGTTTTCTGAACCATTTCTGAACCATTATTATCCGATATGGAATTGACTGTGCTCTAAGGTGATGGTTTTCTTTTTCCCTCCCCCCTTTTTTTTTTCTTTTCAAAGGGGATTTTGCAGATTCACTTATAGAGGCTGACACTTCAGATTGCTTAGGAGTAGAAAGATTGTTTCAAAGAGGTTCTGTTGCACCTTGAGGTCAAATTTGTCTTTGAGTGAGCTGGAGGATATTTTATCCTGCTGTAGAACTATGATTTGCTGAAGACACTGCAACTTTTAAAAATCTTTGTTCCTGTGTCGTGGTTGATGCTGAAGAATTGAATGTTATGATAACAAACAGTAGTCTGGTTAGTTTCTGTTTCATACAGGAAACCTAACTAAAAATGTTGTACTTTTGTTATGCTAGCACCTGCTTTACTATTATTATTATTATTATTATTATTATTATTATTAAATGGGACGTTACATTTTATTAAAATAAAGCTTTACACAAGTAGTAGTAATAACTTGACAATTTCTTTACATTGAATTAGATGTAGAGGGTATTTAGAAATACGTTAGACAGAAATAATTGAAATAAAAATGGGTTATTTTGGAAAATATTGGCTGACTTACTATCAGAACTAGATGCCATACTGGTGCTGTACCTGGATCAGGCAGAAGTCAAGCTGAATCTCTTAAGAGAGCTTGCATTCTCATAAATAAAAGAAAAATACTGTACGCTGTGAAGATTCAGCTGCTGTGTTGCTGCTGTATGTATTGCCACTGGACTGCTTTTGCATGGGGAATTTAGAAAACAAAACCAAAATCTAGCAAAATACTTTTTCCATGCCTATTAAAGACATAAAACTAATAAGGTGGCTTTAAAAATGCATTGTAGACTTTGGCACTTAACTATTCTAATAATTTCAAAGGATAGAATGAACAATATGGTTGCTTTCCCTAAGTCTGGATTTGGGCCTAGAGGACTATGTTTATAATATTTTCATTTTGCTAACATGTGAATTGTAATGCTTATAGGGTGCTCAGATATGCTCCTTATCTCACACCAAATGTTATCATTTGCATTTTAAATAGGTGCATACTAATTTTATGGTTGCAGAACTATCAAGCTCTGCAGTTTTTGTGTGACTCCGAGACATGATGATGTTTTACTGATTTCTGTCAATATGCTGCTTGCTTTTGTAGCCCTAGCAGGTATACCCAGCTGGACAGTTTATTGACCTCATAACGTACAAAACAAAATGAGAGACTTTATTGTCTGCATGGAAGCAGTAGTCCAGTTTCTGTGCCTGAAGTATTGGGGAAAGAAGGGAAACAGACTAACAGAAGGCAGTTCAGAGAGGAAAGAGATTTCAGGAAGATCATTGTAATCAGTTCATTTGACTTCCTATGGAACACAGGCATTGGATTCCCATTTGCAAATTTTTCTAGCTGGGAGTGAAGATTCAGGAAATGAACAGGAATGGACAGGTTTGGGATGTCCATCACCTCTGCCTGAGGTCCATGAGTCCATGGTATCTCTGCCCAGAATGTGGCTACCCTCTTTCCCATGCATTATGCTGAAAGCATCAGACATGCAGCTTCATCTGTATGGATGTTTCAGGTTAAATGCTGTGCTTCTGCATCTATTTCCCATACATGTAGTGTAGTGTAATTTCCTATTTTAAAGGCATGGAAATATTCAGTGCTTTGGGACATGAATGCTACTAAGTAGCAAATACATTTATTATTGTTTACTGCAGTACAGATTCATGATTTCAGAACACAGTAAATGGCATAGAGAATTATGAACTACTAGTTTGAATGACAGGTTTCAGTGAGAAACTTGCTGTAAATAACCATTTGAAAACCCAAAAAAGACTGATTAATCTGCATTTTGTCATCTAATGGGATTATTCTGTTGTCAAAATCCATGGAAAAGTTTGTTGTCTGTTATCACGTGCGTAGTTTATGCTAGCCAAATCTGCAAGACACATGTCCACATTTGTCTGGCTACTCCTTTAATTTTAATGTTTTTCTCCCAAAAGGAAGTCCCATTGTGGGCATGCATTTGACGGACTCTCCGGGCTACTCTGTATCTTGGAAGAGCACCTGTTGGCTGCAGACAGGCAAAGCCAAGCCTTTGAATGATGCTGCAGCTATGGCCTTGTTAAAGTCTGGAGCCTGAAGTGCTTCACCTTGAGAGTGTGGGTACATGTGAGGCAACACACAGGCAAATAACATGGATTAGAACACCCTTGAGTATCATTTATCTACTTGACCTTGTATAAACTTGTAAAATTGTTTCAGAACTACAGTAATGCACAAAATGCTTCCCACTAACAATAGTACTCCATCCCTCAAAGGTTTGGCACATCTGCTTTGTGGGCTAGCAAATTTCCTGCTTTCTGTTGTTTTGCATTGTCTGGGCTGCTTGAGAGGAAGACAAACGTGCTGGGTCTCTGTCCTAACTCATACCACAAGATGTGTGTCTAGATTTGAAATCCGCCACGCAGTATAAAGTAAAGAAAGGAAGTTTAGTGCTTCATCATTACCACCCGAGTGTATCTTTTAATGCTAAATATGAGAAAGTGTAGGGATCTTGGTTGCTTTCAGAACAAAACACACTACTTCTTTCAGTCTTTCTGGAGGCCAATCAGCCTCTGAGCTCAGAGGGTTTTTTAATAGGCACCATGACTGTATTATTGAGTAGTAATTAAATATTATTAAAAAGCAGGAATACCGAGCACTCCTTGACTACCGTTGGATGTTTTGGACTGAATGTGTGCACAGCTCAGTTTATCTCCCTTTGCAGATTAACTAAACGTCCAATAATCAGTTAGCTTTTTGCTAATAAGGTAAAATAGGAGTCTTGCATCACAATCGTAAGGCTGTCTTGATACGGAATCCTTTAAAAATCAAATCAAGAGAGAAGGTTTTAAAAGGGCGATACAGTGAAATGGGAGGAATCAGAACTATTCCTTCATTCCCTGCCTACTTCATTGTACTGAATATTAAGCACATGAAATATTTCAGGAATATCAGATGCCATCATCATGAGACATTTGGGCCAGGAGCACTGTTTGTTCTTGCAAATGTGCTCATACTGCTTTGTCTGTACTCCCCAATTTCATGTCTCCATTCTTAATTTATTACTGATGTTGTAGTCAGCCATCAATGGTTTTTAACAGTAATGGCATTAAATATAGGCTACGTTTGTTGCTATTGTGACAAGCTAGGATCTGGATGGTGTTGCTTGTTCTCTCCCTGAAAAGTTGACTTCTCCCATCCTGATTTCAATTCTGTCTCCAAGGTAGCACTAACTGAGCTTTCCTTCCTTCCTCCCTCACCAGTCCCTCTTATATATACATATGTGTATGTTGTTTTGTTTTGTTTTGTCCACCTGCTCATCTGTGTCTGTCAAGAAATGCTTTTCAAACAGCTGGAGGTCTGAAGATCTATCAAAGAGTCAGAGAATCATTAAGCTCAGTGTTCACTGTTATCCCTTATCTCATAACAGCTGGCAGGTTTTATTTTTCAGGTTATATATTCAGAGTTTTCACCAAAAATAGCAGAGTGAGTGGATGGGGAAAAGTCTTCATGGCTGGGAGGAGAAAATTGTTCTCTACTTGGTTTATTGTTGTTCCTTCTTTAATACTTCTGAATTTGGCAGAAATAGGAAGAGTCCATCAAACAAATAAGGAGAAATTAGCTGTGGGAATAACTGCAATTGCTCTCCAAATTCTTTCTTAAAGCTGTCTGTCACATATTACATTCCTCTTTCACTTAAACTGTCTCCCTCTGTACTCCAGGAGTGTTCTGTTTCAAAATTTATGCTAGAAAGACTTGAATTACTTCCTTCACTGTCAAACCTCCCCAGGGCCTCACCACCTGACTTCTCCCTCTCTCTATCTCACTCTCTGAAATTGTTCAATGCACTCTGCTAGTGCAGCTGTTCCAATTTGCAGTCTTTATAGGCTCAATAAATTGTATTAAATATCATTTTATGGAATATGAAACTGATATTTAATAATTCTTAAAATGAATCCTTGCCCTCTGAATGCTTACAATTTTTGTTCCTCTTATTAGAGAACCACAATGCAAATATGAGAGTACACACTTCTTTATTATGCTTCTTTTCTCTCCTCTTGTCTTTCCTAACCAATTATCTGCAACGAACTGTCAATTCCAGAGCAGTATTTTGACCCAGTGCTGCATCAAAATAGGTTTATTCATTGTTTTCATAAAAAGATGCTGGCTGTGTTTTACATTTCAGTAGTATGTCTTGGTTTCTTAGCTGGTTTCCTTTCTACTCAGTGTCATCTTGCTTGCTAACTGAATAAAACTCATTCAGGAATACCAGGTAGGAGCTGTACCAGGACATCATCACTGCATGGCTAGAAGAAGTTCAGCTGCTTTGCAGTTGTTTGTTCTGGCAGATTTTTGCGTAATCAGATAGCTGAAATGAATACTATTTTGCATGTATGCTACAGCATATTTTGTGAAACACGCTACAGAGTAGAGTGAGAAGAAGGTGGCTTTTTGTTTGGGTTGGTTATATATGATTTTTTTTTTTTCCCCAGAAGTGATACAATTACTCGCTGTACTGTAAGCCTTCTGCTACTACTAAAGGCAAACTTTCATATTTCTACCAGTTACATTAGTATGTATACAAAGGTAATTCTAAACATGTTTTCTCAAGCTGTTTTACCCAATCTAGAATGCAATGGCTGCAAGCAGAATGCAATTGAAATTTCTGGAGGCAATATTTCATGATTGCATCACTTGCTGTAGGATGTTTTGATGGTTACAAATTATCTGCAAAATTTTCATTTGACAACTTTGAAAAGAAAAAAAAAATAATAAAAGAAATGCCAGTAAGTTGGTAAACAGAATCACATGGCTTTCTTTCCCACTTTAAAAAGTGTTACTAAATAATATTAACCCTTCGTTACCATCGATGGTTGTCTTGAAATTGTCATATGGGAAACTGTTGCTCTTTGAGGATGACATGCTGTAATTAGGAAAGGATTTTGCTGCTGAAATAGTTTGCAGCACTGTCCTGTGTTAGCTTTTGCAGTCTGGTCACCATAGGGGTGGTCCTATAAGGAGTTAATGAGTGCGTTAGGGAGTCAGCTATTAAATCTTGTGGATGACTTCCTGTATCGAAGTGGTCATTTGGAGTGAAAGCCTACTTTCTTGGCTCCCTTCTCATGAATTTTGCACTTGTCATGGGATTGTTTTCTATTCTAAACAGACTTTACAAAAAAAGACTAAAAAACTGATATCTAAGATTCGTCACAAAATATTGGAAATACTAAGTAGAAGTAAAGTTAACCTTATTCTTAACCTAGTGCCAGAGTTAAGTGTGAATTTCTGAAGGAAAAAAAAAAAAAAAGAAAAAATCACTAGCATAGTTTTGATCTGAATGTAACTAACTTCATTTTTTTTTCTCTTTCTCCCCCCTCCCCCCTTTAAAAAAAAAAATAAAAATTATTGTTCCACTTCTGTATTAGTAAAAAGTTGCTTTTGTGTTTATAGAGTGGTAGAGTGGTACAGGAAAATGGTGGTTGTTACCATGTTCTGTTACCTTGAGATTTTAATTGAATCCCAAACTCAGGTCAAGGATTCTGCTTTTTCTGTGTTCTTACAGCAGAAATAAAGCACTGTGTGTGCTGTGGAATCTCTATCTCATGGATGGTAGTCTCACTTATTTTCTTTAATTCCCCTGGAGCTATAGTTGTTGACACAGTAAAGAGAAGCATCTTCTGCTGCTGTATATGAAGAAATAAACCAGTGAGAAAGTGTACTGCAATGTGCTTTTGCAGGAGAGATATGAAGACCTTTCTTTAAGACTGATGTATATGTGCTACAGCAAGAAGTCTCTTGGGAGACCATTGTGGGCCTGCTTGTAAAGAAGAGTTGTAATAGCCTTTTAAACTCATTCTAGATAGATCTGGCCTTAAGGAACATATGAGAGGACATCCATATCTGGGATTGTGGTTTTTAGCTTCTGTACAAAAACATCTGTGTGATCTGAAGTGATTACTAGCAGTCCTGCATCAAACTAGATCTTGTTTTCCTGGGTACAGTATGTGAAGTTACCCTATGAGTAGAGGGAGTGAGAAAGAATTGGCAAAGCTTGGTGTAAATGCAGAAAAGATGCACAGACATGTTTCTACAAATGAGTTTTCTAGTATTTTTGAATGTTTTCTTAAGAAATGCATGTGAAAGGAAGCAATGTGCCGATTTAGGGTAAAGACATACTGTTGAGGCTCTCTTGAGTGATGATATTGTCGCCGGATGGAAGACTATACTTTGTTATACCTAAAACTTAAGCATGAGAGTGCACACCTGCTGCGTCTCAATAACAGGATACTTCTGGGAAGTGCTTCATTTTTGTTTTTCAGTGCTCAGGTAGTGGTAGTAGCTGTTCTCCAGTGCTGGAGTGCAAAGGAATGCAAAAGTAGGAAAGGACTTTGCATGTGGGTAGGATTTTTTTTTCAGTGCAAAATTTCTTTTTTCTTTCCCTGCTGTTTGCTCACAGCAAGCACAAGTATATCCGTGAGTATCCTCGAGTATAATTGCGTGTATACACACAAACTAGGATTGCGAGAAGAAAAAGCTGATAGAGCTATGGAGTTTAATACCAGTATATTTCATCTCCTTGCCAGCTCTGGTTTGAGGGAAGGGGAACAGAACAAAGCCATCTCTCCAACATGCAAACTTTCAGGATACACCTATATTATCAAACTGAATCTCAGAACGTTAACTATTTTTTGTATGTTTAGATGCAGTAAATTTCTTTCAGTAAGCAATGCTGCATGGAAAATCTATACTTTCTTTTTTTAATTATAAATTTTCTTGACATCTTCTAGAATAGTCAGCATCAGGTACAGCTATTTCCTTTAGCAGCGCTTTCACCCAAGTGCCTGAACCCAGGCAGCAGGACAGCCCTTGGCATCCAGGGCTTTACCTGAAGGTAAATCACAGAGCAGCCGCTGTTCCAGTTCAACATTTATTGTTCTTGAAGGAAAAACAAACCTGTGGTTGAAATGCGAGTCAGCAGGCTGTCTTTAAAGGTTGGACTCTTGATATTTATTTATTTATTGTCTGCTCCTTCTTTCCTTTTGTTGCTGCTGCTGCTATTCTTTTCTCCTTCCTGTCAGGTGTATTCTCCTTACCTGTCATCTTCCTGCTATCCCTGCCACATGGCTTTTGTTCTCTATCTGTTTGTTTTTGTTTTCCTTCTCCCTTGCTCAAGTTAATTGATTTTTATCCTCATTTCAGTATGCATCCACACACATGTAGATGTGTATGAAAGCACACATGTACACAGATACATTTGAGTATTTTGAGCAGATGCTTGCATATAAGGATGTGATATGGACAATCATACGTAGGACAATTTCCAGCATAATCATACATTCAAATGTTTTGTTCCTGTTATATTCCATGTGTTTCTTGATTTTTCTGGAAATACCCTTAGTTCAGAGTCTTTGCAGTCCTGTGTGCGCAGTTGAAGGTGTGCAGTACTTAGAACAGGAACCATCTATTTTCAACTGGGACAAGTTGCTCTTAGTTCTCAATAAAAAGACAACCTTAGGATACTGACAGCTCCTCCTTTACCTTACTGATAGGGAACAGTGGTAGGAAATCACTCTCTCTGAATACAGAAAGTGATGGCAATAAGCTGCATGGTAAGTCTATGTAGGGTGCGTGATTAGTTATGGTTGAAGTAATTTAACGAGTAAAACAGGACTAGAGGGAAGCTGCCAGTAATTTATTTTTTTAATTGCTGGGTGTAAACACTGTCCACGATAAGCCGTTTGTGAGGGCTAATTTCCAGATGTTCTTTTTGGCTCAGTTGCAGAGGCCAGATGACTTTGTGTTTATTGTTGGGATCATAAATGAGAAACAAAGGAGGGCACAGTACAGAAATGTGCAGTGATTCAATGTAATATCCTCTAGTAGCCATGAAGTGCTAATACATGTGGAGTGTACCGGTGGTGGGCATCGCTTTAAAACAGATTCTACCTATGGTTACTATAAACTGTGCTCTGATATCATGAAGGTATTTTCCTGATGTGTGGTCATGATGATGGAGGTACATACTGACTTCTCGATGGTGATGTCTTTTTCTTTTTTTCTTTTTAAATCTACTGACTTAAACACAAATTACCATACACAGCTGTCATTTTTATCTCAGAGATAGCAGATTAATATTGAAGCCAAATTGCTATAGGATTGTTTGTCAGAATCTGCTGTTTTTGGAACAGAAGAACTATTGCTGCTTTGTGAAAACTCATCCCTAGCAATGACTTATTAATAATATATCTATGTCTGATGCTATATTACTGTTGCTGCTGTATCACTTTAGGAAGGATGATGTGAGTAAAGCTGGAGGCAGAAAGGCTAAAGATCTGCTTCTCTTACAGCTTTGTCAATATTCTTCTTGTCCTCGGGGAAGTTGCTTAAACTCAGTTTTACCCATCTGTAAAATTAAAAGATTTGAATCATTGACCATTGATTTTTCTCAGAGCATTAAGATCTTCATATTGAAGGCCTTGCTATTATTTAAAATAAATGCACTGCAGTTACAACTATTTATCTGCATTGTGGCAGAGGAGAGGATTCTCAGTCATGAATCAGGACAGAGCTGTGCTGGTGCTGTATGAACCTAGAACAAAATGTCTCTGTCTGGCTTGAAGACCTTCTAGTATTTTGGTTGTTCCCCTTGATTTCACTCTTGAATTTAGCACCCAGTAGTGGAATACGCCTTTTTTTTTTTCCAGGTAGAATGTCTGTACAAAATCACATATCACTGAAGAAGGAAGTTGTACTGAGTGTGGGTGAGAAGGGAGAAGTTTGTGTACATAAAGCTCTGCAGGCTTTGCCTTATTGTCATGCATTCAAAAATTCTTAGTAGCTTGACTGTTAATGCATTACATCTGTATTTTCATCTAATTTTCTGATTTTTTTCTTCGCTGTAGTCGTTTGAACACCATTTCACAATTTCAGCAGTCTCTTCAGCTGTGCATTAAGCAGGGGTTTATGTTCTAAATTTATTAGATTGAGTTGGTAACTAAACTAGAAATCATTTTGCTGTCATTGTCAACTGTCATATGACTAATTCTTACAGCGCCAGTTACTTGTTCTATTTACTTCCAAATGACGACTTAAAGAGATCATACGAGAGGAAGAGATTTAAATGAATCAGTAAGGGAGATGGATGAAGGAGATAATAGAATAAAATTACAAAATTTTCCAAAATGTTTTCCTTTGTCACTCTAGACAACTAGGATTTTGTTCTTCTTTGAAAGCAGATGGAGCTGATAACAGTGTGCTCTGGAGTTCTGCTGTAAAAGATATTTTCTGGCTCAAAATTCAAAGAAGCTCCCTTAAAAAAAATGTACCAGTAGTGGAAGCTCATTTGCAGAATTGCATTGCCTACAACAAATGCTCCATCAAAACAACAACACTCCTAAGTCAAAGCTGTCTGTTAAGGAGTTAACACTGCATCAAGGTTTAATTGATATCCATTGGAGAAAAAGACCGTGCTATTCTGTGCTATTCCATGCTCAGCAGTAATAAGCTAACATGGAATGTAAACATCATAAACAAAGATGATCCCAAGAGCAAAATTCCTGAGTGGATCTGTAATTCAAAAGGGCCAAAGAATGATTATGGAGATCTCAGAGTTGATTTTAGCCCCTCATAAGCAGAAATAGAGAATGCCTTCTCCTTTGCTCCCACCTCCTTGTCTGTTTTATTCACTTCTTTTTTTGTGCTGCTATAAACTATTAAGCATAAAACCAGTGGCAAAATACCTTTAAGAGTAGTTAGCCTTTTCCTTGCTATATTCTTACCTATTTAAATCGACAAAGTGATTAAGACAAAGTCATCTACGGTGTATGTCTAATAATTGAAAATTTGATCTGTCAAAAATCTTGTGTTATCCTGATATGTCAGTTCATGGCACAGCTAGAAAGGAAGGCGGAGTTGCCATTTGTTAGCAGAACAGCTGGCATTACAGACTGGAAGTTGTATTCTCCAGGAATTGATATTTTTACCAAGGTAGGTTCGGTCACAGGTTTAAACTATTAAATTTACAGCTCAGACTGTGCTGATTGCTTGGCTAAAAACAGGATTTCAGGAGGCATAAAAGGAAAACTGTGCAACATACGTTTGGTGTGGGGGAGGGATTTTTATTATAATTTTTATTTCCTTTCCCTGGTTTTCAGACTGACAATTGCTCTGACAGCTGCCCAGGGAAATCAGAGACTCTCCCGTATGGGTATCAGTACACTGTACATTTCTTTAGTTTGTCTCATTTATTTTCTCTCTTCTTTAGAAGGGCTTTTGTTTTCAAAGCGACAACTGAAACCTCATCAAGGGGGAAAAAATGAATCCATCACTGTTATTTAATGTTTGCAAAAATAGTTGTTTACTCCAGTCATGATATACTGATTAAGAAAATGTAATTGGAGTATGTGAAACTCCATTTTTTTCCTTCTTTCTTTAATACAGCATATGTTCAAGAATTCTGTGGAGACAGAATTTCTAGAATTACATGAAGGGGTGGGAGATTTTCATGGCAAATCCCTTCTATTCTCAAGTATTTATTTCTTTTTTTATTTTTAGTAATGTTTACAGTTTCTAGCTTTTAATACTGTATGTGGTGATTGAATTCACAGGGAAACTTTTGTTTGTTTGTGAGATATTATGTGATTGTCTTAGTACTATATCTACAAACACACAACCTGGTAAGGGTTCCAGGCATGTGCCATGAATGTTTGCTCCAAAATATTTGTCCTTGTAAATTATTCTATGAACCAATTCTCAAAAATAAAATCAGTAGCTCTGCATGGACATTTAAAGAGATGTAGTGTTGGTGGCAGTCTCATGGTTAAGGCTGTGTTTAGGTTTACACTATAACACTAAATGGTAATAACTCTAAAGTTTCCTTGATCTCTTAGATAACAGTGGGAATCTTTCCAGTATGTTTGGCAGGCTTTTCAGTTTTGCAAGGCCTTTCAGTTTTTGAGTGTGGCTCCATTTTATGATGTAAAATCTTTTTGAAAAATTTTAAAGAAAGGGCTCTTAAAAGAGATCTTTCTTGGGAAAGAAATAATTCGTGATTACTCACAAAAGGGGAGAATTGCAATCACCAACATACATCGATTTTTGTGCATGCAGCAGTGAACTTAAGTGGAAAAAAAGTTCTACTAATGAATGAAACAAAACCCAACTATCCAAAAGCTGCTAAGAAAGTTCCCTTATAGCTCTGTCATTAAGACAACAATATAGGCTGCTTTGAAAATAAGATTAAAGCTTTTCCAAATAGTGTTTTACTTGCATGATGCTCCTAAATGAGGCTGAGGATTGACTGAATTGCTTCTAATATCTCCTGGATCAAACATGTATTGATTCTTCCTGAGGAAGCATTACAAATTCCCCTAAATTCTTCATCAAATCCACGCTATTATTAGAATTTGGGAGGACCTGAAAACAGAAGTTGAACTGGTACACAAGACTGAAGGTGATACTTGGATTTTACTCATGTATTAGTTCTCGTACAGTCATTTTCCTTTTGGGATCTGGACAGATTTCTTCAGATCTCTTAGTTATTATATTTTCAGATCTTTCTAGCTTACGCTTTAAAGGCAGACTGCACCCAGTCTGCCTTGATACGTTAGCTAAAGTTGAGAGGTGTGTGTAGGTCCAGGTGACAGAAATGTCCTTCCAAATGGGGCACTGCAACAGGCTCCTCAAGGCAGCAGTTAACAGCACCAAGCCTGCAAGAGTTCACAAAGCATTTAGAAAATGCTCTCGGACATATGGTTTGAATTTTGGGTGGAGCCCAAACTTTTGGGTGGAGTTGGACTGCACAATCCATGCTGTCTCTTCCAGCTCAGGGTATTCTGTGATTCTGTGAAATGCTGTGAGCTTGAAGAGAGCAGTACTAGTGAGCTACTGTGTACTTTGGGGTTCACCAATGGGTAGTCGTCCTGCTGGCCAACCGTCTGGCCCTACATCTTGGGGGAGAAAGACTAATGTCTTCTTAAAGAGAGGATAACAGATGAGAGCACAATAGAAGTGTACGTTTCCCAGTCAGTGCTATTACAAACCCCACCTGTTTTCTTCATGGTCAAAGGGACCTCAGCTATGGAGGCAGAAGATGAGGGAAGAGAATGAGAAGCTTATGCAGACGAGTTTTCTTTTGCTTTTACAATTTATGTGGAAAGACTGTTGGAAAACTATGAATTTCAGGGAATTTCTCCAGTATAACATAATGAGACTCGTATGTCTTCAGAAAACTTATCATTCTTGAATTTCTCAGTACCAGATTGAGCTTTGTTTGTGCAGTATCTTGATTTGGTCCCCACTCTCCATACTACTTAAAATACTGTGCTTGCTGTGTATCATATTTATTCGTTTTTGCTAAGTGTATCAACTTGGAGCAGTATAAAAACTTAGCTTCTGTGTAGAATGTTAATTAACTTTTTAAAGCAGTTAGTGTTGCCAACACGGGATCAGCTGCTGTCTTATTTTTCATACGCACGTGCATCACATATTTGTCTTGAAAACTCAGATGCGGAAAGTTTCTGATGCTGCAGGTTCCACTCAGGATGAAAATACACTGGCATGACAATCCTCCCTGTAATTTCGGATATATGCAAGCACAGGTTATTTTTTTCTACTTTCATGAAGTTCATTATTTCTTGAGAGCTGTAAAATTCCAGTCTCCCATTCATATCAACATAAATGCAGGAGGTGAGAATACTGCTTTACAGTTTCATAAAGCTGAATTCTAGCAAGAATTAAATTAGATTCTTCAAACAGTGTAGCTCTAAAGGCCACTGAAAATAAAATGAAAGAGTAGATTATCATGGGAAAAGAACAGATTGCCTCCCTTAAATAAAAATCTGCAAAAAGTGTCATTGAACATGCACTTAATCTCTTTATCTTCATCCCAGAATTTTCAAACAAGATTTTACCATTATTTGTGCCCAGAATATAAAGATCAAATAAGTGTCTGTTTATCTGGTTTGATTAGATTTTATGAGTAGATTATGAAAAGAAATTTGTATTAAGAAGCAATGGATATTTGGGTTAAAAAACAAAAGCTTGCAGTACTGATTTTAAGCAGCAATGATGATATTGTCTAAAATTATTAGTATTGTTGATGTCCATTATCTCCTGTACTTTGACTAATTATTTGTCACATAGAGTGTTTGTCCACCACAGAGGATGGGGGGACATGTAATAGGGGAAGAGTCAGATTTTCTGCTCATAGAATGGAACAAATGAAAAATTGAAGCAATGGGGATAAAGATAGTTCGTGTGAGTCTCTGTAGCACAGCACTTTGCATGATTGAGACAGAGACAAAAAAGAAAAGCCAGGAATGCCTGAGTGTTCCCACCATAGCACAAAAGCCTTGAAACTGCTGTCACTGATATAATAGTTGTGACCTACACTTGTCAAATATTTGGGTGATGCTTACACATTTTGGGAATATTAGTCTTTTTGGTACCAAATTCTTTCTCTGTTTTTTTTTTTTTTTTGCTTCATCTTTTTATCTTAGCCCCTGCCATCCTCTTCCTTCCCACTATATATTATCACAGATCGAAACTGCAAGCAATTAGGGACAGTGAATTTATTTTTTCAGCATGTCCGTGCTGTGCTTGGTTAAACTAAGCCTTCAACCAAATAATTCACTTTTATGTTAATTATCTTCATTTTGTTGCAGTTTTCTTTTCTATTTTTTTTTTTTTTTTTTTTTTTTTTTTTTTTTTTTTTTTAATGCTAGTGGTTATTTATTTTTGCTTCTGTTTTTTATGGCTACTAAAAGCGTTCAGGTGGAGTCATCTATTATTATAGCAGTGGGTGGAGATCCACCTCCTTTAGTGCTGTCATTTTGCAAGCAGGTACAGCTACACGTTTGCATGCCATATGCAAATAGTTCTCTTTGGCTTGGCCTTGACAGCAGCTGCCTGGGGGAAGAATAAGTAATTACTAGCCTTATTTTTACTTTTTTTTTCATAGTAATTTATATTCAGGATGATCTTTGGAGTTATTGTCAGGCCTGGGAAGTCCCATGGTGACAGATACTCCTTGTATACATACAAATCATAGGCTGTATTGAAAAAGTTGCAGTCTGAACAAATATGAAGAACATATTTTTAAGTGTCTATTCTACTTCAAGTTTTTTCCAACACTAGACACCTTCTTTTTGTTTGCAATTACACATATTCCCACTATACAAAGACACGTATGAATGTAAGCATCCTGAATGAAATGTGATGTTTGAAGGCTATATATCTAACCCAAAGCTGGATATGTTTTAGCGTATTTTTAGCATTAGAATAAATTGACAATTGAAATTATGTTGCTGATTTAGAATGCTGTGCAATGACATAATTTGTTGGTGTTAGTGCATGTGTAGGTCTACTATTTCATTTGGAAATGTGGTCAAAGTAATGTAGCAGAAATGCTAGCTTTCTCTAGGGAAGATGATCCTACAGATTCATTTTCACTGATACGATTATCCCAAAGGCTTAGTGGAAGACACGATTAATCATAGAATGGTTAAGTTTGAAAAGACCCCTAAGATCATCTAGTCCTACTGTCTACCTAGCACCAATGGTGCCCACTAAACCACATTCTTTTGTACCTCATCTACATGTTTCTTGAACGCCTCCAGGGACATGACTCAGCTCTTCTAAGCTGGGAGGGAGTGTTGATCTGCCTGAGGGGAGAAAGGCAGTTCAGAGGGGCCTGGATAGACTGGATGGAGGGGCCAAGGCAAACTGTATGAGTTTCTATAGGGCCAAGTGTTGGGTCCTGCATTTTGGTCACAACAACCCCAGGCAACTCTACAGGCTTGGGGAGGAGTGACTGGAAAGCTGCCTGATGGAAAGGGACCTTGGTGTTCTGATGGACAGTCTGCTGAACATGAGCCAGCAGTGTGCCCAGGTGGCCAAGAAGGCCAATGGCATCCTGGCTTGGATCAGGAATGGTGTGGTGAGCAGGACTAGGGAAGTCATCCTGCCCCTGTTGGGGCACTGGTGAGGCCTCACCTCGAGTACTGTGTTCAGTTTTGGGCACCTCAGTACAAAAAGGACATTGAGGTGCTGGAGCAGGTCCAAAGAAGGGCAACAAGACTTGTGAAGGGCTTGGAGAATATGGCCTATGAGGAGAGACTGAAGGAACTGGGGCTGTTCAGTCTGGGGAAAAGGAGGCTGAGGGGAGACCTTATTGCTCTCTTCCAGTATCTGAAAGGTGCTTACAGCGAGAGCGGGGTTTGTCTCTTCTCATTCGTGGCAGGTGACAGGATGATGAGAAATGGCCTCAAGTTGTGCTGGGGTAAGTTTAGGTTGGACATCAGGAAACAGTTCTTTACAGAAAGGGTCGTTAAGCACTGGAATAGGCTCCCCAAGGAGGTGGTTGAGTCACCATCTCTGGACGTGTTTAAAAACCGTTTGGATGTGGTATCTATGATTCTGCATTACCTTTCTTATTTTTTTTCTTATTTTTTTTCTTTTTTCTTTTTTTTCCAATGAATGCTTCATAGCAGTGGTGCTTCAAAAGAATGGCTATAGTTGGAATTCTTCTGATTAATGAAAACGTTTGGAGCTTTAGGCATTCCTGACTCTGTAACCAATAACCACATGCTCATAGGGAAGAGAGGAGGTAAAGAAAACTTTTAAGTATTGCAAAGATAAAACGTATTTGAATCTACTGAAAATGATCTTTTCATTTATCCACTGGAGTACATGGTGTGGTTTGATGTCTGTATTGTATCCTCATGACATTTTGTCACAATTAAAGTGATATCTGCTGGAATATCAGCAGGTTTGATGAACTTCTCTCCGCATGAATAGACAGTTCTTGCACTTGAAGTGAGATGATCCCTGAATTAGAAACAAGTATAGAAATTGAACTGAAAAAAAGTTTTATAGTTAATAGGAAAATGTAATGATGTTATGTGTTGTCAGCATAATATTCTGTATAACAAGAGAGAATCATTTTGACATCTATTATATTATTATATTTGTCTCTAGTGAAGATTTCTGATTCCTTGTAATTGTTTTATGGAGCGTATAATCTCAAAAACCTTAAGTCACTTTGGCCAACAGCATTGTATTTTTTTTTCTCTTTAAAGAAGCAAACTCTGTCAACAAATGCTTTTTACACTGTTCTTGCCATGTTCTCTTTTTAGCATTTTAGAGATAGACAAATGAAATCATAATGTTGAGTAAAAATGACGTGCCATTGACTTTGAAGGAGGTCAGAGCTGATTAGGACAAAAAGTACTTCTGTAGGTTAGATCACAGCACAGTTTGGGTGATCAACTGCTTGTAAGAGAATCTTCCCTGGTGAGAAAAGACAGATAAACCATTATAATGACCCCTGCTTGTGTCTGCATCTTTGCTGCTGCAGTGTGCTACCACAGTTTGTGTGACTATTTATGGTTGTACAAATCCAAATTGAACTATTTTTACTTTTGTGAGTAAAAGCATTGTTATACAGTAGCTCCTAAATCATTTTGCTCTGTAGAATTACTGGTTCATCTTTGATTAAACTGCCTTTAGCTAGATCTATGCAATTACAGTGGAAGATAAGAGGCTGTTGTCTGAGAACAGCTGAAGTCAAAATGTAAAGACTTTTAAGCCACACGTAAGGCACTGAGAATAGAATTTGATCTGCAGAACTTGTACAGAACAGTTGTATTTTCTGCAGTTGTTGTACAGAAGCTAAAACAAAAAATCTGGTTTTCAGCTTCAAGGGAATGTGTAAAATGTTTGACCCCAAGCACATTTGATATGGAAAATACTGCAAAAGTACAAAATACGTTGTACAAAATTACATTTTCCTTTCAGAAGTGTCAGTAAAGAAGTATTTCGTTATTTCTAGCCTTTTCCAGTGGATGAGGTCTGCAACTTTGCATTTCAAACATACTGACGTTGTTGGTTAAAAAGCTTGTCCAGGTTTTGTACAAAGCTCAGAGGGGGAGCAAATTTGAAGGATGTTTTGTCGTCTTTCTTTTGTCATCCCCACTCCTGCAGCCAGAAAAAGATATATATATATGCATATATAATGATTGCTTATTGTTGTTAATTCAAAGGGCTACTGAGTTGAAGATGCATTTATTTTTATAATTGCCTCTTGCTCCCATCCCAAGAAAGAAAAGAATGAAAAGAAAATGAGAGCTTTAAGCACTTACCCTTCTGGTGTAACAATCTAGTATTTAGAATAGTGCCACTGACCTTTGAGCGAAGGAAAACAGAAGGAAAACATGTATGTGCAAGCTCCTCTCTTTCAGTAGGATTTGCTTTTCATCCCAGTGAATTTATGAAAAAGCAGTTAAAGTGGGCTCCACATATTTAAAGTTTACTTGGTATTTTTAAGCTAGAGATGTTATTTCCATTTTTCTTTTAAAAAAATCAGTCTTTCAAATTAGAAGAGATGTGTATTCTCTGTTTATTTTTTCCCTGGGGCTTGATAGCTGGAGCCCAAATGTGCTTTTTAAATGAATTTAGCTATCAGCTTTCAATTTTCCGTGCTGTATTTGAGACTTGTCTGTATTTTCAATGAGTGTTACTCCGGAATGTCTCTTTCTAACAAAGATATGATGTTAGCAATCTCTTTGCCATACTCCTAATCTAGTTATGTGTGTCTGGAGTCTCAATGAAAAAAAAAGATTTTCTGTTTTTGGTCAGTGCTGATGGCCTTTTTCATCTGCTGTTTTAAAGTTTATCTTATTTTTAAGCTAATTGTAGACTTGGAGATATGGATTAAAATCGCAACCATGCATTCATTATTTTAATCTTTCTGAAAAATTCACTGATAGCTTTAAAATGTTTTGTAAATGCAGCAATTACTATAGCACTTACCAAAGAATCCACTAAAATTATAACAAAGATAATAACTGAACATTTGCACTCTTGTGCTATTTACTATGTTCTGTTGTCCATTTGCATTATCAGATTTTTGTATATAAATAGAAATCCATTAATTATTTTATTAATAATTAATTAAAATTATTATTATTATTTTTAGTACTGCAGTAGGTAAGATATGGAAGTCAAAGTCTTTCAATGTAACCATGTTTTCACCGATGGTGGATGATGCGTTTAATAGAGCACAAGTTTTATGATTTAATTTAAATGTATTCTTCAGAAACAATTCTGTCAGACCCCAAAAATAAATAAGTGCATATAGAGAACAAGAACTGACAGGAAAAGACATTTGGAAGGCACTGAAGGAGAATGAATCAATTTGCTGATGCATTATTGCTATTCTGATGTTGTTTTTTTTAATAGCTTTCAGGCAAGCAGCTGATACTGAGGGAAATTTATACAGGCATATCACATTAAGTTTATTCACAATGCACTCATAAAATTCATAAATATGATGAGACTGAAGAATTATGCCATTCAAACAATTCACTGTATTTTAATAGACATGCAAATAGGATTAGAGATGTTCAAGACTGTTGCTGCTTAACATCCGTAAGATGCTGTAAATAGTGAGAGCATCCTTGTCTGTCCTGAGCTTGTCAGGCTGTCTCCTTCTGCTTGGAATTTTGTGATTAAAGGCCTTGCTGGAATGGATCACACTGTTATCTGTGAGCTCCTCTGCCTACCTGAGGAGGGGCTATCCCAGATATTAGAAGCTCAGTTATTTATCTTACTCTGTAGTAGAAGTAACTTTCCTGAGGTCTATCTCTGAGATACTGCAAGAGAGCATGTCCAGAAATAATAGAGCAGAAGGAAATCCGATAGATTTTTTGCTACCTTTCACAGGGAACAAAAAGAATAGCACTGGCTAAGGTGTTTCTGAGAAAATTATGTCATGTTGGTACTTAGCCTCTCAGCTGAACAGTTCAATTTTGACTGGTGAGCCTATATCCTGCAGATGCTTATGGCCAGTGACAGCATTTATGATTCAGTGACTTCCCTTAGTAAATACTGCAGAGTGCAGCAACAAGCTGAGCTGATGTGTAAATTAGGCCAGCCTACCTAAGTTGTGTCCTCTGTTCATAAGGTCTCCAAGTTATTTCAATTTGTAACCCATCCTGAAAAGCACAAATTTGATTCAGTCAGTCCTTTTTTGGGGCAGAGAAAGGTTGTTTTATTCTTTTGTTTTACACTGAAAGGTGTTTAGTTTTGGCAGTATAGGTATGAAAGGCAATTAGAAAGGGTTGAGAAAAAACAAGCGAAGATTTGTAGATAATCCTTACGCTTTTAAACTCCAGGTGTGTATCCTCAGGTAATCTTCTTGTAGCTTTTGCTTCCAAACAATTGTAAGCACTGTAGGAAGTCAATTGTGTCAGTGTAACATGCCTTCTTGACCAGTCTGACTTTTCTCTGAAAAAAAAAAATGCTTGCAATCAGTGAACAAGAAGTAAAAATCAGAACTCTTTCTAACAGTCAAGGCAATGTCAGATGAAGATCTCATCAACCGACATAGAAATGCTTTGCTTTAGTTGAAGAGGTGAGACTATACTTTTATGTACTGATCCTTTTCTGAGCCTGGAAGAATTTTTCTCTGATACAAGTTGTTTGACTTCAGGTTGTTTAACTTTTCTTGCAAATCAGTTTCAGAAGTGAATGAACTTTCGTATAAATGTATTCTAAACTAGGGTTTGGCAGACTCTTCTCCTGGAATGGATATTTGACCAGAGATGATTTTTCAGAGTCAGAAGTTGATTTAGAAGGTATAGCTAAATCATAGGATTTCTGTTTAAATACTAAAAATAACTAATTTTTCTTTGTCAAGTGCCAAATATTCATGCAGACATTGTGAAGTAGTATAAACTGTATCCTTCATCTGGAAAAGCAAATAATGTAATATATTACATTCAGTGCAATCAGCTTGAACGAGTGGGATTTCCACATCATCAGGATTGTGACATTTCAGTTACTTTTGAACTTTCTAACCTTTCCAAAATATATTACTTTTGATTACATTGGTCTTTTAGTTGATCGGTTTCAAAGTTTTTCCTCATGTTTACTTAGTTCTCACATTCTCCATTCCTTTTCCCTGACTTCCCACATCTGTGCCACTAAAATTTGGTGCTTGCAGTGGAAGAAGTGTTGCTGAAGTTTATCATCTGGGCCTGAGTGCATAATGCTGGGCTGAGCTGTTCATGCTTTAGTTACAGCAAAGCATAAAGTTGATTGTGAGCTCAGTACACTTTACTGAAGCCAAGAACTCTCCACTTTCAAATTTCAAGGTCTTGGCTGGTTGAATACAGCTTCACACATCAATGCTGGCAGCTCCTTCGTGTCTACAGCTACACACATAGTTGTGTTGCCATCAGTGGCACGGCCTCACTGAACCTTTGCAGCCAGCTTTCTGGAGGCATAGCTGTATTTTTTCATTTATATCAGTAAGATACCGCTCTGGATGAGCATGGCACTGTGCCTGCGCGTTTATGTCCTGCAGGTACTTGTAGCCTCCTAAATACCATCTGGCAGTGCTGCGAGGCCAACTGAATCAGAAACTGCAAACAGTGAAAAGAAAATATTTCATAGTGAACGTGCTTCACCTATTTTTTTTGTCTTGTGTGGAAAAACCAAATAGGTTGTTCAACCTGAACATAAGCATTATGCATAGATGCATGGTGAGATGATAAGCCAGCTGAGGTAACCTCTAACTTCAGATTTGCTCACTCCTGAGATTACATTCACAGTTTAATGATGTCATTACATGGATTTATGCATTTAATTCCTAATTACATTTTGAAAGTACTGCCTGCCTGAAGACCTAAAACCTCCAGTGCCTGCTGAAGCTGGTGCTTTCAGATTCATCTAAAGCATGAGCCATGGCACATGCTTTTTGAAGTCTTTGAACTTCGTATAGCTTTAGTTTGAGCTCTGTCTACTTCAGAAAGGAAACACTTTCCTATTCTGCTCACAGACAGCCTGTGCTGCAGGGCTGCTGCCTCTTTTCTCACAATGACTGTTGCAGCTAATCGTATGTAATCCTGTGTTACTACTAACAAAGACAATCTGTGGGCATTGGGTTGACATTCTTTACATGGAGAGATATTTGTATTTTATTTCATAATCCCAATTGCTTTGGATCTGCAATTGTTCATTTTTTTTATGTAGCAGATAACATGATTTAATTTGTGGGCTCCTAAAACACAAAACTTGTAATGTTTGACAGACAATTTTCCATTTTTCTTTCATCAGATGCAAATATTTTGGGGGGAGTTCTCAGTTCTATTCTTTAAGATAAAATGCTGAGCCACTGTAAACTGTTCCACAATAGAATAGCTACATGTCTATCCCTGGAGGCATTCGAGGCCAGGCTGGACGTGGCTCTGGGCAGCCTGGTCTAGCAGTTGGCAACCCTGCACATAGCCAGAGGTTGAAACTAGGTGATCTTTGAGCCTTTTCAACCCTGACCATTCTGTGATTCTATGATTCCATGTCTGGGTATATCAGACATCTATTTTTTTTTAATACCCTTGTGGAAATTCTCTTTCAGGACAGGTCTTTGCTGGGCTGCCAAACATCTGGAAATCTTGGACAAATAGCCATTTCACATGGGCAGATTCTATTTCAATGAGACCAGCACACAAGGACTTGTCTGAATTGCTCTATATGCGATGCATATTTTCACCTTAACATACAGCATTTGAAAGACAGAAATACGAATCCTATTCTGTGTGATAGATTGTGCTTTGATTTACAGCATTAAGGTTTTGGATGCTTTTATGCTCTTAAGCAAATGTGGGTTCAAATTTTTGTCATTTTCAGATGGTGATTTAGATTGTGTTTCTATAATTGTATTCAAATGCAATTCTGCCCAATTGTATTTGGTAGTTCACATATATATAATTTTTCCTAAATAATTCATAGTTTATCTCCTGGATAGTACTAAATACTGGCTTTGAGTTAGTACATAGGTATGTACCCCTGTTCTCTGTGGAAAACTGTAAAATTGGATTTCTCACAGAGATGCAGGGAACTTATTGGCATGTTTAAATGTTTGGGATCATTTATTTCTTGATATACTGAATCATTTTGGCATTGAGTTTTAGACTGCCTTTCTGCTCTTTCATACAGCTTGGTTTATCAAGTGTGCCCTATCAAATAGGTTACAAGAGGACTCAGATCTCACTCAGAGATATAGATGTGTTTTGGGATAAGATCCTGTACAAAAAATATGAGATTAGAATAAATCTTATATTCTGCTGCTGTGGATGTTAACAATAAAAGCTTGATTGTGAACTCAGGTGCATTTTGTTTTTTAGGAGTAAAATAAGAGTGCTGTTCACTACAGCTGCAGTTTATGAATACTTCAGTAGATCCCATGGGTCTGACAATTCTCTTCTACTAAATCTGTCAGTTGCCTTTGAGATGACAGTGGCCTTATTGTTTGGGCTTTTATTTTGATTGTTGGTTTTATCAAGGGGTATCAAAATAGTGGTTAAATTTTTTAATCCTCCCCTCTTCGAAGAAGATAAAAGTTTGGTAGCTTTTCTGTCCTCCAAATACTATTATGACAATTCAGGATTTAAATTTTCACATCTTTTAGGACAAGCATGTTTCTGCCTATAATTACATATGTAAGACAATTCCTGGAAGGATTTGGGGTATGCATGAGAGTTTGTTTAAGTCTGAAGTTCCTTGTGCCAAAACAGTCTTCGCATAAGGTGTGTTTTCTGTCATCTAAATGAAATTAAGACAGAGGTGAACATTGATCTTCATTCCAAACCACATGGAAGGATTTTTGACAAGTTATAGAACATTTGTAAATGATGGAAGAGTTAAATTCAGTCTCTTGGAAGATTCTGACTAACCAATTTCAGTGTGCTGAGCAGTTTAGAAGTTTTGATGAGAACTCCCCATATTTTTTTCTAAGATAGATATGTTAAGTACATCCTTAATTGTTCCTTACCTGTAAGTACATTTTCTTCCTTATCAGCCTTTACCATATTTATCTCAATCTTTGTCACAGTCAGACCAGATTACGATGTTGTAGCCCAAGTTTAGTGATATCTAAAGACCATTCAGAATTTCTCTTGAAGAAAGAATAAGACATCTTTCTTGCATAATCATATCTCATGTAGATCTGTGCTCTGTAGTTAATTGTCTTATGTATAGATGTTCGTCATAACTGTTTTCCTTTTCTCTATCTTAGCAGTTATTTTTATCTCAACCCATGAGTTCTACTTTGCTTTTATCAATTCTCTCCCCTATCCCATGGGGAAAGAGAGGAGTGAGTGAATGTCTGTGGTGCTCAGCCACCTGCTGGGTTAAACCACAGCAGTAATGTAGCTGATAATTCATTTAAAGCCTTTCGAATCTCCCAGTAAAAGAGAAAACTGACCTGAAATTCATTGTAATGACTAAAACCACTGAAAAGAAAACAAAGTTAGAAGTGCACTTGACACATATTTATTTACAGTCGACTTTGCTATTCTTGGTAATAAATGAGGTGGGATAAGGAAAATAAAACAATCCCCCAAATATTTAAAACATACATAAAAGAGTTACAAGAGCATTCTGTATGTAATTTATATTCAAATTTTAAATGAAGATAGGTTAAAAAATGAAAAGGAAAAAGTGCAGGGTCTTTTCTGTGTGTATCACTGTTAATCTAGATAGCTCTTCCATGACTAATAGAAAATAGGTGATATTTCACATGTATTTTGATTTAACTAAAATTTGTCAACTACTTCTTGCACTCCCTATTCGTATTTTAACTACAATTATTCTAACACCAGGTCTAAAGTACTAAAGGGATTCTATTTTTCCTATTAAGGCTATTCTTGCAGCACAGGCTTCTCTAACCTGCTTTGATGGACAGATTATGCAAGTTCGTTTTATTCATTTACTCTTGTCTAAAATCACTCAATGTCTTCTTTGTTAGATACTGGAAATACTGTGAAACTTAAATGTAAAGGATGCTAAAGAGTTAGACTAGGATCTTTTCTGTGATATTCTTGATGTAATCTAATTTGATTTGTGAATTTTTTATTTGATTGAATGGCTTCAGTCATAGACACTGTAAATGGTGCTATTGCTTGCTGTTCAATCAGGGTGTACTGGCTTTGCAATAGCAAATTCAGGCTGTTCTGTAGATGTGCTTTGGAATATGCAGAGTAAATATGAGATTTTAAAAAAAGGGAAAAAAAGACATGAGTTTGAAGGGTTATATTAGGGTTATTTCCATTCTGCTTTTAAATGAGACTTATTCTCTATAGAAAGTTTAAGAGTTTTCTGAAAAGAAGTGATTAAAGCTGTAATTGCTCTACTTCAATATGTCACGCTAAGATGGTCACTCTTCCATTCTGTGTATTAATCAGTTTCAATATTTACCTGTATTCATGAGTCATCTAAGCTTCAATATAGTTATCTGGTATTCTGTCAGGTTATGCTTTCCTTAGTATCATTTGCTAGAAGTGGGATATCTCAGCTTGCTAGGGAACACGTACGTGCATATACATGTCTGTGACTGCAAGCTAACTGTGGGGAAATGTGAAGGAGTTGTCTAAATTAATCATCTCTCAGCAACTGTTATATCTCATACAGATAATTTTTCTGAGAAGGTCTGGAGTAAGAAAAGGAAGTGGGAGGGAGAATTCAGACTTTAATTGCTTTTGCCATGTCTTTAAATAAGGTGCAAAATCAGCATCTGTGCTATAAGTCTGTTTCAAAGCATAGAGGGCCACTGCAATTCATTGCTGCTTTATGGTTAGAGAGCAAAAATGGAATCTCAGCTTAGAGGCGTAAATGAGGAGAAGATGGGTTGGTTTTCTTTCTCTCTCGATTCTCCTGTGCTCTCACACTGAGCATAGCAGACCCATCATGCCATGTACAAGTGCATTCCTTTCTAGGTCCTCACCGTCCTCGGCAGGGCTCAGGAGTGCTTAAGAGTGAAGCAAGGCAGACACCTACCCAACTAATGGTACCTGGAGATTTGGCAGCATCACAGAGTGAAATCAGCAGCTTGCCAAGGCTGAGGAGTTGCAATGAGCTTTCTCTTCCCCACCTTCTTTGCAACATGATGTGACTCTACTCTCAGAATGCATCAGTGCCCCTCTGATTGAAGAGCTTTGTGTGCATTTACATCCCCTTCTGTAAGGTCCCCAGTCCCTTCCTCTTTTGACTGTGCAGTCCTTCATCACCTCTGATATCTCTGAAGGGGCCTGTGGACAATTTCCTGTAAAAGCCAGACATTTGTTCAAAAAACAGTGCAGGTAACAGTGTAGGCAGCAGGCATATGTGAAAAGTATTAGGAATCCTAATATGCAAATAGCTGTGCTATAGTTTGAGTTTCCATAAAACACAGAAATCAGAAATTATCACCTGGCAGGAAAGCTGTATTAATGTTAAATGTTTTCATGAATCAGAATAACTGAAACAAAAAAAGCCCTCCAGAATGTTAGTTCTTAATTTTTATACTTGATGCAAGGTTGTAGCTTTACTTTTAGTCTCAACTTCTCTGGAATTATTAATGAGCTGCTGTTTTGTTGGATGTAGAGCTTAGGTAATACTCTGTATGAGTACTGCCCTGCTTTAGGTAATGGCAGTTTTCGAAGTGTGCTTTATTTCTGTTCCAAACCAGCAATACTAGAGAAAAATAATTTCCCTAACTGGCTACAGTTATGTCTTTGCAGGTATAGAAATAAAATCTCTTTTAGTAGAAGCTTAAAATCTACATAAATTATTGTTTTGTACATTGCTTAATCCCTTATGACCTTGGGGACAAAGACTACAAAACTGCTTTTTTCAGAATCTAGAACTAAAAGCTACACAGCTTAACATCTTTATTTGGGGAGTGCTACTTAAATAATTGCCTCATTTTAGGTTAGAAATAGAGTTTGTTTATAATCTCTGAAGTTATGAGCTGTCATTCTACATTATTGGAACCACCATCTTCACACAAACAGATCTTGTGAAAACTTAGAAAACCAGAGAGGAGAGAACTGAAATGGTATTAATCTTTAGAAATTTAAATAATCTTCTCCACTCTTATTTAAAAAATCACTCTCTCTGCTTATATAACAAAACTATGCATGTAGTTAGTAATTATTTTCTAATGAAGCTTTTGTAAAGTCTATGTAAAGGGACCTTTCTGATGTTTCTCAGTGGAGAGAAGCAGAAATATTCTGTATGGGTATTTGTGTGCCCAGCTTTGTAATCTACATAAGCAGAAAAAACCACTGTCTTGGAATGAAACGTTTTCATGCCCAGAGACTTCTCTTAATAGACAATACATTTAGATTGTCAGAGATACAGCTGAAGCCAACTACTCTGCTCTTTTGGAAGCCATTTGGAAACTCAGATAACTTCTCACCAATGCAGAAATCGGTGCAAATGCATTTTAATTCAGCTAAACCCATACACAGTGCTGACATTAACACTACAAATACGATTTCTCTTGAGCTAAAATTGTTCTTTCTGATGAAAATAGAACATTTATTTATTTCTTCAGGGATCCTACCTCACTGAGATTAGGTGCTTAGTAAAATTGATATTTATGTCTCTTAAAAATGCAGGGATCCGTTTTGTGCAAAGCCAAGGTTATTCAATGTTTTGGAACTTGCCAGGAGGAATTCCGCAAAGAAACTGGGCCGTAGCACCAGCTGAAATAGCACAGTAGAAAATGCTACTTTGACAGCTGGAAGAAATCCAGGGCACGGAGTCAACTGCTGCCTTCTGTTGTCTCGTGTCTGGATCACAGAAGACTTGTGATTTTTCCCAGTCTCAGTCTGGGAGAAAAAGCCTGTCTTTAGTTTTAGTAGATATGCTTTATCTGCACCTTTTTTGATGCTAGGAAAGTCATAGAGTAAGTCATCTTGGAACAGAGTTCAGATCACGTGAAGTTGGTGGTGGTCAATGGAAAGTCAGCACTAATTACCTTCTATAATAAAAATATCTGGATTCACAGATTAGGGGAAATCAGCGGTTATCACTGACCTCCATTTTTGACAAAGCCTTTAAGATCAGTTCATAGAATGTTCTTGTGTGAGGGTGTTTGTGATCTGGTGGGGAAAAACAATAGTTCATGTGTTGTGCTCTATCTGGAGAAGTATCCAGTAAAGTACTGCAGGGTGTATTCTTGTTTTGTTCAATATCTGAATAATTTGAAGGAGGTAATGAAGTAGTTGATTGTAAGGTTTTGCACCAATTTGGGTGAGACCAGTCAAAACAATCAAGGACAGGACTGCCTACCAACAGAACCTAGCCAGACTGAAGCAATGGACTAATGAGTGTTATAAAATTCAACAATGATAAATGCAGTTGCTGTCCTTGGAGATTTTTGAGACTCACCTAGGGACAGCCCTAAACAATGTAATAAGAACAGTCTTTGCTTAGAGAAGAAGGTTGGATTGGAGCTCTGAGGTCTCTTCAAGAATAAATTATTCTTTGATTGTCCAGAAGAGGTACTTAATACAATTGATGGAACAGCTTAGTCGTTTCCACAAATAAATAATTTTTTTTTTTTTTTTTTTTTTTAAAAAAAGGAAAAGTCAACAACAATTGAAAAAACTACCAACTAGCTCTTTGGGAAGGCAGGGATGTGAATAGAACTATACATTCCCAGAATAGTGTAGAACTCATTCCTCCTCAAGGGCAATTCTCCATCCTGTTGCCAGTCTTGCACAATGAGTAGCAAACAGAAGAGCTCTGTTTGCAACATCTGAAGACATTCTGCAGTCATGTCCTTTGCTTTACATAGAGGATTTTTTCCCTTTGGTTTTAACTCCCATTTTATTTCTCTAATAACTTTGATTGCTACCATTTGATCTGACAAGAGCTCCTCCAGAATGTTTTCCAGCACTATGATAGTGCATTAATGTCAGCCCTAAGGAATGAGGAAATTCACGTACTATCTTACCATCTTTTCTTCATCTGGAACTCTGCAAGTGGGGGAGGAAGAAACAGAAAGACTGCAGAGTCCTGGACCTATGATGAAAACAGACACAGAGTATTAGGAAAGTTGCTCATAGGCCTACAGCAAGGATGTGTGGTCAGTCTCATCGCAAAAAAATGTTCAGTGAAGATGATCATAGGAGTAGACAAGGGATGTCACAGAAACCAAGATCCAGCTCTTTGTGAAACTCATTGGGAATGCTGATCTCATATGCAGTCATGTGTTGTTGAGCTAGCATTCCCATGAAGCCTGACCTGGTCTTCCTGCTATCCACAAAGAAGCTTAAAGCACTGCATCAATTGGCAAAGTCAGGGTCCTATCACTTGTGGACTGGTAAATGAAAACCTGGGAGATCTGTTTATTACTAGATGAGGGAAACTGTTCTGACAGAAGTGAGCTGCACATGGTACAGTTGCAGTGATTGAAGTGATAATGAACACTCATAATACCTAAAGAGAGAGCAACATGTGTAATACTTCCTGGAATAGAGAACATTCTTTTTTAGGACTTGCAGCTTTGTTTTGGTGGAGATGGTTAAGAAACATGTTCATTAGTAATGTGAAAGGAGTATGATCAGACTTGTCAAGTCAGATACTAAAGGAAAACCCATATGCTTCTTGCTTGCATAGGACTAAATTCTTCATTACTGTCTTGATTCATCAGTTATTTGATGAACACAAGCACCTACTTAGTGGATTGCAATGGAATCTGCACCAGGAAGTCCCATTATTTCACTGCAAGTTATTTTTGTAGTTTCTTTCCATATAGCAGTGACCACATAGAGTACCTTGTGGCCTTCTCTAACCATCAGCACTGAGAATACAAATCGATGGATGATCTCATGACGATCTTTTCAGACTCTACATTTTGCCATCTGCATTTTCTGCTGACGTGCATTTTGCATTGATCTTGAATAGCATACAGAACACAGAATGCAAATCACAATTATTGGAAAGAACTGCTACTGAAAAAAAAAAAATCAGAACAAAGTAAATACCACTTTGTAAAGCCTTAAAAAAAATTAACCACTGAGCTTTTTTCATTATCTTGTTGCAGTGCATGACTTTATAAGAACCAAAATGCTCATGTTTTATAGTACAGTATTTAAATGATCAAGGAAGAAATATAATAGTGAACGCCAAATATTTCTGTAGCATCAACCAATTCTAGCTTTCCATTCTCTCAGAGAGCAACCACTGAACCTCTATTATTGTTCTTCCTCTCTTATTCTGGAAAAAAGATGTGAAACTATTTATCCATTACAACCACTCCTTGATAGCACCATCTCCAGTCAGATGAGACAGTCAAATTGGAGTTTCTTCTTAGGTTAGGTTCAGTGTTATGCCATCAGTTCAGCAAAGCAGATCCCACCATATAGGAAGATTGTTTCCCAAAATAAATTTAAGTTCTGTTTTTTCTTCTGTCAGTTGTGAGCCTTGTACCTAGAGGTGACCTGAGAGCAGCCTTTCAGTATCTAAAGGGAAGCTACAGGAAAGAAGGGGACAGACTCTTTAGCAGGGTTGTGGTGATAGAATGAGGAGAAATGGTTTCAAGCTCAAAGAGAGCAGATTTAGGTTGGATGTAAGGAAAACGTTTTTTACAGTGAGGGTGGTGAGGCACTGAAACAGGCTGCCTAGAGATGTGGTTGATGTCCTGTCCCTGGAGACTTTCAAGGTGAGGCTGAATAAGGCTCTGGGCAACTTCATCTAGCTGTGGTGTCCCTGTTTGTTGAGGGGGAGCTGCACTGGATGACCTTCAGAGGTCCCTTACAAGTCTCAGGATTCTTTTCGTGGTCAATATCAAAGGAAAACAGTCATGTCTCCTGAGTAAGCTCCTATTAACTGGCTCTTAGCTGCTCGCACACATTCGTCAAAATCTCATATGGGTTACCTGATGCTGACCCACTATGTACTGTTTGTGATAGACATCTTTTCTTTTTCTCATTAGTATTTTAGGTATCTCATTTAGACTATTGATTACATCTTCCAATTGGCAAATGCACAGCTATTCCAGTCCCCTTTTAACAATCCCCTAGAGCGTAATATGGTGAACAGTGCATTGTATTTGAATTTACATCTCTGATTAATAAAGCCCACTGGTATGGCCATTCCACCATAAAGTGTTTATCTAGAATTGATACCCAGGTAATTACTTTTAGTTATGAAAGTTTTTATTCTGTATCGGGAGATAATACACTGAAATTGATTGATAGGAATGAGGAATATCACAGTATTTTCCAAACAGCAAAATATCTTTCAGTAACTTCAAACATACGATGTCATTCCTATTTGTCACTGACAGCCTGATTTCTGCCCCTAAGGCTCAAGGATACCAATTGCTCTTCTGTAATTTATGTTTGGAGTTTTTAACCTGAGGAAACAATTTTCAGATATTGGTGTATAAATATTGCTGTTCTGTCTTTATGCAAAAACGGAAAAGAAAAAAGACCCTTAAACAAAAAAGGTTTTTTTTCTTATTTTTGCAATTTTTTATCTTCTGCATATGATGAATACTTCCTGTGTTTATCTAGGTTGCTTTGGTATTTGCCTCAAAAATACATCATTATCCACAAACCCTTAATCAGAACATGAAAGGATCATTTTATCTCCTGTACTACTTCTTATCCGTATTTCCCAGGGCTTCTATTGAATTTCCTTTTTAATGCAAATAACCCCAAAATGTTTCATTTTAGTTGTTGCAAAGCTATTACCTTCAGTTTGAAGGCTTCTAATTGTGATTTTCCTTGAACATTATATTGGAATTTATTCCAGTAGTCTGTAATGTTTCTGTGTTTTAAATGAATTAAATACACATGCTTAAATTAGCCTTTCAACAACAACAAAAAATTTTTATTAGATATCGTTTTCTTTGAATATTATTGAGATTATGTTAGAACTGTGTGAGAATTCCTACACTGTCAACTGCTTTCTGATGAAGTTTCTAGCTAAGATCTTCCAAATTTACTGAATTCTTTCATAATTGTCTTCTGGAAATACTCTCGTGAACAAATATATTAATAACAATAATTAGCATTAAGTGGTCTGATGATAAAGCCTATGAACATATGAACGAACAATGGCATAGGGATGCAGATTTCTTTTTAATATGTTGTTTTTAATAGACTTCTGAGTTAGTGATATCCTTTGGCATTACAGAGAATGGGCCTGACTACCAGTGTGTTTTTTTTTTATAACTACTGGTATACCTGTTTTTAATAGTACAAGCACATTTTAAACTTTTGTAGTAAGCTTTTCTTGCTCCTACACTTAGGAACGCATTTCTTATCCATCTTATGTTCTGTAACCATGGGATGGTTCCACATGACTGCTCGCCTTTGCCTTTTCAGCTAGATGTAATACTCTCAAATTACAGTTTATACTGTTCTCCAGAGTTTTCATTTCTGTAGTGCAAGAAAGCATGTTCTTCATGTAGGATCCCAGAGAGTTTTAAAGGTATTCACTTTTGTTCACATAGTCTGAATATTATCAAGTACATTTCTAATACGATTTTTGGTGTTTCGTTTTTTTCTGGTTTATTTACTTATGAAATAAGATAGTCCTTTATATGAGGCAGCATCATTGGAACATGTTCTGCTGTATTGAGAAACGTAGTTTGTTTCTTCTCACATGCCCATGTTATCAGTTAACATCCACGTCTAGTGTAGAGGGGCTCTGAATCTCAAGGAAAAGTGCTTGAATCCATGGGATATGCCATCATGATGACTATCCCATACAAAAAGCTGAATGAGCAATTACAGCCGTTCTTACCATGGCTGGGCAGGTGAACAGGCAGCACAAGCAGAAGACACAACACTGATGTCCTGGGACCAGCTGCTGCTGCCTGCAGGTGGCACAACTGCCCTCCTGCCTGGATGTGGGCAGGGCAGCTGAGTGTAAACCCATGGGCTGTGTGGAGCTGCCTCATGCAGGAGGGAGAGATCTCATTGGGAGAGCAGGGATTGCTGTCACATCTGAAACTGCCTCAAGTGTACATGCTGCTGCTTTTGAGAATCGCTCAGTTGATGTAAATGTCTCTGCCTTACATTTGGCCTGCTCACCAGAGGCAGCAGGGACAGGCAAACATGAATATGTGGAGCTGCAGATACAGGCTACCTACAGAGCCAATTTAACTTGCTCTGTGGACTGACAGTCTGGAGTGGGAGAAAAGCATTCACAACGAGATGATGTGGGAGAGAAGAAGATAACCCAGTCCTTCCCATCCCCAAACGTGAGGAGGTTTTATCTGTGTGGGAAGCTGAAGAGTTTTGTGCCAAAGCTGGTTGTTGAATTTTTTTTTTTTTTTTTTTTTAATCCATGATGCAAGAAAGCAGCCCAGTATGCAGTTGATAGCCATCCTCTTTGGAAATACTGTTTAATGAGCACAGGTAACAAAGGGTTTATTTTGCATCTCGCTGTGTAAGCAGGATGCACTTGTACAGCGCCCTGAAATGTAACACTGCTCTTGGGGCACTGGCTTATTACAGGCCTGTAGTCAAGAATATGACCTGCAAAATTGTGAATATCAATTTGAGGGTGTTCTGCTTATGAGGAGGTGAAATTGCTTCTGACAGGTTCTTGACAATACCAGGGAAAGTAGTCACAGGTGGGCCAATAGAGACACATAGAAAGAAAAGCTGAAATCATTCTACTCATGAAGGTGCTCTCTGGTTATGCAGCACTCCTCCTCAAGAAGCAACCTAGGTCCAAGAGATGCCCTCCTTTCAGTGGCTGGCCCTCATATGAGCCTAGGGTGGCTTCACCTTGTGTCCACCCCTTCTGGTCACATGGAGAACACAGGTGCAATCTGCCTGCGCTCCGTGGGCCAGCCTCCTTCATCAGGTGCTCAGTCATCAGTTCAAGTCCTGACCAGCTCCCCTACAGAGGGTATTCTGGACTTTGCCCCAAAAGTCTTGCAGCCCAGTCCAGATTATCTTTCAGATGTGAACAGTGGAGAAATGTGGTTTTCCAACAGTATTAGTGAGACAGACAAGATACTTAGTGCAGAGATCCTGCTACAGAAGTGCTGGTGTTGGAGGAGTTACTCCTGTAATCTCCAGGATCACAGCAGCCAGTCAGGTGCTGAGTCAGAGCTCCAGGATAGGCCTTCTGTTGTTTGGGAGGAAGGTGTTGCTGTTGTGCTGTATATTTGGAGTCAGGACTTCAGGGATTCCATCCTTCGTGCTCTGTCCTCTCTGTTCTCCTCAGTATTGTCCCTTGCTCAAGTTTTTTGGTTTTGTTTTGTTTTATTTTGTTTTGTTTTGTTTTGTTTTGCTTCTAAGCATCCTTCCACAAAACACAGCTGAAAAATCCTGGCCTAAGCCATGCAGTTCTTTTTGGGAGCTAAGTTGTGTGCTCTGTATAAACAGAGGGACAACTTTCTCAGAACAAGATACAGTTTAATTTTAACATTTGGGGAAAACAGTTAAGATGCATGTATTTATTTTACATGCACATGTTAATTTCTTCAGAGTACTTGCATTCTTAGTGAATTAATCATCCCTTCCCAAACTCACTTTTCCTTTAAGACTGTCACGCTTTATTTTGGTCTCAATTTGCTAGCTGTATTTAGAGGCTTAGACAATATCAGTTGATTCACTGTTGTTTCAAAGGCAGGATCTTCAGGCAAATGGCATCTTACTGTTTCTGAAGAGCAGGCTTTTGTGCTATCAGTAGCTAATGTTTATTTTCCTGCTTTAATGCAGTTAGCCTCATTTTGAATTGACCCCATGCTTTCATACAGCAGTCTCTTTGACAAGAACCAAATGAATAGCACATAAGGGATTCTATGGATTCCCACAGAGTAGGACCACAATCTTCAAACAAACAAACCCCTCCCTCACTGAATATGAGTAAGAAATGTCTGAAAATTTGTCTCTTCTATTTGTTACTGCATTCATCTTCAGCAAAGTATGCTATAGCACAGAAAATCTGCAAGAGCTTAAACAGGTCTCCAGCTGACCTCTTGATCTCAGAGATTTTTATTTTAATACTTCTCATCCTTATTTATGAAAGTGTAATGTAGATAGTTGTAGTAGGAATCTTAGGGAGCATCTGAAATGCAGAGCAATTGTGTAGATGTTTGCTCAACTTTGAAGAGGCTATCATTTCTCTTTTGTTTATAATGTTGTTTGTGCTCCATGAAATATGGTATTTAGTGGAGGTCTTTAAAGTTCTGTGTGCTGGTGTCAGTAACTTAAATTTCTGTTGCCTCTTGTCTTGCATGTGGTGATAATGATACCATGGAGGGAGGATAACATGTTCTCTCCTTCTCTTCTCTAGGCTTATTGATCTATCACGAAGTAGAAATTGCTTTCCACATCTTTTACTTTTGTCTCTACACTGATATTTGACTTTTTCTTAGCAGTTAGAGACACAATTTGCAGGATAAACTCCTACTGAAATACAGGCATACTGTAGATATATGTTTGCTCTGTGCACAATTGTCCCCTTATAGCACTGGTAAGTACACATGCTTAGAATGGAATAGAAAAATTCAGTTGGAAGAGACCTTCAAAGGTCCTCAAGCTCAACTGCCTTACCTGAGGGCTAACTAGAAATTAAAGCATCTTGTTTACTGAGTGCATCCAAATACCCCTTGAACACTGAGGTCATGGGGCATCAGCCACTTTGCTAGGAAACCTGTTCCAGTGTCTGACCACCTCATGGTATGGAAATGCTTCCTGCTGCCCAGCCTGACCCTCCCCTTGCAGCGCTGTGCTGTTCCCATTCTGCCATCGGTTCCCAGGAGCAGAGCCTGGCATCTCACGCTGCTTCCCTCCTCAGGAGCTGCAGAGAGCAGTGAGGTTGCCTCTTGGCCTCTTCTGCCCAAGACTGGGCAGCCCAGTGCCTTCAACCTCTCTTCACAGCAGGTGCTTTCCAGTCCTGTTTCGAAATTTGTTGCCCTTGTCCTTTGAAAGCATTCAGACTAGAGCAACATTAGTATCCTTTTTACATCCTGGAACCCAGTTTCTGCTTGTTTACAAAATGTTGCTTATGTTCTACGTTAGAATTCAACTTGTGTCATCTGCTTTTCTGAGTGGCTGTGGTTTAATCATTAAATACACAGAAGAAGAGCAACTAACTATTATAATTTGCCTGAGGATGGAGTCTGCATTGAAAAGCGTTTAGAGCCAAAAACTGTCTCCACTGACATCATGGGAATTGCAGTCTGGGCTACAAAATACCACTGATCATAAGGTCATGTAATAGAGATTACTTATCTGAAGTGCAGTCCTTAAATCTCCTTAACTCCCCAGCCAGCACTGGAACTCCAAATCATTATTTTGATTTAAAATCTAAAGAGAAAAGATTTCCTGTGAGCCTGCAGATAAAAAATTTGGGTGAGAAAAAAAGAGCAGCTGCAGCAAAGCTCTACTTAACAAACCCAACAAGTCCTGGTTAGATGGAAAATCTTTTGGATATACAAATGTATGTATACAAAGCTAAACTTGATGGGAATGTTTAGCAAACTGGATTTTGAGAAAAGCTGGGACATTTGTTTGACTACCTGATCATGCTTCTGGTTTTTGGTGTTTTTTTTTTTTTTTTTTTTTTTTTTTTTTTTTGTTGTTGTTCCTTTTTCTTTTTTTCCCATCCTCTTGAGATATAGCCAATAAAAAATTATCCTTCTCCTATATTACATTTTTATCATCATCCTCAGCTTATAGTATCTAGAAGTCTATTATTTTATAAAATATGAACTGTTGTTTATCAACGTTCTAAATGTTATTGTTTTACAATGCTGTACATAGCAGGTGATAGTTATATCCCTTGAGTCTTACTCATTTTGTGCTATCTCCTTTCTCTCCTGTTCCTTTCCATATTGTTTATCAGTCAGGCGTGTTTCTTTTTTTCTTCAGACTCCTCTGAGCTGTATACATAATTCCAGAATGCTGATGTTACCACAGGACAAGAATCCTTAATTTGGTCTCTTGGGACTCTGTAGTGTGAGGAAAAACAATTCCATGCACATTTTATGGTCTGTCCCAGCAGTGAGAGGCAGATCTGCTTCTCAGTGTGGCAGGGACTGTTGGGTTAGGTCAGGTCTCAACTTTATGTGCATTTTTTTGATTTTTTTTTTCTGTCAATAATTATCCCTAAACTGATAAGGAAATTTAGGGTATAATCGAGTTTATTCATAATTTCTAAAGTGTTCCACTTTTGAGTATTTTGATGATAGGCCTTTGAAAAAAATCTTCAAATCATCACACCTCAGTCATCTGTTCACATGGAAGGCAGGTTACACAGCTATGCTTGTTTAACCAATAAGGCAATGACATACCTATATTGAACAATGGCAGTTTCATTGGGCCCATTTAAGTTCAAAATGAGAGCTGCTGTGCTCAGCATCCATGAAAATAGGAACAGTCTCAAATTATCTTCCAACATGCATAAATCTTAGAAAAGAGCAGATCTTTAGACCTCTGGAGGTTAAAGGAGAGTCGCACCAAAGGCAGAAGTCTGTTTAAATGTGAGCAGATCTTTTTTCTCCTTAACACATTAACTTAAATATTTAAAATTCCAAACTATGCTTTTAATGAATTATAAGATAAAACATAACAGCAATAAGTTCATGACATTCTTAATGTTTGCCAAATAGCAGGTCCAGCTGTATTCTACTTGCTTCTGTCCCTTTAATCACCAGAGGTGTTATGGACAGACTGACCTTCAAAGGGAAGAAAGCTTGTGCACAAAAACAGCTGAGGTTTTGGTAATAACACCCATAGTGTGTTTAGCTGCAGTACAGAATATTATCTGTTGCAACTCTAATGAGAAAGGCAGATGTATGTCCTGTATTACCATTTTGGCTTCATGCATCTTAATACAGTCTTAATATCAAACTGAAAGCAAAATTGAGACACGTGATTTTTTTTTAACCCTATGTACTGCATTAATGATGCTCACTACTACTGAAATCAGGGTTGTAGTTTCCCAATATAATTATAATCTTATTTAAAAAAAAAAAGTTTGCAAATATATAAGTAATACAGGCTTTGCTTATGGAGTTATTCTATCTGTATTCTAGTATGGGATCAGGGAATCATCATTTTAGACAGTATTTTTTACCTTTGTTAAAAGCCACAAACACATTCATTAGCTAAACCAAACACTGAAAAGGTACCATCTCCGAAAAGCAAAAATGCCATTTGCTTGGTGATAATTACTAGCGTTCATTTTCTCACTTAAGTGATAGATCACGTCACACTGTTGCCATAGCAACCCTGATTCTATCCCATTAACTGCCTAATGTGAATTTATGAATGCAAGTTTCAGCGTGTGGAAAATGGCTCAAAATAGGGTGTGATTCATCATGTGCAGCACCGACAGCTGAGTTGCAAGCTAAGTCTGGGCAATCTGATTTGGTTTGCAGTGTTAAAGTGGTATACTGCTTTGCAGATATCCAATTACATATGAACTAGTTTGATATTTAATGAGTTTTTAAATGATAACTGAATAGGTGTTTTAAATTTTGAGGTGCTTGGTGCTGCATTACAACATTTAAAAAAAAAAACAAACGTTTTTATTAGTGTTGGTGGAAACTGGCTCTGTAATAACGTTTTGATGAAGGCTTGAGGCATTTCAAAGGTGTATTTCCATTTAGAGTTAAGTTGTTATTGCTGAATGTGCTCTAGGATCCAGAGTTGCATTGGGTTCAAATCTTGAAGTTCCTGTGGAATCTATGTGAGATTTTGGGTTAAATGTTTAAGTCTGTTTCTTTATATTCTTTTCTCTTGTAAAATAGGTATAAAGAAACCACCACCAACTATACAAAAAAAAAAAAAAACAAAAAAAAACAAAAAAAAAAACCCCAACATATTTCATTTCATTTCTGTACGCCATAGCTATTCAGTATTGGTTCCTGTACCTTTTAATTTTCACATTGTGATGAGTCTTAATGCATCAGCAGAGGTGTAGGAGTACTCTTCTATCTAAAATAGCGAATGTGTCTCTACTCGCAGTCTGTCTGCTCAGTACCCAACATTGAGTGGCCATGTCACTCATTAGCTGGGGCTTTGACGCCTGTTTCAAAATGAATAGTGCTGAATGCTGAAAAATAGTATGAAGGAGATGGCATCACAAATACAATGCCAATCATTTAGAGGCACAGTTACGGTACCTCATGCAATTCTTTTTTTGCATCTGTGCATTTGCATTATGGCACAGTCCTTTATCATATCTTATCCTTTATTATATGATTATATATTATTTTAAGCAATTTGTTTGAGCTCAGAGATGTGTTGTGAGTCTTTTTCTGAAAATATATTAGCCATATTAGCCTATTCACTGGCAAATACAAAGGAACAAGAATAACTGTTTAAGTTTACAAGGGATAAAAGAAGTGCACCTCCTTTCATGTTGGCTACCAGAATTACCAGAATTATATTCTTAAGACAAAAATACTTGCTCAGTTTTCTTTTTTTTTTTTTTTTAGTATCACCAAAGTGGAGTCAGAATTCATTTTCGCATTTTCCTTTACTGTACACTATTAAATTGCATGGAATCATTCAGTTGCAAAAGAAGATTTCTGCTTCCTTGTAATCCAGAAGTTTGCCTTTCAGGGTTCTTCTGTATGGAAGTGAAAGACACATTATTGCCTACAGGAATGTTGGGGAGGAACTTTTTGTAAGGGCATCTAGCAACAGGGTGAGGGGAAATGGTTTTAAACTGGAAAAGGTAGATTTAGATTAGGTATTAGGAAGAAATCATTTACTGTGAGGATAGTGAGACACTGAACAGGCTGCCTGGAGAGCTTGTGAATGCCTCTCCCTGGAAGCATTCAAGGCCAGGCTGGATGGGGCTGTGAGCAACCTGGTCTAGAGGGAGGTGTCTCCCTCTAGAGGGTGTTGGAACTTGGTGATCTTAAAGGTCCCCTCCAACCCAAACCATTCTGTGATTATGTGTGCTATCATGTCATGAGTACATTTGATTAGATACATCTTACTCTCTTTCTCTTGCCATTTTCTGTGGTGAAGTTACATGGTTGTTGCACTACTCTTGTTTGTACCTACCCAGCTCTTCCAGACATTATGGGCTATAATAACACGAGTCAGTGAGGAAGATCCCCTAACACTACTAGTCTTCCATATAGGATGGAAGGCTCTGATCACAGTTCTGTAAGCACAAACCATATTTTGAAGTATCAGTACTGAAGAAATGAAGACCTTTGGGAGCTGATGATGACATGTGATTCAATTTATGTGTGGTGCTTCTATAAAAGGAAACAAATCAAAGTAATCCTTTAAAAAAAATCTGAAATTTTTACGTGGAGGGTACAGATACAAACAATGTCATCATTAAAAGCCTAATATGAACCTTGCTTATATATTAGTAATATCCTGCTAGTTGTTGATTTTAATCAGAATAGATACCTATCCAGTATATCTTTCATAATGAATGTAAGGTAAGTAACTGAAGCAACAAAACTTGATCTATCCTTAATAGTGTAAGGATAAGCAGGGGTATACTAGGTGGGGAACAAGTGTTGACTGATGTTTAGTTCCAGCCAGAGAGGGATCTGGAAGATATAAAAATCGATCTTTACAGTATTAAATCCTCTTCTACTGCAATTGCAAATGTGTCCCCTGTATATTTAAAAATGGAACCACAGCAAAATGTTCTCAGATCTCCAGCTGGTCTGGGTATTTTTCTTTCCTGAAAGATAAAGGTCTCTGGGTCTTTTGGTCATTCAAATGGGAAGATGTAAACTGAAAAACAAGGAACATTTCTCTTTATGAAATCATTTGACAGAGGAAAAGAGGAGAACAAAATTACTTTGAAATCGATAGCAACAATAAGTTACTAGAAAAGCCATCAACTTGCTTCTTTTTGCTGGTTGGCTGTGATTAGTGAAACAATCAAGTTACCAGGGAATATAAAAAATGGATATATGAAAATGGTAATCTTAATTCATAAAGGAAGGAAGAACATGCTAATGGCAAGCTTCTCAACTAGTTTCTCTAGCCATGGTACAGATTTACATTGCAATTGAGGGAGACAACTATGGGACAGTCTTTTGAATCCCGAAGAAGCGTTGTACAACTGGATGTTGGTCCAAATTCTGAGAACCACAATCCACTTCAAACTGACAGATGCTGTTGGGTTAACTGATGTTTTTAATGCCTAAAGACAGAACCAAATGAGATTTATTTCAGTGAGTATTAATGTAAAAGAAATTTGGAATTTTGTGGATGCTGAAGCTAGTTTTGGATCTAGTGTGGATTGTAGGCAAAAATTCATAGTCAAAAAGTAGTTTTCTTTAACTTCATTCATTTTGAAAAAGTGAAAATAAAGCACTTCATTTTAGGAATAGTTTGACAGTTTATATTAGTTTACTTTGAACAGTGCTTTTAAAGTTAAACATAATTCTGCTAATGAAGCCAACAGTATTGATTGGCTCCAAGTCATCCTAGAAATAAGGCCTTCCTTTCTTCTTTGGGTTTTCCATTTTGCAATAAAATAAACAGAGAAATATATCCCTTTTGAAGAAACCTCAGCTGAACTCAGTTTGACAGATCCATTTTTATCACTTATTTACTGGTTCAACCACTGAATGAAAACAGGATCTGTATTTTGCTTTGCCCTTTATGTCAACATTCTGAATCATCCAGAGCTTTGATATAGATGCTCCTAGACTTTCTACGTGAGATGCCTATGGGATGCAAGAAAAAGACAACTTTAAATGGAATATAAGAAAAAAAGTAGAATTTAAAAATGAGTTCAAAGTCAGTAAGATGGAAAAATGAACTAAAAAAATAAGGTTTTTTTTTCTCTGTCTGACCATTTTGTTGTTTTAGGGTTCAGCTTCCAAACTTCCTTTCAGTTACCTTTGTCCATTTTTGACATTCAGGCCCATTCCCTGCAGATGCTGGAAATTTCTCTCCCATGTCTGAAGCCTGACTCCTTTTCCCAGCAACTCTGACTCATGTAGCTTCTCATTCCAGCTCTGATATTCCTCTGTACTTACAAGGTGCTTTCACATTCTTCTTCAAGAAGTACATACTTGGGATATATCACAAGTGAACAGTGTTCACAAATAAAAAATAAACCATTTTATCTAATATCTTTGGTGAAAATGTAGTGATCAGTATCAATGGAATGGATTTCTGACCAATGTGTTCCCTGGTGGTACAGTGAGGGGGGAGGACTGCTTATTTCAGTAGCAGTGCCTTGGCAAGCTGTTTTCAGTTATGTAGAAAAGGCCTTTTTTTCTTTGGTTCATAAACTAGGAATTGCAGCAAATATTTTGAAACTGCATCTTGCTGTCAGGTTATGCAGTGAAAATGTGTCACTGCTTATGGGATTAGAAAGTCAGAGAGTCTTAGGTGGCTGCATGGATTTACCAATGGTAATTAGGAAGTGGTGTTTTTATCTTTTGAAACTTGTTGGCACAAAGCGTGTCATATCACTAGAACATGTATGGCATGTTCAGTCACATACATTTGTGTGTATTGGACTGGATGGGGCTCTGGGCAGCCTGGTCTAGCATTACATGGGGAGGTTGGTGGCCCTGCATGTGGCAGGGGGGGCTGGAGCTTCCCGATCCTTGAGGTCCCTTCCAACCCTGGCCATTCTGTGATTGTGTGTATATATCTATGTGATACACATATGCGATTTCTGACTTAGAGAATTACTGCTCATTTCTTCTCACTTAAGAAAAGGAGTAATGAGTTTGTGTAAATTTATTGACTTTGAAATGTGAATTGTTAAGTTTAATTCCAGAACACACATGGGTATTCAAAATATTTCAAAGGTTAACAAAGAAGTTAAGGGAAATCCATTATTTATACAAAGAAAAAGCAGCCCTTTACTGCTAACTGAGTGACTTTCTGAAACATGTTAACCTCATAGCTAACGTCTTGACTGCAGATAGTTTATGATACAGAAACACGAGGAGTTGCTGAAAGCGTATTGGAGTTCAAAAGGTGAGAGGGAAAGGAAAAGTAGGGCATACTGTAAGAAATGCCAGAGAATTTCAATTACTGGAAGTTTTGTGGAATTGGTTGGCAAGAATGTCTGCTAAGAATATATATTTTCTGTGGCTGTTATTAATTTTGGTTATTGGAATAACCTTAGGGGAAAAAAAGTTTACAGAGTAGCTGATACTACTGAAGAGTGGAAGGTGAATTAATAACATTCAGAGAATGTGTTTTGTGCTAAGCACTGCTGGGTGTATGTATACAATATAAAAACTTGTGAAAGGCATTGTAGATGACTAGCAAACATTTAGAAAATTATTTACTACATGTGGAAGACTTGACAGAAGTTTTCCTACACAATCTGCATGATTAAGAATTTGAGTCTTGATGTCTGAGGCCCAAAATCTGTAAAATTTAGCACACTCTTAATTACTTAATACAATCTAAAAACATTTTAAAACTTACTGGTATATTAAATGCTATTCTGATTGAGGAAATACATTCCCGAGTACCCTGCTTCTAAAGATTGTAATAATTTGTCAATGGTTGGTATTAAGTTTATATTAATGGCATGCCAGTTAAAAGAAAAAGATATATGTCTCTATATTTTTTTTCCACATGGAAAATGATGCTTGTCTTTACATTTGTCTGGTCTTTAAAAAATGCTATGAATGCTATCAAATAAGGGAATTACTGGTTATAAATTCATAGGTTTTACAAGAGATTCATGTTCTGTTTAGTATTTCTTTAACAGACAATGTTTCGTTTGCTGCACATGCTTGTCTATTGACAAAAGATGACAGTTGTTTCTATTTGATGTGATTTAAAATAAATAGTTCCGTATCTAAAAAAGAAGAAAGAAATAACAAAAAAGACCCACAGAATAATAAAAGCAAATATGAATATATTTAATTTGTTTCAAATACTCTCAGTGATGAGATTACATATATGAATTGCATTCCCACTGAATTACTACATTATTCGTTATTGAAGGCTAAGAAATCATTTACATTCATAGACTTTTTGTGAGGATTGTTTTCTCTCTCGTTCTTCTTCATAATATGGGTGATATCATCAGTAGGTGCTAAACAAGGTTGTTCCACAGACAAGCTTAACAATGATGACCACTTCTAGGGACTGTTCTCATCAGTTAATGTGATCGGTGGATTTAGATCATCCTCAGGAAAAGTAAAAGCTATTTTTCAAAATGGCATATATTTTTCATGAAAATTATTCCAAATTACCTCAATGCTCATCAATAACGCTTACATTTTTCAACAATTTAAATGGAGCATTTGTCTGTAATTTTGAACAGTACATTATTTTTCTCCTGCTCTTGATACTTTTTACTACTGGTAAAAACAATGGAAAAAAGTCTTCCAGGTAATTCAAAATTATTTGCATTAAGTAGTATGCAGAAGACTGAGGAGAGCAAGACAGGACAATATAGAGATTGAGACTGGGAGATAGGGTAAGATGGCGAGGAATGGGATAAAACGGCCTGGGACTGTCACTGTGAAAGGTTCAAAAAGAGCTTTGCACTTAATACAATACACCACATAGAATCATAGAACCACCAAGGTTGTAAAGGACTGAATGATCTTGGAGGTCCAACTCTCCACCTACTGCCACTATCTCCCACTAAACCATGTCCCTCAGTACAGCATCTAAACGTTTCTTGAACACCAGCAGGCATGGTGTCTCAACCACCTCTCTGGGCAGCCTGTTCCAGTGCCTGACCACTCTTTCAGAGAATAAATTTTTCCTGATGTCCAATCTGAACCCCTCCCGGCACAACTTGAGGCTATCGCCTCCAGTCTGGTCATTAGTTATGTAGGAGAAGAGGCCACAAGCTCCTTTTAGGTGGTTGTAGGGAGCAGTAAGGTCTCCTTAGAGCCTCCTCTTCTCCATACTAAACAATGCCAGTTCCCTCAGCTGCTCTTCGTACAGCTTGAGCTCCAGGCTCCTCACCAACTTCATTGCTATTCTCTGGACGTGCCCCAGGACCGCAATGTCTTTCTTGTAGTGTGCTCACTGTGACCTGTATGTGACTAATCCTGAAGGTTTTTATATAAGGTGGCCCTAACATCACCTCAACCAATACCTGCTCTGCAGTAGCCAGCCTAGGACCTGGTGAACTTGAAGCTGCAAAGGGGGAAAGCGAGAAGTGAATAGTATTGAAGCTGAGAACACCTTTTCCATCAGACAGTACTCATAGCTCTTCCCTGACCACTGTTATACCCGACTCTGAGTTTAGAGCTCCCTAGTTAAAGGGAATACCTCTCTTTAAAACTAACTTATTTTAACATAAATCTCTTATTTTCAACCTCAAATTGAATCTTGAGATGAGCTCGTAACATTTTAGTTTAATGTATTACGGACTAGCATGTATTCTATAGATAATTATCTTTTTATTGAAAACCTTGTACTGTAATTTTAAAATGCAATTAGTAAATAAAAGGTTTTCTCAGATAATGGGTTTCCTGTGATAAAACCAAAAGGAGAACCTTTGTCTCAGTTCTTTTTCAGCTCCCACCAAGTTTATTTGTATATTACAGTGTCACACAGGCTCAGATCTCCTTGGGGATTTATTCAGCTAGTGACGGTTAATTGAAAAACTCATTTCAGATAATCCTTGTGGATGAAATTAATTTCTTGATTTTGATGAAGTCACACATAACCAATTTCATTGTGAACATATATTTTAGGTTTATTTTTAAATGTAAGTTTGGGATGTTTTTTTCTTTTCATTAGCTACTAGACTATACTATTTTTTTTTTTAAAGAACATTATTGTTGCTCTATTATTAAAATATAAGAATAATAATACAGTTCTTTGTGGTCATACTGTATTACAAGCTTTAGAAAGACTGTAAAACCATCCTTGCTGATTTTCCATTCTAACAAAACTATTCTGAAACCTGATTTGCATAGTTCTTAACCTGTTTTAATTGCAACATAATAACACATTGTTTTGTTCTTCTAATAAATATTTAAAATTAAATCTATATAGGGATTTTAAACGTCTTTAATATAGGAAGGGAGTAGTGTGTCTGTGAGGCTCCCTCTGAAATATGTAGGGAGAGATGATTTCCTGAATCAGTTTACAAGCAGGTAATTATTTTGCAAAAATGAGCAGCAGAACATTGCCTTTTTCCTGCTAAATATTTAAGTATTTGAAAGGCTGTGCTGTATGCATACTCTAATACTATGTGCATGGATTAAGTCTTCAGCACAGTGTCAGATTTCTGCTCTTTAGTACCTTTCAGTCTTGAAGATGAGAAACCAACCAAAATGGCTCTTTTGGTGTTCCAGAGTATATATGCATATCTATATATAAACCAGTAGCAATCTAGTTGTCATAAAATCTTTATATAAAATTATATGTTTATACACATGCTGTCAGATTAAAAGACCTGCATTATTGAATCATCAGAAGCCAGAAAAAAAAACAGCACAAGCTGATGATTCGTCTCAAATTCATTGCCTGGGCTTCAATGCATGAGACTGTGCTGAGAACCTGATTACATACCGTTTTTCCCAACGTCCTGTATCCCTCAAGGCACAGGATGTATTTACTACTTTTCTTCTGATTTATTCTCTGACATTTATCATTACAGCAGCTGAACGTTTCCCCTTACAAACTACCTTCATGATATTTCTAGTGAGGCAATTGGTTGGTTGGTTGGTTTTGGTTTGGTTTTACTGTTTTATGGATTAGCACCTAAAGGACTTGAAGGTTAGTTTTTGGTAATTTTAGAAGCCCAGCTAGAGATGCTTCAGCCCTGATTTTTATTTTCTCAAGATTTAGAGTTACATAGGATTTTCTGAATTTAGTGCACAGATCTCACTGGCTGCCACTGCAGATGTACCAGCTTAGCATGTCTGCACACCAGAACTTAGGGCTTCCCGTATCCATCCAAAAAGTGAGGAAAAGGCAACTAGTGAACATGTGCGAAGGGTTTGGTTTTGTCTTGCATGACAGGAAACATACAGAAACTTTATGGCACAGAAAGGAATGAAAGGCAGTTCTCCTCCCAGCACTGAACTCCTGTAATCACAGTGCTGCATTTCCTCTTCTTGCAACTGAGTGCTTTTATTTGCTACCGGAGTCCAATTCAGTCGTCAGATGCTGCCAGGGAAAGTGAAAATCAGTTTATACCTCAGAGTGTGTATGTACTGTGCACTTCATCCTTGACCGTGCATTAAGCAATTTCAATTCTCAGTGCTTGCATTTCTTCAAGCTCCCACATACCCTTCACACACTACACTCATCATTAATAAGTTTGTATGCAGCAGCTTAACACAATATGAAAGTACAACCTTTATTCCTCCTTGTACCTAAATGTTGATTTTAATGGAGAGTCAGTGTTAACCTCTAAAATCCTAGTATAGTGCATGCTTTTGTTTAGTAGGCTGTGTGCTGTTTTCTCTTGTGCTGGTATTATGAAGATGTGGGTCTTGGTAGGGCTGAAGCATTTCAGAAAGTTTGAGACCTCAGGAGAAAACTGCACAGTGTTTGGATTTCTCAAGGTGTGCAGCTGCTAAGTGGGAACTGGAGCATTGCTAGCAGTTTCAAACTCGGTTTTAGTGTTCAAAATTGAATTTACCTCATCAAATTAATAGAATGACTTTGGGCACATTTTCACGCAGAAAACTGTGGAGATTTTTCCAGAAATGAGATTTTTTTCTAAATGAAACATCAAATTATTTTTAATCAAAGACATCAACCCTATTGTGTAATGCAAAAACTAACAAGAAAATCTTTAATCCAAATAGCTGAATTTTGGTGAAAGGAGAAACTGCTGAAGCTGAGATTTTCTAGCAAAGTTCAGGCAATATTTTTACATGCTGACATGCCTGTAGTTTTGATCAAGCTTAATTTCAAGCAGAAGCTGCGAGCAAGACTGTGTCTGAAGAGAGAATGACCCAGTTTGAGTCATTATAACCAGATATTATATTGGCCGAAAATGTAGTGCTGTGTCCTTTGAATCAGAGACAGAAGGAATAACCCAGAATCATCTCCTTACTGGTATGTGCTAGTGCTGCCTGCACAGAAGCACCTGGAAGTCAGAGAATTTCTGCTTAAGTTCAAGTATTAATATACACCAATCTGGTTGTGGGCTGCAGGGATGATATGGTATAGCACTGTGTACTACCAGCATGATTTCTTGTTAAAAATGTACAGAAATGTCCTTTTAATTTTATTACGCTCTTACAGAGAGTTGGCTGATACAATAATGGAAAATATGGTCTCTCTGGAAACAGTTTATGTAGGTTAAAATAGGAGACACTTTTGCTTATGATCCCCTAGCAAGAATAATTTGTACCATTTACAAGAGGAAAAAGTAGTAAAAAAATATTAAGTAGATTACTATGGTCAATGGTATATATCTGAATTACCTGAGACTTCATTATCGTCATTATCTTCAGGGCTTGTAAGAAGGCAGTAGGTGAAGCATCTACCTTTTCTTCAAGAATAAGAAGAAGGGATCATGGTGCTCTTGACGCATAATGGTTTTGATTTTGTGGGAGGCAAGGAAGACATTTCATTTCTTTTTGTCATGAAAGATTGTTGTGTTCTCAACTTGCTAGCACTGAGAAAATAATATGAGCCTCCCATCAGTAAGCTCAATTAGAGGGGTTATTTTGCTCCCATACCAACTGAGGATGGGATCTCAGTGAGGGGTGAGGGGCACTCATTAGTGAGTGCTGAATACAGACAGCATTTGCGCCTTTTCAAGCTGGAATGCGTTTTTGCTGATAATGTATTCCCAGCAATATCTTTTCCTCCATCAATGTTGTAGGTGTCTAGGGCTTTGGAATATTAGCTCTTCTTTACGTCTGTCACTGTTAAAAATATTTTGAAGAAATATAACATGCCAGCCTCCAGCTCATGCGTGGCTGTTGGCAAAATTGCTGCTAGTCAGCTTGTGCTGGTAATACATTGAGAAATGCATTGTAGGTGCCTGTTCAAGCTTCTCAGTGCTGAGGATGGAATTCAAGTGTTTTGAGCACACTCCTGCTATTGAAAATTGAAATGTTTCTTTAGAAATGACAGTAGCGTTCTCTGAAAGCACTTGCTTTGCAAACAAAAACAGACAAACAACAACCAAAAACACCGTGAGAAATACTTCTAGACGGATCTGTTTGTTAACTTTCTCTCAGTCCTGACAGCAGTGTTTTAAATTGAAGAATATTGTTGGCAAAAGAATGTATGCTTGCAAAACACAGTAAAATAGAGGAAATAGAAATTCTTAGAATTAGCTGTTCTAAATCTTCTTGGTATGAATATGATAAAGAAGATTTTCTTGCAACTGAGGTAATAAATTATTTTGTTTCTATTATTTGATTTAATGTGCTCTTTAACATTTTCTTTTAACCAAAGTGGCAGAAAGTGGTATTCACAGAGCTAATTCAATTAAATAATAAGTCCTTCTTAGTGGATTAGAGAAATGCAGAAAGTTGAGTATTTCAGGGGAGAAAAGAAAATATTATTAGCATCATAATTAATGCATAAATCATAGGAAATGTTACTATGAAGTTTATGTAATTATTATAATCCATACGCAGCTTCCCTACAAGTAGTCCAAAGAGTATTTTTATAGCAGCAATCGTCCATTTTTCTGAGCTGCTGTGGACCAATTTTGCTAAAAGGGGGATTCTGGAGATCCCTCCCTTGTAGAATAAAGGACAGCAGATGTGCTCAGTTTGCTCTGTTTTGTTTTTTTTTTCCTGTGGTGGAAACTTAGTGTATATCTGTTTTAAGCTACTGATAAATCGATTAAAAATGAGAAACTTCAGCATTGATTTTTACCTGTTCAAGCCACCATCTAATAACATATATATATTTAAAAGGAACGCTTTATAAGAAAATACCCCTTACCTTTCCACCCTCTTAAACCATGAATTCCCTGAGGTTTATTATATTGTTTTTGTATTTAAGCAAAGACATAGCTAACTTAAACTCAGGTGCATAAAAGTTAGGCTTCTAATCTGCATTGGTTTTCTAGGATCATTGTCCATATTGCACAGATGGACAGAGAAAGATGGAAATCCTTGGATGGTGTTTTGCTCCCCTTTCCTCTTTCTATTATTTTGAAGAAAAGCTCAAGCACTAATACTAGATTTTTAGGTGGCTGAAATTTGATTAAATGATGCTGTGATTAGTGCTAGGCTCTGCATGTTGGTATTTTCTACTTTTCCTACTCAGCATGAGGGAACATTGAGTAGAAGCAACATGATGTGCTTTATCTTTCCAGAACATACCACTTCCCATGAGGATTTTGGGGCAAACAGAACAGTTTCCAAGTGCTGTATTCAATATTTCTTATGATGCTCAGCCTTAATTTGAATTTTGCTCGGTCTGGTTTTGCTTATGTAGCGGAGCTGATGGCATCTGCTGGGATGGTTTACAGACCGCAGTTTTCTTTCTTCATCTAGAATCAATATGAACACCATAAAAAAAGATGCTGTGGGTTATTAGAATCATTTTAACAACACTGTTGACTCAACAAAAGCAAGAAGATAATGCCTAAGGATTCTGAATTTTTCACTATTTTTTTTTTTTTTTTTAACTGGAGAAATAATGACTTGGTTCAGGCAGATTTGCTTGAGAGGGCTGTTTTTTCTTTAATAACTGAGCCTGTTGCTTCACTGTTGTAGCTCACAGTGGATCATAAGCCTGGTTGTTTTACTATTTTACTTTCTGTGAATCTTGTTAACAAGGTGAATATGCATTTTTTAAGGAAATAAGTAATGACTGTAATGAAATACAGACCAAGCATATTTTTGAGAAAATAGGGTTTGCTTTTCTTGTCTTGTCCTTTGTGGTTCAAAATCTTACCCAACAGCGTATGACTTTCTAGAATAAAATACAAATTCCATACTATGGTCATTAAGACCTCCAAAATGGGAACTTGGGTGGCTTAACAATTAGTTTGAGATATTTTCCCATGAGCATATCCTCTGAAAAAGCATTGTTGAGTCAGAAGTTCTTTCTTATAAAATATTCCTCTTGCTGTATGAAAGGGGCGAGTCATTCTCTGAAAAGGTATCTTGTCTGAAGCATTTGATGGGAGATTTCTGAGTGCTTCTTCTGCCTCTTTTGGGTTATGGAGAGCAGTCTGTGATAACTTTGCCACCTTGGGCTCCAGCATTGTAAATATTCATGTAGGAAGTTCTGCCAAGAAAATTCTTACCTAACACTTGAAACTGCTTGTTACCTTTAGGACAGGGAGACCAAACCCTGATGCTCTCCTCAAAGCAGAGGGATTTAGCCTTTTTCACAGACGGTAGCACTATATCTCATTACATTGAGATTTTCTTACTCTAAGGTTGGTTTTTCTGAATACCTTATGGTGACTTTGAGAAATTGTTTCCTCAGTGAATGGCTACAAAGTCACTCTCACAGCTGCTCTATTTCTGATCTGTCTGTAATTTAAATATACTTTTTTTTTTTTTTTTTTTTTTTTTTAAGAAATATTTAAACCTGTTCTAAAGAAATAGTAAGAAAATCACGAGCATTTGCTATTGTTCTGTTTTGGGGTAATTAAGAGAAGGATTCTGCATTACTGATAGGAAGGTTGGGATGACTACTAGCGAAGTACTCACGAGGGAGTTGCTAATCCATTAATGTGCCGTCCACTTCTCTTATGTTGGTCATTTTTTCACTTGAGTGCTTGAGACAGTCTGCCCCTGTGTCACTTAAATAACCCGTATGTTTTATTCATTCTCTTAAAAAACAGATGTTATGGTTACTTGCATATGTAAAGAGTGGTGGAGTGGTGATGTTTAAACAGTTTTTATGATAATGGAGATGTTTAGTCACATTTATGTTATTAGGGAGATAACACATGCCATCTATTCTATAACTTGAGACAAGTTATGGTCATGTGTGAAACAGCTAGTTGCATCTAACATTAATTGTCTTCTCTTGCTGTACTTATGGAAGTTTATTTCAGAATCAGGGGGCTGACCTGTGGTTCTGGCCATATATTGTGTTTACTAAATGGAAGAATTACTTTCATTCCCAAATAATTCAGCCTAATAACCTAGATTAATACATTAATTAATAGATTTCAATTTAAATTGAATCTTGTTCCCACTGCTGAAATACTGGTTAGCTAAGTTACAGATACGATACCTAATCCTCTCTTCTTTGAAAACAGCAGTAAACTGGCTTTCAGCGTGGCTTTGCTTTGCAGATAAAGGGAAAGGAGCACTCCCAACTGCTGTCTGCAGCAAGAAAATCTGTTCTGTCATTGCTATTATGCTCTGGGAGCTTCTGCACCTCTTGCTGTGGCCTCAGGTCAGCCAACGGCTTGCGGAAATGCTTACATCTAGTTTCAGCAAAGCATTCAATTGTGTGCTTAACATTCAATTCAGCAGGACTTTTACACACTTAAATCAGTGCGTGCCATTATCAGTAAGAGTGGTTTGCTCAATTGGGATTACAGGAAGGAAAAACAGATTATCCTGGTGAGGTAGATGTCTCTGGATGCCTGCATTTTGTACCAACATGAAAGGAATCTTTTTTTCAACTCTGAAGCACTCACATCAAAACCACAATGCTTCCCTTGCAGTCATGCAGTTAGCAAAGGAAAGAAAGCAAGCTCTTACCTTCCTCTGGAAACAGCCCACATAATTTGACATCCGGGCTGCTCCATCAAGATGTGGAAGGGCACCTGGAACTGCCCCATCTCCCCTTGATGTTGGCAAAATGGGGTGGAGAGGAAGGGTTTTTTCTGTGAAACGAAGACTCTCCTGTCCTGCTGTCTGAGTCACCCTTTTTCTATTCTCCCCTTGGAAAAAGTCATGTCTCCTCACTGTATCTGTCTTTCATCATTCACCCAGTTCCTGACCATTTCTCTACTCAACTTTTGCAGGATAGAACCTGCTGCTTCCATTTTTGATACGAAATTCATATTAACAAGAGCCAAGCCTATAGTGATTAACAGTCTAATGCTAATCCAGATATACTGCCAGATTTTTGCTTAGAATCCACCTGAGATGTTGTGTTATTTGGTACCCGCAGAGCATTTGAGTTCACAGTTGTATTGATTTCTGACGAAGTATTTCATCAAAGTCTCCAAAAGAAGATAAGGTAGGGGAAATATAGGACTACTCGCAAATTTACAATTGGATGGAAGCATGTGATCATCTTTTATGATAGACATGGGCTATCAGCTGATTCACATATCTATGTCAATCATGTGTAAGCTAGGTCTGTAAAAGGGAATTAATACTCAGTAGACCAAAGTCTGCATGTGATACAGCATTATATATTGATAGTCCTTGTTTATTAACTTATTTTCTTCTTTTCGTTTGCCACTGTTATAAGAGGAACATTTGAATGTGTAAGATTTATTCATAGAAGCAGTAATGTTAGTCTTTCTAGACTTTATGAGTATTAATTTAATTGAAGCTCGAAAAAGCCTCATGCTCTAAGTAGAGATTCTGTATTAGAATTCAGATCTCTTACAGTCCATGCTTAGAAGGCCAGTTCTTCAGAAATGATACCCAAGATAACATTTTCCCCAATGAACCACTATATTACTACAAAGAGAGATCTCAAGAGCAAATTTTCCATTTGTTTGCAGTGCTGTGAAGAGTAGGCTTGAGTTCTGGACAGACTGGCACCAGAAGGTTGGAAGGAATGGAGAGAAATCCATCAGTGATGATTAAAGATTTAGATTTCACAAAGACATTTTGAGAACTAATTATATAGAATTTGTCTGGAAGATGAAGTAGCATTATGCCAGTGGAGAATTATTCTCACAGGGGAAAGCTGATTTTTATTCCTAAATAAATGAGTAAATAAACACTACTAAACCTTTGCTTTGCTAGGCTATGGAAATTGCATGCTGGAGGACAGTGTAATTTGTAGCAGCCAGTGTCCTTGTCCTTGTTACGTTACATGATCAGCTTACTGTTACTTAATGTACAGCTGTGTTCTCATTCCAATTGCTGTTTTACACTTCTCTTCCAAATTTTGAGTGAAGCTGATGGCTGATTAGCCATTCAGCATGCACTATGATTGCCCACTAGGTGCGTCAGAGCCACCAAATGACTAGACAGTTGATTTAGTAGAGTTTGAAGCAATCAGTGGGAGTGTGGAAGGTGGAATCCCTCAAAGCTTGCAGCTCTCAGTCAGGAAAGGGAAACTGTTATTTCTCTGTGCAGTTGTTAAACGTCTCTTTCATAACAGGGCTTGATTTCGATTAGATGTCTGAGTACTCAGAAGTGTTGAGTGCCTTTGCTGGTTTTTGGTGGATTAGCCCAAGTACATGAGATCTTGAAAGTAACAGTGCAATTGCATGCTTGGAAAATAAGAGAACAGTATCTGCTTCTGTCAGGAAGAGCCTACAGAAAATAGATGTAAAATCCTATGGGTTTTGCTAACTCCGATTTTCTTTTCCCCAGTGACATCCTATTCTTTCAGTCTAGGACTTTTTCCACCTGTAAATGATGTGTATACCTCTGAGGGGTTCTCCATCACTATTTAAAGATATATATGTTGCCTCCTTTGGCAAATTAAGTTGCTTTTCCTATACTACTTAATCAAACTTGATGACCTTCTTTTAGTTTCAAATAGATGTTTTGTTTTGTTTTCAGTGTGGATGTGTTGCATTGTAATGCCTCAAAACTATGGAAGAACTGTTCTGCCCTGGATAGAGCTCATTCAGTTTCTCTGCATATGCAGGTGTACTTCCCAAGGGATAACTCTTTTTTATTTTTATGTTACAATGCTGATCCTGGCTCTAATAAGGATCAGTAATCTGTTTATATTTTAAAGAAGGCACATCATGTAATGCAGCAGATGAAAGATGGGTGATGAGAATGCATCACTAGCCTAGCTATCTATGCTGATGCAAAATGTCTTAGCTTTGGTAAAGCAATGTCTTGTGCCATTGATAACAGCTATCACTGAAAATCAAGATGGTGCATCTACGTGTGTACTAACATTTGTGTGTGTAGCACGTATGGCCAATTTCAACGGTCATAATAGGAATGTGCATCTTTTTTTCTGTTCAGCACTCTGAAATTGCTGAGCCATAAATTTGTATTTCCTAGGCTTTTTCACAGTGAGAAACGATTGGGAGTAATTTCTGTTAAGAATGTCTTACACGTGCAAGTATTTTCACAGATATGACATCGTGTAGTTGCTCAGAGGTGCAGAAAAACCAGCATGGTTATGTTGCTCATACTTGGATCTGTGCATTAATTGAATCTATAATTAACTCTTTGGCGGAAAAACTGTTTGACATCTGAATGATTTCTCAGGGTTTGCATGCTTCCCTCCTGTTCCTGTTGCCATTTAAACTGATCATCCTTTGGTCTGTATGAGGTTAGTTGATACTTAAGAATTAGACCGCTAATAAGCAACTGATACAGACTTGTTTTAAGGTGCAGAAAAATTCTGTACATTTGTGTTTGTTTGTATGCAGAATGAGAGTGACAGCAGAATATTGCATGTTCAGGATGTCAAAATGTGATTATATTCATCACAGTCATACTTTGGTTTCAAAATCAGTGAAATATCCAGCAGGAAAATATTGTCATCGTTAACATGCAAGTAAGCATTCTTATCCTCCAGTATAAAATATCTGGTGAAATCAGTCATCAATAAATACCATTTTTATTACATTTAATATAATAGCTTTACTGAACTTGTTTTGTACACTTTATGCATGAATAGTAACAGAAATTTTCATGTTTCTGACAATAGGCTATTGCTTAATTTAGAGAGATTCTTACAAGAGATGCTAAAGCTCAGAAACTTCCATCAGAATTCATTTCATGATATGAACAGTCTTCTTGCCACAGTCTTCAGATGTTTGTGTTGTGTCACTGGTACAATTCCCTTGAAGCTAATGTTGAAGATATCTTTATTGATAAGTCAACTCTTTTTGCCTTTTTCTTGAACTATAAGTAGATGAAAAACTGTATGCGCATTTGTACACATCTGAATATTTTAGGTCTGTGTTTCCTAGTTTAGATAGAATCCCATGCACTATGAAATTCTCAGACATAAGCTTTGCATGTAGCTTAGAATTGTTAAACACGTGCCTCAGGTCAGCACTCTTTAGGCAGAATGCTTTGCTTATTTGGTGAGAAGAGAAGCTGTTTATGTTTTCACTTAGTGAAAATCAAATAAGTACTGTAAGAAAAGGATACTAAAATAGCATGGGGAAGTGAAAAATCTAGAGCACTGAACTTGATGATAAACAAACAAAAAAAAATTAAAAATGCAATGAAAAAAGAGCTCAGGTCCTAGATGTTTTACAGAGATTCCCAGTAACGTATTAGGAAAAGCCTAACCCCTGTGTACAGATACTAAATTCCCTCTTGAGATGTCCATGAAAACAGGCATGACTGGAAAACAAAAGCCTATGAGGAGCTATAACAGGAGCATGGAACAATCCAGTTTTTACTGGTTAAGTGAGTGAAAGCATGAAAGAGAGAGCTGAAACTATAATAAGGTGAAAGACGTGCATGAAATAGCAAAGAATATTTTAGAATGCTAACAGTGATGAGTGGGCTAAGTGTTCAAATAGTTCAAACAACAGAAGAAATAACCTTTAAATATCCTTCTGCTTGACATGATTTACTGTTTTGTTTTTGTTCCTGTTTTTTTTTTTTTTTTAAATCTGACCAAGATAATCCATTCAGCAAATCCTCACCAAATTGCACTTAAAATAATATCAAAGTCCATTTAAATAAAAAGATTAAGTTAGGATCTTTTGGACATTTTTTATTACATCGAGCTGCAAGGTACTCTGAATTTTGGATTTTTCTGGCTGTTGTGATAGTCATTCGTGCCACCAGTATCTCTGGAAATCTACTAATTAAATACCCATACTGTGCAGTTCTTCACCTCTGGAAAGCTCTGGAAACTCTTTTGGCAATGTATAGATATACAGAACCATCTTCCTGTGATTTGAAGTACCAGTGTTTTGGAGAGATGAATCAAAAAGGAATCATACATCACACTTGAAGACTTGCTTACTTTTGGTCTCTTTACAATTTCCTAAAGACAAAGAAGACTCCACTTCCAAATCTAACGATCCAGTAGTACTGAGTATACACATGATTAAAACCTTAATATCAAATTCACTTTGTGAGAGAGTGAGAAACTAACAAATAATCCTGGTTTCTGAGTCTTTTGATCTCCAGATCAGTGCTTCGCTGTCAGTGTGAGCTGCATTTTAAATAGACAAGGAGGACTTGATCTATCTACAGCATCTGCTTTAGATGATAAAAGAGACAATTTGACCTAGCTAGAAAGTGTTCCTGAAACACAGAAGATGAATATTGTTTTAATGGCCTGCATATTTAAAAACGAAATATAAGTGATGTGAAATGCTCTGTAGCCATTGCTGTAAATAAACTATTAGATGCTCAGGCTAATGAAATGGTTGTTCTTCAGAAGTTTACAGTAATAAACAGCAGGTATGCCAAGTGGAAGTTCTGTGCATTACACTTTATATTCCCTAGGTGGAGATAAAGGTTAAAGTAGTTTTGATTTTTGTACGTGATGGTATTTTTTGAAAAATTGGAAATTTATGTAATCTCTCTTCTTACCATCTCTAAAAGACTGCAGTTTCTTGTATAGGAAACAGGCTCAGGGAAATTAATGACTTGCAACAAATGTCAGGTGCTTTTTTCTTCTAGAGACGTGTCTTCTCACTCTTCTTTCAGGACTGACAGTATACTCTTTAAATAAATACATGCCTCAAAGATGCTTCCAGGCCTCACAGACCCTTAAGTATATCATCCTTATGTCAGACTTTATCTTCTTGATTTTGCAGAAGTGCAGTTTCTAATCATGGAGACCTTGGTAAAAATGGTTTTCATATGCTCAAATTGAGATACTTAGTGACATGTGATTAAGATATCCTGCCACTTCATATTGGTGCTTCTTAGCCTGTCTGTTGCTTCAGTTGATTCAGAGGTGGTTGAATTTCACTACAGTGCATGGCTGGTTGTGGTACTCTTGTATGCCTGTAATTAAAAGCTTAGATGATACGGTGGTATGATATACTTGACTGATATAGAAATAATGTTTAGATCTGTTAGATCTGTTCAATTCAACATGATTTTTAAATGCTTCTTCTCTCTGAAGACTTTCCTTGTTTATCGGGTACCACATTTGAATGTTTTAAAATGAGACAGAACTTTGGGAAGCTTACTCATTTTAACTCGCTCCATTCAATTATTTGCTTTATTTTGTAGTCTTTCCATTTTCCTTTCTTCTTCTTATATGCTGTTCCAACATCTGTCACAGTTTACCTCAGTCACGGCTGAATTGTCAGCAATCACCATGTTGACTTTAAACTATAAGACTGGAAGAGTGAATTCCACCTGTCCGGTGGCTAGATTGTGTTATGATGTTCATAAAAGAGAGGAGATAATGTTTGTTATTGTTCATTAGGTGTGTTTTTTTGTTTTGTTTTGTTTTGTTTTGTTTTTGAGTAGGCCCAGCCTCAAATAAGAAGCCAACAATGCTAAATGTTATAGAAGCCGAAAACTAAGATTTTGTGGCATAGTTGAAAAATCAGGGTAGCAAACCATTCTTTGTTATAAATCTTCATCAGTAATGTAGAAAACAGCTCTCTTTGACTGTGACTTTAAATTATAAATGTGACTGTGGAGAAACTGTCCCTCCAAAATATGGAAAATTAGGGTAGGATGCTCCCCTGATCCAAGCTCATTATATTACTCTGCACAAAAGAGCTCACTGAGGTAGAGATGCTGTAGTGTCTTTCCTTTCATGAAGACTGCATTAATTAATCCATAAATGTATAACTTCATTTTTATGTTGTCATCCGTGTATGTTTTTCAAGCTTTCCAAGCTGTATTTCTTTTGTCTTTGAGTGAAAAGTTATTCTTTCAGAGGTTAGGCATTGTAATGAGCTAGACTCATTAACAAACCATTGTAGCATTCAAATACAAACCTCTGGATAAGGAGTTGCTCTACTTTGTTGCAAATGTATGCATGTTTGAACAGTGAGTAATCAGTCAGGCTGTCCTCCATTTTCCATTTCCTAACAAATAATTTAGTGTTTGTATTACATAAAATATCTTTGACATCTTACCTATTATCTGTGTCAACCAATATAAACGAAACAAAGGATGAGAAAAAATAAGATAATCTTCAGATCTTGCAGTTGATAGAAATGTAATTGCTTGTACAGTCTTTCCACATACTCCAAATACACACTTGAGAAAAAATGTAGGTGGCCATGTGCTCAATTGTGACAAAAGAGGTGAGAAAAAAACAAGAAACAAAAAACACAAAAATTTTACAGGCCAGAAATACTCAGAGCTGTGCTTGGATAAGTGCAGAACCACATGAAATACTGAAACTATCAATAAATATTACAAGATAAATTTCACTGAACAGATGTTAGCCTGAAAATATATCACTTAGAAAACCATTTATTATAGTCTAAGACCCAATAAATGCAAAGTTCTTTGTTTGTAAAATTATTCCTCATTACAAATTATAACTATGTCCTGCATCACAACAGATACATGTGCTGATGAAGAAAATTCCTAGTTACTGGGGTTAATGGATAAAACTACTTTACTGATTCACAGTAAAGATGTATTTAACTAGGTAAAGTAGTGAAAACACTTTCAGTATCCACAAATACATGTTCCAAGTTAAACTCAAATTGGGATAGTGGAAGTGTCCAGAAAGAAGACAAAAATGCAATCTAAAAATATGGAAGCAGTGGTTTACGGAACGTCCATAAGAAATAGACAACAAGCCTAAAGGCAAGCAGAACTAAAGTAGAAAAGGCTTTCAAGGCTGTAGATACTTGGGGAGTATAAACTTCCAAAGCTTAAGCTTGGGCTGCATAGGCAATAACAGAATGCTGTGGAAGGGAGGGCTCAATGCAGTGCTAACTCCACCTCTCGTGCTCACCACACACACGCCGTTGACTCAAAGCCTGCATATATTACATGTTATCTGTACCTGTGCCACCTGGAGAGTAAAAAAACTTGATCGCTAATTATAATACTTCAGCCTACCTACACATGTGAGGCACATGTTTTTTGTTATAAAGGAAATATGTATATTTTCTTATTTAAACTTGGCCTTATGTTATTTTGTAAAAATAATTTAGCATGTTCATTAGTTTCACAAAAACAAGGTCAAATATCCTGCAGGTTTTGTGTTGTTGTTGTTCTCCTTTTATTAATGTTTTAATACATATATATGTGCAAGTTCTGTTACTTACATATATTAGCTATGTTATGTAGTTTCTATATGGCCCAAGACAATTCTTCACACACTGCAGCCTAGGCAAGCCAAAAAGTTGAACATTCATGACCCTGAAGGGAACACCAGAAAGTAAATAAAATCAGTGTAATCTCCCATGCACTTTTTAAAAATAAAACTAATTTAGTCTCAGTCTGGTCTAAACTGAATATAAATTAACAGGCTTTTCTTCCAGCCTTTTAATTTAGCTAGCAAACAGCTGTTCCACACTTGTCATAAGTTTTGCAGCTCTCTTGTTTTTGTCCTAGACTGTCACCCCATGGTCTTACTGAATAACCACACACCTCTCCAGCAGGGCATCATGTGGAAATACGGGTAGAAAACTTGAAAGCTAATTAAGAATTTTAATCCATTGTATTCACTCTTTTTCTTATTTTCAAAGTAATATGTGAAGATATATCCTCAGGATTCATAAAACATAATGCTAAAGATTAAGAATAGGCAATGAGGAAACAAAAGCAGCTTTCTTCCTTTCTCTTATATAAATTCTTCTTAGCTAGTTTTCTTAGCTATTATTATCATCATATTTATTCCCATTGTTCTTTTGATAATATTTTTCCTCGTACTGTAAAATAATAATAAAAAAAAATGACGCGCATTTCCACTCTAGAATGCATGGCAGAGCTAGAAACACATCATTTACTGTGTACCAGTAACCATGAGTATTGATTGAACTGTGGGGAAATTATTGCTTAATTTAAAGATGTGAATGCTGTAGTTTGACCTGAAGACTATAAAATTCTGTGTCAAGTGTCAGACATATCACTAATTAGATAAAATGGCCTACAGAATGACTTTGATGATAGTCAGAATTTAGTATGCTCCTGCAAATGAATTCTCAGACTGTAGTGTAATTAACTTGTCAATGTATAAGTCTTTGCATTTACTGCTTAGGGTATTATCTGGAATTGTGAAATAAAATCTTGTTGTAAGGCGACAGGAATTCTACATGACGAAACTATTACCTAGATGAGTTCAATATTTTATGTCTTAGTAGGAGAAAGTGACAATTCATAAAAGAATTTGAGATCTCAAGAGCAACTTAAGTTGAAAAAAAAACAAAGAATGGACTACCAAGGCTAAGAAATTCAGTAGTGTATAATTTCCCTTATTATTCCTGTTTCAGATATCTTAACTGGTTGTGCATGAACAATTCAGAAAGTATGCTGAGTTTTTTTTATCTATTGGAGACATCTTCATTAAATAATGCCAATTTTGCCATATATTTTATCTTCTTATAATATGCAATCCTTTATTATATACACATATTTTAAAAAATTGTAAGAGTTGGTAGTAAATTAAATTAATGTGTACTGTATAATGGTCTATATATGGTAATGTGTATGTTTGCCATTACACAAGCTTGAGAAACATAATTTCTATCTGAAGATGTCTCCCTATTAAAATTAAATGCAATATTTTTCCATACAGATGGATTTTATTCTGTATTTCATTCTGTAAGCAGTATTTAATTACTGAAAACATGTTCATCAGCTTACTAGTTTCTCAATAGTCTCTTGCCCTCTTCACTTGTTTTCTTCCCTCCCATCTCTCCTCCCCCAAATGGTAAAAATAAATAAAGGATGAGCTTCTGGTGTTTTCCATAGAAAGTTAAGCTTTGCTGACATTGACTAATTTATTTTACAGCTCACATGCATTTTGAATTTAAAATTTAATCTGTTCAAATCAGCTTGCATTACCAGAGAATTGTGCTTAGCATGTTCCATGAATGATTCAGTAGATCTTAATAGCTACCTTTGTAATTTCTTATGAATCATTGAAAGAGATCACATTAGTAAACATTAGTGGTAAGTACTAAGCACAGTTTTCATGCAGTCGTGTTTCATGAATGTAGTTGGTTCCAAAATCTATGTGTAGCTGTCATGTGAAAAACTGTCTCGCATCTTGTATTTACAGCGTCTTGTATTGCTGGTAGAAATAGCAATTATTAAGAGAGGTTGTTGTTTTGTAAACTTTATGTCCCAAGGACTTTAAAATAGCTCTTAATTCAGCAGTAAGCTAGTGAAATACTTTTTCTTAATTACGGTTCCCATTAATGTTTTAATTATGAATGAAAAATGCTATTGTTTCTCGAGAGGTTATATTACTTGTTGAATTATTTATTTATTTCCATTTGGAAATCTTCTCCTTTTTTATTATCTTCATGTTCAAAAGCTTCATTAAACTTTATAGTTGCCGTTATCGTCTATTACTTGTACTTACAATCTCTCTTTTTGTTTTCAATTTATATAAATCCTAATACAAGCACCTTTTTAAAAGTTGCATTCATTTAAAAAAGTTACATGCCGCTTAGCAGGAATAGGTTAGGTTTTAATATATAATATTCTGGTGTTTTAATCAAACTGTTTCGAGTGTGATTCTTATTATAGCATTATTAGTGCAGTAACTGAACATGTAGGCCAGAAGTTTCTAAATCAATGGCTGGATAATATAAATTTGAATTTAGGAGTGTCAGTGTAACTACTTACTTACCTTTTGTACCTTTTTTATTCAGAATAATTGCAATATAAGTTGAGTCATGTTTCTCTTTAAATTGTGAGATGAAGGACCCGCAGTCCCTAACCCCTCAGAAACTGTTGCATGGAGACCTCTACAGAGCACTCAGAATCACATATGGTCACCAGTGATTAGCAAAAATCAATCGCACATTGTTTTACCGACAGAGAGATTTAACTTCACGTGATAAGTTCTAAGTATGGCAGACCTAAGGGGTGGAGAGAAGATGCATTTTTCTCAAATTTAATGCTGATTTCCATTGGTGTCAGAAAGTTTTATCTATACTTGTCTGTAACTGAAATGATCGAGTAGTCCTTGCAGTGGTACCTCAAAGTTGCCTAGCATGCTTTTTACTACAGAGCATGTTAAATCTCTGTCTACTGTATTATACTGCAGTGTAACAATATAAATATATTCCTATAAAAATCCATCATTCATTACAATTCTACTATGCATTTTTATACTTCTTTTAATGCCATAGCATCCCAGAATGCTATGCAATTGCAGAAATGGCTGCATAAATGCTAAACAATCTGTCCAGTTATCCAACTTTAGGCATCTGCTTTCTGAAGCAGAGAAAATGAGTTGTATCGTGAGCAGAAGACATTAGATTCCTGTACAAACAGACACCAGCTTCAGGTGGACTGCAGACCTTTAAGGCAGCCTGCAAAAGAATTTCCTTTTTTCCAGTGACTGTAGAGAGATCAATGAGAGTTGTTGTAGTGGGACTCGTTTTTATCATCTTCTACCACTTGTTCAAATATCTTGATGCTCAGATAGCCTATTTGTTACGGCAACAGGAACAGAGACCTTCTTATTTCATTAGGCAAATATTAAAACCAGAAATCTGCAGATGGAAGAGAGTAGGAAGCAGCCACTACATAAACAATGCAGTGAGCTCATGCAGCAGAGGTGGACTACAACCAATAGACAAAGGATAATAAGGAAACTTTGCATCTTTCATCTACTGGCGTGAATAATAGGACTGATAACTGCCTCACTGTATATGGCTTTGATTTTCATCTTTGACATTTTTTGATATGTTTGATACAGACAGGACTCACTTGTGGAAGTGCCAAGCACTTATATCTGCAAATTAAGTCCCTCGGAGATATGGTGGACGTTAAATCTCAACATTTTTTAAAGAGTAGGATCTGAATTTCCCAAGTTGGACACTCAGAATCCAGGGATTCATTTTCTGTTGTCTTGGCTGTTACCAATGATTTAGCTTGCCACCTCACAAAGAAGCAGAATGCTATCCATTCTATCCAGAGTATTGGTGAAAGTACACATAACCAAGTTGACTGGAGGTGAAGCAAAAATGCATAATTCTGACATTTCCCAAAATTTTGAGTGTTTGCCCTTGCCACTGTGATACTTCGTGTTATTTTTGCCTTTGGGATATTATATTATGAATAACTCGAAACAACAAAAAAAATCTTATTTAGAAGTGTTTGGAGCATGTTAGAAAACATTTCTGCATGTCAGGCATGAACTTTCCTCTTCAGTGGGAGGTCAAATTAAACCCACAAGAGACAAATTTGGTCTTAATTTTGAGATGTAAACAGTAATGTAAGTAAAATATACCATATGTCTGTTGACTTTCAAGCAAGTCTTTCATTTTCTAAAACAGATCAATTGTGTTCGCTTGAGAACAGGTGCTAAATTTCATCTTTATTCTTTATTTCCTAATATCTTACTTCTTATCATAATTCTGGTATTATTAAAAAAAAGATTTTTTTTTTGAGGAAAAAATATTTGTATGTATATAAGCAGGATTATATTTAACTTTTTCTTTGGAAGGGTTATATTGGAGAGCACTGATTTACAAAGGCTGCAGCAAAAGTAATGCCTCCTATTTATTTCCATGGAAACTGCAAGAGATACAAAGAGCACAATAACAGTATAACAGTATTTGATAAGCAAATTTTCAACTACCAAACTCTAATTTTAAAAACCTGTAAAACGTATTCCAGGATTTTTATCCAATCAGAATTCTTTCTGAAATTTCACTTGAAAGCACAGGCAATTTAGCCATGTCTAAGGGCATTTTTAGTCAGATTTACTCTCTGCCAAGAGAGTGTCTCCATCTCTGCCATTGTGTCCCAACTTTTAGCAGAATCACGACCTTTAAGGCAAAAAAAAAATATTTGTCTTCCTGTATTCTTCTAGGCCATTTAAAATGTGGGGTACCATAGCTGATTAAAAAAAATGACTTCACAATGTTATCTAAAGTATGGATATCATTAGTTTTGTTTACTGTATATAAAACTAATCGGAAATAGTGGTGAGAGAGCTCATATATACGCAAACTTTTTCAGTATTTCAAATATGCTGAAGTAGGCCGGAAAGTCATGAAAGACAAAGGAGAATTTTTGGGAATTTTAAAGCCGTATTAATTTTCAGAACATATGCAGTTTTCTGTTTGCTTTTATTGACAACGTGTCCTCCAGAATAAAAGAGCTGATTTTGCAAATGATACTTTTGCAGGTAATTAGTCTTCGGCATTCCTATAGATCATATTTGTGTTTTGAAAATAGTTTGAAATAATTCAGCACCAAGTGTAGCTGTTTTATTTCGTGTGGTTTTTTTTAATGGATCTATTTCACAGTAATAATTTACATGTTACCTTACCTGCATATAAATTATGATTTGTTTAATTGGTATGAGTATACAAACAATGTAGAATTGAATTGAATGCACCTGCTAATTTTTCTCTCTCATTCCATCTTATGTGTGCTCATAATTTTCACATTGCTTTTAGGCATTTTCATAATATCAGGAATAACTAGCACCTTACGCTGCTCCTAAATGGGCAGACTGCCACATTCTCATCTGAAGAAGCATGATTTTTCAACAGTCATCACCATTAGCTCTGCACTTTCACTAGTCATGTGCAAGAGCATGTGTGCTGCACTTGTAAACATGTGCACCAGCAGAGGTTACCCGGTGTCACTGTCACTGCTGAAATACACCACCCACAGCTTCACTGTGCTCAAATTCACTCTTTGGCTTTCAGCATTGCTGAATGTCAGCGTGTGCCATTTTTTCCTCCTGAAGGAATCCAGTGGCACACCTTTGATCCAACCATGCCTCCATGTCAGATGCCATTCTGTCAGACTGCCCCTCTGCTGCCATCTGTCACACAGCAACAAAATGTAATGGAATATTGGTGGGAAGATCCAATCTCTACTGCCATACCACCAACATCTGCCTCTGACATCATGGGACAACATAATAAAACAGGAGGCATTACTTTTGAAGCAGCCCTCATAGTATGTTATGAGAAAAGAATAAAACAGCTACAGCCTTAAAATTCTGATGATTAAAATACTGCATAAATCATATAAAGGAATGTATTCAACCTGTTTCTAGTTACCCTGGTTATCCAAATACTGCATTATTACCAGTGGATCTCCTATACTGCTAGGAAGGAAGGTGAAGTAATGCCCCACTGTGTGGGCCAAATATAGTGCCTACATTTAGGGTGTTTGTCTGACAGTAGGTTGCAAAACAAGTGTGAAGGATATCTATATTATATCATCTCTGGACACCACATCACCAGAGCATTTCAGCATGCATTTAAGTTCTTCTAATGCAGTGGAATGAGAGCTCCTCTATCAGTTGAGTGCCTTGAGTCATAATCCCTTCCTTTCTGGGTGCACATGAATAGATGACATTGCTCTGAGAAACCTTGCGGATTAGCTCCTCCTTGCAGGGTGAGTTGGTGCTGAGCCCTGCGAGGCCCTTCAGAGATGGGTGCTGGACTCGTGGAGCAGAGCTGTACAAGCAATCAGAAAGCTCCCCCAATGCTTTTATCAAACATTTTTATTGTTTTGCCTATATGTTGCTTAGGCCTTTGTTTTTCATTTTCAGTCAGCTGTACTGTAGATGACTGAAGCAAGAGCAGCAGCACACAAGATTTAAATTAATTTCTTTCTTTCAGGGAGGAGCGTACGCAGCTATCAGCCTGAGCTGCAGTTTGTAAGACAGTGTCACAAGGAGTCTGACCTTGGAAAAGTATGTTCTTACGTCTCATGTCTGAGATTGATGTTACTGATAGGTAATGAGCTGTGTGCTGCATTTTCAAAGGAATATCTCGCAATGCAGATATTCATTTAAAAAATGCCGCATGTCACTCCTTTCACAGCTCACAGAGTTCAGAAATAGAGGGGAGGTGTAAGGCTTGGAGAACTGTAATTAAATTGTGATTGTATCCTCTTGTTGGAAGGAATATCAAGCTGTTAGCAATTGAAAATTAATATACCTTGCCAACTGTTTGTCCTGGATGAAAGAGTTGGCAATTGCACCATAGTTCTCAGTGACCAGGTATCCCCATGACACATATCACAATGACAGTGTGTACAAATTGCCAATATATTTTGGATTCTCAGAGAAGATGAAGCATAGGGAAAGAATTTGCTTTACCACAACACTACTGTTTGTCATCTGTACTCAGCACGGAAGATAGAAGATGTTGTTGAGGAATTCTCAGCTGTTGCTCTCTTTTGGTCTGTTTGAACTGATCAATGGAGAGTTTCCTAGTTTTCATAATTTCTTAATCAATCTTGATTATATTCCTGAACTATTCTTATTTACTCAAAAAATTTTTTTTTGTATGCCATACAAGATGTTTATGAAATGGCAGTTCGCCTGAAGACACTACACTGCTTTGTTGCTGGGCTAATTATTTACAGTCATTTTGAAAACAAGGAGTCTTATAAAAAATAAATCAGTTTCATCACTGACTTCTGTTTGCTGAGCAAAGAGATCCTATCACTGTATTTTTCACTGAAAAAAGCATGCTTTATTCAAACTTGACTTTTATTAGCCTGTAGCAGCTAAGAAACATCAAAAGCACTGTTGATGAAACTAGAAGAGTTGTTTCTTTAAAAAAAGAAAAAAAAAAGTGTAAGTAGGTCTGGAAGAGTATTTAGAAGCAAAAAGAAGGAAGAGAAAAAAAAAGATTCAGACAATTATTTGTAGACCACCCCTTCAGAAAACCTTTAGGCTTAAGCGAGTCAAATGCATTTTATGCTTTCATCACCTGTACCCACAGCAGTATTTCATGTCATAAACAGATCCAGAGGTAAGCTTCTGAGTAACACATAATTTCTGATTTCAAAACCCAGTAAGAGCTACAGATTTGTATCTGTAATATAGAAGTAGTTCTTTGAAGAATCTTGATAAAGATAGTATTAGAAACCTACTTTGTAATTTGTTCTATGCAGATTCATAGATTAACAAGCAGTTTTGTTACGGCAATGGATAACAGGCTCAGTAAGATACACTAAATCAGAATAATTCTATTAGTACAAATAGAAACAGTCAAAGTACTTCAGCTGAACTAAAAAGTAGAAATATTTTTCTCCTAGTAGCTACTAGTTAGATATTTTTTCCTCAAGAATAATTGTGCTTATATGAATTCAGAATAAGAAACATTGCCAAACCATCTATTGTAGAATGATACTTAGATATGCTGCCAGAAGTTCATCATTCAAAAAAGCTTTTGGAACATTCTTCAATTTAGAAAGAGGAGCTTTCTTCTATCTTTTCAGTTGTGAATAGACACAGGTGGGAAGGAGGCTTAAGGGGGATTTGAGAATTATGAAGCCTGACCACACAAGGCCATTAAAAACTCAGCTAATGTCACGAGTCATGGTTGGACAATTCAGTTACTGCCCATGACCTTCCCCTACTAGTTTCATCAGTTATTTCTGCCAACATTAACAGAGTTTACATCTCCAGCTATTAAGGAATGATTACATTTCCAGATCATATGGAAAAAAAATTGTGACAGACGTCACATTTTGGTACATCCCATAGAGATCAGTGTCTATACTTACAGAACCAGGTGCATAAAGTAAAAAGGAAAATCTTTATACCTTTTTATACTTGAAAATAAACAAATGTATAATTCAGTGATATTTCAGTGTTACTATTATTATTTAAGTGACGTGTGCCATTTTATTTTAGAAAAGCCTAAAAATGACTGTCAGGCTTTATGAAAACATTATGTTTTGAAATATTTTCTTACTTAATAATTCTCCGATGTAAGGAAGGCGTATAATAAATTGTGATTTATACTGAAGGCAATTCTTTTTTAAGACAACATGAAGAAAATGGCTTCTATTGTTTGAAGCAACTATTAGTTTTGTGTTTTCGTTTTGTGTTTCAGCTTTGCATAATGATAATGTTAAGATTCTTCCTTCACTACTTTCAATATCTTGAAATGATATATGAGGACACGCTGACTTTTCTTAAATAATTTCAGTATTTTGCAGGTAGCCTTTGTGCATTTACCTGAGTCCCTTGTACTGCGTGTGGCATCTGCCATCTTCTGGATTTTGTCGGAATTGCTTGCTGCTTAAGTGAGCTTTGAAATACTAGGAGTGTGGTTTCTTCATCTATGTATCCATTGCAGAAAATGAGTGCAATTGATGTCTACGCACAAGTTATCATATCAGGGGAAGTAGCCCTCATTTGTCTGCCAGTCGCTGTAATGGTGTTCAGTGCTTTTATTTTCATGGTCTGGCGAAGTGTTAAGCAGTGTTTCTGTGTCCTACATCATTTTAACTAATAGATTTTTGCTCTAAAGCAGTTTTGCATTTTGATTAGGTCATGAAAAGCAACACAGGGAATAAAAGCAGTAAGCTACCAAAACAAATAAATAAATTTAAAAATAAAAATAAAATAAAATAAAATAAAAATAAAAATAAATTGAGAAACATACACAGAGTTATTTAGATGGGAGAAATGTACGCCTTACAGAAGAATCAGAGATGTGGTATGAATGTTTTTGAAGCCAGTAATTTCAAGCAGTTAAAAAGTCTTGAAAAAGTGCTCACATGTTATGGGTATCTGATGACATGAAGAGAAGTGAAGTTTGAGTTATTGACTCTAAAAATGAGTTATGACCCCTGTCAAGGCCCCATAATTTCAGTGCCCTTTAGTCCCTGTCACAATTCATTCTCACTTCTACATGCATTAATGTGCAATAACCTTTTCCAAAATACAAGTACTCCTAGGCTAGTACACTCCCCGTGGCTTCACAATCCTCTCTCAATGCTCAAGTCTTGCTACTTTAACTTTGCAGCTCAGTCGAAACCTAAAAAATGACCATTTGCTGATTTGTTGGTTTAAAATGACAAGTAAGAATGATTTAATATGTGAAAGAAAGCTTGAACCTGGTTGTGAAATTAAGCTCCTGCTTAATTACAGCTTGCAGTAGAAAAATAAAATTTCATCTTTTGTACTGCACAGAACACCGTCAATATTTCACCTTATGCAAATGATATATCTTGTTACTTCAGCTTTTTGCTTATTTCTGTTTGTTATTATTATCAGGCTTAATTTGATCTTTTGTCTGTTTTCCATTATAAGCTGTTCCCTTTAATGAGATTTGAGTTTTAAATGGGATTTTAGATTTTATGCATGAATTATATACAAGCTTCAAGAGAACTGGAAGATCATCTTCTTTAGGTCTGATGATGCTACAGGGAAGTCTGTAGGTTACAGCACAGCTTGCATTTTGACGTGACACAAGAGAAATTTCAAGTAGAAATGCATGAAAATGATGTCAAATCTCAAATCTGTCCCTTCAGATATTCTTTCTGCAACTGCTGTTTCTCTTCAAGTGATGCTCTCTGCAGGCTGTCAAAGTCCTCATAGCAGCCAGCAATTACTTCTTTTAAATCTTTTCCAGAATATGTTTTCCCCGGGGAATGTCAGCTTCCAGTTCAGAAAGGCAAACTGTTTTTTTTCTCAATTCCCTGATGAGAATGTGCTGGCTGATGAGCTGAAGGATTTTTACACCCTATTAGCTGCAAAAGATGGAAAAAAATCTCTGCCCTTGAGATTTGTCTAAGTGAACTCAGCTTAATTTTTTTTTCTTTTTTAAATGCAAAATATAATCTTCATGAAAGAGCAAGAGCCTTAGAGCCACGCTATGTGTCTCTGTTAGTATAACCTTTTAAAGCCTCTAGATACACATACTGAAGGATGAGATGGAAGAAAAAAAAGATGAAAAAATATAGAGAATATTAACTTTAAAACAACTGATGTGTAATTGGAGCAGAACAAGTAACTGTATGAAAAGCCTCTCTCAATACTCAGCAGTTCATTTTAGGCCATGCAGGCACTTGAGGAGGTTATAAAATGAATCAGTGAAAAAATTAGGCATTGTTCCATGAACACAGAATTGAAGTAAATATCATAAGGCAGAGCAGTATTCAAGTCACCTTACAAAGTCCATCCTCGGCTTAATACTCCCTTCAGTTTCTGCAGCACAATTTCAAATATGTGGTCGTAGAGAACCACTCTCCTCAGTCTTTGTGTAGATTCTTCATGCTTTAAGCCAACTAGAATGCAAAATGTCCTCAGTCAATTGAATAGAAAAGTCTGCAGCACATCCCCTCTCTCTAACATGCCATTCAATTATGTGTCTGCTTCTTAAATGCTACAGTTGGGTTGGATGTACATTTCTCTGGAGATGCAGTTGTATTCTTCAATCAAATGCAAAACAGTGTTCATCCAAAGCATTGTTAGGCAAGAGATGCACAAGCATGAAGTGCAAACGCAATCACAGAATCACCAAGGTTGGAAAAGACCTTTAGGATCAGCCAGTCTAACCATCCACCTATCACCAATAGTTCTCACTAAACCATATCCCTCAACACAAAGTCCAAACGTTCCTTGAACACCTCCAGGGTTGGTGACTCCACCACCTCCCTGGGCAGCCCATTCCAGTGCCTGACCACTCTTTCAGAAAAGTAGCATTTCCTAATGTCCAGCCTAAATCTCGCCTGGCATAATTTTAAACACAGAAATTAGGGGGAGAAGCAATATGTCAATTCCCAAACCACGTAAATAGCCTTCCCATCTCAGGGGGGTGGTGAAGCAATCACTCAGGGTTGTATTTTGAAATCTTCTGGAATAGGAAAGCAACTTCAGAAAAAAAATACACATCCAAAACCTGTTCCCAGAGGAGTAGCCAGTAAATATATTTTTATATACAGTTAGCTTACTTGCCATTAACATTTTTTATGTACCACATCAAAGCAAACATATGGAATTTGGTTCACTTTCATGTTATGGTTGAATGGTATTTGCTTTAATGGGAATGATTTCCCTCTTACACTGTTAAAGGAGTTCATACTTGTCACTATTTAACTCTTCCTTCTATGTTGCAAACAAAAAACTCAATGACCAAATGAGGTTTGATTCAAATCCCAGTATCACATAAAGATGTCTTTGCAACTAACTTCAGTGTAGTAAGTCTGCAAAATGAGTCTTTCTTGTTAAATGGCATGATGGAAGGTGCTGTTAGGATTTTTTTTCTGTGGAAATGGGCACTCTAATTAATGATAAGACCTAGAACTACAGTGCTGGACAAGTGCAAGCATGAGTTGCTGAAGCTGACTACTTAGTTTTGCTTCATCTGAACTAGTTGCAGCATTAAAGGAATGTATTGTATCTGATGTAGCTCAAATAAAAATATCAAGGTGATGTCAATCAAAACATAGGTAGTGAGTGTAGTACCTGCACAATTACCACTTATACAAGCTTACACTTCATTCACAGAAATGTGTCTCTTCACTGTGGATTGAGTAGAATACTGGCTCTGTAATGAAGAGCTTTAAAATAAAGTGAGCAGAAGAACCGATGCAGTCTCCTTTACTGTTTTTAATAAGTAGAAAGGTTACTATTGGATGAAAGATCAGTCTTAGGTGTGACAACAAGTTGCAAAGATAAATAAAACAAACATTTGTAAATGATAGAGATAATGAAAGGACCATAGTGAACATGGCCTGAAACGCAACTCAGAGGTTTTTACCTAAATGTGAAAAATGGAGATGTGAATTACTGTACACTTTGAAACTGGGTATTTTTGCATTTACAGGTATGAGGTTGTATAATAGTGGCACCAATACTGAAGTGTTCAGTATATACCATATTACAACAAAGAGTGTAGATAAAGCATTTTTATTTGAATCAATATCACTTTCAAAGAGATTAAACTGAGGTAATGCTGGGATAGAGATTTCAACGTTGAATGTGGTATCTTTAAATTTCACAGAGAGAAAAATACCAGCCAGTATAGATGTCTCCAGTTACAAATTTGAGAAGAAATGTTATTAGCAAAGGTATAACAGAGTTTTCTCAGAAATGAGAGCAACGTTTTTTCATCACAGAGCATATAAATAACAAGAACAAATATTCTATATATATATATTTAGTGACAGAATTTTTATAGGAGAGCTGTTAGAAGAAAAGATCCTTAGCTGATGTGGTCACACGGTAGTCCGCCCCATCCCAATTAAAAAATTTAAAAAAAAATCTTTGTGCCTTAACTAGATAATTTGATAGCTTTTATAGGATTTTTAGACATGTAGAGAACTTAAAATTGAGTAGGTAACACTGAAAGTCCATTTTAAAAGTCAGGAAGTACAGTGAAAAAGAGAGCTTCCTAAAATGAAGCTGGGTTCTTTAGTAACATGATAAGAAAAAGGAGAAAGAAGGGAAATTATTTTAACAAATAGCATATAATATGACTGTTAACATCAAGATTGAAGATAAAGTTGGAGTGACCTCATAAGTAAACAAATGCTTGAGTCAGTATTCAGTAAAGATCAGGGGAGTTGATCGGGGAGCTCTCTACAACTCCTTGAAAGGACGTTGTGGCAAGGTGGAGGTCAGCATCTTCCCTGCAACTAGTGACAGACAAGAGACAGTGGTCTCAGGTTATACAAGGGGAGATTTATGTTGGATAGGAAAAATTTCTTCTCAGAAGGAGTGATCAAGTGTTGGAACAGGTTGCCCAGGGAAATGGTGGACTCACCATCCCTAGAGTTTAGGGAAAGGCTAGATTTGGTACTTAGGAATGTGGTGTAGTGGGCAATATTGGTTGTACGTAAACAGTTGGACTTGATGATCTTAGAGATCTTTTTCAACCTTACTGATTTTGTGTCTCTGTGATACGATGAGCATGGAGCCACAGGCTAGGTGACTAAATTACTAGAATGATTGCATAGAACAAAAATCAGCATATCCAAGAGGCAAGAAGGACTGTAACCTTAGTAAATGAGGACTAGCTTTTTTGATCCTGGGGTACTGGATGCAGAAAAAGAAGCCAGTCTTATGAAACCATAGGGCAGGAGTTTGAATGACTGTCAAGTCATGAATTTACTATCATGGATGACATTGGGGGAACAAAGGAAAAAGAGCAGCAAGTATTTCATAAATATTTAAAGAAAAAAATAATCCAAAGGGCTACAAAACTTTTAATGATGGTCCATCATATCCTTTGGAAGAAAAAATATGGAGGTAAATGAATGATGAGATAGAAATTGATGTGGTAGTTTATAACTTATTGTCTTGAGAAGACAGCTCTGCTTCTTGCAAAAGAAAATATAGTAGATGGCAAACATTCATAGAATCGTGTAATGACTTGAGTTGGCCTGCTTGCAAGTCATGAGATTGCCCCTTCTCTTACTGCTCATCTCAGCAGCGCATGCTCCCTAGCTCTCTCGCCTTCAGCATTAGAGCAAGGCCTTCGGTTTTGGACACTCTCATTTATTTGGTTTACTATCTTCAATCCCAATTAACTTATATTTCTGCTATTACAATTAGTAAATTATCTTTCCTCCTCAGATCATTGTTGCTGGTTTTTTTTTTTTTTCTTTCTTTATTATTGTTCCTTTCTCTCTTTGTTCCCCCCTCCTTTTTCGGGTCAGAGGGCCTGTGGACCTGCTGTTGACATATAGATCTGGACCCAGATAGATTTGGAGATAATTCCATGACACAACTGCACCCCTCAGCTTGATATCACCTGAAAACTTGCTGAGAGTGCACACAATCCTATCATCCATGTTGCCAATAAAGATGTTAATTTGATAATATAAAACTTGGGAACTCCTTTTTAGGGCAGAGAAATTCAGAACTGTAACATGATTAGAAAGATTTATAAAGAACATGAATGAGGATTTATTAAACTAAGGTTGGAGGCAAGTTGCTGGAGGACTTGCTCTGGGAGTACTCTGGGGGTGGATCTTGTTTAACACTCATTAATGACTGCAGCACAACAAGGTTTTTGCCAATGGCATTTGTAGATCACAACACTGAGATGCATCAAAAGAGGATCAAAACACCATGAAAGAGTATTTTTGAAGTCTATAGAGTAAAATAAATTGTGCAAAAGATATTATAAGTGAGCTTGCTTATAATATATATGGAATGCTTCATCTAAAAATGACAGAAGAGAGAATGATACTTGTTGATCACAAGATGAATATGATGAGTTCTAAGTGGAATTAAAAGCCCAAATTTGATCACAGATGTGTTGGACAAAGTCCAGTGTCCAGGGAAGGGAAGTTTTCATGCAGCTATCTACAGTTATTGGTATGATGTCGCCTTAGATTGTGTTCTCTATTCTGGTTTCTGGATTATAGAAAAATGACTGTAAATGTATTGACATATACATACAGGATTACTAGGATGGTCAGCAGAAAGATCAGTTTACCTTAGGTATTACAGGAAAGCTTGCTTAGCCAAGTGAATCAGAAGTTGAGAAGGGATATAATTCATTTTTATGAATGCATCGGATATGGTGAGGTGAGGAGCAGTAGGGAAGAAAAGTCAAATGACAGTGCTGCCACAAAAAAGAAAACCACTTAAGATGATCCTGAACAACATTAGAGGTAGAAATTAGAACCATCAGAAAAGGGATGTTATGGAATGGCTTTCAAATTCAAGTGCTTTGGAAGAAAAAAAAAAAGACATTTTGCAAAATACAGTATGGTGGAAATCTGTAATGGGAATTATAAGATGTAATTTGCTGTGATAGAAGAATAAATGGAAGGACATACATGATACCCAGCTTAAAAAAAAAAAAAAGGAAATCAAGTGCCTATTCTCTTTGATCATTGTTAGATATGTTTCCCTCCCAAATTCTTTTATCTGCATTGATTCTTTCAGTAGGACTATATTTATACTAACATATGCAAGTGAGCTTCTGTTTGGATCGTCAAAATGTTGTCAGCTTTCTTTTTCTGGAACTGTACATATGTCCATAATCCTGTTTGTTTCTGTAAATTCAATTTCTCTTTTTCAAATGCTTACAACTCAGTTACTTTAACACAAAAACTGTCCTAAAATGCTGACACTTATGAAGAGCATAAACACTGAGAATGGAGTTATTTCATGTTGTGCGAGGAAAAGGTTGACAATAGTAAGATGAAAATAGGAAAAGCAAGATGGGAAACACCAGGAAGCTGAAAAATCACCATCATTGAGCCATTTAAAATTCCAGTGAACATGTCTTTATCATAGAATGTGAAGAAGGAAGTTAGTCCCGAGGAAGTGAAAGAACACCACCTTATTTTTCAACTGAATCGTGATTTTTTTCATACCGTTCTCTTCCTTTCCTTTGTCCACGAATTTTTATGGTATCACAGAATACACTTCCACACAGTGAATATTCATAACAATGTAAGCACTAAGATAACTAAACAGAAGTTACTCACAATAAAATGTTGCAAGAAGGGGGGAGTAGCAAAGTAAGGTCATCAGTTAAGCTACAAGCAGGCTTACTGTTTCGACCACCCTGTTGCAGCTAATACATATTTGAAGCATTAGGCCAAACTACAAAACTATAAATTAAACTCATACATTCCTTTAAAATCTTAAATGATTCCAATAAAAAGTCATCAGTTGTTTGTGTTACCCCTAAACCTTCATTGATTATTTTTCAGGACCATTAGTACTGCATTCCAGTGCTACCCCATGACACTGTGCTTTGCTCCTCTCTGTACACTGCCCTGTCCTTCCACCCTGCTCTATTTCCTCTCCTGTCCTAATTCAGAATGAGTGGATAAGTGTAAGCTTAGTAGAATTTTGTTTTCTATTGATGTGGATATTTCTGGCAGCTATTTCCATCTTATTTAAAATATCTTGGCTTCATTCTTATTTGGATTCTCTGTCCTGGCATGAATATTGTACTATTATACTGGTTAGTTGATTTCCAAATCAAATGGCTTATGAAATAGCCAAAGTACTTTTATAATGTTGCACTCCTTTGTACTCAACAATGAAATTTAAAATGAGCATAATTACAATTTCTGGAAACGCCTTTATATTGTGGATAATTGGTTGGTTTTTTTTTTCACTATAATTATTATAAAGCAAAGTAAAATTATTGAAACGTTGGATATTTCTAAGTAAGCACCATCTATCAAAAACCTGTATAGCGGCAAACTCAGTTTCCTGGGGTTATTCTGGTTTGGAAGGAAAGCTCTGGCATCCAGATCGCACTGATGTTCCCAATGAGACTGCTTCTGCAGTGCCTAGAAGTTGTCAGAGTTTCTTCCTGCTGAAGTATGTTATCAGTGTCTGAGTATTATTCCTTTTTAACGATCTAAATGCAGAGCTGAGGATAGTCCTACTAGCAGTTCAGCTGCATCTTACACTCATCCAAATCCCAGCAGGAAAACTGCAATATAGATAAGAAAGAGCAGGAACAATGCTGTGAAGATAGGATACTCAGAAGAGAGGTGCAGGAGTGCTGGCCTTTGCTCTCTGGTCCCTTTTTATGTTATCTTTTTTCTGTTATCTTCTGATGAAAACCTAATGTAAAATACATGCACTTTCCTGGGAGCTGGGTCAACAGCAGTGGGTCTGTTCTCATAGTTGAGCATCCTCATCACTAGGTTGGGTTTTATTTCATCTGCCTTCAGCTGATCACACAGGTTTTGACTGCACAGATGCACAGCTGGACTGAGAGAAGAGAGTGTTATCAGTTTCAGCATTGGTGGTGGTGGCTTAGGAGTTGAGAATAATTCTCCATTGCTAGAGATCTAATTTTATTGCTATGTAAACAGAGTACATCTAAATTCTAGATCTCTCTACTTCAAGGATGAGTCCTTTGCCCACAGACTTGACCATATTTGTTTTGGAGGGATTCTTACGAGTGATTGAAGATGCCTGTGCTTGTCTAGGTAAGCCTTGACAGGAGGGATGTGAGGGCTGGAGGGAGGCCCTTGTCCTCTTGGAATGGGTTCTCATGGGAATCATCAGGTATATAAAGGGTGGAATCCAAAACTGACTTCAGTATAATTACTGTATTTATCACCCAACTGGCCCCTAAACTGTTGCTCAGATGTTTGCTGCTTTTTGGTGTTTTTTTTTTTTTTAGATTGGGAAATAACGTGTCCATGTACTCTCATGGCCAGTGAACACAAATCTCCTTTGACATTTTAAAAAATGCACATATATAACATTTTCCCTCTCTGTGTTCTTAAATTATTAGCTAATATAACAAAACATGTTATGACCTAATTATATGCATATTTTGAGGGTATTGAAACTATTAATATCTTTTGTGTGAAATAGAGACATATAAGCTCTGCAGAATGCATCCAGGATGGCCAACATACAGCAGTCCGAGCTGTGTATTGATACAAATATCTGGATATGACACAAAATGGAAATGCTACTATTAGAAAAACAAAAACCCCACACATACAAATAGTTATTGTATACAATTGTTCCAACTTCTAAAAAGCCAATTTACCTTAAAAATCCTGTACGTTATAATGTTATATTTTACAGTCTTATTTAATTTTTTCAGAACATTATGGGATTAATGCCAGGGAAGAATAACAATAAAAGTGAAAATATGACAATCATGTTACTCGTTCTCTATGTTCACATTTTACCTGTTGTTCATTTTTTAAATGTTTCAAATATTTTAAATATTTTTTAAAATATGCTGGTTTCATAAAAAGCATAGTACTTTCAGATACCTAGTGCTACAGGTTGTTGTGAGTTCATTGGCATTTATGTTTGCATCAGGTATTTTTTCTCCTTTATGTTGTTTATATTTCCCCATGTGAATGACAGAAATCTAGCAGCAAATGAAAGAAAGTGTGTGCTGAGAACGTCAATAAATGTTGTCTTAGTTGAGATGTTTTTAAATTACATGGCCTTTCAGCTGAAAATACAGCTTAGAATCCTATGGACTCTTCTCATATGAACTCACGTGATTTTTCGATAACCTACTCACTGATGCCTCTGTCAGTGTCTATGTATGTTTGAGGAAGAATACCGAATGACTGTGTTTCTTATCACTCACCTTCAACTTTCCCTATTTTCTATGCATGAATGTTAGTTGTAAGAAAAGGTGAAAATTCAAACCAGCAGCTATCATTTTAGTGGTAATCAAAGGCAGCAGTAGGAAATAGGCATTGCAAAAGAATAATTAAAAAAGGAATTTTTACCAGAGTCATCTACAATGAGGCAGAAAAAAGGCAAAAAAGACTAATGCAGAGCTGCTGCCATTCTATAATAATTCTCCTAATGTAAATAATCACATACATCATAATGAATAAAATATACAACATAACAAAGTTTTACAATGCAGTTATAGTATCACAATAGTAAGCGTGAAGATAATTGTCATGAAATTGAAAAGATAAGTAAATAAATAAATCTTATGCTAAGGTGAGTATGAATGTATGGACACATAACAGATCTTGAAAAAACATATTTCTGTGTATTGTATATTTAAAATTGATGAGCAGGTTAATGAATATGGTCTGTTGTCATGGAAGCAGCACAACCTTTCCTTGACCAAGAGTTAAATATTGTAAGAAATGTCTTTTTTCCATAGTAAAAGGGAAAGTAACTGTGTTACAGTGCGGAGAAAAAATGAATATTTTAATAACTGAAATAAAACTAGCCACTGTCAGGAAAAGATTTTTTTTTAAGTACAAATTATTGATGAGTTTTGAGATGACATTCATTTTCCCATTAGCTTTTGTTAATATACCTCAGGGTATATCATTAACCAAGCTCAGAACATAAGGTTTGAGTATCTCGTATTTGCTGACGTGGTTATATTCAGTTCAAGTATTTTTGTTAACAGCCATTGTGCCAATTCTGCTGAGAATGAAGTGAATTATGATAAAGTTCAATTGATGTTCTTGGACGCCTCAGCTTATTTACATCCTGACAAGGCACAGTTATACCAAACAAATTTTGTTTTACAGGACCTACTTCAACCCCTATAAAGCAGTAAGAAAATAGTACAAAGTTTAGGGAGAGTAAAGTTATGGCTATTCATAAGATAAAACTTTAACAACTATTGTTGGTGTTTTATAGAACAGCTTTAGAATGCTGGTTTTAATCTTTTTGCATTTTGAAACACTTCATGATTTTCTGTGGTGGTACAAACCTCTGTGCAATATGTTTATCTTACTTTGTTGCTGCTTCAAGGCCCTTTAGAAGTAATGCAGAGTTCCCCTGAGTTTCATGGACTTGCTTTTGGAAGCCACTGCTTAGAAAACCAATCCAAACCGTTTAGAAATAAAATGATGTCTGCCAGGAACTAAAGTAATTATCTGTACTATAAACACTGGTTACAAAAAGAAGATTTTATCCCCAATTTCTATGGTCACATGAAAATATTGAGGCTTATAAATGTGATAAACCAAATCTTTTAGGCTTTCAAAACAGGAAAAAATGCTTTTTTTAAAAAAAAGTCAGTTTACTCTTAGACAATGAATTCAATTAATTCATAGACAGATAAGAGGTGTATGTCTGTTGCAGTGATGAATCACAGCCATTCCATAAATGTCTGCAAGACCAAGATGAACAAACTAGCAAATCAGGGAAAACCTGGTTTTAAACAGATGAATATTATATTGCAAAACATATTTTATTTGCATTTAAAAAAAAAATCTGTAATATTATTTCCTTGACAATTCCAAAGTGCATTAGGAAGCAATGTAGATAGCTAGATGGGATGAAATCTTTGTGATGTGACCTCTGAATACATCATCTTGCGTTGAGAAATATTTGACTGAGAAACATGGTAGAAGAACATGATTTCTGTGCATGGTTTACAATGATGGTTCAGTGAAATAAGAACTGCACTGTAAATTCTCATAAATTTCCTGTGAAGGTGGTGAGACACTGGAACAGGTCACACAGTGAGGCTGTGGATGCCCGCTCCCTGGAGACATTCGAGGCCAGGCTGCATGGGGCTGTGAGCAAACTGGTCTAGAGGGAGGTATCCCTGCTTATAGCAGGGGGTTGGAACTAGGTGATCTTAAAGGTCCCTTCCAAACCAAACCATTCTATGATTGTGTGGAAAAAAAAGAGAATACAGAGAAGCTACAACCACATGTTTTTTAGACTCTTCAGCATCTGAACTTTATAATGGAATATATAGAAGCCTATGTGGTAACGATTTAATTGAAAGGATACAATTTGGTTCCTGTTATGCATAAACTGATTGCTGCTATTCCATTTGAGGTTGATACCTCCAGTCATTTCTAACACTTGGACTGTAGATCATCCCTACATAGGAGTGTTAAGCCAATGCTGAGCTTCTGAATTTTACTTCCTAATTTGCTTCTGAACAAAGTCATCTCCATAGCAAAATTTAATTGATGAGTCCAACAAGAGCAGCCTGACAGGTAGAAAGTCTTCATTTCGCCTTTTGTAGTAATTTCATTCTTTGTAAATAATACAGCTGATTTAAACTGCAAGATATCAAGACAAAATTTGATTCACACCACTTTTATGTTCTGTAACTGCAGCAGTTTCAGTGATGCTGCTGCTAGTGCCAGGACCTGTTGCTGCAGACTAGGGAGAGTCAGAGGATAGATTATGCAGATATAGGAAATATTTATCTGCAAATATATTTTCAATAGCTTATAAATAAATTTAAAAAAAAAAAAAAAAAAAAAAAAAAAAAAAAAAAGAGAAGATTGACTTTCCATAAGGAAATTTCACAATAAATTCCTGACTTTACCAATGTGAACATAACTTTGTTTTAGCTGATTATGTATTTTAATACAATTGATGTATGATTGATGTATGATTGGATTGTAAATAAATAGAAAACCTCTAATTAATGGAATTTACATGAGATGTAGAACTCAGATATGATAGACTGTAACAAACTTTCTGCTGATTACACTAAATATCTGATACATATTTTATATTAATGATGCATTACATTAGGTTTTGATTAGAGTTAATGAGATTTACTTTGAGTCTCCAACAGTACTCAAATTACATCAAAAATTACAGAAATGGAATAAAATGAAAATACTCTCTTTTAGTTTGGTTGAAGTGGTCTTAATTTATATTATTTTTCAGCTCATTGAGTTATTTGAAGAATATCCAAGCTGTTTCCACACTTATTTTCATAGGGATGTGGTATTGAAACTATTCTTATATGCAGCCACATACATTGTCATTACTGGCAGAATATCATCTCATTCCTTTGAAATTAGAAATGTTTGTCAGCTATAACAGGTTTCAGCTATGTTTTTCTGTGAATTGTAATTAACACATTATGTTTAACGGGCTGCCCTGAAGCTTTTGCCGTATTTTTATAATGATTATTTCTAGGATTCAAAGCCACCGTGTATGAATTTCGCTAAAATACATCTGATTTTTCTGTCTCAAACTGTATTTTTTAGAGTTTTTGTATTCGGTATTACAAACACATGAAGCTCCGATTGGTCAGTGCTACTTGTGCCAGACAGAATATTACTGCATGAAGAGAAGAGAAGCCCAATTTTATCTCTAGAATCAGAATCAGAAAGAAAAGCAAACAAATAATAAAAAAGTACAAAACAGTCCCAATATAATGCATCAGACAAGTGGTAGGAGAACATTAATGTCTTCAGTCCCATAGCAGTCTAACTGCCAAATCAGCAAGCGACACTGCTGTCCAGACTTGCAGATTGGATCCAGCTCGCTGCCCACCAGCATTGTTAGGGGGTGAGTTTTAAGCAGGATGCTCCTGGTGCTGATATCCCAGCTTCTTTTCCAACCTCACTGTGTTTTCACACAGCTAACTGGGCACGTCACTCTTTTGGGACCGGTCTCTTTTTTTGGACATAAAAGTGGTTTCAGGTCCATGGCTGGTGTTCTTTTATCAGAGGAGAGGACTTTGTGTTGGCTGACAAATGCACATCCAATGCGACAGTGAAAAAAGTGGGTCTGGGAGACATTGCATCTGGCAGAATCTGCTGGATTACAGGTCAAGAAACAGTCCATTCACTGACTCTATCAGCCAGTGACTTTCACTAATGTAACATACAGATCATGTTGGAAGGATTCTTCAAATTTTTTTCTCACCTCAGATTTACACTGTGCTCTTCACAGCTTTTACACCTTGAAATTTAAATGTGGGATTGAATTTCTTTGTCTTGGAGAGATTACTTGAATTTTTTTTCCATTCAAATTAACCTGTATTTTGTTTTACTAATTTTTTATCACTCAGTTTGACTCATTTTTCATTAAGAATATAATTAGTTATTTTGAATTTACCTTCCATACCATGATTTTGCATTTTAACTGAAAACGTGAAATGAAGCTGCATTTCTTATACTAAAATCAAATGTTTTCAGCAAACTATTATATCATCCTTAAATTTTTGATTTAAATTAAACTATATTTTTAGCTGTGAAAGCTTTAGAAGAGAAAATGTTTTCATCAGCTTTCCCTGCACACAGAAATTTCTGAACTAAGCGTGGCTTATTCTGAAAGGAGCATCTGCATCCATAGGAGTATGGCAACTTGTGGGTCCATGCTGGCTTTAATTTAGCCAGCATGCTGGGAAAAATTACAGACATGCCTGGTTGTAAATAAGAATATGTTGATGCAGTTTGCCTACTGAGGGGCAGAAGCCACTATTACAGTCTGCAGGCAGCAAGAAGCTGAACTGAAAATGTGGGCTTAGAGTTAATTATAGACCAATTAATTTGCCTTTGGATAAAGAAGGATGAAGTGTAGCCAGAGTGTATTTCCTGGATGTTTATAAAATGCCCCCCTCTTGTTTTATTTATACACAGCATTCAGTAAAATTCACTCCCTGCAGTAAAGTCACGTTTGTTGTTTTGTTTTTTTTTAATGTCTTACCATTTACCACAGTCTTAGCATTTTTTGTGTCAGTGTGTTTGTTCTTTGCTGTTATGTAAAGTTTTAAGTTCACTTCTACAAAGACTGGGATGACACCTTGGCGGTTCACTGTATTGCTACAAGCAATTCTAGTCATAGGAAAGAGAAAACTATTGCCAGTGAGGAACTAACTGTTGGATTTTTGCTGCCCAAAAGAAATTGCATTTAACAGAACAAAATTTATTCAGAAAATTTTCATTTTTATTGGTATGAACCAAATCCAAAAGATGATTTGCTGTTAATTGTGTTGGCTGTGTGCAGGTATCCTATCTAAGTATATAACTACAGTAGCGTTTGACCTTGTCCAATAATTGTCTGAAATTCTGCTGTTTTAAGAGTTTTCACTTATGGTAGATAAGGAGATGTCCAAAATGCAATCAGTAACCACTACAAATCACATCATTTGCACTTCTTTTAACTCCATTTAAATATAAAGTCACATTTTATAGTGTGAGCATTGTCAAGCAATAGAACAGGTTGTCCAAAGTGATTCTGGAGTCTTCATCCTCAGAGATCTTCAAACTCCAGCTGCACATGGCCCTGAACAACTATGCTCTAAAGTGATCCTGCTTTGGGCAGGGAAGTGGAACAGATCATCTACAGAGGTCCCTTCCTACCTCCGTCATTTGGTGATTTAGTAAATTTTTAAAACAAATGTAGGCCATGAGAACAAATGTAGAGGACATTGGCTTTTTCATTTCCCTTCATTCACCAGTAAATGATTCTTCATGATGAAAGCTCTACGAATTTGATAACCACCTGAATAAAATCCATGCATTTTTTAGCTGAGTAATTTTTTTTAGCTGAGTAATTTCATCTCCTCCTCATGGCAGTCTCAGCATGTTTATCCAGTTCAATTTAATTTTTCAATAGCTTGATTTATGACTTAGTGTTGAAATATAGCACCTTTCAGTTTCCCATTTTCTGCTTGCCTATTTAGATATTCATCTCAAGGTGTTTCTTCACATAAATATCCCAGAAAGTGGAAATGTTTTTAAATAATGTTTATAGATACAGAATTATTAAACTTTCAGTACAGTAGTATGTTCCAGTGTGAAATATTTTGGGATTCAGGAAACACAAAGATGTTCTTCATCTGTGTTTGTTGCTGTTGTTAGATTGTACTCTCTTGTTGGGTTTCTGTTTAATAGAATATCTCACTTGCGGTTGTTATTAGCAGTAGTCTGAAAGGCATATATATGGTGAACTAGTGAGATTTCAGCTTTCTAGCTGGTGATGTTTGTGTTCTTCTCTTACAGCTATTGCTACTACAGATATTGATAAATGAATGTGTGAAACTAGCATAGCATCTTTACATTCCTGCTAAAAATCTAATAGCTGGCTCAATGTGTTTCCTGCTGAGGAACGGCATATCTTCTCCTTTGAATTTCAAATGAATAGGAGGAAAAAGGAAAAACTGACAAGACACTGAAGGTAGAAAACTCTTCATTAGAGCAGTGAGGCAGGTAGCTCTACATGTTATCAAGCCACAAGACATCCAGAAATTCAAGAAACACTTAAGAACTATTGAGGTAGAATTTAGCTAAATTCTGCATAATATGAATGAAATTTGGCTTGCAAATCTTATATCTGAAGATGTTTCTAAAAGTTACAGTTGAGAAATGAGGGAAAAATCATGTTGTTTTGTACTGCTGAAATAATCCTGGTGGTTTCATTTTAAGGAATTTAAAATATGATAGCCACGTATCGAACACAGAATTTTTGTCCTACTGAAAATCTGTGCAAGTCTGGCAGGTTAATAAGCCTTAAAAGATTTTTAGAGGTCTGGCATGTTCAGAAATGACTTCTATGGACTGTTTTTGGCTAGTACATGTTCTCTGAAAAAACTACTTATGTTCAGGCTGCACACGAACTCTGTGCCAGAGTGACTGTGTATTTTTCAGTCTGGGTGGGTGAAACAGGATTTCAGTGTTTTGTAGGACAAAGTATTATCCAAGATCAGACAACTCATAATTCCTGAATTCTTGGCAGTTATCCCATTGTTCCTCTGCCAAGGGAGAATGGTTAGATAAGATGAGAGAGCAGACTGAGCGAAGAATGAAGAATGATGTACTGGAGGAGTAGACAAATGAAAGTGGAAAAAAAAGCAAAAATACAAAAATGTGTGCAGGAGGGAAGATTTTGGAAATGAGCGGAAGGGATTAGTAGTAATGGGACATGGGGACTTGTTATAAGTGGGAAAGAGTGACCTGCTTGCCAGCCACTGGTTAGAAGCATGGAGATCTGCAGTCTAGAAGCAGAGATGGGCTGGACAAAAGGACAGAAGAGATGAAGTTAGTCATACTTAAATTACATTTCTACAGCAGTAAGATGTTTCTTGCTTTCCAGTGCTTGAAGGGAGCATATAAACGGGAAGGGGGAACAACTGGGGTGGATAGTGATAGGACAAGAGGAAATACTTTTAAACTGAGACAGGGGAGGATTAGGCTAGATATTAGGAGGAAGTTTTTCACACAGAGGGTGGTGACACACTGGAACAGGTTGCCCAAGGAGGTTGTGGATGCCCCTGGGGGCATTCAAGGCCAGGCTGGATGTGGCTCTGGGCAGCCTGGTCTGCTGGTTGGTGACCCTGCACATAGTAGGGGGGTCTAGATGATCATTGTGGTCCTTTTCAACCCAGGCCATTATATGATTCTATGATTTTAATTTCCTGTATATTGCTTATTATATTTAACTATTAAAAGTCCCCACAGTTAATTATGGGATCCCTTTTCCTTATTTCATATCGCACATATACAAGGACAAGGGGAAATGGCCACAAACTGGAGCATAGGAAGTTCCACACCAGTACGTGAAGGAACTTCTTCACAGTGAGGGTGATGGAGCACTGATCAGGCTGCCCCGGGAGGTTGTGGATTCTCACGGGATGCCTGCCTGTGCAGCCTGCTGTACGGAGCCTGCTTTGCAGAGGGGTTGAACTCAATCATCTCTAGAGGTCCCTTCTAACGCCTACAATTCTGTGATTTCTGTGATTTCTGCGATTTATTATGCCTCGTTTTCAGAATTTCAGTGTGCTTTTTTTTGTTTACTTAATGGAGAACAATTTTATGTTCAAAACATATTCTTTTTTTGAGATGAGATGGGAGCATGTAAAGCAGAAATAGTACTAAGTCCCTTGCACCACTGCCAGCATTTTTAGGTCTCTATTTTTTCCTCTGTAGAATTCTCTGGCAATATTTCTGCAAGATGAGATTTGTATATTTGCTGTGATTTTTGTGGGTAGTTACTTTACTGATGCATCTTTGAAATGTCATTACTTTGCAGAAGCTATCACTGCCCTTTTAAATAGTTATGTTAAAATATATTTTAGGTCCTTTGCAGCTTTCTGAAACAAATCCCAGCAACAACAAATCAGTGAGCAATTGACACAATAGACATGCCATGCAAAATATGACTTCTTTCTATTTTTATCAGCACAAATAAAAACTTGTCTTGTATTTTTCTTGATTTATATTTATTACAGAGAAGTAAATTTTAAATCTAATGGAAATAGATAATGTCCTCAAAGAAGTTCTCTAACTATTAGCTTTATATTAAGGAGCTGTTTTATTACTAGTAATTCAAAGTAACAGCAAAGAGATTTAGAGTCTGATATTGAAGAAGGGAGTTTCAGCAACAGCTTTATACATGGTTCTGCATCATTAATGCAGATTAATGCAAGTATTACTCATTACTTGCATTACCTCCTTTTCTATGCCACAATAGTTATACTAAAAAAAATGTGTAGGGAAGCCATCCTTCTCTAAAGTGAAGATAGGGCATCCTGATTCCTTAGATCTATTTCCTTTTTTTTTTTTTTTGGATTTTTGTTTCAAATATGGAAAACCAAGGGAAATTAATTGACGAACCAAACGTAAAAACTTCAGTTTAGTAAGATATTTAATTCTGTAGCTTTAAACAAATGAGTGATATAATTGCCTTGCTTAAATATCTAACTCATACCTTCCTTGGGACAAGCTCCAATATATGTACTGATCCGAATGGAGTTCAGTGCTTTTCTTGACTCACACAGTAGCTGTGGAAAGTCAAATAAATTCAGCAAGATATTTCAGGAGTCTCACTTAAAATATTGTTGGAAGAAATAGTATGGTACCAAATAGCATATGTTTTATTTACATGCATACAATACACAAGATATCAAGCAAATTTGTTGTTGTTGAAATAACTGTTAAGTACTTAGTAAGTACATAAGGCTAGTAAGTGTTTGGGTGTTTTCTTCAACCTCCCACCCCTCCCTTCCTCCTCTCTTTTTTTCTCAGCATAAAATAGATGTACCGTTTGAGTGGATGTAATCGCTAATTCTGGTCATAGTTTGAAACAATTATTAAAAATGTAGTCGTTTACCTGCTAACACCATCACTTCTGTCATTTTTATTGCAACAGCTTTTTGATTAAAGACTTTTAAATGAAGTCTTTAAATATTACAAATCACTGTGTATCCCCTTGCACACAAGAAAGCTCTAACAGTGTTGCTTGGCTGCAGAGAAGCTTCAGATTTCTCTTTTTAGTTCATGCTTATATTTACATACCTCTTACTTATAACTAAGGTGTTAATGCCAATATTTGGAAAGGAAGAATATTGGTTTAGCTGAAGCCTGCCTCTGCTTATGCGTGTGCATGAGACAAATCTGACTCCATCTGGTAAATGTCAAGGCTGGCACAGAGTAGTGACAATTCAAAGGAGAGTGGAAGAAGCAGCCATGCTGCCTTCCTCTGCAGCTCTGAAAGGAATTCGGCATGTGCCTGTAATTTTAAGAGTCTCCCTCAAGGTTGACATGACAAGAATGTTGTATGCACCTTATCCACCTTTATAGAAATATCTAGTTGTCTTCTTTAAACAGAAACAAACACCAACAGTCCTATCTTTGAAAGAATATAAACATGCTAAAATCAGCTGCATCTGTTAACTCTTAACACGCTGTCTAGATTCCAGTGGGAGGAGTTGTTGAAAAACTAAGAAAATTGGCAATGAGTTTACAAGCCAAATGTGATGAAGGATATATATATGCATACTATATTACACAGGATGACTTGGGTGTGGCAGGCTGCCCATTATATTCTTCCTCCATTCTCCCTCCTCTGTTTTAATGTTCAGTGTAGGCTTGAGAGTGAATTTTCAGTTCTATCATCGATGAAGCATACAGCCTGAAAACCAAAGTGCTTTTTCTCTGTATGACTTGAAAAATAAAAGAATTTGTAATAAGTTAGAGAAATATTGCTGGAGAATGCACAGTTGCTCCTTGGCTTGGTGTGTGCCTAGGAATGGTAAGAAAGATGACTTCTTCTTGCTATTGACCTTTTTTCCTTTATTAATATATTCTCAGGTGTGTATTCTGAATGAATTTGCCGTAAGACCTGAGGCCTTTCAGGTTTTCTGACGCCTTTGAGACCCAAAGTGGCATCTGCCCCTTTGTTGGTGGCCTGTTGCTACAGTTGCTGGAGTGCATGTGTCTATATAGGCATCATTTTCCTAACAGTAACACAAAGAACTATTTCAGTACAATATATTGTAAAAGGGGATTCAGTGACTGGTGCTGCATGTCTCACATCAGCTTTTCTCTCATAGAATTGTTTGAATTTCACAACCATTGATAAAAGTGTCATCAGTTGCACTTTCAACTGTAAGATCGAAAAACATTTATAATCCCAAACTGTAAAATGTTATGTAAAATACATTTTCAAATTCCAGTTCAGAGAGAAACACATTTTATATGTACACTGCACCTGACCCCCTCCAAGGTGCTGGCACAAAAGTAAAAACGTGATGGCAGTAGTAAAGACTCCTTTTCCTAGGCTGTTGACCTCAGTAGAATTAATCGTTACCCTGAGTTTTCACTTCTTTAATTCATGTACAAGTACGTAAACAAATAATCTTCAGAAGAGTATGAAAGCTATCTGGGACTTAAATGCAATAGTGAAGAGGGCAGGGAGAGGTTTCTTCTGTCTGATATCCTCTTCTGGCTTCAGGCATCAATTTTCTTGTCTCAGAATATAAATACAAGTGTCCAGAGTAGTGAGCAGCCTTGAGGAGGACAACTGATGTGAAGGTTGCACTATTAGAAGAACTGGTCACTTTGTTCTGCTAATGCTTTCCTATTTTGTAGCAATAATTCAAAATTCACAGGTCCCATGAGTAGAACGGAATGACTGTAATACAGAAATGGGTATAAAATTTCCAAATGGAGCAGGTTCCAGAGGAGGAAGTGGGAGAGTTCCCACAAGTATTTAGATACATATTGTGTGACGGCTGTGTGCGTTAGCTAATAAAATTGTATATTGTCCTATCTGCCTCTCATCTTAGATGAGTTCTATATTTGCCCTTGTGATAGAGCCACCCGACAGTGGAGAGAGAAGAGAGCTTCTAGTTATATTTGGATATTGACTTGAGTAATAATTCTCTGCATAAACTTTTTTTTTTTTAATAGATATGTAGGAGATTAGGTGATTTTCTGCATGTCCAGATTAAACACAAAGGTAATTGTCTTGGAGGCACTGGGGTTGGGTGCTTAATTGCTCATTGGAAGTTCGGGTTTTTTTTATACCTGGTGTAAAAACTTGAGCCATTTTTACAATAAATATTAACTGTAGATGTCTAACAGAGAACAACTGAGTGGTTTCCATTGTGTGTGCAGTTTTGATCCAGCCCTGCACTGATATTTTGCTTAGCTTACTTTTGGGCACAAACATTTGCAAAATGAGTTACCATAGCACAGACGTTTGATGTACCATGAAAGCTGGAACTGACCTCCAGTTTTCATTGTTCTAAGGTGCCTGTTTAAAGCTAAGTGTGGTCAGTATGCATGGTCAGGCTGATACCCGTGGAAGAGGAGCCACCATGTGCTCCTACTATGAGGTCTGCACCTGTCCTAGGCCTGGCTGAGCAGACTGTCCTCAAGAAGCGTGCCTGTGGCTATCCTTACCCTTGAAGATGCAGGACTTCCATTCTTTTTATATTAATTAAAAATAAATCTACCAAAATCCTTTGTTTGTTATTGCTAATGAATACAGTGCCATCTTAATTCTTGGCATGATCCTCAAATATTGCGAAAAGAAAGAAAAGAAAACCTCCCCAGAAGCACAAGAATACAGGCAAATCTTAAGAGTGGATGAATACAGATGACTGTGGTTATTTTATGTTTCAGAAAATGATTTCTGGCTTAATAAAATAGCCATATACAAAACATGTTTAGTACTCTGTGTTTGGTTAGCTTATTACATTTACTACTATCTGTTGTCTGGGAAGGTGGTTGTGTTTGGCTGAGAGATTTTCTTACATCAATTCCTATCTTCTCCAATTGGAGAATTGGCCCTGCAGCCTGGTAGGAAATGCTTCTGCCATACCCAGTGATGTAGGAAGGGAGGCAGCCAGAACAGATGCAGCAGTGTGGGGCTTTAGGAGTCAGCATGGCCCTGGGCATGCTGCAGCACTCAGTCGGTCCAGTGTGGTACATGCAGATCAAAGTGCCTGTGATGGGCTGGGTAGATCAGAAATGGGATGAGGCCATCATGTTTATGGGCTATACATGGGATATTTTTGTGGCTACACAGGAGTCTGTGGCAAGGGCTGGCTGTGTGGGAGTCCCTTGTGCTCAGAGTGGGAGATGGGTGGGCAGTTTCTCTGTGGACTGAGGGGACTAGTGTGGTATCATTATGGTACTGATGGATTTGGAGAATGAAAAGGAAATGAGACACTTAGACTCTCTTTTTCCTTCTTCCACTGCTGAAGTTGCAGAACAAGCATTTATGTCAAGGCTTTTTAAAAATCTTTTGGGCTGTTTCTCCTCCTGAGCTATTCTATAATCTTCAGGAGCTGCTGCTGATTTCTTCTGTCCTGCTTTGTTGCTAAAGCAGTGATAGAGAACTTTGATGTATGAATGCTCACTGCAGTGTACAAAATGTTATGAATCATTGCATTTATTTCTGCTTCCTAGAGTACAGAAATCTTACGTAGCCCATTTCCTACCACAATATACTATTACTCACATGTTCAGCTGAGACTGACAGTCTCAGCTACTATGAATCATACTTCCCTTATTAAAAGGTGACAGAACTTCTATCACAAATAAGTTTTAAAGTAAAGTATCTCTATTTTATTTTGTAGCTCTGTATGTTATGTAATTGCACTTTTCTTATTTACTCAAAAGCAAAATACATGTAGCTATCATTCTCTGTGTGATGGAGAATGGGTAGACATGATTTGTTTGTGCCTCAAGGAATACACTGATTAAATTGCTTTGGCTCTGTATGCTCCATTTGCAGATAAATCTCACCTGCTTTTGTTTATACCTTTGTAGAATCACTGTGGCTACTCAGCACGTTTCAGTGAAACATAGCATCAATATATTGCTAGATGAGTAGAGGTTTATTTAAGTCAATCCTAACTTAAATATACAGGAATATATTTTAAGACATACTGTACTTCAGTGAGAAGAATATTCCACGTTAGTAAAATCTTCTATGTAGCCTTGAGGTTACTGAAGTAGAGGAGAGCATAGGAATTGTAAATAAGGATGAGATACAATCTAATTCGTGTACTCTTTAAAAGTGAAATGTCAGCTAAGTTTTTAAAGTGGTGATTCTCCCGTTAGAATTTGTCCAGCATACACTTTAATGTGACAAAATTTCCAAGTAATCTGTATAGGTTTTCTTTTTTTCCTATGTAAGGAAGGAAGGATCGAGAATCATCTCCTGAATAGAAAAGTGATAATACTGGGCATGTAGGAGATGACTCATGAGGAATCATTTGTGGAAGCAATATTGCCCTCTTACAACTCAAACAGACGTAATATGCTTCTGTCCCCAAGGGCATTGCTAAGTTTATGGCAAAGCTGTGAAAAACTGCTATCCTTCTGTCACAATCCACTGCCACACATTTCCCCCTTTCACTTATGATTCAGCTGCTGCAGTGACCTGTGAACTAGAGTAGCCAAGATACACCTGCAGTTTGTTTCTGTTCTACAGGTGTAGATAACCTCTGGCAAAGGGATGAGGGAGACAACAGGGATAACAGGTGTTGAGAATACATAAAAGCAGGCTACTGCAAAACGTGATGGGGTTGTCAGAGGTATAAAAGCTCTTAGTAAGTTGGGTTGGACTGTTTCCCTTTTCCTGGCCTGGCTCATAGTATTGACTTTCATATCATTATTGAATTTAATTTTTGATTACATTTTATTTTAATAAGTGAGTACCAATATTTAGAAATGGCAACTTAAATGCAAAATAAGCTAGGAAGAAAAACAAGACTCTGGAAAATGCAATTGCATTTAGAATTGTTATTACTATCAGTTTCATAGATATCAAGATATCTATGTATCTTACTATGTAGTAAGAACAAACTCAGCATCTAATGTGCTTGGGGCTTCCTTCCTCCCTCTTTCTTCCTCCCTTCCTTATCTCCTTCTCTTTCCTCTCTTCATCCCTCTCTCTCTTTTTTCCTCTCCTTTTCTTCCTCCCTCTCACTCTCTCTCCTTTCCCTTCTTTCTCTCCCTGTCTCTTCTTCACTCTTGCTTCTTCCCACTTTCTCTATATACTCTAATTATTTGATCTAAAACACAGACTACAGTTCAAGGACAGCCATTTCCCTGCTATTTGCAAAGCAGTCAGCTATTCCATGACTTCAACTGTTCTAAATGATTCATCTTCCTGATAATTTGGTTGGTTATTTAGGAATAATATTGGAAATATTAGACTTTGAAAACATAAATCATATACTGCCAGACAGATGGAAGTTTGTTTTGTCCAAAAATGTAAAATATATGACTCATTCTTATCTTTGGTTTTCCACTGAAAAGAATGGGTGTCAGCTTCCTGTGTAATTTTGATTTGTTTATCCAGCAGTTTTATTTGTCCATGCAGTTTTCTGTATGCCAATTGTGGTCTATATTTGGTTTTCATAAAAGGTATGTTTCCTTTGAGGCTATCGGGTTTGTTTTACCACTGCCAAAACCACAAGTGATGCACCATTACTGGGACTTTTGTTCTTAATTTAAATTTGGCATAGTGTCTCCCTCTGGTGTAAAACATGAGACAAGATCCATTCTGACATAAAAGCTAGGAGTTAACTCCTTTGAGATTCAGGATGGACTCTGTTCTGAACTTTTGTATTTTCCTCGTAAAGGAGTAAGGGACAGATAAAGGATGAGCCCTGTATACTTACATTATGTTTGAGTATTTCCCAGTGTCAGTCCGTTTTAGGGGAATCCGGCGGGGATAAAACTCAGACAAGCATCTATTTATTTTGCAGAGGGTGTTCCATTGGAGAGCAGTATAACCCCCTTCTTACTGTTTTTCCTCATCTGAATGATTGTATTACCTTTGAGCAAAATGAAAATATGTGAAGGTGAAAAAGTCGGCTGCAGTTGCTAGAACATCACTTGTAGACTGCCCGGTAGCAATGGTAATAGTGAGTTCTTACATAAAATACATGTTAGATTGAGTTGATAGCAGTTGAGGGTGTTTCTTCCCTTTTCTCTGTTTTCTTCTTTCCTTTTCTTTTTTTTTCCTCCCTTCTTTCTTCTGTTTACTTCCTTCCTTCTAAGAACAAACGTGAGATACCAGATCAGTATAAAGCATTACAGAATTGAAAAACTGCATCACAGGGTTCTGATTGAAATAGAAGCACAAAAAGCCCCCTGTGTTTCACCAAGAATTATAAATAGAGTTTATTTATTTATTCACCCTGCAGATAAAGGAAATTACTACATACTAGGTTGCTTTAAATGATCTTAGCTGAGGATATCCAAAGCAGACTGTGAAGGAAAAAAAAAAATACCAAAAAAGCTTTGGATGAGACAGTGAGCTCACTGAGCTAACGCTGCTGGTGATGGGGATCTGTCACCTGGTTGTGGCTGTGCAGTCTCTGTGCAGTGGGTGTCACTGCAATCTCAGACAGCATCTACTAAAGTTCCTCTGACAACAAGCTGAGAGAGTAGCATCTCCTAGCTTTTCACAGCCCTTCATCAATACTGAAGGCAGCATAAGTTTACTGATCATTCATTGTGATGTACACTACCAAAAGGTAGGCCAAAATCACTTTCTCTTTCTTCTCTTTTATTTACCTGGTGTTGCTTTAGCCACACAGAGATAAGTTGCCATGTTTAGCCTTTTTGTTAGTATCATATCTCAACGTGGATGAAAGAAGATGTGGAGAACAGAGACTGCTCTTAGTTCTGCATATCATGTTGCTTTGTCCTAGTGTCTTTTCCCCTCCATTTCTTTGCCTGAGTCTAAAATGGTGCATGTTGCTGTTTCTGCCTTCGAATAGGTGAAAAATGCAGAGAACATACCTCCCTATTTGTTAGCTCAGTTCAGATGGTAACTAATACTGTTGAGATTTAAGGTGGGTAGCTCTGTATTTTGTAAATAAAAAAGATATTTCAGTCAAATAATTTGAACAGCTATCCCAGTCTTCCTCCTAAGAGGTAGATCATGTACGTTGCTGTTTAGTCTTGACATGTAAATGTGGGTTTTCGGGTGTGTCTGTATCCTTGCTGTTGAGATGTTTGATGATGAACGCCATTACAACTTAATTTGGACTGGTGCTTTTATAAAATTTTCAAAGCAAAATACACTGGAGATCTTAGCATTAGCTGTAGCAGATCTGGTCCTGAATTTAACAACAGGCTTGTATCTGCAAGAAAAGTAAAACTTCATTTTTGTAGCTTACCAATATTTATTTTTTTGTTTGCTTGCTTTTTATTATCAAAATTTTCAGTCAGCTACAGAGAGAAGTCCCTCACTGAAGTAAGAGTACAGCTAGATACTACTTATGAGGTAAGATTTTTCAGTGTTTGAATCAGGATGTTAAAATAATACAGACACAGAATTCAAAGTCTTTGTCCCTGTGCACCACAACTGAGAACGCCTGAAAGGCCTGAGGAAAGAGACCTAGAAGGCAGCACTCTTGTTAATTATAACTCTTGTTCAGGAATTCTCACATTTGATGTCAGTAATTTCTGTTGCTTTAGGGTTTTCTTCTGTAGAAGTGACGCTTTATTGCCTGCATCACAAAATAGTGAAGTAGCTCTTTTTTTTTTGTAATGATACCCTTCAATAAAAGACTACTGATTATTAGTTTAATGTTACAATACAGAGTGACATATGTTAAATAACATAGATTCACATATAAACTATGGTTGTGTAGCACAGTTTATTGAAGCATTTGGGTTTTGTAACATGTCTGTTTCTGTGAGATTTCCGTATATGATGTATATAGCAGATTTGTTATAGCTGTGTTGTATCATCGTTAGGTATTTCTTGGGGCTTAGCTGAAAAACAGGATGACCTTGGACATAGAGTCCTTTTTTGCTGAGACACATTCCTTTCTGCTCATCTCCTTCACTGGGCTTTCCTCCAAAAACAACTAGATTGTGTTTATATTGTGTCCTCCTTCACTTTAGCTTTAGGATCTCGTCATGCTCAGCCCTCACACTATGTCACATCCATTATGGTGACTTCTTTCTTGTCCTTTACCCAGACTTTGTTGTGAGAACTGTGTCTCATTACTTTGCACTGAGCACATTTGACATTTTTTGTTAGAAAAAGTACCAACAAATGGTTCTAAGGATCAAAATGTGTTTATCAGCAAAAACTTTTAACACTATTAGTAATTATAGCGTCAGCTTGATTTTTCTAAGAATGTGCAAGATATCCAAATCAGAATTTGAGAAGATTTGAAGCATCATAGGAAATGTTACACTGTCATCTGAGACTTTTGTCTCTCATTGCTCCATTCCATTTTCCACTCCTGCTTGACAGTGTAGACCCTCAGTTCAGTGTTCTTCAAATTAAGCTTTGTTTCTCATCGTTAGCGTGAAGTATATGGCAGGTGGATGGTAAACTAGATGATCTTGGGGGTCTTTTCCAACCTTAGTGACACCATCATTCTTTGATTCTCAAAAAGAAAACAAAACAGCAAAAAAATCTCCTGGTAGAAATCAATATAACTTGCACAGTGCTATCATTTAATAAGGTATTGATGAGCAGGTGACTGAATTAACAATTTGATCCTTTCCTTCCCTTTCCCAGTTTCAGTTCTTTTCTCTTTTGCTCTGTTTCTTTTTGTTTGAATAAAAATTATTAAAATCCAACATTCCCTTGACTATTGGGTCACATTCTGCTGTAGTACTATGAAAACTATTGATATGAAGAAAGAATATGGGGATTTACTTGAGGTTCCTCCTTAAAATTTTTTATCCACTGTTAATCAGAGTGGTTTATTTACCTGCCACAGAGTTCTCCATCTCAAGGTGCCTCAGGTATCCTTTCAACACCTGACACATCTCTTGACTGTCTAGATAAAAAATATTATAGATCTAGCCACACTAAATAGCAGGAAAATAATTTAGTAGTGGAGATTATCCCTGAATGAGTTAACCACCACATTTTCCATCAAGTAACACAGACTGAATAGTGCATAATCCTATCTACATACTCTGTATGTCTTGTCAGCAACATGTAAGCACAGCAAAGTACAACTTAAAGAAGAAAAACTTTTTTTTTTTTTTTTTTTTTTTTGTTAGGAGAGAAAAAAAATATTTTCTCCAGTCTCTTGCCAGTGATAAACCATCAAACATGGGAGATTTTATTTACTTTTTTATTTATTGCTGTAGGGGAAGAAAAGCATCCCATATTTAAGTATCTATGACAGTAGAGTGCCATGGCAAATGTATTTAGCATCATGGAATCACAAGGTTGGAAAGGACCTACAAGATCATGTAGTCCAACTATCCACCCATTACCACTGCCACCACAAACTACTAAACCAGATCTCATAGGTCCTCATTTCATAGAGAATATGTTTATCTAACAACTTATTTATGTATTTACTATTTTGAATTTTGTGATAATTGTGCTAAGTCCCAACAAGTATCAACATTTTTATTAGAGTATAAATATTTAACTGTCAAGCAATCGGAGTTCACCTGAAGATTTTTGCAACTGAGGATTTTCAAAACCAAGTAGCAAGGAGGTACCCAATTATTTAAAAGCCCCCGATGGAAATAATCTACTATATACTCCTGCCACTGCAAGCCAGTTGTGTGGGTGGGTCTGTGTAAACCTAGCCGCATGGTACAGGCTAATCACTTATTGAAAAGCCTGATCTGGTAAGCAGTGTTATTCTGTTACCATATCCTTCATGGTAACCCATATGCCACTGTATTAGCTTCACTAACAAACTAAGGGGACTGTAAAGCCTGAAATAGGTAGGCCCTAAAAGTTCATCCTGGGCACCAAATTACAACAGCTGCTATAACATATTCTGCTGGGGAATGCCTGGCTGTAAGGTGCCTGCTTCATTAAATGCAGGCTTTATTAAACATTGCATTTTGATACTTTTTTTGGTAACGGCAAGAAAGGGACAAAACTGGACCATTCTTACAGTCTTCCACTTGGAGTTCTCCTACTGGATGTAGTGACAGGCAGAGCATATGTTCAAAAGGTGAAAAATCAATCACAGAGCTAGGAAGGTTCAGACTCAGGGTAGGAAATAAGGGAATTTCCTGTTTCCTGGATTTAAGCTTTACCCGTAGGATTATAGCTATCTGTAGAGGTCAGACTGTAATAAGTGCTATTTAATTTAAACGCATCTAATAATCAGAGGTTCCTGTAAGTCCCTTTTGCACAGTGTTCTGAGCCCTTTGCATCTGTCCATGTATATATACAAGTTTTTGTTATTTTCATGTGCAAGGAGTAGTACGGTTTTCCAGGAAATTCCCAGCTGAGAAATGACTTCAGGCTACAGATTGTTCTTCTGATCTTTCTTCTCATGAATTTTAAACCTGCAGAGATGCATTCTGATACAGCTGAGGGCACAGAAGTAATTATAGTTTTTCTTTGCTTTGGGCACACTTATTTCTCTGGAGGTTGCTTTCCTAAGCATGGAGTGTAACAACTGCCTATAAACCAGGTGTCAGAAATTGGTTTGCACAATAATTTTATAGAGAATTGAGGAGCAGTCTATTAGATGCCTGAACTCTGCAAAATCCATAAAGATTCTCCTGTGTAAAAAGAAGAAATAAGGCATTTAGTATTTAATTATTATTACTTTTGATCATACAGCTAAACTGAAGCATTGTAGGGCAAGTTCATGTTTGTAAGGAATTTTTTTGTTTCAATCTGCTGTGATTACATAGAAAAATAGAACTTTTATTTTCATTTTACATAGTCTGTTTGTTGACAGTGATTAATTAGAAGCTCAAGTGAAGTTGGTTCATTAAGGAGCAAATGACAAATGACTGAAATTCTGCTCTGTTTTTGACATTATAATTATGAAATAAATTCTAGGCTATTGCAGAAAACTCTACTTTGTTCTTATTCTATGAGATAGCCGCTGTCTTATCAGAAAAAACGATATATGGTGTTTTACAAATAAATGGCTGAGTTTTAATCAAGGACTGAGATAATCCTTATTTGGACTTTAGACAGTGCTGTATAAAGACTTATCCTACTGCTTTTCAGACCATTGGGACTATCACATGGACTTGGAAAAGTAATTCAGGATCATTTTGACTCATTCATGGATATTATTTCCATTATTACACATAAAAAAGAGAACTTTGGTATAAAATTCTCCTGCACTGAGGTGATGTCTTAGGCTGAAATAAATAGCTAGAAAATGCTACAAAGCAGACAAGATGTTTTGCACTTGTTTTGTCATTTGAATGGGAGTTTTTAGAGGAGAACTTGTTTTTTTTTGTTTGTTTTTTTTTGTTTTTTGTTTTTTTTTTTGCCAAAGCAGGCTGTGTGGAACAGAGTTAATAGTGTGAGTGGGTGAGTAGAACAGGATCTTTAAGGATACATTTCCCCAGTCTGGTTCTCAGAAGCAAGACTCTGATTCCCTCAATCTCATTTTGTCCTTTCCCCACTTCATGTTAGCAGTGATCATCTTGAAATATTTAACATCAAAATCTTGGGTGATAATTTGCTACTTTTGAGGAATTTTGACATAGCAGCACCCAAATAAAACATACTGAAAGACATTTTGGAGGGGGAATGACTGTTTACAAGAGTGGATCGTGACAGGACAAGTGGAAATGGTTTTTAACTGAGGCAGGGGAGGTTTAGGTTAGATATTAGGAGGAAGATTTTCATTCATAGGGTGGTGACGCACTGGAACAGGTTGCCCAAGGAGGCTGTGGATCCCCATCCCTGGAGGCATTCAAGGCCAGGCTGGATGTGGTTCTGGCAGCCTGGTCTGCTGGTTGGTGACCCTGCACATAGCAGGGGGTTGAAACCAGGTGATCATTGTGGTCCTCTTCAACTCAGGCCGTTCTAAGATTCTATGATTTTCATTTTCTGATTATCAAAATCTGTATACAAGTCCCGTTGTTGCTGAGGAGAGTTTGCAAAAATTTCCAACTGTTATCATGGTATAGAGCAGTGTAGAGCTGGTATGTTACCATGCTGGTGCAGCCTGCACTTGTTGCTTACTTATAACAACTGTTGATGAATATTAAAATTGTAAGGAGTGGAAGTGTTTATGCATCAGGGCAGTTGAGAAAATTTTTCTGTTACTCTAGGAACAGTAGTGTTACTGACAATTTTTTTTTTTTTATTTTGCTACTTGAGCAATTCTCAATTACATGAAGCAATGGGCTCCATAAAGTTACAAAATGAACTCCATAAAGTTATGAAAAAGTTTGATTACAGTCAGAGGCAACAGATTGCCCTCTGTCTGCTGGACAGTGCTTGTATTAGACTTTCGTAGAAGTGCTGTAAGAACTATACAAAGATGTTGATTATCCAAGCTCTAACTTTTTACTTAAAGTGTCAGTGAGGTTCACTGCATCTGTCTGCTCCAAAAGTAATGCCTTTTATTTATTTCCGTGGAAACTACCACAGATGCAAAGAGTACAACTATACTATTTGATAGAGCAAATTCTCAGCTGCAAAACACAACAGAGTCACCATCATTAGCTATGTATTTTCACCAGTGATGAATGAGAGCCTGCATGCCGCACTCTTCTAAATCTGCAGCAGTGGAGGTGATCCACTGCCACTGTTGCCACTGCTGAAATGCACCACCCACTGCCTCACTGTGCTCACATCCACTGTTTGGTCTCCATAAACATTCAGCAAGCGTTGGTGAATGTCAACGGGTGGAATTTTTTCCACAGGGAGGAATTCCATGACACACCTTTGCTCCACACACGCTTCCATGTCAGACACCATTCTGTCAGACTGCCCCTCTGCTGCCATCTGTCACACAGCAACAACGTGGAATGGAATGTTGGCCATAAGGTTCAACCTCTACTACCATACCACCAGCATCTGCCTCTGGTGTTTCAAGACAACATAATCAGATAGGAGGCATTGTTTTCTGAGCAGCCTTTGTACAAAAAGTCATTGTAAAGTTCATGCAGTCCTATAAAGTAGATTATCAAATGCTATTTTATTATTAGTGCCTTTATTATTATTTAAGAAGCAGGAGTAGCATGCTCCTATTGTAAATTATGCATGAGAAATAGAAAAATTCTTAGGTGACTGGGGGTACAAAGCCAATTAAAAGCCTAAACTGTTGAGGTAGTTTGAATATCTTATCTTAAATGATGAACAGAAAGCAGTGATGATCTTGTGGTTGAGATCATGAAATGAAATAAGTTTCAGGATTCCAAATTTTTCTGGCTCTGCCATAAGATGTCATGGTTGGTTTCAGAGAAATAGTTTTCTTTGTGCCCAATTTCCACAATTCCAAAGGGGGAATAACACTGTAGTGACAGTATAGATAAATCAATTTGCTCAAAAAAAACCCAAAACATTTCCTCAGCTGAATACAATTTTAAAAAGATACAAATTGAATGCCTCACAGAAAAATGCAGTGCAATGATATCTAATTATCTCTCTTTTAGAAATTAGTCCTGACATAATGCTTCTGTACGTTGGCTTTAATTTACTTTTTAAAAAAGAAATTACTTTGGCACATATAAAATGCTTGTTTGCCAAAAATAATCATTTTATAGAGAAGTGAATGGCTTCCAGAACTGTGAATATTAAACGATGTTTTAAACATTTTCTGTGAAAACATATTGGTGGTTATGTTTGAATGCATGAATTCTGCATGTTGCAGTCATTCCTCCAAATAGTTTCTTAGTAATAGGAAACTTCTCTACCTTGGCTCTTCCACTGTCTAAAGACCAAATCCAATTCTCACTTGTGCGAAGGTTAGTGTAACTGTTTTCAACTGCTTCACTGGAGGTTACTGAGGATGCTACGTTTGGAAAATATTTGCAAACATGAAATCACAGAGCATACTTAACCATTTGATAAAAATCAATAAAATGTGTTAAACTTCCAGGAGTCCCTGCAGAAATCACAGAATCACAGAATGGCCTGGATTGGATGGGACCTCAAGGAACATGAAACTCCAACCCCCCTCCCGCATGCAGGGCCACCAACCTCCCCATTTAATGCTAGACCAAGCTGCCCAGGGCCCCATCCAACCTGGCCTTGAACACCTCCAGGGATGGGGCATCCACAACCTCTCTGAGCAGCCTGTTCCAGCACCTCACCACTCTCTCTGTAAAGAACTTCCCCCCGACATCCAACCCAAATCTTTCCTCCTTCAACTTAAAACCATTTCTCCTTGTTCTGCTGTTATCTACACTTTCAAAGAGTTGATTCCCCTCCTGTTTATAGGTTCCCTTTAGGTACTGAAAGGCTGAGAAAAAAAGATCTTCACAATTGTTATGGTTTCCTGCTTCTCTCCCTTCACTGGTTATTGCATCCCTTAATGTTTTGGTGAAATTTAGTTTAACTGGTATATTGACATCCCCATTTCACAAGTTCAGACTAGATTTTCCAATGTTTCTAATCACACAAATAGAAATTAATGGAGTTTTCATTTGGAAATCGGTACACAGAGACTTTTGAAAATACCCCTTGGCATTTATCAGCAGCTAATGTCTTTTAAAACTACACATTAGTGTCTTTAAAACGAGGATTAAACCCAGATGTTTAATGTTACTGAGCTGACTCAGTCCTATTTATGACAATGGGAAGTAGGTGCTGAAATACTTTTGCAGATTTGTTGTTGGGATGTAAGACTGTTTTACACTTCTGAGTCGGGATCAGTGTTCTTGTACACAGGCATCTGATTATCCTTATCTGGGGAATTTATCCCTTCTCATTCCCACATGTATTCACTAATTTTTAAGCTGCATTTCAATTCCTGTACTTTTTGTGGGATTTAGATGCCAAAATACGCTTTAAACCTTTACCTAATTGTTCTGTTTTAATCTCTATTATCTCAGACATAAATGTTCAGTGTGAGTAAGAGAGTGATATAGTTAAGGTATTGGGAGTGGACAAGCTGCAGTAACACCAAATTCTACATGATTTACTCTGTTTTGCCAAATATGTCAACTCATATGATCCACAGTACCCTGGATCACTTGGAGCAGTTTGTTTTGAAAGAAATGTCAGTGTCCATCTATAATTGCATCACGAGTTAACAACCTAAAACGGTGGGTAAAAATTAGAAATGTGATCCACAGGGGAAATTAATACCACACCTTTAAGAATATCAGGTATTTTGAACAAAGACCCTTTTATTTCAGGAACCAAAAAATGCTCCAGCATCATAGGATGGACCTAAAATCAAAAAGCATACTAAAAAATAAAGAATTGATATTGCTCTAGAAGGAAAAGATGATATAAAACATGAAATTCTATCTTGATGAAGACAATATAAAGCCATTAGAGTTCCAATTCTGCATCTTTTTATGCATAAGCTTCGCTTAATGCAAGTGAAAAGTCCCATTGGGTTTAATGGATTTGCAAGTGGGTTTTAAGCTGCTAGAGCACACACACTTGAAGTACAAGCTAGAATAAATTCCTTTTCTTGGAAAAGAGCTAATGAAAGCAATATCAAGCAATACCCTGGAGAATCACTCAGGCTTTGTATGAGTGAATGTACAAAGACTTGTAGGATAAGGACATGGAAAAGTAAATGATGTGGCTCTCCAGTATCTCTATTTAAACTCAATTTGTATGTGAAGTGTTTTGTTTCTATTGGCTCTTCACAAAACCTTGCTTTGTTTTAGATAGGTTTTTGAGTGTATTCGTTTTGGTTTTAGGGGCGGTAGTTGGAAGTGGGGAAATTTTTTTTTTTTTTTCTTAACAATTTAAGTATACAAAATAAAACCCATAATTACTCAGTTGGTTAATTGCATATTTTTTCTGGCTCATTGTTGTTATCAGTGGACAGTAATTTGTTGTCATAGATGGTCTGCTGGGAAAAAGGTTTAGTCTAGTCCAGTGGTGATACAACAGATGGGAAATTTTGAATTACTGAATTATTTTTGAGTGCATTTCTTGACTGGCTTAAAGCTTCCATACTTGTTTCCTCATTCCATGGGGAAAAAGTATTACATGGGTGAGAAGCTGTCCTTTAGCAGAGCCAGGTTTTTGTATTGTCTTGCAGTGGTTGTTAGTGTTGTTAGTGCAACAAGCTTAATATTCTTTAAAATATATATATATGTTTAATAGACAGTATGATACAGTTTCTGTATATAAAGTAAAATAGCTGTTATTCAGAGAACTTTAGACTTTGAGCATTCTACGTGACAGTATCCAGTTGTTGCAGATGAGGGAGTTCATTTTATGTGCTGTGTTTTTTTGAGGTAGTATCCAGTGTTCTACCTCTTGGTTCATAGAATTCTTCCAGGTGATCCATACAGAGGCCTTCGCTGTTAGCAAACGAGCAATGCTCAAATCTCTTGTGCTCCGTTCATGATTCGAAAAATATTTTGGAAAAAGATGTTTTTAAATTTGAATATTTCTTTGACCTCATTCAGATTTTCTCAGTATTAGAATTACTGCCAAGTAGTTAACTGTATTCAATTTTTGGGAATGTCAGGAGAGGACAAATGTAGAAGTTGTGGGTCTGTAAATGATGATGTAAGTGCTAAGGTAAAAGTCCTTAACCAAAGAAAGAGGGAAAAAAATATATTCCTATAGCAGGGATGGATTATAACAAGAAGGGTACCCTCCATGAACACAGCCTATTTTCATTTAGCTCCCTTCACACCATTCTAATACTATTTTTTATGCAATCAAGTATGCCAGTTTCCACAGGAAAATATGTTTATGTTGGGAGATTAGTAGGAAAGGTGGCTCCAGGTTTTCTCTTTTTTATAAAAAAAAGTGGCCTACAATGTGATCACAGTTGAAAATCTGTTTCACAGATTGTATTTGGCTAGAAACTGAGTTTAATATAAGTAAGTAAGGAAAAAAATCTCAGTTAAAAATATAAAGAAAGGATAGAGAGTTGGGTGGATTCCAAGTGAGAGATGAGGTGGTGTGGTCCTGCAACACAGGAGCATGATAATTATGGATCTATTCCATCCCTTGAAAGCCAGTAAGAGATTCTTCACCTTGCTTCACTACTTCTTCTGATAATAGAACGAGAAGACTAGCTTCCATCTTTTATTTCATATTTTGAGGCCTTTAGTGGGGCCTAAGTAGACACTGCATCTTACCTTCCATGCTGTAGTGAATTTCATCCAAACAAACAGCTTTTACTTCCTCGAAGAAAAAAAACCCCCACACAATAAAATAAAACAAAACAAGAAACTTTCTGAATTATTTAAACCCTATAAAAGCATCCCAAACCATTCAGTTCTGTTTGTTTTGGGTCTTGAAGAAAGCCTTCCTCCCAGTTGGGTTCATACTGCAATTTATTTTATGAGGACATTTTACACTAGGGAGAAGAAAAGGGATGTGGAAAGGGTAGATAACCATGTTAATTCAGAAGTAGCTCTTTTTAGAGAAGAATTGAGAGTCCCTTTTTCCATACTTAGCACTGTTTCTAAACTGCTGACAGAGCTGCTCTGCTGCTCAATATGAATCAAAGCTGGACACGGGCAAACTTTCACTGAAATATTGCCAGGAGTATTTTGAAAGTAGAACTGTATTTTATGTTCAAATGTTGCATTTTTATCTTAATTTTCTGTCCCTTTTGACTACTATTATGAGATTAAAGTTAGATGGATAATGTCATTTGAGAAGCTGGGTTGAAGTTAAATTGCCTGAGTCAGTTCAAGCAACCAGAAACAAAGCTGCATTCTTCTTGGGTTTTAAGGATTACTGCTGATGGCCAGAAAGGTCTTTTGTGACATTGATATGAAGCAGTGTTCATGACAGCACTCAGTCTTGATTCTCTGCATTTAACTGGAGTACTCTTCTTTCCTAGCAGCTGCTCCTATCATCCATTCATGGTTTTCGGTTTTCCTCAAAGAATCTCTTCATATAAAAGAAACCTCAGGTCAATCCTTATGGGCAATTCATTGGTATCGAGATATCTAATAATTTAATCAGTGTCATAATAAAGAATGTTTTTCTATCGTCTGGCTGGCTAAACATGATAATAAACAGAAAGGCTGTAACCATATGGTACTGCTGTCAGGGGGCCTTGGCATATGGTGGCACTGGGGTGATGTGTGCTTGATTTCTGTCTGAAGGCTTGTGGTAGAAGTAGCAAGTAAACATCTGGCAATCTTCAAAGCTTTGGTCTGCTCTTTGCTCTATGTCTTCACATCACATTCCCGTAGTTTGAAAACTGAGGTAATTTGTTTGCTGTTCTGTAATAGCGTGTTTCTATTCCATCAAGAATTGTTACTGCCAGTATTCAGGTGTTCAGTCAATACTGTGCATGTATTTTTGTGTCTATTTAAATGGTAAAAGCAGAAAAATTTTGTGCTGTGTAATAAAAACAGTATGCACAGGTTGCATGGATGACTTTACTGAATATCTGAGAAAATACTGCAGTACTTAAATGGAGAAGTATCCTCCAGTTTTTTCATCAGTTCAGCAGAAATATTTCAAGTGGGTGAAGGTAAAATAAAAAAAGTTCACTCACAAGTGGAGGTACAAGAAAGATACCATTTGTCATTGCAGTGAGGTTGTGTGTCATTTCTGCAGGCACCTCCTAGGAGGTGAAAACCTGGGAGATGCAAGCAAGAGAAATCCTTCCATCAGCATGAAGGAGAAAATGCACATCCACGGGGAGACCAAGATTCTTCTTGGGACAAGAAAGTAAATACTGAGGAATGGATTTCTTAGCTAAAACAAAGAGAACATTAGGATGATGTGGGGACCATAGCAGTATTTTAGTGGTCAGGACGGAAATCTTAGCTCTTTTGAAAGGAGTGACAATTTTCCAATGACACTGCTTGGCTGGTATCACAACACTAGAGCGTCCTGGCAGCTCATAAAAAGGTATCTTAGCAGTAGGGGTACTGGGGAGATGTCTTCCCATGAGAGGCCATGAGTAGCTCTGAGATAAGTGGCAGAAGGTAGAAGGGGTGTCAGAGATCCCCTTAAAAATACAGAGAACAACAGAATTACCTGTAGGGCTGCAACTTTGCCTGCCCTGGGCTTGGCCCACTGGGGTACAGTGCAGCCCTGTTTGCTACTGATCATTCAGACTCATGAAAAAGTACAGCTAATGTTTGAAGCCGTGCATGTTTATGTGTAAAATACATAGTGGTGGCTGAGGAGGAATGTAACTTGTTTAAACTGTGTCAGAGCTGTTAGCATTGCAGCAGGAATTTGGGCCCTATCTCAAAGCATAATTTAGATTGTTTAACCTAGCAGCAGGAGAAGCGTGAACTTCCAAAGTGTAAATAGTACTTCCAAAGTGCCATGAACTTCCAAATGCATCTAGGACTTTACAGGGTATCACTGATGAGAAGTGGAATCCTGACCTTGAAGCCAATGGGAGTTTTGTCATTGATGTCACTGGCTGTGGAATTTTAATCCAAAAGATGTCTTCATTGCTCAGGTAGAAATAATGTGTAAGTGCATTGAAGAAATAACCCTAGTTGAGAAAGGAAAGTGCAGGAAAATAAGTGTTTTAAGATTGCTTTTACTGTTTATTTTTTAATGATGATCTTTACACCCTATCTCTCATTTCCTGTTTTGAGAAATGTGTTTTCATTCTTTCTCCCTTCATTGCTTTGATAACCTTTCTTCTAACTCTCATGTCGTATAAATGGGAGCGATACTATTTCATTGCCAATCAGTCCAGAAAACATGCATTTTATTCCTATACATCTCCAAGATGCTAGGATGGATGTCACAAGGAATTATTAGTAGTGGTTAGGTTAAGAAAGTATTTAGAGCTGTATTCCCTATGTGTTATGCAGAGTGCTGCCTCAGTGTATGCTCTTAATAGTCCTTTAGTAGGTCATCTGTCTAAAACCTGGGAGAACAGTATTCATGGCTATCTTAGGAATGAATTTATTGCATCTAAGTAACACATAGACATTTTAAAGAAAATGCTCTTTGAAAATCGTTTTATTTCACTGTAAATCTTGCCAAATGAAATACAGTTTTGTACACTTGGGCAGTACATCAACAGCAATGTAGTAAAAGCAATGAAGATAATTTTTGTGGTGTTTCAGGTTGCTTTTACTGAGCATGTTCTGGATGAAGACTAAACATCCTAATGGTAACAATTTATTCATGTGAATTCCCAATTGTTGCTGCAACTGTTGATAGGCATCCCAAACTGACATCCTTTGTCTTCTCCCTGATCATAAAATAAACACTGTTTTTCTCTATTTGTTGTTCAGTATCTCAGAGATTTCAGTGGGGATATCATGAAATGGAAATTCTTTCAGTAATTTGTACTTCTTATATCTAAAAGCTGTCAGTGAGGAAAAACCCAAATATAACATCTTCTTAACTGCTTGATGGGAATTCTTTTCTCAGTGGCCTTAATGCTGCTGATCAGGAAAATTCTAACAAAAATCTTCCTTTTATTCCTTTTTTTAATTATACAGCTCTCCAGTTGCAACTAGCAGCATTCATTATGTGCTGGAGAGATTTCTGTCTCAAAGAAACTGCTTTATGAAAGCAAAGATTAGGTTGTGCATATTCTGAGTGAGGCATCTTCTCCTAAAAACACCAGAAAGTCAGTAATAACCATCAGGGGGAATAGGCTGGATAAAATTGATAACCAGCATAGCAGGTTATCAATTTTGCTAAGTCTAGCCTAGTGTCAGCCCTAATTGCACATGTTGGAGGAGATCGATTTTGTCTCTTAAAATAGCTAGCAATGCAGTCTTAAGGCAAACTTTTAGTTTTTCTTGGTATTTATACAGATTCTGTAATGCTTTGTGTAGAGAGGAAACATATATCACAAGGAAATATTCCCTGTGGTTTTGTTGATATAAAGGATTGCTCTCAGTTCTCTGCATTAATGCACTTGTTTGTAAGGGAGGTTTGTAAGAGAGGAAACCACTCTTGTTTTTTAGCTAGACTCCTAGAAGGAATGCAGTTTCCACAGTGCAATCAGAAGCACAAGCAAAATTTAATCTTCTGCTTCTAGGATCAAATAGAACATTTTCTCAGTAGGAACATACACACTGTGCTAGTAAGGCTCACAGGCAACATTGCCATGGCCAACTTTTACAGTATTTTTTCTTAATGCTTCCCTCCAGCTCTTAGCTCCCTTGAACTCCCACGCTTCCTCTTCGGCCCAAGCATAACGTCAGCCCTGATAGTGATACACGTGGCTCAGTGTGCTGTGTAGCAGGAAAGACATGCCACACGTGAAAGTGATACTTCAACCTATGCACACTGTGTAACAGGATTGGCAAGTGCAGCTCAGTGGGATTTTGGTGAGATTTGAGGCAAGACTTTGAAGTACTAGTTCAGTGCCCTAGAGGTGAACCAGGGAGACAAGAGAAACGTTTTCGCTCAATGTCGCCATTACATACTTTTCTAAATCATCAAAATTGCACTGTTCCATGGAAAGTTGAAAATTCTGGGAGCATACCTTCTGGAAGGCATTTGAGACAGAGTGTTTCCAACTGGAAAAAAAAATAAATTGGCATATCCATAAATTCTGTATCTCAGTGGGAAAAGAGTGGGGAAAAACACTTTTGTAACACAGGAGTAAATTCCTGCATGAATTCTGAAATAAAAGAGTTCATTTTACTTTACTTTACTTCAGTAAAAAGCTAAAATGAAAACAAAAAACAAAAAACAATAACGGGATGCCATTCAGTATTCCAGTAATAATCTCAGAATAGGAAACAAATAGAGAACAATGCAGTAACCATTAACTATCCCAACAGTGACTGAAATTTGTGCCCATAGTCAAGGAAAATGAGGGACGTAACTGTGGTACTTCAGATTGAAGAGAATTAGTTATTTATTGGTTTTTCATTGGGGCCAGGATACTGAAGGAAAAAGAGAAATTCACATGCTTGGAAAGAGGAAATATACAGTTAACAGAGTATGAGAAATACTTGTGACAGCACAAATTTATGTGCTCTTATTGAGAAAATGGGACTTAAGTGAGGTGTAAGGAGTACACAAATCTTGTGCCAGCACTCCGCACAGGGGTGAATTTCATCCAGCATGAATAAGGGTCTTTCATTTACTTTGTTTATTTTCTGCAGTCACTGTGTCTAATTCCTAACAGTGTGTTTTTCAAATGGTGTTTTCGTACAGCATTGTGCCACCTTGAAATCAAATACTGAGTTTTTATAGGGAAGTTATTATATTGCTTGAATTTAAATCAGTGTGTTGCTTCTATGGGTTACTAAAATGTTTGTAAATCCATGTTAACTTATTAAATGCTGTAGTTCACAACAAGCACTTAACATTTTTGAACTAAACTGCATGAAAAAAAAAGGAGCATTTGAGACATAACTGGATTTTTCTCTGTCAGCTGTGTAGTTTGTGGTACAGCACCTGATATTACTGACATTATTTATTTTATGAGAGCATTTCATAAGTGTGATATCCTGTTCACTGTAACTTGTGGCTGCAAATTTTGCCACTGTTTCACTGTTAAACATATTTGTGAAGTGTGATTTCAGTATATTGAACAGTCAATTCAATCTTTTAAACATTTTAAGTATCAAATTTCTGAATGAAAAAGTAGTCTGGTTTCTTTTAATAAACAAACTCTATGCATGGTATTAGCGTGGCTGAACTTTCTTTTAGTATATGTTCTATAATGCTTCCTTACTAATTTAGTGTGTCTGTAGACTGTCTATGACTTGAAGGTAATTTGCCTTTTCATCAACAATTTTTTTAGGTCAAATGCATGTAAAGTAGCCTGCACTGAAAGGACCTCACAGAAAAGTTTGGATTAGTGTGGTTTGAAATAATTTGTTCATTGTTATTACCAGGAGCAATGTAATTGCCTTCTGTAATACAGTCAGAGCATAATATATTTGTTTTCACATATTATTCTTTTTTCATATTTCTTGTGTTCAGCCAGATAGTTACTGTTTCTAATTATTCATCTCTGTATGTGTATGATGTCTGGTGTATGTATGTGCATGTGTTTGCATCTGTAATTTGTCTATTCAAATATAATTTATTGGTAGATATGCTTTTGTAAGGATAGATGCTAAATTAAATTTAAATTTATTGAAAGATATCTGTGATTGGGATTACTTCCAAGATACTCATAGATGCAAAGACCGCAAATATTTGTAATGTTTTTCTTGTTTTCATTTTGCCATCAGACATTTATTAATAATTCAGTCAGTATTAAAGTAGATTAATTCTCTGGTAGTTTCTTAAAGCCAGATTCAGATATTGTTTCAATATATGCAATTTGTACAGATTGCAGGAAAAAAAAAATATCAGAGCAACACTAAAACAGTCTTCTTCTTTACATGTGCAAGCAATCTTACTGTTGAACTCTGGAAATTAGGTCTGTAATTTTATGAGAGTAGTTTCATACAGGAGGGGTATGCATCTGCTTTTCTTTCAAATATTGAAATGCATCTTGGCTTTATGGTAGTTGGAAATCTTAATGTAAACATTTATCTAAGCAATGGTAAACTCTGCCTCAAGTGTTGTTTCAAAGCGAGTTATTTTCATCCAACAAGTATACCACACATTGAAATCAACGCAGCTGTTTTGCAGGGAAGCTGTATTCAGGGAGACATTTTGTGGCACTGAACTTCTCCTAGCTTTGGGGATACTTTGAATTCACCTCAGTGCAAAAAGTAGTGTAAATCTTTTGCTTTTTTTTAGTGTTTTACAAATAATATGTAAAGTATGAGTACATGGGTATGAAATACATGCATACTCTGGCTCCCTCCCAGAGGTTGAAAAAAAACAAAGAGCATTAGGTTATCACATTAGATAATAAATAAGAAGGAAGAGTTGCGGTATTCTAATGGATATGGATGCTTTTTGAAATTCTTATGTGGTGCAAATTGTAAATTTGCAACTGATTCAATGTCTGTAATGCATGTGATACAAACTCTTATGCTTTATGGATTATAGCCAAACCAGGGGCCTCTTAAGCCATTATGTTCCGAAGCAGTACCTCTTTTCCTGTTGTCAGTGTGCTTTCAGGGCTCATGTAATGCCCATTTCGACAACATAGCTGCATTAATGTTTCCAAAGATGCTATTTTACTCAGCCATAGCAATCTGCCAAAGTGTATGACTAAGGTATAGACTTCTGAACCTAGGAATTAAAAAGCTGTGATGTCAGCTCTCGTTACTTATGTGTCGTGGGGCGAATGTGACAATGTAGTGCTGTGCGGTGAAAATCATGATAGTCATTCATCAGTGACCCTTCAGGTGTTCATCCTTGTGTTCATGCATGGTATCATTTTCCTTTGGTCATCTTACACCACAGCTGTTTAGACTAAATTAGAATCATAGAATCATAGAATCACCAAGGTTGGAAAAGACCTAAAAGATCATCCAGTCCAACCGTTCACCTATTCCCAATAGCTCCCACTAAACCATGTCCCTCAACACAACATCCAGTCTTTCCTTGAACACCCCCAGGGTGTTCAAAATTCTTTAGATAAGTAAAATCTCAAGTATAGGGTAATAATACAAGTATCACACTCATAGAAGAACAAATTTTCATTGCCAAAAAGCTAGGTTTCATGCTACATCCAAGGAAAATGTATGTATAGTTATATAAATTTGTGAGCAACTTTGGAGAGGCAGTTCTCTCTCCTTCCTCTTCTCACCACTCTCAGCTCCCTTGTCTCTTAAACAAATGTGTAAATCATCTCTCATCAGACTCTGTAAATGATGCAGAACTTTTTATCCTTTCAGAAAATATACTGTCAAACCAGCCAAATTTGGTGGGGTTTGGAGGAAACTGGAACCATCACAGGGGGCAATATTCATTCAGCTAGTACCACTTAGTGACACAATTGTGATGCTTATCTGCCCCCAGTATTTCATAGGAATCTCCAAAAGATTTGTCAATAATATGATACAGTTTTTCTGATAAACTCCATAAAATGCAGGAGAATGTCTGGTTCTCAGCATTATTTTTTACCTTTCCTAAGAAAAACCTGTAGAGATGGGTATAACGCTGTAGTTCTCTTCCTTTGGTCACACTGTGAAGTAATGCTATGGATGCTCCTTTGGAGGTGGTGGGGACGTGCTCTGCTGCTGGAAGTTGATCTCATACCAGTGTGAAGAAGGAGCAAGGCTGACTTGTACCATATGAGAACTTATTTGCCTCCTTCTATGGACTGCTATGAGATGAATTGGCCACAAAATCACGCACTGACCACATATTGTATTTTTCACACATGTTAATATGTGTGTGGCTTAGGTCCAAGTAAATCATCTGAAACAGTGCTGTTAATGGGCAGTATTTCCTGGTTTAACAGTCCTTTGTGGCCTGATATCTCAACCTGTACTGAGTATGGTTTCACCTGCAAACTTTGTTGCATTTGTAGGGGGAGAAGACATTCCAGGGGAGCCTTCATTCCTCCAGCAGCACGCTTTTACCCACTGCATGCCCGGGGCCAGACTGCAAACAGCTCAAAGTGGTCAGAATCTGTTATCAGACAAATCAGAGCAGAAAGTCGTATGTCAGACTGGGTTCCTCTTTAACATATTTTCATTTATTGCAGCTTTCTTTTCTCTAAACTATACAAAGCAAGTCTCTCTATAAAAACAGTAAAATATATTAATGTTCTCTGTATTGTTTAGATAAAGAGAAAGTTATGTAATATATGCAAATATAATCTTCATGGTGTCCACTTTGACATTTAGAAAAAAGCAACTTTCTCAGGCAAAGATCTGTCATCACAGAATCTCGTACCAAGGTTGGCAGGAACTTCTGGATCCATCTGCTCAAGCAGGGACACCCAGAACAGGGTTCCCAGGCCCGTGGCCAGACAGCTTTTGAAGCTCATCAAGGAAGAAATACCATAACCTCTCCGGGCAGCCTGTCCCAGTGCTCCATCATCCACGCAGCACGGATGTGCTTCCTGATGTTTAGACAGAACCTCCTGTGTCTGTGCTCAATTGCCTTTTGTCCTGGCACTGAGTGCCACTTAAAGGAGCTTGAACTGAGTGGCCTTGCCGTCGGGTAACAAAAGTACCACAAGTCCTAGGATGGAAGTCAGCCCTGTGGCATCTTTGCCCATGCTAGAAAGTCAGATTATCTGACTAGTAGCCTGTCCCTGAACCCGAACCTGTCCAGTTCTCCTCTGTGTTCAAAGATAGAGGTGGATAACGTTCTTTGCCCATCTACCCTCAGTCATAGAGAAAAATGAATAACTGGCTCAATATATTCTGAGGTACATTCTGAAGCAAAGAGTTTCAATATCAAATAATATTTTACCTCTCTGCCCTTCTTGCTGTGAGAACACTAAGGATGTATTAGAATTTAGAAAGATCTGCACTGTCAGAATTGTTTCTGACTGTACTGAATGCAAGCTTAGCTTTCATTTTCTCTCCTTTTTATTTAGATTTGTGGATTTTCTGTATAGTTTTTTACAGACTGTTTCATTTTTAAAACTGAAGTTGTCTGACTTGTAGGATGATGTGAATATTCGCCCATACCCAGTTTGAATTTCTGAGTCAAATAATCTCCAACAATTATTATTGAACAATAGTCTGTCTGTTAGGGAAAGATTCAGTGGCAAGTGAAATATTCTCCACTGATTGTTACTCTGTTTCATTGGTTAATTATTACAAACTCTTCATGTCTTTTTTTTCCTCACATCAAAAAAAAAAAAAGAAAAAAAAAAAAAAATCAGTATACCCAGAGTTTCTCTATTAGTTTAACAATGATCATGTAAAGAAAGAAGTTCAGTTTGCTTCAATTCACTATATATTGGAAATGGCATTTTTGGTGATCTAGATCTTAATATAGGGAAAAACTGGCTTTTTTGGGGGATTCATTTGGTTTGATCTCATTTCCTAGGATTTTCTACAGCTTCTGTGCCATAAAAGCTGCTTTCCCTGTTTGAGCTTCTTAGTAGAAGTCATATAGCAGGCTGTCTCCTTGTCTCCTTGTGTTTGCATGACCTAAAGTTTCTCTTTAATTCCTGTTCTTTTTGTCAGGTAATCCCTGACTACTTTTACTCTTAAATAAACATTTCCTGAATATCCTAAATATTTTCCTAAAAGGAATGAGAGCCTTCTTGTCTTCATTCTTCTTCAGTCGAAGAGTGCCCTCAGTTTCTATGTACTTCCAGTGGACTTAAGCTTTTGCCAGAACGCAGAAGACAAGGATACAGTACAAAATTCTTGCTCTTTTCATAGCTGGAACAGACACAAGCACCGAATCCATGGCATTTGTTTTGGCCTAATTCCTCAAATTTTAAGTGCCACATTTCAAACTGTGCTATTTCAAACAGTCCATTGTTTTGTTTCTCTTGACGTTTTTGGAGATAACATCCATGTTTTATTTTTGTTTGTGTTTTGGTTTGTTTTTTAAATGTGTATGTTTCAATGGCATATAATTTGTCCTTTCTTTTTCCTCCTTATATATTTCCTCCTATATTTTGGAATAGTGAATTCCAGTGATACTCTTACAGTTTCCACTTCTCTTCCTACATAAAACCAGAAATATAGAAGTGAAAAATCTCAATAATCTCAAAGCAGGTGACCCTACATTAGTCTGTAATGGTTCTGAACATGTGCCAAATGGTCTTTAACAAAGCTTGACCAGAGGGAGAGATCTGGACATGTGTATGCTTTTGAATAAATACAAACATCCTGAGTGAGATAGCCAAGGAGGTCATTTTGCATTCTGCTGGATATTCTTGAAATTAAGTGCAGCAGTTTAGAATGCTGCTGCTGCCATGTTTACAGAAAGAAAACATTCCTCTGGAGAAAATGTGCTGTGGTAGTCCAAAATTGTATCTGCTCCGTTGTGCTTCTGTGTACATATTTTAATAAAACTTTAAGAAACCATATCATTCTATTGTCCAGGTAGCATCTTGAAGACAGTTATAGGTAAAGTAGCTCTGTACTAATCTACAGTTTAAAAGGGATGAAATTCCTCATTCCCTACTTTCTCATACCTGGATTCATACATGCTTGCTCTCATGACACTGAGCTTGCACCATTGTTTTGTTCATGAAATAAACTAAATCCAAATCAAATAAGATTTCTTTACTAAAGTTTTTGTTGTTGTTGTTGTTGTTGTTTTTTGGACCATTGCACAAATTGAGATTAAATGTTCAGTTCCATTTTGTAGCAAAACCACAGTCTTGTAGCTTTTTCCATGGTGAATTACAGAACAGTTTTGCTTTCAAGGATGACAGACATGGACTTGGTTAGACTGCTGTATCTGTCTTAACTTGGGTTCCTTATGTTCTTCTATAGCAAAAACTGACTCGTCAGATGTTTTCATTGGCTTGTCACCTTTACTGTTATAAAAACATTAAAAAGAGAATCTATTAAAACCAGATTTTAAAAGGCTTGAAAATCTTAAACGTGCTTTGCAGTTATGTGTACAGGGTCATTTTAGTGATTGTCTGAATCTTCATTAAGTTTTTTAATTCTCAAAATCAGCTTGCCTAATTTAAGAGTTCCTTAGGCGCTTTAAATGCTGTATTTCACTGTTTCACAAGGGAACGGATTATTAAACTGAAATCATGAAAAGTTTCAGCTAAATTTCTGTCGTAAGTGTCAGGGGAGGATATGGGAGGAAAAAACAATCTTTGGAGCAAGATAAGAATTGGTGCCACCTAGAAGGCAATGCGTTCGGCAGAATGTCACAAGGAGATCTTAGTTCAGAAATTCTGGGAACAAAGTTGTAGGGAGCAGCAAAATTTGACCCATATGAACTGAAATGGAAGTTCCAGAAACAAAAGTAGCAGTGCAAAAATATAAGCCATCTTTGTATTTTCTGTGGCATATGAGCTTAGATAGTTCCTACAGTTTTGTGGATTTATCCCCATTTGTAATAGCTTGGGATATATTTGCCAAAATATTAGAGAAACATGAAGTTTATAAACACTGAGTCTTTGTATAACAGAAGTGAGTTTTAATATGCAATACTTTCCTGAAAAGCACTTTGTAATAAGAGATGTGATTAAATGAGATATCCTGTTATATTAACAGAGGTGTTAGTAGTCTTTTTACTTCCTTCCTACTGCAGAGGTATCTCTAGCCCTCCAGTGCCTTTTTCTGTGCATCTGTTTATTGCATTTGCTATAAAGGGACGGATCGTTCTTGACCTGCAGTTATCTTTTATTGCGTCATACAAGTCTTTAGATTTATTTTTCTCTTCTAAAATGACTTTTTACAATTTTGGATCAAAACTGTATAAGATGTTCTGATAATAATTTCATGGAACCAGATGCATACACTTATGTTTGTAATGTATTTGGTTTCCAAGATTTTGTATATGGAAAAATAATAAAACGTAGTGTTTAAAATAACATTCGTTCTTGGACTAGACTACAAACTGAATCTCTGGTCCTTCTTTACATCCTTGATTTCTAATCTTGCTTCGTTTGGAATACTTCCTTTGCATTTACAAATACTGGGTTGCACCATGCTTATCAAGCTTTTCCTGCTGTTTCCACATGCAGAAAAAATATCACGCATATGTATCTTTCTCCTCCAATGCTGGCGTGCACTAAAAAAGAAGAAAAGAAGTCATACAAAGCTATTGAAAAATACTGGTGTGTATCAGATGTGAAATACACGTTTCTAATGAACACTGTGAAATACAGATGCTCATCCAGGATTGTCTTACCATTTGGGTTTTATTTTTTTAAGAATATTTCTTTGACTTGTTAATTTTTCTGTGTTTGGAAATAGTGCAGTGACAAGCACTATCAACCATTTTGTTTTATGAATGTTGTAAATGGGGCTGACTTTGCTTGTAGGTTTAAAAAGTCAGTCATTGTGGATTTTACACCTACCTATGAACTGACACGTAATAGATTTGGGCTTCTATTCATATAATAACAATTCCTCTTTCACCAAATGGACATTATTGATTCTAAAAATACACGTTTCTGTTCAGTGTCTTTTTTAACTCACACTGGTTTTACATTTATTCAGTTCTTACCTCTATCCAAATGTACACATTACTTTGGAGTGCTTGGGTATAATTGTGTTGTCAAAATCAAGACTGAATTGCCCAGGACTTTAATAGGAGGAAGACCAAAACTGAGTGAACATTAGAGAAGCATTTTATAAAAACTAGAAATGAAATCAATCCATATACATGCATGCAGACTTTCAATCTCTTGCTGTAAAATAGATTTAGGAATCACAGATACAATCAAAAAATGAGTAGGCATGATTTCTGTTTCATAAGAGACTGGTGTGGACTGTGGTGTACCTTAGAGCAGGCTGAAGAATCCCGTGTTACTAAATGACCAACAGACTGTCCTTCAGGTCTGTCAGCTGTGTTGCCTCTCTACTTGATGTAAAGATAGACCCTACAAGACACTATTCTTTGGTTAATTGTAATCGAAATGACACCCTTTATGCTGGCTGAGCAGTACAGAGAAGGTAAAGGCAAGAGTCTGGTGCCGGAGCCTTCTTTTAAGGTAGCATCCTAATCTTCTTGTGAACATGTGATGAGCTGTTTTCCAAGATTCTGCTTCCATTGCTTTCTGGAGATGGGATTCGATCAAAGTGCATCTGAAGGAAAGGTGGGAACATGAAGAGAGGGCAGAAGGCGGTTGAGAGCCTGTAACAGTGTGGGGTTGTGTATGGTTGCAAGTGGATATGGTTGCTCAGATGGTGTCCAAGGTCCTTTTGTTTAGATGTAGCCACTACCCACAGATCTGCATTTGGAAATGTCTGCTCTTTCACAGTAGGAAATAGGGAATGTTCTGTATCTTTATAGGTTATAAAGTAAGAGTTCCACTTATGTTCAGAACTGTCAAGAGCTGTAGAGTGTGATGAGGGCTGTGATGAGTGATCATTTAGGAGAAATTCAGAGGGAATTTTAAGGGCCACCAAAAAGATTTACTTGCACAGTTCTCACTAATTAGTTAGTTTTAAAAATTGCCACTTTTGGATTATTAAAAAAAATTAAATATAAAAAGAAATGTTTTCAGAAACAGAAACTTTCATTTTAAAATGTATGTATACTTTGAGACAAATATTTTTGCATCTGGGCTATCTTTTGCTTTATCAGACTGTAACAGCTTCTTTTGGTACTCTTTATCTGGATATGATAACTTTATTTTTTCATTTTTTTCAACCTTTTATTTTTTCATTTGGGACAGTAATCCTGTGGTATAAAAAAAATACAGCATGAGATTTGATGTAATCAGTAGCCAAGAATTTAGACTTTTTAGTCAGAATAAAATTTGACTGAACTTACTGAGATGTTGCTCACAAAATAATATTGTAGGGCACCCACATTACAAGAGCAACAATGCTTTTACTTCTTGTAGCCAAAGTACACTGGCTTGCTTCTCATCCAAACCTGTCTTGAGGCAGAATGATGTTGGTACCAAAACACAGGGTGCCAGGATGAGATTTTTCAGTATTTTGAAGGTAAAGTACTGTAATGGGTCACTTAGCAAAGCTTTATCCTGTTATCTCTACTCCAAACTTGCTCCATTTTATTAACACCCCTCTCACAAATCCTTTAATGCAATGGAGAGAATCCAGGCTCCTTTGTTTTGAGTACATGTTAACTAAGATCATCTGTACTAAGATCATCTATGTCCTCTGATAACCAGCTTCTTTTTCCTAGACTTCTTCCATTTGAAAATATTTGGCCTATTTGATCTACATTTCTGAAGAGCTTGGAAAACATCAAAACCATAACTTTGCCTGAGACCAAATTTCTTTCATTGAGAAGACAGTGTAAGTGGCCCAGGGAGACTCTGCAATTTCCCTCTGTGGAAGCCTTTATGTCTCAGCTTGAAAAAGCCATGTGACAAACTGAATGAGGCAGTCTCCAGGAGTCCCATCAAACCAACATTTTTGTGATTTTTTGACTTCTTGTTTTTCCCATTGGTTTCCACCAGAGCTTCATTTCCATCGGGGATGGTCATGATCTTTTAATCCGTTCAAGGAATGGCATGACAAGAAAGCAAGAAACTTGGCTACAGGGGAATTCATTAACCCTTTAAATAGCACTTTACTCATGCCAGTCAGGATAAGATTGTACTGCTTGAATAGATGTCATGGTTTCACAGTACAAAATGTTCAGTGTCAATACTGCCTTGAGTTACTCATATATTCCAATTATTCAGGAAAAGGATGGAGTATGGGCTGCGCTGGAGTCAGCTTAAGTAATTTATTCTATCCTTAAAACAAAAACAAACAGAAATTTCTTGAATAAGAAGTTTTATCTTACTTAAAAATGATCAATTCATAAACATGACTGGCACTACCAAGGGGTAAAGAGGTTATGAGATGGATGTGAGAATGGTGTTGGAGGCACAAGGATAAAGTTGTGGATAGTTTAATGCAGTGTTTCTCTCACGTGCTTTATAACTGGAAACTGTAACCCCGAGTGTCTGAAATCTGTTCATACTTAGGGGAAAATCACAGAGTGGCGAGTGGAAGGAAAAAGACTTCTCAAGAAGTTGATTAGTTTAATCCTCAAACTGTCCTGTATTTTCCATCTGTGGAGTTTACAACTGAGGCTGGTTTGCGTAAACTTAGATCTGTAAAGATGCATGGAGTGAATACCTGCTTGTGTGTATCCTAAGATAGGCAAAATCCCACTGCCTGGAGTGATTCCTTTCGTGTTGGAGATCAGGTCATAGCAAGGACTTCTTTTGATCTTCTCAAATGCTCCATTGCATTCAGTTGTCTTCCCATGTACTGCTGTTGACCTGTGTAAAATTAAATGCCTTTTCTGTGAGCTAACATTGGTGAAACGTTCGAAGAGACAGGCTTCAAACTGCATCTTCAGCGGTGTTTCTATATTATTCTTCCTCCAAGATTTCAAGCATCTTTTGCAGGAAAAGCAGCTGTCTGGAAAGTAATTTGATAGGTTTGCTTTGGGCAAGTTTAGACATGTGTTTTAACATAATACAAAATGTAGTTCATAATTTGATAGAGACATGTTCCTCTCTGTAACGGATACAACAGACAGATGGGGGAGCACAAGTTTCAAGAGAGACAATTATGACTCGCTTGCGAAACATGCTTGTTGCACAACAGCTGCTTGCCAACATCAGCTATTCTTTATGTCCTACAGCTGTGCAAATCTATTTTAAATTTTTAAAATTGTTTTAGAGAGACAAAAGTATATTGTTTGATTTAATACGTTTTAAATGTGTGGGGTTTTTTTGTTTTTGTTTTTGTTTTTTTTTTTTAAGCATCTGGAAAGTTTTGAAACGAAACACTTTCAAAATGAAGAATTAAATACTTCTTTTGAAGGAATGTAGCAAAGACAAGTTTTTAGTATGCTTTTGACTGAATTTAATCTCTGGTTGATTTGGAGACTTAAACACATCAATTTGAAAAAGAACAATGTAATTTAGAGAGATGAAGGAGGAGTAAGAAGATCCTTTAAGAAGTCAAGGAATTATTTAGTCTTAATAGTTTTCAGGCTGAAATGTAGGTTTTCTAGACATATTTTTTCTAGTTTTTACTGAAACATTTCCTCTTTTGCCATTTTTCTACTCATATTTTTTGTAAGTTGCCCTTGCCAAGCTCCACTGCAAATTTTAAACTATGATGGCTGTGTGGCTTCAAAGTTTGAGAAATATTTAAATCAATTTCCTAATGAAAATGTTCAACGCCTGAAATACAGCAGCTCATGCTTATATAGTCATTTTTTTTCAGTCCTCAACATGTATTTTATTGCTCAGTGAATAAGAACCAAACACGCTCTCTGTTGTTAGAATTATAAGTGGAAAGTTTATCCCTTCTGTCACAATTTTCATAGCTTTCTTGGAGAACCAATTAATGTATATACATTTTAGTAGTAGCAGGTTTTAATTGTTTCAGAACCTTCCTGGCAGTATGGGATGATTTAATATTTCATGCGGTTTCCTTTTCTGCTTTTGTACTTCAAAGAGTGGTGAACAAATTAGCAAGAACTTCAGAGCCAGCTACTGTCCTGTAGCTGCACAACTCCCACCAGCTCCAGCTCACAATCCCTTCTTAATGGCTTGAAATGGATACGTCCTTATGGGCCTAAATCTGCATCTGATGACTGAACTCTTCTGATGGCAGTGAGAACTAAGCATGTGGTAAAGCTGCAGGATCAAACCCTTAGGAAGCACATTACGCTAGAGTACAGCTTAAGGCAGCTTGTCCGCCTTGGCTTCTTTAACTATAATTGAAGTAATGTATTTTAATCTGTATCTCATCTTCTTTGACTTAATGTGAGGAAGTAAATTAACAATAGCTCATTAAGTACAGTAATTTATTCATACATCGAATAAGCTATATAGGTACCTTAACTGTATTTAAAAATAGATTGCACTACAAGCAGAAAATTTTCTGGTGAATTTCAGCTTACTTCTTTCAGAGCTATTGTTAATAAAACTTTCTATTTAGTATAGAATCTTTAAAAATAAAAATAAAAATGATGTCAAGTATGGAATTTTTTAAAAAGGGGAAGAAAATATAAGTATTAATTTCAATCTGGGCACATAATAGCTATAAGGGCGCATTTTCAAACCTATATAATTAAGGGCTTTAGGAGGGTTAGAAGACAGCTTAAGTCATAGGATTTTTAGCTGAAGTGCAGTCAGTCATGGGCTGTGCATAACAATCTGGATTTTTTCCTCCGCTGATCAGCCTGAAGGACAGTAGAATGATGAAACTATTACAGAATCCAAATCATGACTCATATATGTCCATTACTCTAAGCATAGGAATACAGTAGTACTGTTTGCTTTTTCTGTTCATAACTATAGGAATAAAATGAGCATGAAAATAATAACTACTATGTAATCCTTTCCCGGAATATTTTAGACATTAGCCATGTTCTCATAACATTTTTGGCACAGATAGATGATTGGATAGACAAATAATTACCACCTTTAATCTCCTACAAGTAGATACTTTTTCTGAGTATCGACTTTGCTCCATCTTCATTCTTCCCATGTCAGAATCTTCGTAACTGTCATCCACTGCTTGAAAGTGCCTGATTTTGTTCTTTCAGCTGACTTTGAGGTTACAATGTTTCACAGTCATTTTCTTCACAGATCCCTGTGGTAGCTTATTGTCTTCTACTTAAGAGCTGAGATCTCTTCTAACAGACTGTCATACTTGGTGATGGTGAGGAATCACCAACAAAATCCAGATGACCTCTCTCACTTTTCATTCCCAAGTGAGGTCAGAATGCATTCTTTTTGCAGTACTTGGGGTCTTGGTCCGTGGCTATGACTCTTTCTGCAAAAAACACATAGAAAAAAAGAGTATCCAGGATTGCTGTTGCTTTCCATTGCTACTGTACCACAGTCTGAACTGTCAAAAATCAGCAGTTATAAGAAGGTTTTCAGTAGATTTCACAAAGGCACTGGGACTCCTACCTTTAAGGTGAAAACTCTGGGGCATGGGACTTTTGGCCATAGAAGTTTTGCTCATATTGTGAGTGTAACAGCAAAAAAATCAATGACTGTTTTCTGTGAAGGTAAGGAAAGGGGAAAATCAACATGTTTATTTCAACTCAAAGTAGTTCTGAAAGTATCTGAGTCCTTCAGGTTCTAAATTCTTTCCTGATTCCTTAGAATATAACTTTCAATATAACATTCACAGTTTTAGTTCTGGGCAAGAAGTCTCAGCCTTTACATAACCCTCTGCCCTTCAAATGATTTTATTCCATTCACAGATGAGTTCTGACTTCAACTTGGCTGCCAGCAGAATAAGAGAATTTGAATAAATACATTTTTAAAACCAGCCTTGACAATTTTTTAATCAGTCCATGAGAGCTTCTGCATAAGCCGGATTTGTTTCAAAGAGTTCAGAGAAGTGAAGCTGAGTAGTTTGGCTTGCCAATTTAAGCAAATCTCATAATGGTCCTAAAGTTTCTACCATCCCCACTAATTTTTACATTTTCTTTGAACTGATTTAAATAAATGAATAATATAATCCCAACCTCAGAATACTTCAGTGAGAACTATTGAGCACATGTGGCCATGGAAGTATATGGAAATATTTCTGTCTGTGGAAAGATTTTTGTGGAAATTGGGCTTGGTTCTTGGGTTCTCAGAGACCACTGCAATTAGGGATGGATTTTTTCACCTCACTTTCATTGAAATCAATGAAAATTGAGGTACTCAGAGACCTTTAAAATTCTGTCCTTTCAACAGTTTTGCTCAAAGTCTTTTTAAGGAATAGTTCAAGTCTGTAAGATTTTGCTTTCACTTGCACTGTGTAAATCCAAATATAACTAGTGAGAACTAAAGGTAGCCTAAGCTGAAGTCTGAAATGACTGGGGATATTCACAACCAGCTCAGGGTATGATCCAAAAGGTATGATGCTAAGGTCTGACTCACTTTAAACTCCGTTTCCTGTTGGGTAAGTCTCCTGTTGAATGTTTTTATTTTTATTTAATTGAAACCAACTGTCTTTCATCAAAGGGGGGGAAGCGTGGCATTCTTGAAATCCCAGATCAAAGAATAGCAATACTCTTGTCCCAGTTGGACAATGTAGATCTTTCTGAGCTTCAGGTACTGTTGTGCTTTGTGGACAGACAGGGTGGGTTGAAACCACTGGCGTGCTCTGGAATATCTCTGTGACCCTGCTGGATTCTCTGGACAGCAAACAAAGGATGGTTTATTGGTATGTAGCAAAGAAATTCTTTCAAAGAAAAGCCTATTGGGATGAATTTTTAAACAGGAGTTGTAAGAGGGATTTGTTGATTGTTAAACAATCTGTTGATATGTAATATAAAAACAACAACAACAAAAAATTGATATGTATAATTAATTGGAATTAATTATATGTGTACCAGGAATAAAGTTTACTAGGAAAATACAGATTACTTTTTATTGAAATGATTTGTATTTATATCGAGTTGGATGCTAACAGAGTAATTGTGCAACATTTTAAAGATACTTAATAGAGAACTTCTGAGCTGTCTGCTAATCAAACCTGCAGCAGTCTAGAAATGAATTAATAAGATGGTACTAATAAAATGTTTCTCAGTCTTGAAAAAAAGCTGGGCAGTCATCCTTCCTGCCTCTGTCAGTGGTGAAGGATTTTTCCATACTGTTCTTAAATATCTTCAATGGGGGGGAAAAAAAAAAGCATCTCTCGATATTTACATTCTAAGGAATTACATTGTCTGTTAACTTGGAAGTAGAATATATCCAAAGAAGTGTTGTGTTGAAAATTCCAGATATTTATGATGTCAACTTGTAGAATAGCTTGAAGGAAAAAAGAGAGTTGGGGCAAAGAACTGGAATGTTCACAAGTGTGTTGGAGGATAGAAATCTTAAACCGTGTAATATTTATGAGCAACCAAGAGGCTACATTCTGCTCTCAATTACTCTGGCATAAATCTAGAATTACTCATTGGAAGTTCAAAGTTTTTGCTGCAGATTTACACTCGTATAACAAGGAACAGAGTTCAGTTCTGTAAGGGTGGGAAAATCAATTTGGCCAGAAGTTAACTTGCCTGGAACTCAAATTCTAATCACAGAAGGAAACCTTTTTCAGGTCAAATACCAGACTGTGTGTTATGTATCTCTCTTTGTCTTTAGCTAAGACACTGAGGCTAGCATTCAGTTCTGTTCAGTAACCCATGTAGTATCCCATGGCACCAGGTATTAGACTGATTCAGCTTTATTGCCTAGGGCAGGGGGAAGTTCTCATAGCAGAGTCATGAAGCTCCACAGAAGACCAAAAGGAAGCTGGGAAATAAAATAAAAAATTGCTGGCTTATAGCCAGAGAGAGTAAACAGAGACTTGCAAAGGGTGAGTGATCAGGGAACAATCATAGAAAAACAAGAGGAAAAAGACAGAATCAAAATCCCTTATTATGATCCCATAATGATCTGGAAGAAGAGAGGTCTTTCCCAAATTTAAGCAGGTTTCAGAAAAAAATGGAATCTTTTGACAAGTTGTCAGGTTCCACTTTTGAATACTCTACTAGTGACAGATCCCAGCAGTGCTCAGGTGGTTTGTACTGTGCTGTGCTATGATGGTTTCTGAAAAGAAAATAAACACAGCCTACACATCTTGTTCTTATTCTGAAGAAGATTCTCTCACTGGGGCAGGGAAGGGAATGGAATGAAAAATAAGACTTTCAAAGAGAGTAAAAGAAAACAATAAGTGAATAATGTATGGCATCTAGTTATACCTTTTCTGAATGTAGGGCGAGGCTTTACTGGTGTGGCTCACACTTGTGTTAATGAAGTACCTGGAATTATGCAGTTTTGTACCTACTGAAAACCTTTCCGTGTCTGTCAACAAAGTTATTGTTGGCTGTGATGCTAAAAGAATTTGTAATGAAAGACATTTTCTGTACATAATGGTCTCTGACTTTGTCACTGTGGAAAGTGTGTATGGTACTGCTGACCTGTTCACTGGGGGCTGTTAACTTAGTGTTTGCTAGTTTTTAGCTAGTACCTACTAACTGGCTGCTCCAGCTTAGTAACCAGTTTAGTCTCCCTTCTGGCTTTGATAAAACTCTGCTTTGTTCATAGTTCATCCTAGGCTTATTGTAGGTGGAATAAAATTATTTTGGCTTTCTATTTTATTTTTTTAATTTGTGAATGCTGATGTTGCTTTTATGGCTGCCATATGCTTGTTACATATGTCAGTTCTAAAAGCTTTGCTGATGGATGAAAGCTGGGAGAGGAGCTTTATCATTTATCTCTCATCCAGTACTTTTCTTGCTTACTTGAAGGTAAGTCCAATATAATAAATAATGATAGCCTCCTGTTTTTTTACATGCCACATCTGTAAGGTAATATTTCTCCTCAGTATGCTGAGAAGCAGGAAGGAAGCATCCAACATCTGCAGGATTCAAAGTTATTTTTGACAGCTGTGTGCTATTGGGTATTTCTTTCTTTTTGTGAAAGATAAAACAACCCAGGTGAATTGCTCAAAGGGCATTAATGACTGTCAGACATGTTAAACATATGTTCTCATATGTACATAAAGATAGACACAGAAGATAAAATTATGTATCTATATACAGAGTGGAGTTGAGGAAATAGTTTGCTGACCTGAAAAGTTGCTATTGTATTGTACAATCAGATTTCTGTTGAGATGGCACAAGGTATATGATGTGGTATAGGTGGGAGGTTTGTGATAACAAGAAACAGCAGTTCAACCTTGACACCTATTGATCACAAAACTGGAAGGTTTGGTCTAGAGACATGCAGGATTCATTTCAGCATTTAGCCTGGAGCACGCTCTGATCACAGCAGAACAGAGTAAAGCACAAGCTTTCAAGGCTAAATGTAGGAAATGTTCACATGTGGCCAACAGGAGATAAAAGCAGACAGTTGTGATTTCAGTGTGTGCATTGGAGCTATATTTATTTGAAAAAGAAGAACACTCTCATATAGCCAAAATGTATGTGGTCAAGGTTTTTCTTTCATATTAATATAATGCAGATAGAGAGGAGTGACCTCTCTGTAAGAGCTCCAAGCTAGCAAAGCACAAGCTAAGAGGTAGGAAGCAACAGTGAGTACGGTGATGAACCCTAGTGAAGACATGCTGCTAAAAAATGTGGACTCTGTGTAGCATTATCATAAGTAGTTGATCACAGTAGACCTATAATCCAAAGACATTGGCAGAAATCATGTCTGCTTACCAAAAAAAAAGTCCTAGTGTGACTTCAAAATACTTCATGATATTTGGTCTTCATGTAAGAATTTGAGTGTTAGGTAATAGCAAAGATCAATTACTCAGTACACTGCTTCTGACTGTTTGCTGTAGAAGACATACAGAGAAAGTGTGTGGAAACAGAAGCACATGGGGAGTAACAATTTTTCTAGGATATCCATCCAGTGCCAGAGTAAAGTAAACACCAAATTTCAATGGGAAGGGTGGCAGGGAGGGTGATGTTATGATGATCTTGCGAGACTTCACTAAGAACTGCAGTGTGCATCCATACTAAACACTGTTGCCAGTATCTTCCTAATTATGGCAAATAATAGGGAATGCAGGTAAATATGAAGTATGTATGTAGTTAAACAAAATTAAAATAATGTAGTAGTGTAAGGAGGCTTACTTGATAAAAAAAAATACTGTGGCTGTCTGCAAAGAGAGCAAGAAGTAGTAGCAGGAAATCAAAAACATGTCTTGGATCATTCACCCATGCTGATAAGCAGTGATAACTAACAGACAATATTATGCAATGGTTGCACCCTAGATCAAGATATGAAGAAGCAGATGAGGAGAGATGGTATAACTAGCACAGTAGACATTATAAATTGTGGGTGATACAAGCCAACATTAAACTACCAGTCTCAAAGAAAGAAGGAAGTAGACAGCAGATTGTGAGTTAGTAGTGTTTCTCCAGCTGCAGAGCAGTTCACACTTGTTTAAGGTCAAATATCAAAGCCAGTACCTGAAAATCTATCCGTCTTTGTTTTTAAGAAATATTCTTTAAGTATTAACGTATCTTCTGTTTTCTGGAAACACGTATTCCTAACCTTTCACTCCCAACCATTTTCATGATTATTAAAAAAAAAAAAATCCTCTTTTTTTTACTGTTATCTACATCCACTTCTAGCAAAGAAACTTCTCTTCTATCCCCCAAAATCTCTCTCTACAGTAATTTCCATTGACTGCAGGGGTGTCTGCTGGTGATAGCGAAGCTGATAGACTTCAAAGCCACTGTTGTTGCCGCAGTTGGCCAAGAATCTGCTCATGACTGTAGCAGATGTTTTTAAGGTTTTTTTAAGGTGTTTTTTTTTTTTCTTTTTAATAGACCAATGAGAACCTTATGCAGCAGTTTTTTACTTAAATCCTGGACTGAATGCCAGCATAGCTACATTGCATGACTTCAAAACCCTCTATCAGAACTGTTGTGCTTGTAAGAGGCAAGTTTCCCTTTCTAGCAGGTAAAAGCATATTTTCACTCTTGCCAGCTCCCTGATGTTAATTAGCAGATTCCTGTTTAGTCTTCATTGCTTTACCTTAACAAGTTGTTGTTGGGTTTTTTTGTTTGTTTGTTTTTTTACAGTTTGTTTGAAAATTTCACAGTATGCTTATGTTGTAAAGGAATGTTGAATGAAAATTCTGGAGAGTTCACATTGAGTATTGAATCAGAACAGCTTTGATTAACCCACAAACTTAATCCTAAGTTCTAGAAATATCTGCTTTTGTATTGTTTACCTTAGACATTTCTCCAGTAACTCTAGACTGAGCTGGAGTACTCCTAAACGCCCTTAGAATTGACAAAAACACTACTTTGGCAACATGACAGTGAAGTTATGAACCTGTAATGTTCTAAGAAATAAAGATGCCAGGCATGCAAACGTTGGAATCTATAACTCACCACAGTGCACCAAAGATGATACAAAGTCAGAAGATGGAGATAGAGATACAAAGTCAGAAAATAGAGATATCTTCAGAAATAGAAAACTCCATGGGAAAAATAAGGAGCATTGAAAGAGACAAAAGAAACCTGCCAAACGGATGCTGGAGAAGTCAGTGTGCCTGCTGTGGGCATTGCTGCCTGGAGTTTGTAAATGGCAAACTGAGGACACAAGGAAGAGAGAAAGGAAAACCTAGCACTTTCATTCTTACAATGGATGTAATCCGTTAGACTAGCTTATGCAGAGTGATGTTAATGGAGGGTTACCTTATTTGCCATAGTTAACAGCAGTTTTGGGAGTAAGCAGCTTTTGTTATTTGCTTCATTTACTTAGAAAGAAACAAATGAACAAATAGATTGCCTTTATTTTATTTTATTTTGCCCTCTTCCACCTCCCAAAGAGGATGGCTGATGTTTTCATTAAGCTTTACCAGCTGGCCATATGGGATAGTCAGTAGGTCAGTATGTAAATACTTGCATAGCATATTAGCCCTTTCTTATTCTTTCAACATTTTTGTTTACATTTCCCAATCCGTTAGTATTTAAGCTTGATTCCTTTGAGCCAAACACTCCATGATTAAATGCAGTGCATAGCAACAGAGAAATAATTATCGTTTTTAACCCACACATATGCATAAGCCAAAAAAAATCTCTACTTGACAAAGAGAGTATTGACTTCCCATGTAGTCCTTAGAAGGTCATTTAACTTCATGCGTGCACTTTGCAAGATTTTAATGCACTTTACATGGACATATAATGTATGTGTATGAATGTCTGAAACCACCTGATGGAAGATACTGCAAATGTAAAGCAGAAGAATTACAAAATTACAAAAGAATTGCAAAAGATCTGGTCACTTACATCAGTAATGGTTCAAAACCATTAACTCCTTGGTCTTTGAAGGGCCAAATTGCTCAGAGGATAAATAGATATCCTTATTTAAAAGTTGTCCTCTTTGAAAGACTTCCCCAAACATTCAGCCAAAGCAGAAGGATTTCCTTTAGGAAGCCGGATGCACCTTTTTCAGTGACTATAACTGGGTTTTGGATTATATATCTCTTGGAATTCCAAACTGTTAAGAAAAACAACAGCAGTTTATTCAGTAGCATTACACACAGATAGGATTAAATACTTGTTACATGGCTTACTTTTAGACTATAGAATTGCCTAACTCTTGTAAAAAGCACTGCAGTGTAGGTAGGATTATGGTCTGAACATGAGTAAGGGCTGGATAATTTGTCTCATCATTATCTGATAGATTGAAAATACGTTATTACACCAATTATGGCATGTTTCTTACTTTAGGCCAGCATTATTGTATTAACATTTTTGATATGTTATTAAATATATCAAAATATTTCTATAAATATTTATATTTATATATAATATTTTAAATTTGGTTTCTTTTTCAAAGGTACTATAATTGCTTCCAAGAGTTCTCTCCCCAGCTGTTTCTAACTGGAGAAAAACTGTCTTCTCAACCTGAAATCAGTACTCACAAAATAGGGTGATTGTATCATCACATTCAAACTCTTTCAGAAGTCAGCCTGGCTCTTGTAAGCTATAGACACAGCTGTTGAACCAGTGGGATGAAGTAGGGAAATGGCTCAGAACAGACCTCAGCAGTCTCTGGACCCCTGACATTTCCTGTTTGACCCAGGACACATGCAACAGCTTCCTTGTTGAAGATCATAGACCAGAAGGAGCAAACAAATCTCTTGGCTCCACTTTTGAGGCAGGTGTCCCCTCTCTTGATATTTCCTGTGGTCTGGGAGACATTGCCAGCTGTCTGCTCAGTTCATACAAGCAGTTTGTCTGAGAACTGTGGTTAGAGAGGGGAGCAGTCTTCATGGGGCTCTGGTATCAGATACGATGAGGGAAAGAAAATTTATGTTGAAGTGTTGTATTGTAAATAATTATTCATATTAAGTCTTTAGAACAAAAATTCACGTTAATAGTACAACTACCAGATACATTATTTTACGAGGTTACTTGGGTTTCAGGTGTTGTATGAAATTATTTATTTCAATACTATAGGGACATAGGAATTATACTCAATGCACACATACTGTCTTCCTCTGAAGTACATGTCATTTATTTAACTCAAATTTTTAATAATTATTGTTAAAACATTTGATTGCTTGATACTTCTAAAGTTGTACTTCTTGGCCATATAGACATCACTTTTGATCTTTATTAGAGAGAAAAAAGTAGTTTTGCCTGCAGTATCTCACTGGAACTACCACTGCTGTTGACAAGACTTCAAAGGTTTACATTATGACCTTAGCTCTGTTTTCTCATATTTAGGTTTCTCCTAATTTTTATCTTCTCGTTTAACATACCACTTGAAATCTTGCTCTCACTTTACTTCCAAAGCTCAGATGTCTTCTAGCTTCCTCATAACTTTCTAAACTTTTCTGTAAAACTTCATTTCACTTGTGTCTGGGTTTCAGTCATAATCTCTGCATATCCTGCATCCTGAGACTAGATAGAGTCCTGTACCTGCCCGGCCCGAGGGTATCTAAGCTGATAAACATCTAAGTGGGTAAATGATAAACCTGCAAGTCCTCTGTGTGTTTAGCCTCACTTATTTGTCATCCCTATCTGCTTCACGCAACCAAGATATTTTCCTCTTGTTTGTATCCGTCATATCTTTCTACTCTGTATTTTCTTTATCCTGCCAGCAGTGCTACTGCCTTTCATGCCAGTTAGTCCAATAATCTGGCGCTGGTTTTTATTTCACGTAGTCCCAGCTCATAGCCACTTCCAGCAACATTTCTACTCCTGATTTCTCATAGGCAGGCCTTCTTTCCTTTCAGGCACCATTCACAGATAGCTAAACCATCTTTCTTCTGTTTTTGGATTCTCTATAGCAGCCTGGCTTGCTGGTCTCCTAGCTCCCCACTTCAGAGCTACCATGAACAATCCCACTAAATTCACATTACCATCATAATTCCTAATGGTGATCTTTACAGCTCCTACACCCACAGTTTTCCAAGAGTTCATCCCTTTACAGTACCTCAAGGGCACCCCTCAGAGCACTGCAGGCACTTTCTGCCTGAGATGTTGTCCCTCTTCTATCCAGCTTCATTGATATTACCTGCACCTGGTACCACTTGGGGCACTTTGTCCACAGGTGCTCTGTGCTCTGCTTTATGGTTCACATGGAAACCACAGCTGAAACTTAGTTGTTAAATATTCTTTTCCCCTGATATTCTTCATAAAATCCACAGTAAGCATGAGGTATGCAAATCTTTTCTAGTGAAAAATGTGGGTAAGTGGTCTCTAAGGACAACAGATGTTTGTTTCTTATCTTTTACTGAGAATTAGAATGAGGGAGAACAAAAGACTAGTCTTGTAACTAGGCCTGTAAATGCATTCTTACCTATGGAGTATTGCAACTGTTTTCCTCCATTATCTTGTAGAAATCAGGAATGATTCTTGCAAATAACCTTGTAGATTTTTATTAATATCTTTGCAGATCAGAAGCAATTCAGGTTTACGTTGTTGCCAAAGATCTTGAAAAATGGGATTTTGAAGCTGATGGCAGTGACCTGGTAATCCTACTATAATTGATGATTATTTTGAAAGAGTAATAATTTCCTTGAAAAAATAGCACCAGCTTCACATCATTGTTTCCAAACCCTTTTGGTTATGTGTTGCAGATGACTCTCTCCTGGTAAGCTAGCTTGCTTATTACTTCTAGGGTTTCTGTGCTGGGAAAATGGGTTGCAAAAGCGACTGTGGGTATCATGACCTCATCATTCATATTCAAAAGAAGAGCAGCAAGATTGCCATAATACATTACTTTGTAAAATTATAACCCTGAGAAGTAATAAGATTCAATTGCATTTTTTTGGCAAAGTTCTATTTAAGAAAGTATCTGTCTTATGACTCTAGTTTATTCTTTGTCTTGATCATTGGTCAGCGGTCCTCATGAGGATTTTTCATCTCCTCAAACCTTGCATCAGATAAATCCCTCTTTTCCTGTGGTCCACTTCAGCCTTTGCATATGTGCCCTTTCTAAAGCGTTAACAGTTGTGTCTGAGAAACTTAAGCTACAGTGCTTTATGGTGCTGGAGAACAAATGCAGACCGCACAAGGAGCTTTTTTCCCTTTTGCTCTGCACAAGACCTGTAACACTACTTGGAACGAGAATATTCTGTCCATTGAGAAGAGTGTTGAATGCAGTGTACTGAAATTGTCCAAAATGGAGTGAAGGTATCTCTGTGCAGTCTTCTGTAAAGCTCATTGCTAAGCAGAGGATGCTGAAATAGGTTTTGCTGATTCTCTGTGTACACACTGCAAAACTAAGGAGATCATTAAACGAGGTCAGACTTATTCCTTTAAACTAAAAGCATGAATGGATAGTCAATATAGAATATTGAATTCATAATTAATATATCATCATGATCTTTTAAATGAAAGGTCGAAGAAAATACTGTGTGAGGAAATGTACTTTTATAACGCAAAATAATTTCAGAAGGTGGCCTAGGAGTTCCCTTCTAGTCTGCTTCTTGTCTATACGGTTTTGTTTTAAATGCTTTTTGTAACTCTTGCCATCCTCAGCTTGAATCCTCGAGACTCTTATTTTTCTCTGAGCTTACATCTTAGTGTGAACAGTATCTGCTATTCAGGTAGAACACCGTGTAGAGTACAGTGGCAGAATAGCATTTAGGTATCTCTGTTTTATTTTGGAAGAGATAACAGTAAAAGCATGGAATATTTTTGCCTGTGGTGTGGGTGATAACATCCCTTAGGAGCTTAATGATGTGTCATTTTTGTACAGGTTTTTTTTTTCCCTTACATCACAGTTTAAAATGTGTTTCCCTGCTGTAGGTACTCAAAGGAATCTACAGTTGTCCTTCTAAGCAAGCGTTTATGCTGCTCAGCAATTTGTACTGTCTATTGCAATTCATTTTATGGCTTGCTCTGTCTGCCTATCTGCTGTGTGTTTCCCTGTATAAGGATTTAAGGTTGCCAGAAAGAATATGTCTATGATCAACAAGCAGAAGCGATGCATTGGACGTGCACTTCATGGAGCTTTAAATGCTTTTAGAAAGGGAAGTGTTAAAACTGAGTAGATGACGTTAGTACCACCACCGAGAAAGGAAGAAAAAAAGTGCCCTGAAAAGCTGTATTGACTAAATCTCCTAACAATGCTCGTGATTTTCCTATATCCTGCTCTGTGTTTTTGTATGGATTTTTCATAGCACAGGCAGACGTTCCCCACACTGTGATTCAGCGTCTGTTCCTAGCCATGCTCTTGCACGATTTTAACCTGATTTCACGGGAGGAACAGGGAATGAAACACTCTAGCTCATGGTTGTCAGCAGTGAAAAATAGCCAGGAATCAGACAAACAGCTTCATTGCTGAGATTATTTCCGGGATAAAAACTCTTCCAACAGCTGTTTGCTTTGGCCACCGCTCAGGTTTTTTTTTTTTTTTTTTTTTTTTTTTTTTTTCCATCAGAAAAAAAGAGGCTTGCTTTTTTTTTTTTTTTTTTTTTTAAGCTGTGGGCTGGTTATTTATGCAGTCAGGAAGAGGTCTCTGCTTCCAGTGTTGTGGTCTCAGAGCTGTTTTGACAGTTGGAGTACAGGGAGATTTCATCTCCTCTCTGCCTCCTTCTCTCCCGTCCTTCATTCACTTAACGTGCAGACCTGGAATGCTGTAGGAAGAAGAGAAAGCAAATTTATGAGTTCTTTAATCCCAGGCAGGCAGCTTTGTGGCAGTTACCTTCAAGAAAAGTTCACGCCCCAAAGGAGTGTTTAGTCTTACAGAGTCACTGACTCACTGAGCAGCGCGTGTGAGTGTCTGTGAGGGAGAAGGCAGAGATGAAGGAGAAGTTTTGCTTCCTTGTGAAACTCATAATACTATTGTTTTAAGGACTTTTTGCAAAGATGACTGCTACTTTTGTTTAAAGTATTTGTTCGGAATTGCTGAATCTGGAGTCTACCAGACTGAGGTCAGGAGCATTTTCTTTGGCAGAAAGAAGATACTTTTAGAGAAGCCATGCCTGTGCTTGGGGTTGCCTCCAAGCTAAGACAGCCAGCCGTAGGGTCAAAGCCTGTTCATACTGCCCTCCCGATACCAAACCTTGGCCCCACCGGCACGCAGCACTACTCACCAAAGTCCTTGGAGCTTACCGGGGCAGAGAGCTCGATGCTGTCTTGTCAGCTCACCTTAAAGTCAACCTGTGATTTTGGAGAGAGGAGAGCGCTTCAAGGGAAAACCCAGGAGCTGGAAGACAGCAAGGTTAGTTGGAAACTTTTCCTGCACATCTGAATTCTCAAGAAATGTTAATTTGCTTGGGCAAAATCTGATAGAAACTGACTGCCTGCACAGCTTGGGTGTGATTGGGTAAAAGATAGACTTTTGCTGTCAGCAGAGAACTTATATAGCAGCATTGTAAATTTTGTTTGCTCAGTGCTGTCATTTGAATAAATATTCTGTTTTTGAAATATTAATGTTAAGTTAATGATAGAATAAATTTCACAGAACAATCTGATAAAGATCAGTAGAATCACAAGTAGAAAAAAATCGTCCCAGCATCCCATAAACAGAGCAATGACATGACTGCACTTAAAAAAAAAAAAATAATAATAATAATTAAAAAAAATCTTGGCTTCTTCACATGATATTATGAAATTTATAAAGAGATCTCACACCCACACTTATGCCCACAGGGAGACTCCTTTAGAACGACTAATTGATTTTCTTTTCACTTTTCAAATGATCTGGATATTCTTGCTGCAGAACCTGAATAGCAGCTTCCCAGTGAAAAGTACCTGTGTTTTTTCGCTTCTGCACAGAACTTCTTCCTAGACTTCATCTAGCTCTGATTCATTATGATTAAAATTTTTTTAAGAAGTTTTTCTTAATTATGATTCCATAGCATTTTTAGACTGCTCATATAGTTTTTCTTTTGTAAAGGAGTACTTTTGGATTCTTGCTTGATAATTTAAAAAAACCACTCATGCTTTCCTAGTACTTTTGGTTTGTGGAACTGATGACCAAACTGTGATTAAACATGTATTTGTAGTTGCTTCATATTTAATTTAAGGACACTTGAGTGTAATCAGAGCTGTTACAGTAGCAAGATAGATGTAATGTATGTACTTGGTTTTCCCTTGTTTTTAGTTACTGAATTAATTCAGTATTCAAGAAGAAAGTTGGTTTTGTGGTGAAGCAAAGGGTTGGGATTCTGAACATTTGGTTTCCTTTTTAATCCCTGCCACATTTTCCCACGGGATTTTGGTCATGTCACTTAATTTTTCTCTTGGAGTTCTCTTTGTCACTTTATTCCCTGCCTTTCAAATGATGTTTTGATGATATCAAAGATGTCCAATAGACAGAGACTAGACTGTTCATTTCTTGATTTCCAGAAATGATGAAAAATCCTTTTCTATGACATGAGTGCAACATGAAGATAAGAATAAAACTTTTCAGCACAGTGTAATTCCTGCTTACTCATTTATCTTTAATGGAAAAGATTCCTTCTGTTTACTCTTTGATGGTGTTCTTTAGTGAGTATTGCATGAAAAGTATTTTAGATTTTCAAGTACTATGTTCAGGGGAAAAAAAAGATAGCATTGCCTGCTGAGAACTGTATTTCCTGATTCTTTGAAAAAATTGTAGAGATAGGTAGAACATCTTGTTTCAGTATTTAAACAGCTTAGGATCTATTAGTGATTAGCATGAGACTTAATGGGAGTCAGTTCCTCTGGTGATCCGCATTTACTTCCATGGCATCTGGTCCTGAGTACTGCTGAAGTACTGGTGAGTAAAGTAACAGACTATGTGGACCCAAATGGTTCTCAAATCTGAGTTTGAGAATTTCAGGTTTCTTTGGTTTGACTATGTTTTTGCACTTAGAGGCTGTTATTTGAAAAAAAAAGTCCTGCTAGGTATTAGATCCATCTCTCTCTTCTCAATGGAGGCAGCTGAGCACATTTAGAATATGACCCTTAAAGATGGTTTATGCACATGCTGGTCTGAAAACCTCACTTGGCTGCCTAGATTTATAGATGGGTTGACTAACTTCTGCAGCTTTTTTGTATTCCCTTTTATAAAGTCTTGACATTTCCAGCAAAGCTTGGTGGATGTCCTTGTTCAGTTTTTTCCCAAGTACATTTTTTTTGAAGAATGTTCTTTTATTCACTTATCGAGTGAATTTCATGAAGCATTTTGGCAACAGAATTTGCATAATAAAGTGAGTGGTTATGATGAAGTTGATTTTAGGCTTTTGTCACTAATAAACTTGAATATCATCCTAAATTACTGAATGATATTTTCATTCATCAGTGCTGCGGATTCCTGCCTCCTGTTTCCCATTGCCTGGTCTCCTTAGGAGCATGTCTAAAATATCTAAGTAGTTCAAGCACAAATTTGAATGAGTTGTTAGGATGAAGGTCACTTCAGGTTTGTTGTGTGGATGCAGATTCCACATATCAGTGTTCTAAAACATGACTATTTGTAAGAGCCCATAGTCCTTTGATTTTTTTTTTTTTGGTTAGCAAGGACATTCCTACATGGTTCTATAGTATACAATGGTGTACTTTAGGAGCATTTCCATTACAACAGTGATCAGATAAAAGGTCTTTAAGTCAAAATGTTGTAAATACCTAGCCAGAGTTTCTATATGAGAGTATAATCTTCTTCTATAGTGTACTGCTTGTATGCTTATGTTATATCACTGGGTATAAAACAGCACTGTTTTTGGAGGGTAAGATGATGAATATCTATCTGCAGAAGATGGTGGAGCTTATGAATTAATCATCTGGTTAACATTTGCCCTTGTCTGCTGGATTGCAGGCTTTAGCTTTGCTTTCTTCTGTATTTTACACATCCTGCTCTGTGGATCACCAGCTTTGTGTCTGAAAGGCAGTTGGATTGACACGCTCTCTGACACATCCTCTTGCTATCTATAAGTGCTAAGGACCCCAAGATAAATTTGTGTTATATATGTCAATACAGTAGGTCATTGCCACCCAGCTGTTTCCTCTATGGCCTTCAGTCTCACTGCACCTGATTGTTAGAGACTTTTGACACTTGTGTTGGCTTTCTCGCACAACTTCATTGCCAGGGTTGGCTAGGAATACAGCTGCAAACATCAGATCTGTTTTCCCAAGCATTTTTCCTTTCTCACATGATTTTGTTGCTTTTGCATATGTAGTCTTGGAGGCTTTTTGTGGACATGATACAGTTTGGAGTTTAGTGAAAGTGACATTATTTTAATAAGAACTCTGTAGTTGGAAAAAAAAAAAATGAATGATTACATTCAATGCTCTTTCTTTATTGGCAAATAAGTTGCTAATCATTAAATCATTCTGTGTGTAATTTATTCAAATACACTTTTGTTCAGAATTTGTGCTTTGGTATGTAGGTCCATCTGCTTTCTTGCTAAGCCCGCTAATGTTTAAGCTGACTGCATGAGCACTTATGATGTGAATAGTCATGCAAAATATTTGAACGCAAGCATTCAGAGCACATTCTTTTTCCCTGAGTATCATATAGACAAAAGTTTATTCCTATATATGTACACAGGAAAAGAATCCAGCTGCTGAATTCGTGAGGTGAAATGCTGGCTTGCCTTGAAGCAGATGGAGTTTTGCTGTTTAGTAGGACTGTGCTTTGTTTTTATGAAAATCCACATCTGAAAATACCAATATTTGCTGTAACATTTTTCTAACCGTATATAGAGTAGTATTTTAAATCTGTGTCTCTCCTTTCATACTACTTGCTAAAATAATGAGACCAAAATTATTAGATTGCATTAGGCTGCCTTGTGCTACTCTTGTTGTTGTATTCTGTAAAAGTTATAAAATGAAAAAAAAAAAAAAAAAAAAAAAAAAAGCAATCAATATTGTGGAAATGGCTAAAACAAAGTAACTTAGAGTTTCTTTGTAAAAACAACTAATTTTGGTCACTAAGTGATAACTTTGTGCTGTACTGTAGAATAGCATCGGTACCAATAACATTTCACTCAAGGTGAATATAGTTTCTTTCAGCAGTCCTTGCGTATTTGATGCTGTGGCAACAAGGACATTGTCACAAATCTTCTCTGACAAAAATCTGAGCAGATGCTGGGAGCTGGCACCCATGCTGAGCATGTCAGGCTTCTGATCTGGCTGCCCAGAGCTACTCCTTGTAGTGTTGTGCTTTAAGTTCCCCATAGTTTCCTTCCATCATCAAACTTTCTTATTTCAAGAGTACTGCACTATCATTTAAGCTTGCCAACTTAGTTTTCTATGGACTGAATCCAATGTATTAATTGTAGTGTTTTGATTATATGACTTCAAATATAAGACTTTATCCTTCTTTCCCAAGCTAATTCATTCCTGTACTCACATTATCTTACATACATTTTTTTTGTTGTTGTTTTCAGTTTCTCTGTGCTATCTGTCCTTTGCTGTCTGCTTTATCTTCTTCCTTCCTACTAGCAGACATCTTTACAGGCTTCTCCAGAGACTAATTTTTCTCTGTATCTACAAATCAAGTCTTTATGTTATGACTACAACATTTTTATACCTTAAAGGAAAGTGTTAGATTCTACAACTGACCCAGTATATGTATGTATATAAACTTAAAACTTTTATAGATACATCATTTTATTTTTTTTTATGGTTTATGTTAAGATTCTCCTAACATGGAGATTGTAGAATCATAGTATTACCAAGGTTGGAAAAGACCTTCAGTATCATCCAGTCCAGCTGTCCACCTCCAGGGACAGTGACTGATCCACCTCCCTAGGAAGTGTGTTTCAGCACCTGACTACTCTTTCAGTGAAGGGATTTTTCATAATATCCAACCTGAACCTCCCCTGGTGCAACTTCAAGCCATTTCCTTGAGTCCTATCGCTGGTTGGATCCAAGTTGAAGGAGGGAAGATTTAGGTTGGATGTTAGGGGGAAGTTCTTTACGAAGAGAGTGGTTAGGCCCTGGAATGGGCTGCCCAGGGAGGTTGTGGATGCCCCGTCCTTGGACGTGTTCAAGGCCAGGTTGGACGGGGTCCTGGGCAACCTGATCTAAATGTGTATGTTTGGTGGCCCTGCTAGGCAGGGGGGTTGGAACTACATGATCCTTGAGGTCCCTTCCAACCCGGATGATTCTGTGATTCTGTGGTTACGTGCAAGTGGAAGCCAGCTCCCACCTCGTCACAACCTCCTTTCAGGTATTTGTAGAGAGTTGTAGAGATACTGGCATCCAGAGGATGTATGGACACTCTCTTAAAAAGTGATCCAGCCACACCAAGCTCATCACTAAACTATCTAATTTTGAGACAGGAATATCTCAGGGGAACTCAGAAAATGGATCTACTGCCAAGTCTTCTGGATGTAATGGCAAAGAATATGATGTCCACCTGATGAAAGACATGTGAGCGGTTTCTTCTCTAGAGCATTGAAATCTGAGCATCTGGACTGGGAAAGTGGTCTGTAAAGCAGCAGAACAGAGATGAATAGATGTGCTCTACATGGGGAATATGGCCCTGAAAGACTAGACTCTGTAGTATAGTTGTACCAAGAAAGCAACGTTGAAGTGATCTAAAATAAAATTTAACATCAATGCCACAAAACAATCCTAAGTGCTTTGATGTGATTAGGCAAAAAACACGTACTGCTGCTATTGTAAGGGCTCTTGAAGTTCATTTCATTTAGTGTCATAATTCTATGTTTCATTATTGATCTGAAGGCTTCTGGTGTTGGCATCGTTCAGCCAGTGCTTTTGCATCAGGACATTGGAATGAGCATGGAAACCCCTCATTTCTTCCCCATCAGCTGTCAGCAGAATATCAGCGGTGTGGTAACTCCTGCCTATTGCCAGATACCAGACTTGAAGAGCGGCTAGGATCCTCTATCCTCTGTCTTAAGACAGTTCTTAAGACAAACATTTTTGCTTTCTTTGCATGGGTGGAGCTCCCTGACTGTGCCTGTGGGAGTACTATGCACACTGGAAACCAGATATGTGCCATGAATGACTTCCATATCTCTGTCTTTATTCAACTAACCCTTCCACACCATAGCTTTTTTGTGTCCCTTTCCCACCATTCCCCAGCCCTCCCAAGTGTGGCATCCGTTGCAATCCCACATCTATTTGACCTTTCAGATTCTTGGATACCTTTTTGTCTGGTCTCACAGGGCCAAACTTCACAAAGTTTCTTGACATACTTAGTCTAGGGAACATAAATAAATGAGTTTATTTCCCCACTTTGTCATACCCTTCCTTTTCCCAGTGCTAGTACATTGGAGATGTCTGCCTTGTGGGTTGGCAAGAAAGGAGGCTGCTCGTTGCGCCGAGTGTTTCATTTACAGTGCTATGGCCAAGGCAACAAAAAGGACAGCAGAAGCAGCCAGAGGCCGCCCATCTTCTTCCCACAGTGACTGCTAGTGCTGGGAAGCTAGCACTGTTTCAAAAGCACTGACTAGCTGCCAGAAATTTCAGTCGGCACTGCTGACACCTGGGACTGCGTGTGTTTAAACTTCACACTGGCCCAGTGAAGCCAGGACAGCTGGCAGGAGTTCAGATTGTCAGCATTTTCAGCTTCTTGCCTTGCGGTCTGAATTATTGCTTTATCAAACAGATAACAGCATCTTTAATGTGCTCTGTGTATTCAGCACCATCTGACTATGCTATATTATAACTGATTTAAGAGTCTCGTGCTGCACAAGTTTGGAAGCAACTTTACTGTTACATGTTTATTTTCTGATCATCTGTAGCAAACACATTTTCACTTAGTTAAGATAAATTAACAGTAAGACAAGTATATAACTCTAAAAGCTTTTGTATTTATGAGCAAATTGTAATGAGTGTGGATTGAAATAAGCCTTTTGTTTATAATTTTTAATTGGGATTATGAGTAGGAGGATATTTACTAACTCAGGTTTAAAACCTCTGCCTACCTTTAGGCTTCTTTTTCCATATTTCTCTAATAAAAGAAATTAGAACTCAGCATATTTCATATTAAATGGCTACGGAGAGCTGACGCAAGGCATTGATAAAAAACAATTGCTTTTACTCTTTTGTATTGCATCTGTGCTTAGGGAAGCTGGCAGGGGATTTCCTGAACAAACAAGTTTAAAAAATTCTCTTTCCTTGAAGATGGAAGTGTTCCTGATTGTATACATACAGCTCCCAGAATGTGTGAAAGCAGCAGAGCTCCAGATCCCAACGCAACCCAGCAACGTTTGCTTGGTGCAACACCAGAGCTAATAAATGCAGCCCCTCTGGGTAATCTGTTCTCCATGACCATAAATGGAGATAAGTGGTCTCTGTCTCTACATAAAAATAATGGGCTTATACTATACCCCAGGAGGTTTTTGTTAGGCATCAGTGAAGCTTTCCAGCAGTTAATAGTAGTTAAACAGAGGAACACATTATATTCAGAAGGTGTACCATCTCTGCCACTGGAGAATTCAAAAAGCCAAGCAGATGTACACCTGCTGGTCATTGCGTGGTTACACTGACCCTTTCTTGTGCAGAGGAGTAGGTGACTCTCCTGAAGGTCTCTTTTCTCATTCACTGATTCCGCTGAATGCAGGTGTGTGATGGTGAAACTGCTACTCTGGAAGCCTGAGCTGATAGCCCTGTGCCTCACAGTGCCATTGAGATGTAAGAACTCACTTCGGAGACATCTTTGCTACAAAATATGGCATTGCACAGGACGGGTGTTTTCAGAGGTATTTCTCTGAAAAAAATGCAGTTCCTGTTAAGTTTCCTGAAAGCAGGAATAGGTATCATCAGAAACCAGCAAGCTAGTTTCTCATTCAGAAATATTCCTTACCATGTGGGATGTTAGCATTGGAGTGCTCTGAAGTCTCAAGAACCTGTGAAGTCTGGCAGTAGAAGCACACACAGAAACCCAGTTCTGTGCAAGGGACTTGGACACCCTAAGAATCCAATTAGTTTAAAGCTATAAGATCCTTCAAAATCCCTTCAGGAACACTGCAGTAAGTCTTTCAGCCTGTCCTGTTTCATGGAGGCTGTTCAGACTGCTCCCTGGGTTCCAGGAGCTTCCCAAAGCACCCAGTGCAATGAGAGGTAGCACTAAGACTGAAATTGAGTTCAGCTGAAACTTATTATTTTCCCTAAGTAAAAATATGTTCTCATGTCCTCTCTAATTTTTTTTCCAGTTTCAACCAGACCTTAAGCCTAGAAATGTTTACTAGATTGAGGCCTTAATGCAACAGGTAGTGTGGCAGTAGAAGTTGCTTACAGCTCTATAGCATATAAGGCTGTATTTATATGGCTGTATTAGGTGTGGAAGAAAGGGAAAAATATTATCACCACAGTACAGAGTGAGAGAGGAGATTTAAGGGGAAATGGATGATTTTCCCACATTTCGGCTAGGTCTTTGTGATAGGACTTTGAATCTCAGGTCCTGCATATCTTGACTTCCAGCCTCATATCATAAACATAAGCCCAATCTTTGTCTTTTCTAAGGAATCAATTAAGAAAGACGTGTTCAGATTATTATTTATTTATCCTGTTTACTTCACAAGGAGAGTTTTGTTTCTTTCTTCCTCCTAATGTCAATGGCTGGCATCTGCCTGAGCCCAGGTCTAAAGTGGAGTTGGAATTTTACTCCAGAAGCCACGTTCTTTGGTTTTGATCTATCTGATCAACACAGATTTTGACACTATTTATTCAAGATGCACAAATATTGTGCCCTTTGTAGAGTGGTATAACACTCATGAGAAGTCTTGTGTGTAATGCTGCTCATAGGCTTTTCGCTTGTTAAACATGATGTAGAAAGTATAAATATTTATGAAATAAAAGCAGGCCTTTCTTAAAGAGAGATGATATTTTTAGTACTTATGTCTGCTTTTGTATATACTGATTAGCTTCCTTGTAGCAGAAATTCTTGCATTTACAAAATAATGAAGGCAAATCAGTTGCAAAGAAATGTAGTTATTTTAACTCTGTGTTCATTCCCACTGACTTCTAAGCCCACTGACTTCTTTCTCTAGTACACTAATATTTGTGAGTTGTGTAGCTTTTCTTACACTTGCATGCAGAGCAAGCAAATTGTAGTTCATTTAAAGCAGCTCTGTGTTTCACTTTGACCTGATTCACAGGATGTGGTCTTGGAGGAAGCCCATGCTTTAACAATAGCCTTTTGACAGCTAGAGTGGTTGGGGACTAAGCTGGGAGAGGAGGGAGCATCTATCTATTCTCAAACCTTCTAGTGGAATATTTTGTGTGAATCTTCACTTGCCTGTGATGTTTTTAAGGTCAAAACCCTTGCTTTTTTGTTTTTACTGGCAGCAGAACTTTGGCTGAAAGATAGCATAACTTACTTAAAATTCAGAAAAGGAATGTGGAGTGTTTTGTCTGGTAAATGCAAAGGAATAATTCCCTTGTGTAAGATGTGTAGATTTCTGATGGCTCCTTTGTATGTTCAGTGTAAACCAAGTTGGAAAGTAAGCAAATCAAAGGGAAGCAGAATTTTAAAGCTATTAGGGCAGGATCACAGTATTTTTGGGTATACAAAGTGAGAAGGTGCCAGCCTCTGAACTAACTGCATAAAACGTAACAAAAGTTAAGCAAGTGCAATATTAATATCGTCCTAACCTACTTTCAGCCTGATATTTGGTCTGACTTACCTTTTTGGTTATGTTTATTTTCCCATAGCCTCCTTTACTGCTCTGCCCTTCCAATCCTACTCCAGTGGAAATATTTTATCATTCTGTATGTCTCTCATCACAAACTTAAAATATTTTGCTAGGGTGAAACTCACCAATTAGTGAATGAATTGCAGCAAATCTGCAAAGGTAGAACAAAAATAGATGCTGACCCCTCTCCTGTGTTTTCCATTTCAAAATATCTGCCGTTGAGAATTTAACACCTGGCTTTGTATCATGTTGATACTGTGTTAAACTCCAAAAGATTTGGCAGTAAAGGCTTCCTGTTGTGCATCAGGAGTTGATTTACAGGGCATGTGTAAAACCATCATGACTTAGTAATCGGAGTGGTCATGCACAGAGAGACGACTTCCTAAGATGTGTTGTAAAACATTTGACCACTTTCATTAATCAGGAAAAGCTGCATGGCTCATACATGATTTAGGGTGAGTAAGACATAAGTCAGGGTGCTGGACTTTTACTCACCACTACAACAATGGGATTTACTGGCAGCACTATGCAGTAAACAGGCTGTTTTCCTTCTTGTTTTAATTTTTTTTTTTTTTTTTTTTTTTCCTGTAAGATGTCTCTGTAGTGGAAATAAATAGGCATTAAATAAGAATGTAAAATAACAAATAAAAGTTCAAAAGGAGCTTAGAAATATCCTCAGCTGATCGGCCTGACCGCTTTAGTCATTGCTGGCCAGCTCACCCGCCAGAGATAGCATGCTGGAAGGAAGAGCTGGGGAATCTGTTTCTCATGAAGGAGCAGCACAGATCTGAAGGCTTGAAGGCTACAGGTTCAGATTTGCTTTTGAAATGCTTCTGAGAGGGAGTAGGGCCTAGTGATTAGCATGGGAAGCCACAAACTAGTTTCACTTCTGGTTTCTATCACGTACCTCTTTGAAATCAGCTTATGTGCAAAATGGTACTAAGGCCATTATTTCAGAGTAAAGGTTTTTGGTAGCTAAGTATTATTTCCTCTTATTTTTTTAATACCAAAGGAATAATCTAATTAGCTACTTCTAAAAATATTGTTGAAGTTACTTTGAATGACCTTAGGAAAACTGATTTTTTTCACCTAATCTGTTACTGATCTTAACAGCTTCCTGTCTGACAGCTTAATAACACATACATCCTTAGTTCTTATTTGTAATAAGAAGACACAAGTAGAAGCCATTGAATATACAATGTACATTTGTCCTGTGGAAATATGTGATCAGAGCAAAGGTAAGAGGAGAATAACAGTGTCTTTGCTGTTTTCTGTACCTCAATGTAGTATCACACTAGAGACTGGCAGAGTTCTGAATTACTAGCCGAAGCCTAAGAAGCAGAGTATTCAGTACATAAACTATGTCTTATTGACAGTCAGAAGCCTTGTTTACAGGCAATAACATCACCACATCCTTATCTTTGAATACAATCTAGTTTGCAAAACGTTCATGTCCTGACTACTTTTGACTGAGAACTTGGTTTCTTCAGCTCGGTGTTGGCAATAGGTTGGTGGTTGAATCAGTGAAGAGTGAAGGCAAGGAAGCCCTCCCAGCACAGGCCGACTATGTCAGTCACAATCTTTCAAGAGTTTGAGCCTATAAGCTATTAGCAGATGGGAGTGGGGAATAAAAGAAAAATGTGCAGAAAGTAGATCATGACTTTCTTCCCGGGGCACTGTACTGTCAATACAGAATTTGTCTGGGTTGTGCTGCCTCATCTGTGGGCATGGTGCAGGGAAGTGTAGAGTCCCAAGGGAACCTGTACAACCAAACCAAGCAAAGTTTTGAAGAAGGAAGCACAGGAGAGTGAGCATATTTGGAACTGGTTTGTCAGACCGAACACTGTCATTCAAAAAAACCCACAAAAAAACAAAAACCTTAAAGGGAGTTTGGCAACAGAGAAAGAATATAATACAGGAGATTCAGATCAGCAAAAGACACACTGGAGAACTCAGACTCCCTAAAAACAAGGGGATTAGGGACATATTTGCATCTATGGAAAATTTGATCCCTTCTCTTCTGAAAACTAGAGATGATCTCATTTAATGTGAGAGAAATGGTAAGATCTCATTGTGAAATACTGATATAAATGCCAGCAAAGGCAGAGTGATAGTGGTCATATTTCAGTCCAATGGGACAAATGTTTCTTTCACTTCTCATTAGAAACTTGAGCTTGAATAACAGTAAAGTCAGGATTTTCAACAGTGATTTTCACTCAGATGTATACATGTCTTTCAGGATTTCAACAACCTTTGCACACAGTAACCAGTGATTTACAACATGGTTACAAAATAAACAAATGTTTTGTCCAAATTAATTAGGAAGGAATATGAATCCTGATCAAGTTATAAAGCAATGGCAACTCTTCCAATTCTAAGGATTCTGTGATTCTAAATTTACAGCACAGAGATAATAAATGTAGGTTTAGCCCTTTGGCAGCAGTAGTGCATCCTAGGTAGATGGAAACCATTCTAAAATTACAAATCTGTGGTTCATATTAGAAGTGGGTATATATGCTCGTATACAGGTCCCTATTCACATTTATATCTGTATTTGCGTAAGTAGTCACAAGAACATTTTTTTTTAAATATTGCGAGAGGCCTGCAGCAGCTAAGGAACTTGAAATCCCAGTAAAAGAACAGAGACTGTCTCCAGTACCTGTTCCCAGTTGCTTTCCCTGTTTCTCTGGTAAATGAACTTCCTCAGCAATGCAGAGGTCACTGATGCAGAGAAGGAAAAGATGTTCAAGTTACTGAGGAGTCTGTTTCTATACAAACTACATATTGTTGCCCCCTATCTGTATACTTCTGCAGCTCTCTGCTTTTATCATCTCCCCAATGAACTTTAGAGAGAGATTTTTTAGCTAGATCATTTTCAGTGCCTCATTTGGGAAACTCATCAAAATCATACTTCCATAATCAGAACTCACTGTGTAGTTGATGTTATCAGAGGGAGTTTCTCCATTTTCTCAATGGGGGCTACTCATTGTGGCTAGAAAATTCTTAATTTCTTATATTATCGCAAGATAGAATTTCAAGCCATTCAGGCTTAGATACTGAATGCTTCTTCCACAAACCAGTGATATTTTCTAATCAAACAACCTACACCTCTGCCTTGGAGGGTGTTGTGTCTATAATCCATGCTCGTTACTCATGCTATACTAAAGTATAGCTAATCTCATCATTATGTAGATGAGTAAAATAAACTATGCAAAAATGTATTCTGTTTTTTTCTGTGGAGAAAAAAGAGAAATCTCTTGGTTTTATTTTTTTACCTTTGTTCATTTTTAAATGCTTCCTAGGTTAATTCTTGGAGTACTCCAGGTTCAGTCAGTACCTAAACTCCAAGGTTTATACAGTTAAAACCTCTGCACTGGCATCTTTTTCCAACTCAAGAAATCCATCCAGAAGTTGGTTAGTAACTGTCAGCCATTGCCATAGAATGAAGTTATTTTTTTTGAGAAATGCGATTAACTTCTCTGCCAAACTGTCTGTAGAGGTTTTACAGGTAAACTTGGGGGAAAACTGCCATTAATAGTGCTGCTAATTGGGGAAATTGGTTTATCTGTCAGTGGATGTATTGATGTGGCATACCTTATGTACTTGGGTCATGTGGACTGTGTACCCCAAATTCTGTGAGCATCATGGTAGTTGTGTGCAGAGCTGTAGCTTGTGCCTGAGTCCCCAGCACTATGTTGGGAAAGAAATCCTTGAAATAAAATGCATAAATGCACTACATTGTAGGCCCAGGACAAAGGCCTTATTTTTGAGAACATGAAGCTGTTTCGTTATCCTGAGCTGTTTTATGCCAGGCAACTGGTATTTTCTGCTAATCAGAGACTTTTACTCTTGGAAGTTATGGATATATAAACTGTGGATATATGAAGAAAAAAATAGACTTCTTTGTGCACTGAAGCCATTCAGGACAAATTGTTTCATGAAAGGCAAGCATATTAAAGAAGAAAATAAGACTCCTTCCATCTGTCTTTTTTTTCCCCTTCTTTCTTTTATTCTGTCTATTTAGATGACCTATGGAACTTAGATTAATAATAATAATAATAAAAAAAATCCGCAAATATGTAGGTTATGCTTGCTGCTTAAGCATTTGGAAAAATGGATTTTTGTTATGAGTGATATCATTTTTGAGTTTTCTAACAAAAATAATAACCATGATTGGCATGTCACTGCCTTTACTTTCCTTGTATGGTACAGTATGTAGCTCATGTCCATTTCTGCGCTGTATGGCCGAACTGAAGCACGCACAAACAGTATGAGGAAAGGGTAATCAATCTGACTGCGTGAAAACTCTGAGGAAATACTGATAAGTAAAACAGCTCATAAATTCTGCGTAGAATTGTTCGCATTCATGGTTCCAAAGATTAAAATTGAGGCTCCTTCTGTCCCACCCATAAATGATTTTTGGCAGTAGAAATGAGCACAGTAAAAATCTGCTCGCAATCCTAATTGCCTTCTCTGTCCTCTTATACATACAAAAAAGATTTTGGTCTGCATAGTCCAGTGTTCTGAAATGCTGTATTTATTTAATGTTTTTTTCTTTTCAAATTTACTAATATTAGGTCTTAATAGCTGAGTACTGTTCCTTTGTCAGGACTACATGTGTGTGACAAATAGTCAGCATGAGCAGAAGATGTGGAACAGGGGACAGGCTGTTTGGGACTGCTTTTTCGTGTCTGTAAATAACTTGGGATTAAAGAAAAATATCAGTGAAGTTCAAGAGTGCCCCTAGCTATTTTCCTGCATCACAGATCAGTGAAGTCTGGCTGGTGTGGGGAGCGCAGAACAGAGAGTATTTGAGAAAAAGTTAATTCCTTCCTGTAATTCTTGCATTTAATGAAAACTAAACCATATTAGTTGTAACTGTCAAACTGGGAACGCATAGAGGACTCTGCTGGAGTCTGAGAACAGACAACACACAGGCAAGGCGGTCAGATGTTCTCAAAGACTGTATGGAGCTCCTGGTCATAGCATGGCTCATCTTACCTCATTATAGCCAGCTACCGGGTTGGTGTCTAGTCTGAGCTAGCTGCTTGGGCTTCTATTGTAGTCAGATTGGAAAGATAAATACTTCCTGAGAGCAATTCCTTTCACTTTTCTGAGATGTTTATGTAAAGGTAGAATGTCTCACCCTCTGGAGAAATGTACATCTTTACTTTAATCAAGGGGAGATGAATCAACTGGTTTAACATTTACTTTTCAAATGTGTGATATTAATTGAGATGAAACTTACCTGTAGTATAGAACTTTTATTTGGGAAGATATTCCCATTTCAAGTACTGAATGTTATTATTACTACAGATTGTACATCTATTTTCCAAACTTTGTTATTTAAATCTTCTGAAACTACTCTGAAATCTGGTCCAGACATTATTGTGATAAGCATGCTGGAGCCAGGCATGCTTTTTTGAGGAGGCGAGGAGCATCCTTTTTTAATTCTTAAACAGATTGGTGATATGAAGTTCTTGAAAGTCCCTGTGAAGTGGTGAGGAGGAGTGATGAGCAAGCAAAGATAGTACTGAAATGAGCCAGTCACATACGAAATCAAGGTATCTCTGTTAAGGAGATACGCTTCACTTTGATATATTTTTGCAGCTATCTTTCAGGTCAGTGCTACAGAGATAGTAGGCATACCGAGATGAATCATTACCCTGAACTGCTGTAATGAATCAGTTTACTGAATATGTGACAATGCTGCTGTGTGTACTCATACATGGGCTTTATATGCACACAAAAGGAAAAGTATCTAATGAGTTGGTGAGCAATGTATTTGCACATATACTGAAAATCTCTCACCATTTCAGCAGTGTCCCAGTGCATGATTTACACGTCATTTTCACTCAGCTCCAGCATGACTCCTTCCTTCTTCATTTGTTGTCACAATCCAGAAACTACTTATATACTTAAAGAAATAAGGTATGAGATCAAGTAATTTACCCATTATAAAAATGAGATATTCAGTAATATTCTCATACTTCTGCAGAGTATTTCATATGTAAGTTTAGAAAAGTTCCTCTTGTACTTTACAACTTTGCCATGTGATGCTTTTCTTCCTTTTAGATAGGAACTGAATGACATGGCTTTAACAGCTGCAGCTGTTGCTTACAGGGAAGAACAACATTAAGGAATTGTGGTTGCTCCTTATTAACTTGATAATAAGTAATATATATATAATATAACTTCATAATGAGTGTCAAAACTACATGCAGGCTTAATCAAATTTGATGCGTACTCTGAAAAGGGTGTTTTTCCTGTCTGTATTCACTGAAATCTCTCAGGTAAATCCTTTCTTGAGCCACGAACTTCTTTGCTTGGCAAATTGTCTTGAACTAAACATAACTGGAAAGTGTTGGAGCTCTCACCTCTCTAGCTAGCTTGTCTAACAAGGCTCGAAGTTCAGCTAGTAGGAATCTGTAGATTGTCCTGAATACACTCAGCACTTATGTGCTGATGGTGACAATTCAGTTGCTGTCATTCATATTTCAAGTGAGGAAGAAACAAGAACACAGATGTAGAACCTATCAGAGTGGGAATGAGATTTCAAGTAGATCACGAGTATATTTTGTGAGATGGGGTAAAAGATATCTAAATGCCTGCTATCCAAAAATATAAACACTCTGATATGTCAGTGTTGCAGGAATATGGGAAATGAGCTTTTTAAAAGGGTGACTGATATGTACATATCAATGTTGAATATATCCTTACAAAATACCACTTTTTTCACAGAAATGATTTTCCTTTCAAACTGGACAACCTAAAATTTGGTACTGTCAACTTCTCTGGTTACATCTAAGAATCAAATCCCCAATTTTTTTTTTTTTTTTTTTTAATATTTGTGCTATTTTCTTTTAGAGGCTCTATCTATTTCCTTCTTCGCAGTCTCATGGCTTATTCATTTCCTCAGAACCAGAATTACCTGAATTGGTAATTTAATATTTTACCCAGTTTATAGGTTAGTGAAGGATAATCACCATTTGCACCTGACTTGTTGTTTATCTTGTAGCTTCTTACTCACACAGAACACTGCTGATCATCCTAAAGAAAGTACATAATACTATGTACATTTTCTCTTGTCTCTCCCGTTACATTAGAAGCGAAACTGAAACAGTTCAACTCAGAGAACAGCAAATCAACAAGTTGTTAATATGTTTGAGTTGTTTGGAATCAGTTTTAAGACACGGATTTAATTTAAATTGCAGAATGCTGAACTCTGCCTCTACAATTCCATTAACATTTGTTATTTACTCATGTGAAATCAGTGATGTTCGAAACTAACTTTTTAAGACTAAAGAAACTCCCTTGTTTAGCTTCATAATAATAAGTTTCAGTGTCTCAGATAAAAAATGTGGCACACTGAAGACAACAGTTTAAATGAACTCACGATTGAATGATGTTCCATCATTCTTATGACTTACTAGACGATATGTCTTAGTGCTCAAATAAGGGTTGGGGCCCAGTAATAGATACTGAAGAAGTGGGACAACGATATAGATTCTGTTCTAAAAGACCCATGAAAACAGCCTCAAACAAGTGAGTAGAGAGGAAAGCAGCTATAGATAAATTGGGTTTTTTATCTATGTTTATGTTATTACATAAATGTTTAAATATTGAACTTCTGATGGCCTTGCTGGAGTATGCTCACTTATTGCTAGTTAGATACTACAGCAGAAATTGCTCTTCATGAGGGGCAGTGAGAGCCTTATAGACCTTCACTGCCCTCAGGATGGAGATGAAGAAATGTGTATATTTGGGAGAGGAATGAATGTGTGAGCACTGAGGCCCTGCTATTGCTCTCTGGACAGTGCAGCAGTGTTAGCAACTGATAGATATGTAAGGGCTCTGGCTGTTTGAAAGAGCTTCAATTTATAATTCAGTGAATCAGAGGAAGGATGTCCAGAGAAATGGACAAAAAGCTCTTCACAGCTGCCTCCACTATCTGGCATGCACTAATTGCTGTGATTGTTTGTTAAAGCAGAGCTTTGATGATTAGGGAAATCTTTTCTGAACAAAGTACACATTGAGGCTGATACTGCAAAGTTATCTGGAAGCCTTTCTGTGAAAATGACTGCAACACAAATGCCACAGTGACTGCATTCACTTTCTTGACCATGCAGCCAGCAATTTCATTTTGTCACTGAAAGAGAGCTTTTCTTCCTATGTCCACAGGAGTGAAGAAGCACAGAAAGGAGAAAATTAGGACAAATTCTCTCATCCTTGTTTTTGTCAGGAATGATACTCACATATCCAAATCTTCTGTGCTGTGGGTCATCGTGCTTACAGGCACGTTGCTCCTAAATACACAGTGGGCAACCTGTGAGGCTTGAACTAATAAAGATGCTATGGAAGGGTAGACAAGGAAGGAAGATAGGGCCCCTGAGGGGACAGTAGAAGATCACAGCTGCAGGGGATAGGGCTGTGCAACTCAGAACTCAACAGAAGGGTTTAGACACACAGTCTGGGCCTTGAGACTCTGTATAGACATAACCCAGCAACTTTCTTAGTGACTCCGTGTGCATAGAAGGTTCCACCCTTTCCATGTTAATTCTTACAGAAGTTATGATGTTAACTCTGAAAAAATGCAGTTTAGACATCTGAAAAGGAAATTAGAGTTTGACTCCTATCTGTTCATGTAGTCACTTAGTAGAGTGCTTTACACTTGTATGGCTGACCTAATTAAAGTCAATATCTAACTAAACAATGCAGCCCATGCAATATTTTTTGCTGATCCTGTTCCTCCATCTTTCTTATCAAAGGCTTTCTCTGAAATGCACTCTGAAACACTTCACAAAATTTACCACCAAAACCAAGAAAAAAATAACCTTTATGCTTTTGCTTTACCACTGGCTGGTGTTCATATGAAACAGCAAAAGCTTGCTAATTTTTTTGTATGTTCAGGAAAGATTCTATAACATGTAGAGTAATGAAAACTTATCTCAGGAGCTATTTAACAGCGCTGGAAGTAGCTGTTTATTCTTTGTAGAAGAATGCCTTTTCTAACTGCTCATTTACCCCTGCACGAAAGACCCAGATTGTGGACCCATCTCTGCTACTCCGGAAAAGCCAGATGGGGTGGTTTCTGAAGCACATCAGTGAACTCTTGGTTTGGCTGGCAAGGACGACTTGGGAACAGCACCAGATGAGTCATCCTCCCTCTCTGCCTTCAGGGGCTGAACATTTTCCTTACACAGCACTTTCGCTCCCTGTTAGGCGGCTCCTGACAAGTAGGGCAGATGCAGATCCTCCTGGATCTGGTTATTTTAGAGGACAAGGCGTGTTGTCAGAGCATGTTCAATGTAATGAGGCTAGTGAAAATATCTCCATTGTTACAATCTCTGTGAGTAGGGTCCTTAACATGACCCCCTCCAAATCTTGGTAGTTTGTGTCATACCTGATTGGTACCTAAGCACTCATTGATGTGGGTCTAACTACTGCTGCAGCAACAGCCTTAATATGCTGTGTTGGAAACAGTAGCAAGAGAATAGGTTTTCTGTGTAGATATTTTAAAATGCAGTTTACAGCTGCAGACTGCAAAGCTCACAATATCTGTATGAGGTTTAGGGGGAGATGGTTAGCACTCTGTTTTCCCATTCTTCATTCCTATTATTTCAAATTGCCATAGTTTTTCTATCGCTGATATTTGTATAAAATATGTAGCCTGTCAAAAGAAACAGTGATGTAGTCTGGCTTCTTAATGTTTGGTGCCTTTTGGTGATCATCTGCTAGAAAGTGGTGTCAGAGTAGGCTGTATTTAAGGAGAAAAAAAGGTTCAGTTTTCCTTCTCCCTCATCAGTAGTTCACCTTGTTTGTACAGTGTTCATACTATACATGGAGATGTACATATATCTATGTAACTGTATACACATTATACATATATATGTTATCCGCAGCTTGAAGGCTTTGTGGATTTCTTATTCATGTGCTTGTCACAGAGTGACATTTATTTTTTGTTCTGAACCTTGAAGATCTTAGACTTTTTGGGGGGTAAGTTCACACTCTAAATTTAGCTACACCTCATAAAATTTAAGAAAGTATCTGGCTAATGGAAAGTGGAATATTTTCCAAAAAAATAACAAGAGAAAATGTTTATCCTAACCCTGCATCTATATCACCTGCAAACCTCATTCTTTCTGTTATCTTTGTCCAAATCAGTAGTAAATTCCTTTAGCAATCTGAAACTCAGTCAGGAAAGGTGTCTAAGCAAAGCTGTTTGATTTCTCTGTGGCCCTGAGAAGCTGGGTATGCTAGTTAACCTCCACAGGGTAAACCTAAAAGGCCAGGAAGGCGTTTTATTTTTGGATTCTCCAACCTACATATGCATCTTTTAGTATTCATTATTTTGTTTACATCCTAAAAGTTTTATATGATACAAACACAAATGATGCTAAACTAAATTGGCAGAGAACAGATTTTAGAGACAAGCATGAGATCCTGAATCTGGAAATACAGGTTTTAGTTGTTCAGTCACACAGTTCCTGTGTTTGAATACAGCAGCATTACGCAAGAAGCCAAGAAAACAAAACAGCACTAACTGTTTGGCGTACTTCATAGAAATTCAGCTACAGAGGAAGAAGAGAATTTAAGAGAATATTAGAAGCAGCTGCAGATACCTCAAGCAGGTTTAAAATTTTAAGAGAAGTACATATGGCTTTAAAAGCAAACAGGGAGGAGTGCTGGCATTGGCTCATACAATTTTTGAATGGCAAGGAGCATAATATTTCAGTAAGTCTTCGTCAAACTGTTTTAATTAGTCTACAAAAGAAAAAAAAAGATCTTATGAACTAAAAACATCTTGCACTGAGTGGGTAAACTTGATCAGTTTAGTCTGAATTATTTGGCTTCAGTCTACGTCTCATTTGATGTTTGTTGGCCTTTGTACAACTGCAGAAGAGTCATGTAGGAGAGAGGGGTTGGAAAGTACTGTAGACTGTTCTTTTCAGAGACATTTGTCCCTCAAATTTGTGTACTTGAGCCAGAGAGTTCAGGGTAAAGCTTTGAAAAATAGTGCTTCTTGAAGCATAGCCATGTTTATCTGGCATGGATTCACATACAGTGGATACAACGCTGGCACAATTACAAAAAAGGAACTGATTATAAAAGTGTATGGAGTGATGGTTTTAATAGGGTCACAGTTTATTAAAATCATAGCAAGAAGAAGAGGAAAGCTCTTCAGAAAATATTAACTTATTTCTCCTCCCTGCAACCTTTCTCCTATTTATCTAACAATCTATCACTATCTTTTTCTTATGGGCACAAAGAGGATAAAAGATAGACGATCTTAAAGTGTTTCACCTCTTTCCAACACTTCAATTATGAAAAAAAATGAAAGTTTTTTTATTTTTTATTTTATTGTTTTGCTGTGGGTTATAGCGGTGATGGTAAATTCTGAGGGATTAAAAAGAAGAATCTGTGAAATTCTGTCTGTTGTCTTTCCTCAGAATAGTGTGCAGCAGACAGCATTCACTGTGCACTTAAAATCTGGACTTATTGTGAAGGTTAACTCACATATCCAGCCATTTTCAGGGCCAAACTTAAATTGTTGGTGAACTGAGGCCAAAAGTCCACTATGTAAAAATACGCATATATAGTTACGTATGTCTGAGTTAGAAAAGACTGTGGATGTATGCAAGTGCACAGAGACAGTCAGGCTTGAATTCTTCCTACATCAGCCACCTGCTGTATAAGCAATAGGACGAGTAAAATGCAGTTGCAGGAGCATCCTGTTCTTTTTACTTTAAAGGCAGAAAAGCATTGCAGCCAATTTTTGAAAACTGAGCGGGAAACAGAAAGGAAGCAATAAGAAAAACCCTCAGGAGATTTGAAGTGTTTTTCCTTCAGTGTTGTTTACTGTACTGTTGAAAAGGTATTGTGCTCTTACAGAACAGAGTAAAACTGCATTCCTCCAAGCCATTAGATAAAAATTCTAGCTTGGGGATAGTCCAAAAATTTATAGCAAATTATGGGTGGACCAGGTTTATCAGATGATTAAAGGAGCAACTTGGTGTGAAATTATGTGAAAAAAAATCTCTCTTACTGCAAATCATAAAGTAGTGCACTCTTAAATCTGAAATATAAGAATTGAAGATTTTTTATTTATTTATTTTCTTTCTTTCTGGTGTTTTCTCAGTAGAGATTTGGTTTTCTTGCAGCATTTTTTTTTAAACTTGGCTTTCTGTAACTCTTAAGGGGCTTCTCCAGATGTTGGATGCTCATTAAAATGAATTCTGTTCCAGTTCAAAAGTCTTTGGAGGAGCACCGAGTAAGGCAACAGTCCATTGATTCCTTCACATTAGACTCAGTGTTGGGTTCATTTCATGCACTTAAGTTCAGCAAGTAAAAATGTGCAGCTGTTAGCTCATTTCTCATCAGTGCTTGTGGCCAAAGAAGACTTTTATGTGCTGTTGCAATTATTTACATTTTTTTGGTGGTAAAGATAAAGGATGCCTTCGATCGTTGTCCTGTGAGTCTGATGCACCGATGACGAATCGCTTTTAAATCCACAATGAAAAAAATTGACTTTTCTGCCATTAGTGAAAGAGGTTAGAAACAACATGACCAGACTTTGCTGAGTCTGTTGAGTAATTTGAGCATGTTTAGATTGGCTTGTGTTTGTGTTTAGGGGAAGGCAAAAACAGAACAAGAGTCAATTTTTAAAATTCATTTTAAGATCAGGGTAATCCCACATAGAGTAAGAACATGTTACAATGGAAGGAAGTAAATTCAAGAACACAGAGGTTATATCCTACTTCCTCTGCTTTTTACACTGACACGCAGTAATTTCATAGACTGCTCTAGAGATGTGGATTGTGGAAATGTTTCTTTTCCCCAGGGAAGACAAATAATTACTTTCCAGATTTGATTGCTAAAAGTAAACATATTTTTTTTTTACCTACTCTGTGCACAGTTAATCAAGTGTGTAAATTTTGGATTAGCAGATTGGATTAACACTCAGTAAGCAGCATTATTTTTAACCCAGATGTTTTTTCTATCTAATAAAACAAAATGTTTTCTATTATCTTAGTGAGACCACGATAATGCTAAGGAAATTATGTCTTTTAAAACATTGCATGTTAAACAAAGTTCTAGACTGTAGAGTTAAACATGACAGATTTCTAATACTCAGGCAATTCTTTACGACAGTTTTCAGTAATTCCCTTGCAAAAGCTACAAATTGTTGATTTGCATGTGAATTTTACTTTAAACTCGGTGCTTCATGACCATCAAAAGAAAAAAAAGTAGTTCACATTAAAGCTATTTCCATCAAACAGAAGTAGTCATGAAGACTTTCTATTTTCCTAATAACCACTTTTACCAAAACACTTCATGTGTCTTTACTCACTAACAAATCTGCTACTGTAGCTATGACACACTGGATAGTGTGATAGTTAATTATTTGTTATATTAATTATTTGTGTGATAGTATCTTATTTGTTATATCTTTATTATGCTATATCTTATTGCAATAGATACTCTATACTTTTTGCACGTTTCCATTGAAACAAGAACCTTTGGATTTTCTTGTTGGTTAACAACACAAATTCTCTTGACATAAAATATATGAGATGCTCTGACTAGATGGCTGCAGCCAGCATTTGAGGACACTTAAAGGCCTACTTGAGACAAAGAAGGTTGGAACATGTACATAAGAACAAGATATTATTGAACTGAAAACAATTGCACTTAAAGAGTATACACAGACAGGATGACCAGGCTACCTAAAATTAAGCCATTTAGATTTAACATTGAAAATACCTTTCCTATAGATGCATGATTTTCCTTGCTTAATGAGAAAAGTGTTTGATTTCTCAGTGAAATTTGTGACAGATTCTCCAGGCCTGCATTCTTTATTCCTGAAGGACTTCAAACTTTTCTCTATGTGAGTAAGCAAAGCTATGAGGGCTACTCAGAAAGTAATTCCTCTTATGTTATCACATTGGCCCACAGTGTCAGAGGTGGATGTTGGTAGTATGGTAGTAGAGGCTGAACCATCCTGACAGTGTTCTGTTACATTTTGTTGCCCTGTGAGAGATGGTAGCAGAGCGGTAGTCTGACAAAATGACATCTGACAGTGGAAGTGTGGGTGAAGCAAAGATGTGTCATTTACTTCCTCCCTAAGGAAAAGATTGCACCCACTGACATTCATGACATTTGCAGAGACCAAACAGTGGATGTGAGCACAGTGGGACAGTAGGTGGTACATATCAGCAGTGGTGACAGTGACATGAAGACAAGCCATGTTCCAGACGACCATGAACAGCTGTCACACCACAAAATGAAGAGTGTCTCGATCACCTCTTCTGTGCAAATTGGCAGATCAGTCTGGGTATGGAGCTAAATATTGTTTTCAATATGTTGGAAGCGATGGCGGCAATGTTGGAATTTTGCAAAGTTTGCATTAGATGGGTCCCATGAGTGCTCACACAGGAACAAAAAGAACGCTGTTTGCAAGTTTGTTTGGAACTATTAAGGCAGTACAAGGCTGAAAATGTCAGTTTCCTGGATGACATCATTTCCAGTGGCAAAATGTGGTATTGCCACTGCAAGCTGGAGTCAAAATGACATTCCCATCAAAGAAAAAGTTCAAGATGCAGCCCTCAGCAGGGGAAGTGATGTGTACTGTCTTTTGGGTCCTGGAACCCAGATAAACCATGAACTCTGACTGCTCCATTGCAATGCTGACTGAGCTGAAGGCTTAAACTTCTTGAGTCAGGTCAGAGAAGATGGCAATTTTTTTTTTTGCAGTACAGTAACGCCAGGCTCCATACCAGTTTGAAAATGGAGGAGTGCATTGCAAATCTTGACTGTCCTACCACACCCACGGTAGAGTCCAGATTTATCGCCTTCTGACTTCACTGCCATCAGCTTGGGTTGGTGAAAGTTGAACTGGGTGGACAACATTTTCCTAGCAATGATGCTGTCATAGAAGCAGTGAAACAGTTGGTTACCTCCACTGGTGTAGATTTTAATGAATGCAACATGCGGGCTCTTGTTAATTGCTGGCAAAGTACACAGCTAATGGTGGTGACTATGTTGAGAGATAGAGTCTTGTGACTCAGAGTTTGGTCAATCAAATTGTGCTCTTTGCCTCTGTTGCAGTTTCTACGGAAATAAATAGAAGGCATTACTTTTGGAGTGACCTATATAGTTACCTGTAATCCAAAGGTTCAGATGTACGCATCTTAGTAATTCTGTGGTACTCCATGTGGATGGACATCTTTTGTTCTAACTTAAATGAGAGTAACTGGTTCTTGTTCCCAACTACAGTTACGAGTATCACTTTTGTTTTACCAGAGCACACAGAGTGAACCAGAACCACTGTTACTGTATGCAGCTGTCACTGATGTTGTATTTTTGACGTGACTTGGTGGGACTGTATTAAAGTGAACTGGGACTAAATTCACACCACACCTGACATCACTTCGGGTTGAGTGTTTTATCTATGAGTACATCTGGGAGCCATGCACATGCATGTCCAAAGGCAGAATCTGGTCCTTTAACTCTTTGCCAGAAGGTAAGGATTTGAAAATCCCAGAGGCCTCATGGTTGTTATTCATTCTAATGAAACTATCCTAGCACTAAGAGAATTTATTTGTAACATATATTAGGAGTTGTCTTTTTTCCTCAGAAGGCTGCACATGTGCACAGCAGCAGTCTTATGGTGGTTGGCAGGTATCCTTGCCTCTGAAATTCCAGCACAGGGAAAGATTATACTCATGGTTGCCATCTGGTTGGCCCCGTTCTTTTGTTTTCAGACAGCAGGGAAAATCTATATCAAATGGATAAAGAAAGTTTTTGAAACCTGGCTTGACAGAACTGCTGGTTGTGGATTGTTCTGTTTCAAATCCTTATCATTTTTTTATTATTATTTTAAAAAATATAATACGGCTTGCATTTCTAAACATTAAACATCTTAACATGAAAGACTTGAGCTGAGGATACCTTTTATAAATATCCTCAGGAGATGTGACTTCCTTGCAGCCATTTTTTCTTGCTTTGGATGAGGATTTCTTTTGCTGATAAATATTAGGATAAAGTCATCAAACTGTTTCTCTGTTGTTGTTTTTTTGTTTTGTTTTGTGTAAAACCTATGTTTTTTTCTGCATTTTTTACCATGCTTAACACAAAGATTTTGGCTTCTTTTTAACAGTAAGGCCATGATTTTTGGATCAGTGCAGAACTTTCATTAGTTAAATGTGTATTCATTATGGCATCTATTATTCTTCTGCAAGTACTATTGAAACAATTTATGTCACATCTTTTAAAAGTTTCTTTCTCTGATTTTACCTCTCATATTGGTTTTAATTTATCAAAAAGATGTTTTCATTTCCTTTTTTGTCCAATGTATGGCATCTACTTTGAGGTTATGATTTAACATACTGCTGTGCTGCAGAAATCTGTACATCTCCATGACTCTCTTCTTACAGTCTTATGGAAAGAGTGTTGGAACATGTCTTTGCAGATATTACCTTTGTACGTAGATCAGGATGCCAAGAAATGCAGATATCCATATGTTGAATGGCACTCTGTAAAACGTGATCATTTCTGTGAGGCTCTGGTGTACTTGATCAGGGTACTGCAAATATTGTACTCTTAATAACTCATAAACCAGCCTAAAAGATTTTGGAGCCAAGTCTTCTCCCATTCCTGAGCCAAAGAATAAAACTTTATTCTTAACAATTTTTGCATCCTTTACTTTTGAACAGAAGGAAAAGTGAAAATTTCACAGAGATTGCTGTTGAGGCATATTAGAAGGACTAATGTTCTTTGATCCCTGTAGTAACCCTTGGGATGGAGCAGTAGTTTAGATTATCATTTCTTCAGGCCAAATTAAAAGATGGTCTGTCTCACTTCATTGCAGATGGGAAGATGGATAATCTTAGCAGGCATCAGCCCTTTCGGAGTTCCTGTGTGCTGATTCTCTCTTCTCTACCACCCACTCACATCTGTTTAAAGATTTGGTATAATTTCATATATCATCACAACTCCAAAGATTGCTCTGAGCTCCTTTTTGTGGTGTCTTGTGAGCTAGAAGTTACTTTGGCACCTCCTGTATTTGCTCCCCACTCATAAGGAAATACAAGAGACCTCAGTAAGGTGTTGACTGCTTTTCTGGTTTTTGTCTGTCCCCTGCTGAGAGGCTCTGGGGAAGCTGGCGTTGATCTTGGAGTGGAATTTGGTTGCTTGGGTCACTAACCCTAATTTAGGCTTTTGAAAGGAGACTTCCTGAAAGGCAGCACGAGGCATCATTTTGGATGATAAACTGTATGGCAGTGCTGTTTAAAACTAGGAAGCTGGCATGCTTTGGGTAGAGCCTGGATGTCTTTTTATATAAAGTGTTTACTCTCTGTTCAATAAAGTAGTGCTTCAGTCCGGTATGTTTTTATTTTACTATTTTTTTTCCTTTACATAGGACAGGACAACAGTGACCCTTGAAGAACGCTACAAAGACTTAGTGATGATTTTTTAAATGTAATTTAGCCAAACTGTAACCTGTTTAAAATGTAGCATAATTAAAACATAGAAACACAGTTAAGATATTGAATGGGACACGGAAAAGATTATTAATCCTGGATACTAAGTTCCCTTGTTTCAGCTTTCTTTTCTTTTACAATTTTTTTCCTGTTCATAAGTCTGAATTATGAACAGTCCTATCCTTCTTGAATTATTATGCACTTCATTTTCCTGAATGAGCAGGTGAAAGTGATAGTGTAATAGGCACCAAATGGTTATGCTAAACCTTTGATTAATGTCTGTCATTATAATATTAGTTCAAATGTAACAGCTGAGGGCTTTTACCATTTTTATTGCTTTTACCATTTTGGTCACTGGGCATTTTCTGCTTATATGCATAGCTTGTCTTATATTGCTGTTAGATAAATGGAAAGGATGATTACAGATTGGCCACATTTGTTCCTTTAAAAGCCCTGCTGATTGTTCTAGTTACAGGATTTGACATATGAGATCACTGAGGTGTAATCATATTTTTAAAATTGAAAAGCCTGTCTGATTTTAATCATACTGTGCTGATATTCAACACCTTCCAAAAAGGAGCTTCCCAAAAGCTTTTTTAGCACCATGGGCGCTAAAGTAAAGAAGTAATTGGCATGTTCTCTTCACTAGACATGAAAATCAGGAAGGCAGTTGCGTAAGATTAGAACTTTGGATTAAGACCTACTCTTGACAACACAAACAAAACTTTAAAAGAGATCAAAGTGTCTGTGTCTCTTTTAGAAATCTGCCTGCCACTTAATGAAATGTTTTTTATAACTATGTCTGGTATGTTTGCTGTCTGTTGTTTCATGCTCAGCTTGCAATCTACATGGCGTTCAAAAACATCCATGTTGCTCTGCATAATGAATAACGTGCTAGTGCTGTTCCACCTGCGGTTTTGGATAAAGCTTTTGCAAAAACTTAAGCATGGCAGTTTCTCTGCCCTGACTCCTCTTGTCCACAGCTTTGAGTTAGCTTTTGTAGTCATGTAGATAAACAGAATTCATAGAATGTCTACCAGAAGCTAAATAAAAAATATGACTTAATCTGGGTCTGTTCTCTGATACTATTGACAGGCTTTTGTAACAGGAGATAAAGAGAGGAGTAAGTGGTGGGTGTAGGAAGAGGATGGGACTTTTTAAACAGCTGTCAGTTATATCAATTTCAGCATTCCTGAGGCTGAGATTCAGTAGACTCAGATTAAAAATGAAAACACCAAAGATAAATATGAAAGGCCTTTTGACGACTGTACTTATGTCCCTGATGAAGCTCTACATTTCATAATTACTGTGGGTAGACTTTAAATTACTCTATTATTTCCTAGCTTTTTCCAGAATCTTTAAAGTCTGTCTGCTAATGAGACCATTTGAATGTATGCATGTCCTTGATAAAATTAAGCATTAGATATATATAAAATAAAGCCATTGGAAAAGGAGTAATATTTAAGAATTAAATAAGAAAGAATTTGCTCCTAACACTTCGGATCTGTCAATGATTTTGAGAAAAAATAGCAGTGCACAGTATCTTGAAACATCACAAGAATTCCTGTCTGTGGTGATTTACCTATTGGTGTAAGTAAACCTTTGTATTGCTTTACATGGGATTGTATATATTTTTTTATGTATCAATATATACACACCATATACCTGTTTCCAACAAATATACTAATTAGTAGCCTGAAGATCTTTTAGCTTATTAAACTCATTGAGAACTTCTTACCACCTGCAGACCCTTTGTAGACCCTATGATGCAGCATTTGCCACCAATAAATGCTAAAATGACAACTATTGCAAATGGCAAAATGTGTGAAGTAAACACATAAAACTGAAAGAAAATGCTTTAGGAGCATGTCTGATAGATATGGAAGTATAAACAGTCTGAAGGAGTTAGGCACTGCTATAACATTCGTTTAATCATTCATTAACACTGTATCAGCTGAAGTTCTCACCCCGTCCTCAGTTACCCACAGAAATGTTGTTCCTTTTCTTCATTTCACCAAAGAGACATCCTCTCTGATAACTGGTAATTCCCCATACAGCAGACTCTAAGCTGTCTTTAAATTTCTTGTGTCCCTCTGGCCAGTCCCAAATACACTTTTGCATAAGGTCTGCTGGCAGTGCAGTCTTTCAGACTAAGCAATTTTAAAAGAGAATTTTCACAAAATAGCCAAGGAGGAACAGGGAGTAAATGTCCTTCATACAAATTTTCTTCCCTGGCATGCAAACGCTTTTTGTGCCTGCAGAATCCATCCATGAGAAGGAACCTATATAATTTTAGGAAATCAAAAGGTAACAGTGAGAGTTAGAAAGAGTTGAGCTGATTAACATGAGATTCCTCGTATCTCAAATATTAGGCATAAAGATTAAGAAGCTATTTATAGTATGCTACTAGAGGTGATTTATAGTGGATGTTTAGGTATGTAATGAAAGGAAGTTACTTGATAAAGAATTACTATTGTGGGTGGTTTCTTTTTTTTTTTTTTTGTAACAAGCCAGAGTTTATCCTGTGCTAGCTTTCAGAAATTAAGGTTAAATTTTCACTGGAGTTGACATATTCGAATTAGTAGTATAATATTCATACTGTTTTGTAGGAAGCTATGTAAAATAAAGTACGAATGTTAAATCCTGCTTTAAATAAGAAACATAATGATGCTTCAAAGGAAAAAAACAACCGTATTTAGAAGGAAGGAAATATTTTAGTTGACTGACAATTTCTCTCTTTTAAATTAGCCTCAAATAAAGAGAATGAAAAGCAGGTTTGTGCTTTTGTTTGGGAAACATGAAGGGAATTATTTCTCATCATTAAGAACAGGTCCTTGGCTAATGACATTTTATTTTTCCTTTATTATTATTCATTTTATGAGAATTATTAAGCAGATCTATGAACTGAATCATTCTTTTGAACTTGTACTGTTCAATAAAGTTGAGATATCTCCAAAGACAATATTATTATTATTATTAATACCAAGTTTGTGTGTCATCTGACTAGAGATCAGCTCATTTTCTTCACATCTATCCCCCTTTTCCAATCAGTCTAGTTTACTGACTAATGACTGTCTGATCTCAACAAAGTTTCCTTTTCTGTTTTTTTCAACAAATGCTTACATGTTTTCAGTTCACTTAATTTTTCAATCACTCAGTACTTCTCTTCCTTCGCTCTTTTGATTCACTGTTGCTTTTGAACCATGTTCTGGATATGTTCTTTGTTGCATCACTTCCCGCTGTTCACAATGTCTTTCCCTTCCCTTCCCTTCCCTTCCCTTCCCTTCCCTTCCCTTCCCTTCCCTTCCCTTCCCTTCCCTTCCCTTCCCTTCCCTTCCCTTCCCTTCCCTTCCCTTCCCTTCCCTTCCCTTCCCTTCCCTTCCCTTCCCTTCCCTTCCCTTCCCTTCCCTTCCCTTCCCTTCCCTTCCCTTCCCTTCCCTTCCCTTCCCTTCCCTTCCCTTCCCTTCCCTTCCCTTCCCTTCCCTTCCCTTCCCTTCCCTTCCCTTCCCTTCCCTTCCCTTCCCTTCCCTTCCCTCTCCTTTTCCTCTCTCCTCCCTTCCCCTCCTTACACAATCATAGAAGTCCTTTTAAAGATATGGGAACACACAAGAAAGAAAATTGTGGACTGTGGCTTGCTCAAATGAATCCTGGTTGAGTTAGTCTGGGGGGTTCCTGAACTCATCAGTTGGCATGTGCTACCCTTTTCTCTACTCTTCATCACAGATAGAAATTGCATGAGAAATTCCTTATATAACAAAATTGTTACGACCTAAAAAATGCAACTATTAGTATAAAGTGGTTTTGAATGACAAAATATTTATGTAATGTTCATACAAATATAAAGAATATGCACTGTCAAGAAAAAATGTCATTAAATCATGTATCAACATAATTGTTTTGCATGCATATATTTGTTTAGACTATGTGAGGTTTAGGAACAGAATGTAGTTGCTTTATTTTATTAGGAGTATGATTTGAAGTCATAGAAGGTTGAGAAGAAATGTCTTGAAGAGGAACTGAATAAGGCACCGTGTCATTCAATTCCAGATTTTTTCTAGGAGATGAAGGAGACAGTGTAGAGGGAGGAATTAATCCCATGCAGTGTAAACACAAAGAAAGGTATTGGAAAAGAAAGACATCTGCTAGTTAAGGAGAACATATATTGGCAAGAGATGAAGTGGGACAACTGAAGGAAAGCTTCTTTAACAGCTCAGAGGAACATATTTTAAATCTCCTTTGGAATGAAACAGACTGAAGATTTCAATGCATTTTGATCTGGACTTGGAAAAATGATGCCAAATTAGGAAAAACCGAACTTTTAGGAGTGTGGTTTAATTTTAAGGAATGAATATACTCTGGATGAACAGTGGAAAAGAACATATGGCATATATAGGGTTTTTGTATTTGGATGTTTTTTTGTTTGTTTGTTTTGTTTTTTTGTTTTTTTTTTTTATCAGAACTAGATGTGCTTTTTAAAGTGAAAAATGAGCAAGATTCCAGATGTAAGCTAGAGCTTCATGTTCTCAACCCCAGGTGTGGAAGTTGGATGTAACTTTAGGGTTTTCCTTCACTAACAGTGTTGATTAGCAATGGCCTGAGTACTAGCTAATGGGACAATGAATTTATATTGATATAATAAGCAAATCTGAGGTGATATATTTGACATCAGTTAAGTAGAAAGAGCCGTAAGGTAAGAAGATCTTTGAGATACAATCCTTTTAACCGAGGACTTCATTTTAAGAGGTAGATACAGAAAACAAAGTAGCTAAAGCTGAGAGGCACTATATGAACAGTGAGATCACAAATTGCATTACCCTTCAGGGATCTAAGGAAATAATCCGAACAATTTTGTCTAATTTCTTTAGCCAGTGACAGACATGCTTAGGTTTTTCTTCAAAGATTTGCTTTAGTGAAAAGTTCTGTTAGCTGTGGATGCCTTAAAGTAGTTTACTCCTAGTTGAACCCTGCTTTCTTCTTGGAGTTTGCAGGAATTTCCCTTAGTCCCTCAGATGGCTTAACACTTTGCCCAAGCTCCAAACACATTTCACTCACATTGATCACAATGGCTGTCGTTCCATTTTCTCTTTCAAACAACAACAGAAGGTGGACTTCTGAACCTTTTCTTGATTGATTAATATTGTGCTTAAATGCTGCACTTACACCAAGAACAAGCGTAGGGTAAATTGGATGTTAATAGATTGCTGGATCAGAAAAAGTTAGGGAAGGGACAAGTCTCCAGGCAGGCTGCATCTTATGCGCTGAGGAAGGAGAACGGAGTGACTGCTACTGCTTACACAGAAAAAATTGTACCGTGGATAACTTCTTCTCTTTGGATGACTACTCAATGCACAACTTAAATGGAGCGGGGTTTGGTGAATAATTTAAAGGTTTCTTTCTGCATATTCTCTTTAATAAGGAAGGGAGAAATCAATTTATTTGAATTTGATTGTAAACAATATTATCCCTGTGCTCCTATTTATTTTCAGTGCATACTTTAGAGAGAATAAAACTTGTAGACCGACTATATTAAAAACAAAAACAAACAAAAAATAACATAAATAAATCTTTGGAAGAAGAGGTGCCTGATAGCCAGATATATGAAATTACAGGATAAGGACCCTTAAGTATTGCTCTTTGTGAAAGCTGGCTTTGCACAGCAAAAATGAAAGGGTAGACAATGGTTAAATAGAAAGACCACCAGTGAACAACTTCAGAAGTTTATAGAAAACACTGCTTCTACAGGATTAGATGATGTGATAGTTTTCATTATAGCATGAACCTTGTAAGAAAGAATGAAAAAGGACAGCTTTCTTGAGAACTGAAATTTCCACAACCAATCCCTCAGTTTTCTCTTCTGTTTTCCAGCAGGGCAAAATGGATTTGATATTGGAAATATGTTCTTTCTGGATCCAATTTCAGTTTAGGCCACACTCTTTAAATAAGAATCTATAATCCAACCGGCTGTTCTTGCAAAGTTCTCTTTAATATATCTGTAAACCTAAATACGTGTGCAAGCACAGACTGCATGAATTTAACTAAATTGGCTTGAAACACACATATTTTAGCTAAGTGAGTGCAGGATTTTGTACAGACAATGTCTATATCACCTGCCTTTGAGTCCTGTTTTAGTTAGGAAATATCTGAATGGAATGTCTGTGAGGGAGGAGAAAATGCAGTTATAATCAGTTATTAGGAGGTTTTTAATGCAAACCACATTATGGAGGGAACAGGAGGGAACAGCTACCGTTCTTCAGCTGGTTACTGTGAAGGCTGCTAAAAATCTGAGACTTCTGAAAAAAAAAAAAAAAAGTTCCACCTTTTCTGGGAAATATTTTACCATTTTAATAGGGAAAAAAAAAAAAAGAAATATCCACATAGAAAAAGAGAAAATAATCTTTGAGTATTAAACTCTTTAATTTTAAGAAAAAGAACCAAAATATGCTCTTGATTATACATTACTTTCAGTAAGTCGGAATAGGGTAGTACAGCCAAAGGACAGAAATTGGCTTATGGACATAAGGAAAAGAATGGATTTGAAAAATTACAAACTCCATATAATCATCATCATCATTATTGTAATAACACATGTGGTTGAATTTTAGAACAGATTTGCAAATGTGGTGACAAATGATGAATAAATCAGAACAAGTGACAGAAAATGCAACTGAAGATTATTGCTGTTCAAAAACAGGAACAGTGCAAGGTCATCTGCAAGTTTATATGTATTTATATATATATTTAACTTGTAAATTTTACAGTGAAGTTTTACTTAATGTTTCAAGCACACTTGAAAGTGTGAATATGTGCATGAAGAATGTTGCTATATAATTACAAGTATGAATTCCTTTAAATGTCCTTTGAATATCATATATTTCTAATTAATTCCTATTGTACCAGTTGAATTTCTGATTGGGAAGACACTGCTGTAGTGTGTCTGGTTGTCCTTATTACTCCCTAAATGACCAAGTGTCCAAGTGTCTGTGTTGATAATTTCCAAGCTGTAGTAAATTGGTCTAAAAGCTGTTTGTAGAACAGTTCTACTTCCTTCCACCACCTGCAAATGCAGAACACAAGAGAGAACTAAAGTGAAATAAATAGCAGCTGTTCTTTTCCCTGCTTGATAAGTTGGTCTTACACCAGAAATCTCCATGAGAGTTCAAAGTACTGGAGACAGGAAGATAGGAAGGCGTCATGAGCTGTGCTAACGTGAAATAGTTCATAGAAAGGGTCATGTGAACAGAAGGACTGTTGATGACTAAAATTTTGTAATCTGTTTTTGTGGCCCTTGGGGAAAATTATAGTAGTTCATCTTCCTAGAAAAAGGCTAGATACTTTATAGTGATGTTTGGTAACTAAATAGACTGTGTGGCTGCTTTTAACTTCGAGATAACACAGAAGATCAATTGGATTATAAAGAATTATATTCTACAATTCCTGTGTCTTGCTTTAAAAACACAGATGCATCTGTTTAAATGAGCTTCCCATAGAAAGGCAAAGCTGGACTGTTTCATGAGGCTAAGGTGAAGATTTATAATCTTTTTGGCTTTCCCACTGTAATGCAAAAGTTAGTCCTGCTGCTCAATAAATCCTGGATTCCTTCTTAATGTAAATGTACATGGAAATTGTCTGCATATGCAGTTTTCGAATTTCAAATTTGTCAAGCAGTATTATAAATATCTCATTTTGAAAATACTAGAAAATGAGTTTAATATTTGAAAGACATGATTTGAAAGACTGAAGAGAATTACGTATCTTTCATCATTCTGTGTTTTACGTAGCCAGGTTCTGCACCTTATAAAAGCAAAGTTCTGAGTTACAAATATTCTACTGCCCTCCACTGAGAGTATAGTAATTGATCCTGAGGGTTATATCCTGTATATTGGACTAGTTTCTTAGATTGTAGCGGAGTGAGAGCTTCTCCAAAGGATATTTTACTTGTCTGTTCATCTCAGCATCCAGTGAATGTCAAGATTAATCCTGATCTTGTCTCCGCTCACTGGAGTCTTGAATGTACCTATTCTAGAAGTTAGGCTTATAGCTCTGGCAACACTAAGCATTACAATCAGACTGCTATAATCCTGTTCATGAGAATAACTGTTATTTATTGAGACTCAGGTCATGCTTCTTCTTCCATATTTTAAATCAAAGTTGATAGTGACTGTTGGAGAGGAGAAGAAAACACGTTTCAGCTGATGATTCAGAACTCAGAGCGTGCTTGCTATACTTGAAAGGAAGATTGGAGGACTGGAATGGAAAAAAAAAAACTTTCTTTTTGTTTACTCTTTTGAGTCAAAGCTTCATTGGCTATTTTACATGCTAGTCACCAAGGATAATGTTTGAGTTCTTACATGGATGTATGGTAGCTTGTTAAAATGTACATCATTGCTGGGGCACAGCTTTGTACTTCGGATGATTTTTTTTTTCCATTCAGTAAAACAGCATGCTAAAAATAAGATATTTATGAATATTGTTTTCCAATAAAATTAAGAGCAAAAGCTATGGAGAATGTTTCTATTCATAATAAACTTTGTAAAACCCCTTTCTTTAAGAAAATAGAAATCTTGAGCCCAGGTCAAAATATTTGGTATTATCATTATGTAGATAAAATTACAGTCTTTATTTTTTCCTCAAATAATCATTCTGTTTATTATGATAATATAAATTATTAACAGGTAAGAAATTTAGAAATCTATTTGCCACTTGTTGACTTTTTCAGTTTGAGCTGAACTTAATCCTCATGCAGAGGGTATGACAGTATATGACAGTAAGGATAAAATCTAGCAAGGCATAGTAAGGACAGTTCATAAATTTTTGGGCAGTGAAATTCGTCGCAGGTGAAATTTGTGTGCTTATTCCCACTGAAAATTGCTTGATTATTTGTTGAATCCTGTTAGATGGTTCAAATGACCCAACTTTTATAAGTGCTAACAGCTGAGAAAATCAAATCTGCAGTTCTGATAGGAGTTAAGACTGCACTGTAATAATTGGGAAGTATTGCTAAAGTTCTCTTTAATTTTCTAAGTGGGTTTGCTATTTCCTTACCGAGAAGGCAGGCAAATATGTTATTTGCACAAGCCGTCATATATGGATACACTATTTTAAGTAAAATTAAAATCATCTGAAGTGAAATTAGAGTTATAGTAATGCTGCTGATAATATTTGCATTGGTCTACAGAGCCAGCAGCTCATCTAAATATAGAAGTGTTCAGAGAAGATAATGAGTTAGAAAATCTTCACTGATTCCAATCACTCTCTGCTTACTGATGAAAATTCTGGGGAGACAGCAGTACCCTACCCTTTGAGGAACTCAAAAGAACTTCTATATGAGCCTAATGTGACTCTAGGAACTGTTTCTGTGAATGAAATGCACAAAATGAACAGTAACAACTTCCCAAGTTCAGTTATTATTCTCCACAAAAATCTGTAGAATCTATAGAATTTCTTGTGATAAGTAATGTCTTGCTTAATTGCATTTGGGAGCCAGAGGACTACAAGACACCAAATAGTGATGCCAGTTCCTGAACAAAACTGCAGGAACAGTGGAGACTCTCATGTCACTACTGTGAAGATCTGCAAATGTGTGCTGACTCAGAAGGAAGTCTAGACTCTGTTCAGTATTTCTGGAGTTTTTTGAAGGGGTCATAGAGCATCTGGGTAAAGTAGGTCTAGTTGACACAGTTTCCTACCTCAGTTTCCAAAAGGTTTCCAAGATGCTCTCTAAACAAAAGCTTTGAAGAAACTAAGCAGTTGTCACCTGAAAGCTGGGAACTCTTGTATTTTATAATGTTCAGTTGGTTAAAACAGAGGTTAGGAATATATGATTAGATACTATAGTGAACAGTTATTAGCAGTGACTGGTGCCAGAACCATGTGCATAAATGGCTCAAAGAAAAGACAAAAAGTTATCTGACCAGGTTATTTATGCTGTAAAGTTATAAAGACAGGACTAACTACAGATATTGAAGAATATTATGAGACTGAGTGACTGAGCAAAGAAATAACATAACATTCCTCACAGACTAGATTTATAAGAGGCACAAGTCCTAGAGTGTGGCACAAGTCCTATAAGAGGCACATCATCTACAGTTCACACATTAACTGATAACATCTATAATTACTGCTTTGGAGGTAGGTTCTGCCTTAGGTTATGACAGATAACAGCATGAAAATGTCATTCAGTGCTCACTATAGTTAGAAAGGCCAGTTAAATGTTAGAGATTATTGGTAAAGTAATAGAGAAGAAAGTAGAAAATGTAATTCCACCATCTGTGCCATTGTGCCAATTCATTCTGTCTTGTAGAGGAAAAGGATCTGAAGGTTTTGGTCAACACTTAGCTGAACATGAGCTTGTAATGTGCTCAGGTGGCCAAGAAGGTGAATGGCATCCTGGCTTGTATCACAGTGTTGGCAGCAGGGACAGGGAAGTGATCATCACTCTGTACTCAACTCTGGTGAGGCTACATCTTGAGTTCTGTGTTCAGTTTTGGTCCCATCACTACAAGAAAGACATCAAGACCCTGAAGCGTGTCCAGAGAAGAACAATGAAACTAGTGAGGGGTCTGGAGCACAAGTCTTATGGGGAGCAGACAAGGGGACTGGGATTGTTTAATCTGGAGAAGAGGAAGCTCACAGGAGACCTTATCACTCCCTACAACTGCCTGAAAGAAGGTTTTGGCGAGATGGGTTGGCCTTTGCTCCTGGGTGACAGTGGTAGGATGAGAGGTAATGGCCTCAAGTTGTGTCAGAGGAAGTTCAGGTTGGATATTAAGAAAAATTTCTTCTCAGAAAGAGTGGTCAGGTGCTGGAACAGGCTGGCCAGAGAGATGATTAAGTCACCATCCCTGGAAGCATTCAAGATTCACTTGGCTTTTTGATGATCCCTGTTTTTTTCTAAGTTCTACACAGGTAACCTAAATACTTGAGAAAGATTCATAAATTCTGTGCTGTAGCAAAAGTTTTAAAGTTAAGCAGTTTACTACTTGATATTTATATCCATGTATATCCATGTATTTATATTCATTTACTGAAATGTTGCTGATTTTATGCTTTCTTAAGAGTGTGTCACAGCCTGAATACTTTTAATGTGTTTCTTGATGAGCACTCTGGGAGATTGTACTGATATGTTCACACTTGTGAATAGGTACTGATACGATAGGTACTGTTCAGCACAACTGACAATGGAAAATTCAGGATCGAGGCTAGTAAATTTTTAAAATAATTATTAATATTCCCTGTCCAGATTTTGTTTGTAGAGAAATCCTTGATATGATCCATAGATGGCAAACAAAATAAAATTCTTTTTATATATCTGTGGATTTTGCTTAGCTTGTGATATTCCAGAAAACTAGGGGCATAAAACCCTTGTGGTTGGATATGGTGTGGAAAGAGAAGTACAAAAGAAGCAGATTATGATATGGAAAAAGAGATGCAGCAGATTTCTCCTTTGTAACTGTGATGGTGAGTCCTAGAAACCACACTAGTTCCAGCTAGAGGCCACCCAACTGCCTTAATGAGTCAAAATCCTGTGATCTGAGCAGCCCAGGCTGTTCTAATGGGACATTTTACTTCCTAATGAGTTTTTACTATCACATTCTCCTTTTTCCTTGCTCCGATTTATCAGGGTTGAATTTAATTGCTGTGATCACTTCAGGGAAAAAAAGGATAATTTGATGCATGGAGTTCTATATTATGTCAGCTAATGCATATTAATGAATTCATGCTTTTGTAATCAAGCTAATAGTGACCTCAGACCCCTATTAAATAAGGCAAAAGCCAAATAAAACAGAGCTCTGACAATTTTGCAGACAAAGTGTGGATTTTAATGTAATGTAAGAATTCTATTTGGGGCCTATTTATTTTGGTGTATTATCCTGAAGAATGAGAAAGAATGCAGTATCTGTGTAAATAAGAATGTACTGTTTTTATTTTAACTTCATCTTTTAAAGGAAAAAAAAAATCTTACATGATTTAAAGAAAATGATAAACTTTGAAAAATATAATCTATGTAGTTCTGATAGCCTTGAACAAAACCAGATCAAACTTAGATTCAAACTTATCACATAATTTAACCCCTTGTTAAGCAATATGTTGTATTTTTCAAGTGAAATTCAGCTTAAATACTATAATTAGATTATAGACTATTAAAACCATTGCTGAAATAGGATTTGCAGCAGAATTTTTGGATGGAATCTACTTATTCCTGAAGAGTGTTTCTGCACCCACCACAGCTTCTAAAGCACCTCTTCAGGAACATCTCTACCACTGGATCTCTGTAATCATATTTCTGAAGATAGCATTCATTTTTATGTCTACTGTACATACATTCATTAATTTCTGTATGCACATGAAAACATTTACGCAGTACAGAAGGGTGTATAGTTGGATTTCTGCAGCCCCTCTTTGTCAAAATCTTAAGAAAATAGGTCTTAACTTCAGGTTGATCCAAATACAGTTTAAAAACATACACCATTTATTAGTGACATTTGAATTATGCCTGACTTGGCTCAGTTTAGTGCTTTGTTATTTGTCTGGTGCTTTAAATATCTTCCTAACTATGTTTAAAGACACTTTTGGAGAATGTGTAAGAAAAGTCCCAATAAAAGACATCTCAAGAAGAAAAAAAAAAATTTCTAAATAAGGAAAATCAGAAATCGCCAAAAAATTGAAATGGAATTAAGAGAAAAGCAGACTAATGATATCTGCTAGAGGCTTTCACATTTAGGGGACTGACTCAGTTTAAGTCCAGATCAGTAGCTATGTGATGGCCTATGTGGAATAAGTGTGTGGTCTTGCATGTGAGCATGTGCTGATATTTTGGAAGCCTATACATCAACTGGAACCAATTAATACCCTGCTGGAGATCACAGCGAGGAAGGCCAGTGACCGAGATAAGCTTGGAGACTAAACTGTCCTTTGACCCAGGGGATGGCTTTCTCAGTGGCAGCTAACATAGCCATCGTTAAGAAATTTGCTACTTTCAATATTACATGCTGTTTTGGGTAAAGAGAAAAATTCCACTTCCGCAGATGTCAGAGGCCTGTAAAGACTGTTAGAGTCATTTCAAAACAGAATATGTAAAGCTGGTAAATTCCAGTGTCCTAGCCTTGGTTTCATGTAGTAGCATTGAGATTAATGCTTCCCATCTTCTAGCAATATTGCTGGATCTTGCCATCCAAATTACTTATGTTTACTTGTGGGGATAGAGGTCTCATGATTACTTTTAAAACCCTCTTATCTGTATAGATGGGTAGAAAATGCAGAATCCTAATAGAAACTCCTTTGTACTAGAGAAAGTGAAAGCTGAACCTATATGACTGGAATACTTGCTCTTTTAGGGAAAAGCTTCCCTAAAGCTTTTGAAAGATTGTGAAAGATTTGTGAAAGATTGCATTGTGAATAAATTAAGGTGTTTGACTGAACCATTTGTGTAAAGTTCCATACAGAGATTTCCGCATACTGGACCCACAGGCAATATACATATATATATAGGATACCATACAGATAGTGTTAGTTGTTCTTGCCAGCCTGTTGAATTCCAGCTTGCTCACTGAAACCAGAGATAATTTGTAACATTTGCAGGGTGGTGAGGAAATCCTCATCTATCTCAATTTCACATTTATGCAGAGAGATGCATAATGTTAGTGAAAAGCAGATGTGCAATAGAAGAAGGGCTGGTTTTCTGTGTCACAGTGAGAAATATGGTTTTCGTCTCACTCAGGACATTGACTGTCTTAGTTGTAACTCTCAAAGCTGCAATATTTTCGAGACATGGGGTGACATCAAGTACACCTGCACTGGCAGTCAAGTAAGGGATTTACTTCTGAACTCTGTGAGACAGCAGATGTCCATATGTACAAACTAAATGTGGAAGATTTGTAAAAAGTAGTTAGGAGGATGTTGAACTGACTTTCTGAAATCTTGAACAGTCTTAGTTCTAACATTACCAATGGGATTCTGTGGTCATTTTGGAAAAGACTGGTCACTTCAGGTAATTATGCCACAAACTATAAAGTTATTATCACTGACATTATTTGATTTCAACTGTAAGCCTACAAAATCTTATTTCTTTCCATTGTGAAATATTTCCGCAGTTGTAAGATTCATCATAAAGTTCTATTTGTTAGAGACACATTAGGTCCTCAAGCCCCTCTTACTGGCCTTGGAAATGTGTATGTCTTTTGTTATTAGGACTTTAACTATCTGCAGGTGAATATGCTTTCACGTTTCTTTCACACACATGAAGACTAAATATGCATGTAAACATTGAACTGCAATAGATTTATACTGCTTGTGTTTGTTTATGAATGCAGCACTTCTGTGGTCACACCACCACTGGGGTCCTTGTGTAAAGCCCTGATGATTTTTACCCCACCAGCAGATACCTGGCAGTCCTTTTGAGTTCTGTAACACAGTACTTTAAAAAATAGTGAAACTGTTATACATGCAACCTTTTTAATATCCTGTAAGCAGGAAAAGAAAAAGTTCTCAGGCAGAAATAGCTGTGTTAAGACCTGGATCACATTTGCTGTGTCCATCCTGTTTAAATATTGTTGGAATTACTTTTATATTTACTCTTAAACATTTTCTCTCTGTGGGAAGAAATGATACAACTACTAATAGCCCATCTTATCTTTAAACCTCTCTATCCTAGCAGGATTTTTTTGTCCATTTGAGTTTTCAAACATAGAATCATAAGCACAGGAATCCTCAGGTAACTCTTTGATGTAAATCATGACCATAAAACAGTTGAAAGAAATAGCAGGCATAAAATCATTACTTTGTTTGTGTTTAAGGTTTTAACCAAATTTTAAAACAGATTAGGATATCTGACACAGTTGGGTACTTTCTCTTGTTCTTTCAAGGTGCAAACTGTCAGGAAGCCTCACAGAAGCCTAAGGTTCCTTTTGATGACCTGAGTGTGTGTGTAAAGATGAAGGACAGATCAATAGATCAGAGATCCTACACCCTCATTAAGTAAACTTCTAGTCTGAATATGGAACTACATAACAGTGCAAAAATAATAGTTTGATTCACATGCCAATGGAGTGCTCTAAAAAATCCAACAGCAATGGATGTACAGGTACAAGAATGGTGTTTTATGTAGGCCCATCTGTAAAACTATCTAATGGAAAAAATTAATATAATTTCAGAACTCTGCAGAATACATTGTAAATGCTGAAGATTGCCATTAAAACTTCTCATATTAATTTTTATAACCTTGTTGTCAAATACATGATGGGTTGTTTTACTGAAGCTAGGCATGACACTGTCTAAGTCTGGGTAAGTGCCATACACCTGGCTTTTGCATTATTCCAGGCTTCTGACCATTGAGTTGGAAAACAGCTGAATACTGTGTTTCAGGGTACATCACTGATTAGATGGTATATGATTGTTAAGTAATTTTTAGGATTTTTTTCTGAATATTAGCCATGAAGCAATAGAAGTCAGTAATGTAAAACAGTTGTTTCTCAGTCAAAGTCCATTAGAATCCTTGAAAAAATCTCATTAAGCACGCTTTTAAAAGATGACCTTTATCTAAACACTGAAGAAAATTCTATTATGTTTAGGAGGCATTTAGGTTGTTTTTCAGAGAATTATTATTGAAAATTGTCTTCATTCTGTTTCACTGCAGGTTTTTGTTTAGCTTAAAAAAGGAGAGGACAGAGAGGTTTTTTACTAGGGGGTCACTGCAGCAAGATAGCTGAAAGACCAGGATCTTTAAGTTTCAGAAATAAGATATGACATTTTCTAGGTTTAAGCAACAAAACGGGTTTGATTGCACAGTCATCTGTTGGGTTACATCTCATGCTTGCTAGCACATGAGCCAGAGAGAGAACAATTGGCTGTAAAATATGTAAACAAAGGAGTTAGAAAAGGCCCTGAGGCTTCCCCGTTTAATTGGTATGTGCATTCTGGATCTACATAGATGCTGTTCCTTCCTGCTTGTGTGCATTCATTGTGCTGTGCTTCATAGCATTTAGCCAGTTATGCTTATTGCATGTTACAGTGCAAAGATTAGAACAGGAAAGGCGACTCTTTTGTCACTTGCACTTACTACCTGATCAGCAGAAGGCACATCAATTGCTACTATAATCTGTTTTTAGTTAGATGTTTTTCCCAGTAAAAGGAAAATAATCCAGGAGAGGTAAATACATTCACTCAGTTTAACTGGAAAGAATGTGTGGGCTGACAGCTTGAGTCCCTAACAGTTAGGTATACTAAGTTCCTGTGTTTTAAATGTGGCAATGGAGCAGTATGAGCATATATAAAAGCTAAACAATTTAAATCTTATTCATCAGATTTTTCACTGTTTACAATGTTTTTGTAATGCTGGCTGTGTTCTCATTTTACTCCCAGTTCACTGATGCTTTTTTTTTTTTTTTTTGGAAAGTCATTTGAGGACATCGGCTTCTGTTCAAAGTGTTTTATATTCTTTTGTCTTTGCCATTAACGTTGCTTCAGCCTTTAGCTAGGAGGGAAAACACATGTGTGACATCATTCCAGGGAAGCATATGATGATAAAGCTAAGCAGATCCAATACTTCTGTGCAGAGAGGTCACTTTTCCTGCTCACTCTCACCTGCTCCTTTTAGTCCTGTTCCAGGCCACATGCAGTCTTCTCCTGCTTGGGGCTAGTTCCAGTGCTTACAAAGCTCTTTGCTGAATTGTTCACATTTTGAATAATAACTTTCCTCTCTTTGCCAGGCTTTTTTCCAATTATGTTTGCCCAGGAGGGTGGGCGACAGCTATCCAACTTTGGGGAAGACTAGTGGTGGTAAACGTGATTGTAGAAGCAGATGATGGGAGATGAATAGAGCAAGACATCATTTTGGGCTATATCACTTCAGACTTGATTTGATTTCTTCATGAATCCACATGGTTTAAAAGCCACACTTTAACTTCCTATATTTAAGGTTTATTATTTGCTATACAATCTAAAGAGACATAGAGCATCTGCAGTAGCAGTCCATATACATGGGTGTATGACATTATTTATGAAGATATTACTTATGAACTTATTCATAATTGACATTGTATATTGATTTAATGATTCATCTTTTTGTTTTTTGTTTTCATGTGCATAACCATGGCAACTTAATTCACCATGGTATTCTTGGTTCTAATTATGGTTCTAAAAGAAAGCATAAAAGAGAAACTGAAAAATACCTACTTTAATAACGTAGACCAAAGTTTCAGACTGATTGAAAAATATTAAGAACGGTATGTTAGTAGTAACTTTAACACACTGGTGAAACAGATAGCATGGTAAGAATATACTCGGTGCTTTAATGAGTTGTTTTAAGCTTCTTTAAATGTAGCAGTCTTATTGCAGCATTTGACTGTGTAAAAATGTATTATCTAGAATAGGGACTCCAAGCTGTGGTGTGCAGGTGCCCTGACTCCCAAGAAGACTTGATTTCTTGTTCATTAGATTATTTTTCTTCCTACAGGGATTTCAATTTTGTCCTAGCTCTTTGTCAGACTCTTCTCATAGATATTCCTTTTACAAAACTGAGGTCAATAATGTATTGAAAATGGGGTCTTCAATAGTGGCTTTTGTCAAAGGGTCTATAAAAAGACAGCATCCAGGAGCTATGCTGTATGAGCTCATACAGGTAGCTTGTATTGCTGAGTAAGCTGTACTACTCTTTCCCAGTGGACTTTGATGGCTGTTAAAATATCTGTGCATATCAGAAATATATTTCCAGCATCTAGGTGAGGAGTGACTAAGGTAAAAATACCTGTGAAGAAGGTATTTTCTGCTAGGTAGATTTAGCTACCCACTTGGAGGTGATTCAGTGAGGGTTTGTGGGTACCACTAAAGGTTAACGTCAGCAGGAAGCCCAGAAGAGATCCTGAACTGTATCTAAATCTTCCAGTTTCACTATGACCATATATGCTTCTAAATATACTCCCTTCTCAAGCAGTATCCCCTATTACTCAGCTTCAGCTGCTCTTTCCATGTAATGGATTATTTTTGAAACAACAGTGCATCATATTGCTGGTGCTTGAGTTCACATTATGTAACCAGTGAATATAAGTACTACAAACACATGGCACCTGTAAATACTGGTCTCTTTGTTGTGCTGTACCATAACCCTTTAAGTAGGCAAATGGTTCCATTTGAATTTTTTGTTATTTTAAAAATCCATTCTTGTCTCACCCTTTGAAAGAGTTTAAAACAGTTTTCAGATTCTTATGTATTATATAGATTATGTTCCTTGTATGATAGATCCCAGCTTGATATTCTGTCTGTGCAGCTTTTCTTAGAAAAGCTTATTAGGTGCATTTTCATCACTGCATCCTAAAAGATACAATGTGAAGGAAAAAGTTAGTAGTTTACATTACTTGTGTATAAGTATAGTGAATTCAGTGCCTGATTTTTTCTATATCATTAACTCAGCTTTTGTATTTGTTTTGAATGTTTGTAATTAATTTGTTTGGCTTGCTATGTTACGTTTAAGAAAAAAAAGGCTTATGGTTTCTTACTTTCACGTTTCTATCAACATTGTATATGAAAACTGGAGCAAATCATAAGTCTTATCTCAGAGCTTACTTGGATGTAATAATAATTTAATGGCTAAGGAATCCAACTTTGGAAATTAGTAATACACAGTTATTTCTGTGTTTTAAAAACCTGCCAGAGTATTTGTTCAAAGAGAATAATCAAACACAGATTTCTTTTACTCATTGTATAGAGTGAAAAAGCAGTGTGCTTTGAGCTCTTCAGATGCTGTATAAAAAGCTGACTATGGGTCTTTCTAATTCAAAACAGTAACCATCCTATTATCACTTCCTCTGACTTTCCATCAAGTGCAGCTCTCCATTATTATGTCTCTTGCTCTTGCTCTTGCATACCATCTGCAGCTGTTGTCATCAAAATAGCAATTTAAATCTGCACAGGTAAGTCAAAACTGCATTTCAAATCTTCTAGGCTACTTCTTTTTCTTTTTTTTTTATAATTTATTTTCTTGAGGTTGAGACAACATTCTAATGAACATCTCAGTGTCAGTTAGAATTACTTTTCACATTGTTCTTGAATCAATTAGCAATGTGCTAGGTGGCTGCATGTGAAGTATAACTGTAACTGCATGTGAAGTATAACTGCTCTGAGTCCCAGAGCACTAATAGTTTGTCTTGCATGCAATTCTAACAATGCTAATGAGCAGCAGAAAATGTAAATATCTAAGGTGTGGGGGGCAGAATGGCGAGGCCAGACTGTTTTCAGTGGTGAGTGGAGACAGGACAAGGGGAAACGGCCGGAAACTGCAGCATAGGAAGTTCCGCACAAACGTGCGCAAGAACTTCTTTACAGTGAGGTGACGGAGCACTGGAACAGGCTGCCCAGGGAGGTGGTGGAGTCTCCTTCTCTGGAGATGTTCAAGAGCTGCCTGGATGCCTACCTGTGCGACCTGGTGTAGGGAACCTGCTTTGGCAGGGGGGTTGGACTCGGTGATCTCTGGAGGTCCCTTCCAACCCCTACAATTCTGTGATTCTGTGATTCTGTAAAGGTTAAGAAAGGGTGATGTTGAAGCAATAATGAAGAATGGTTTGGGGGAACCTGACTCATTTCTCTCTTAAATCAACTTCTAATTTAAAATACTGAATATACGCTGCATGTTCAGAAATTATTGGAATGAATTAGCGTGTTGGGATTTGTGCCACTTTCATAACAATATCGCTTACAATTTCCAGTATTAGATCAGGTTAAAACTAATCTTTTGCTGATGGATTTTTTAAATCAGAGCCCTATACTAATGCTGTCCAAAACTATCCAGTTATGCATATTGCATGGATATTCAAAACCAAAAATAAGCATGAACAAACAAAAAGCTAAATGACTATTTGGTCATTTCCATTAAGGATTAGCATTTGATGTGTGATGTTTTGCCTTACTTTATTAGACATTGTTATTGTCTATGAAAATTACTCAGAATATTTTCTAACTGCTTAGTGATAAAGTGTAAAAAAAAAAAAGATCCTCATTATCTCAACATAAGGCCTTTTCCTTCTATTAGCATGTGTCTTTACTTGTGCTTAGTGTGCAAGAATGACAGTGATGTTCAGTAGTCTTTTTTTAATTATCACCTTTCTCTGCTGTGAGCATCTGCTGTGCACAATGTCAATGACAGATTTGCAAGATCATTCCCTGACATTGGTCTCCTGCCAGTTGATCTTGCCTCAAGCACACAGATGCCTTTCTCTTGAATATTCTTAATCACTTACTTTATTTTTACCCAGCTCAGTCCACCTAAGTTAGTTTCACTAAGTTACCTTCAGGATGGAAGAGAAGGCATTAAAAAATGTGTAGACTGTGGTGTGTTGCAGAAAGAACTGGCAGCCTGTAGGTAATCAGGAAGATCATGAACTTGAAGACTAATCTCTGAAGTTTTCAGTTACTGACAGATTATACAGCTATTACTATCATTATTATGGAACTTTTGACAGCTGTATAGGAGCTTCACTGATAAAATAATAACAGGACATAGTTTGCTTCCAGCTACATCACTGAAAGCAGGAAGCAAAGATGTCCATAAGTGAACCTCGCCTGAAGAACTGCGTACCTGGAGAATACAGTCTCTTACTTTGGAAAGTCATAAATGAGGACTTGTCATTGTTTGTGATCTCCCTAAACAGTTACCAGCATAAGGACAATGAAAAAAAATGTAATTCAGGAAATACACAGTCCTTTTTTTTTTTCTTCTTTTTTTTTCTTCTTGAACAAATAAAGCATTTAATTGACTTCCATATGGTTTTGTGGTTCCCCCTCCCCCCTTACTTTCGTATAAAAGAAGACGGCCTTTGTGGAATTTCCGTTTTTATTGCTGTATTTTTAAAAATGAAAAGCAGTTATTACGAAGGAAAAGCGTAACAGGAAAACAGATCCCAATACTCTAAGCCCAAGTGCTGCTGCCACTATTTGAATACAAACAAAAACCAAACCTTCCTGCGCCGACACTCCAAGCCTGCTTTAATTTAGCATTGTTTAAACTGCAAGGATAGCACGAGTACTGTAAAACAAACGATGCCAATGAAGTGACAGTGTATGTTTTACTGAGAGATTGCTCATTCACTGTTCAAATCTCCCAATTCCTTCTAAGACAGTTAATGACACAGAATCACTAAGAGTGCTTTAAGATCATCACAGGCTTTGTGTCTGCTGACAAATGACTTAAGTGGCTTCTTCAGCAATAAGCAAATACCTTTAACGTGTATCTTGGACTTTTGCTATTACTTTCCCTCTCCAGTGCTTTTGAAGAGTTCAGTGTTTATGCTCAACCAATTCTGCTTCCATTGCCTGTCTTTGTTCATTTTCCTTCAGGGTGACATTCGTTTTCCTTCAGGCCACTTTGTTCATCTGCGGTTCCCACACTTTCCATTCTAGCAATTTATGTTTCTATGCCATGTTTTTGTTTAGTTTAGTTTTGGTTTTGTTTTTGTTTTCTTTTTAATTATACCACACAGTTTTCGATGCTGCAGGTAATTGTGTCACAGAAAATCACAACCCAATTCAGGACTGGAGACCAATTTTTTGGGGGACGGTTTCTTTATGAATACATGTAGAATAAATGCTTTTCAGAATGGAGCCTTTCTGAGGAGTTCAGTTTACTTAAGCAATCATTTCATTTATAGGCCTATTTTATAGTTCTTTAAGAAACTTAAGAAAGGCTTATTTTTAGAATATGGGTTGTGGTCTGCTGGGACTGGGAGAAAATTATAACTTGTTTTATGGATGGAAGAAAAACCCTCAACCCATTCTAGATGCTATATATTTAAAACATAATGAATAAACACTCTTGCTGAACTATGAATTACACTTTGGGACTGTATCATTCCATTTCTTAGTGCCACAATGTACATTTCAGAGTCCTCATAGCAAGAAGTTGGGGGGGGGGGGGGGAAGGATGCAGTGCCATTTCCCCTTGTGTGATGGTGAGGCTGGGACCTCCTCAAGCCTGCCTGGCAGCTGCAGGGTACTTCTGCCACATCTGGCTTCTGAGTCGAGGCTTATTTATTATTGCTGCTCCTTCCAGCCAGCTAATTAGCAAGCTGGATGGTTAGCATGCTGTGGATTTTAGTTTCTATTTGCTTTTCAGTCAGAGCTTCTATAGTTGTGGATAGATGATGCACACATTGAGGTTAATAGAATCAAGAAGGTTGGTTTAGATCAAGAAGATCAGTGATGGGACTTGTGCTAACTTGTTCTACTGTCCTGGAGACTAGATGTCTGGTCATCTACCTGACCAGACTCGGGAGGCTACCTGAGTGTTTGCAGGGTCTCAGGATAGGATACAGGGTCTTTGAGAGCAGTGCTAATTGCTGTGTTTATGGTTTAGAGATATCAAATCTTCTAAGTAGGCTTCAGAAAGGAGCCATAAACCCTCCAATCAATGTCTGTTTTCCCATCAGGAGATAGTCACATTCCCTATATGAGCTATTGTAACTCGAAAAAGAAATAAAGCTCACCTTAAGATTCTAAGCAGTTTTTTTAAAAGAGATTTAGGGCTCATTGGCATTCACTGGTATTCAGATGCCAGTCTCCAAGATGTATTGAAGGATGTAAGCATAGTGAGTCACCTCTTTCCATCACAAGGCCTTGTTTTCGGGGTTTTTTTTAGGTTTGTTGACTTTAAGCATATGGGTTAATACATTTTTTAAACAGATGTTGGCTTTACCTAGAAATTTTAGAAGAAAAATTATAAAATTATGTTTTGTTTAATTCTGAGAGGGAAGTTGAAGTGGAGAGCAACTACTGTACTGAATAAAATGGGAAAAGTCTCATAACTATTCCACTAATTGCTGTGACAATTCTGTTTTGGAGAGGAATCCTTGAATTTGGCAAAGGAGAGCTGGAGGGTCAGGAAAGTGCTTTTCACTCCTTCCCTGTGAAAAATCTTCTGAAATTTGAACAGGATGTGAGCGTTGGAAACGCTCAGTTCACATAAACTTGCCCTGAACATGCTCCAGCCCTTGGACTTGCTTTTCCCAGCAATCAGAAACTGCCGTGATACCAGCCACAGGCACTGAGAAAATCGAATCTCTGCCTTGAGCAACAGCATCTCTTCTCCTCAGACTCTGAAATCATGAAGAGGCCTGGGGTTGGAGCTGAGGGCAGTGCTGAGGAAGAAAACTAGCAGGCTGGGAGAAAGCTGGGGCCCAACGAGTCAGGTAAGCGAGAGAAGGAATAGGGGAGGGCTGCAAACTTGGATGAGAAGACAGAAGGAGTGTCACAGGTGAGAACTGAAATTTTGTTTTGATCTTAGCCCTTTATGGGAGGACCTTACCTAGTGTGGGAAAAGGGAGCGGTGAAAACTAAGCTTTGGGAAGCTATGTTTGGTAGAGTAAAGCATCCTATGAGCTGTGATGTTTGGGAATTTAAGACATGGCTAGGAAACCTTTTTATTGCTCTTAGACTGATGTAAAGAAATGAAAAGGCGAGACTGAGGTGAGAAAGACTGGGTGATATTACCTATGGCTACCAGAGGTGCTTGATGCCTGAGCTCTAAATCCTGCTGGCCCCACAGGTCTCAGGAGTCTTCCAGTTGGTTGGACTGGCATGACTGCTGTGGGAAGCGCTCTGGTGGAAGGGCCGCCAGCTCCTCTGGGTCCCTCTTCTCAGCACAGCACAGGGCTCTTCTGCTCAGGTTGTTTGGTCTTTCCACAGTCAAGCAGAAAAATCCAGTGTATTTCTCTAAGCATCAGATTGAATCCCTCACTACAGTATGTAGAGATTTTCTTAGTCATGTCACTTTTAAAATTCATGAGTAAAAGATGTGGAAAAGGTAGGGCATTTTAAACAAACTTCATTGTACAGATAATTCTTCATTGGCTACAGGCAGAGTCCTGACGGTGTTTCCTTACCATATATGAATGTGGTTCACCCAGCTGTTTCTGTGTTAACGCAGTTAATAATCCAGTGCTTCATTAAGTTTGGTCACACATCCGTAATGCTCAAGACACCATAAAAGTTTTCCCCTTTGTGTAGTAACTGCCTTCACTTGTGAATGGTGTGCATATCCGGCTGTGGAGACGAACCTCTAATGTAAGATATTGATAGCAGAGCACATTCAGGCTTTCTTTACTACCTTGCTCTGTTTTTATTTTCCCCTCAGAAAAGCTATGTATAGATATTACACAGCAGTGTACTTTGACTGTTGCATTTAATTTTGTGCCTGAGTCATGAATAATTTGCCATTCAGTTAACCTCGTTCACTGTGTGAGCATCACAAACATTTTCTTTTGTAAACTGTGCATTTGCAAGAGGATCTTGAGGCCCCTGTTGGGATTCATTTGGAGCTGTATGTAGAGACTAGTGATTCAGAGTGTAGAAAAAGAGTAGCCCAAAGAGCTCTCTGCATAAAACACTGCTGGGATTAATCCTTTTAAACAAAAGGGAGGAGATACAGAAAAATAAAAGCTTCTTTATGGCTATTTAAATCACTGCTTTTGCTTTCTTCTTGCTTTGCTCCTTGAATTTCCTTTTCTGCTGCCTAGTACCTAACAATTATTGAAGAGTGAGTGGGATTCCTTTTTCCCATTGTTTTATATTTTTCTTATTCCTCTGCTCTTTACACATAATCCAGTCATTTGATTGCGTGGGGACCTCAATTTGTTTCCGGAGTCACTGAAGATCCTCTACCTGCTAGAGGAAAAGAGGATCCAACTTCTTTCTATCTCTTCAATTTCTAACTATTGGCAGGAAGTCAGAACATAGACACAGCATGTCTCTGCTTAATTCAGAAGTATGGAAGAGCTTCAAAGATGAACAGCTGCACTGGAAGGAAGGCAAGAACATGCTTTAAAAGAGAAACTGATGGAAGAATGTAGTGCTTTCTGAACCAGTTCATTTCAGGCAGCCATTCTCCAAGCAATTTGAACCTTCTCCTTCACACGAAAATTCATTCTAATAATTCATTTGAGAGAGTGTATGGGTTATTTGTTTGTTTTCACACTGTCAGTAAATAGCATCAGCGGTAGTTCCTCCAGCTAGTTCCACCAGCTGGCATATGAGATCTATGATAGTCAGCTGCTGCTCTGGAATAGGAGAACTTCCTCAGAGTGCAGCACCTTATAATACACCTTATTCACTACTTAAGGAGAAGTGCTGTTATTTCCCTCACGCCTTTTTCAATCTTGCCTTTGTGGCATTGGCTCAGTGTTCAGCAGAATTCCAGCATGCTGATTTTTGGTGACAGATTATAAAAATAAGATATATATTTTAAGTAGGTGACATGTTGATGTTAATCAATTCCTTTCCTGGTTTCAAATGCCAATTTTTTAAATAATAATTAAAACATGATCAGTGCCAGGCTACTCATGATGTGTCAGTCTGAAAGAGTGAAATTTCAAAAGATGATGAACGTGGTCAGAAAAACTCTGGACTGTCTTCCTTGAGAGTATAAAATATCTTATAAATGTAGCTGAAAAATAACCCAAAAGAAGTGAGACAAACGTGAATGATCTTTGGCAGATCATCTGACAAGATTAATGTGCTAAAAGATACATGGTAATTATTCCTGTGAGGAATAGAAAAAAAAATGTAAGTAGAAGACTCTTAGCTAGAAATATATTACACATTTGAGTTCCAAAATAAAATAGGTATGAACTAGTTTCCTTCCAGCCTCAACAGGAAGAAAGAGAAGGACTTTTTGGGCTTATGAAGGCAGTGAGATGTGAAACATTTGGAATTTTCTAGTATTTATCATAGTAGCCCTGTAAGCTGCCTTTTAAGCTGGCCAAATAAGCTAACGAGTCTTCATTAAGTTTGTATCATTTGAGTGTTAAAACATTACGTTTACAACGCCTAAAGTAAACCTGGTGTTCCTGGTACTGCAGACATGCAGTGAGTGCTGTTTACCAGAGGGATCTGTATTACTTCACAGTGGCTGTCCAAAGAGGGCTGAAAAATCTGCCCCACTGACCTGTCTCAGTATGCCTACATTGTGCTGCACCTCACTGTGTGGATTAATAAATAAACTCCACACAAGTATGAACACACCGTAGGGAGGCTTGTTCCTCTAGGAGCAGTACGTGTACACAGCAAGCATGTTTCCAGGGAAATAAGGTTTACCTGAGTGTGCCTGCACTTACAGCGTAGGCATGTCTGATATCTTCCTAAACACCTTGCTTTTTCTGTCTGCATTGTTCTATCTCCTAACTAGGCCTTACGCTGTTTAGATCTAGAAATACCTTTTGCTCCTTTCGTTTGGAGGATCTGAGAATATGCTAGGGCTCCCTAATACTGTAGTAATTTAATTAGTATTGCATATGGCATTTAGTTTAGCTGCTGCAAAAATATTTTGGAATCCTTGGATTGGAGGATGCTGTAGTTTAATCTAAATTGTTACAGCTGCTCTCATTTCTGAAGTGCATTTTGGGTCTGTTTGCTGTTGAAATCGTGTATTTGTTTCTCATCATTAGTGGTGCTGCACTGGTTTAGGAGGTGTTTGGGGTACATAACTGGTGCTAAAGGGAAAGGAATTGGTGGTGTAATTACAGAGATTAGGTCAGACCCTGGGAGGTAGGTGTGCTTTCTTGTAGAAACTCCAGGCATCAGAAGACCATTGCGTTTTTTATTAACTCTTATCCTTCTCTCGAACTAAGAAGCTTTTGACTTTTACTTATTTGTGAAGGAATCTGAATACTGAAATTTTATCTTCATCATCTCTTTAGAAATCTTAATCAGTGCTGCAGTGCAGTGAGAAAGGAATCTGAAAATCATGCAAGACTGTGTACTTTGACAGAGTAGAAGTAATATTATTAGCAGAAATTGTCTTTATTTTTACTGTGATTCTAGTATAGGTTCCCAAGACCTTACTTTGGAAATAGGATGTTGTTGTTGCCTGGATGTTAGAAGCTTTCCCCAGACAATGTTTGCCATTTAAGCTCATTCCCAGAACCACTTCATGTTCTGTCAGCCTTGCCTCAAGGCATATAACGGGTATTGCCTGAGATAAGCTTGCGAGTTCATCTTGATAGAGCCTTCATTTGCCTACAACCTCAGTTAAAATGAATGGTTGACCTTCATACTACAATAGTACACAGAAGAGCTGTGAATATTCAGGTGGCTTCTCAGGTTTCCAAGTTGAAGATGTGGAGCCTGGCCTTAACTAGTAGCTGGTTAACTGCCAAGATCCCGTGCTCTTTGTGATGAGAAGAGCTCAGGAGATTTTATCACAGCAGAAGCTACTTAAGGAGCTGCGTGATTCAGCTGTGCAAGCAACCTCTTCGAGCTGGGAGGTAATTGATGCTGTGTGAAGGCATTAGGAGAAAATTGCTGGTTCGGTGAGAGGAAGAATGGACTAAAATTATATACAACACATTGTTAGTTTGCTCCAACGAACATCTGTCCTTCTTTGAGAGGGGTTTGAACGTCACCGTTGGACTAAAACAGGAATAACTTTTTCATCAAAAACACATTCCTGGCATAGTGGCCTTGCTTCCTCCTCTTGGTTTGGTTTGTTTTCTTAGTAAACGATAAAGCTCATGATGTGGGTGGGACACGAGGCAGTAGAAGACTAATTAAGACTTTTTATTTTATTTTTCCCTGGTTCTCTTCTGTCTTGATGTTTCTTTTCTTCCATGCATATACACATTATTGTTGATTTTTTTTTTCTTTTCAGTTTTTATGAATGCATTTTGGAAAGTATTTTTTCTTCTAATTTGATGGTTATTTTAATAACGTGGTTTCATGAATTTGAGTATTTTTGGGCATTTTTACAACAGGATTTTTACCTCAACATTTGCTACAGTACTTCAGATTTCCATGATATTTCAAGAGAATAAAAGCGGTTTGTTCACCTATTATTTATGCAGTAGATATTTCCTTATGCACAACAACAGCAGAAGAGTCTTTTTTCTGCATTTGATAATGACATTATATATTGGTTTGTCAAGTGTCATGCTTTGTTTTGGTAGAGAAATAGAAGGTCAGAGTTGTGTCTAAATTCAAAGAATGAAGTGGGTTTCTTTAGGTGACTAAAGACTAGCTAGCCTGTTTGGTTTTCTTTATCCCAGTTTTTTTAATAGAATTTTTCCTAGGAGGCATTTCATAGTGCTTATGTGTCTCCTTTGCTCTTTCTCAAGAATCTCTCATTTGTTTGTTTCATTGTTGACGTTAATATTTGTGTTTGTTTTGGTTTTCATCTCCCTGTCTGCAACACTTCCCTCATGGAGTTGGAAGTTTTCATCATTTCCTAATATGCTACTTGCATAACCAGTGTAAAAATCCATCTATGGAGTACACAGTATGTAGAAATGCAGAACTGAACTCCTGTACTCTGTATAATTATCAGTGGATGCTGCCTTCCAAAGTATTAAGATTTAAGTTTCTGTTTGATATTGATGACATTTCTGGCATAGGTACAGATTAATTTAAAATTAATTTGTAAAAGATCACTGTCTGGCAGAACATCTGCAGGGACTTGCTGCTTTTCATACTACCAAACAGAACAACATCACAGTAACAAGCAGTACAGAAAAGAAAAAATCAGTTCTGCCTGTATCTAATGGCAAAATACAATTCCCGGTTAGCTTAGAATGTTGCAAGAAATTAAAGATTTACTATATACCAGTAAAGGTTTTGAAATAGATGTTTTTAAAAAGCTTATCAGACTATGCTAGTGTTTCTTCTTGTATTGCTCTTTAAAAAGTAACAAAACAAGACTGTTGAGTTCCTGTAACGAGTTAGCAAACTTAAAACACATTTCTTATTATATGCACTCTATATGTTACTTCAGAATCAAAGATAAATCAGTTTATTTTGCAGTGGTCCTCTGATAGCACAAGGTTGATTTCCTGCAGGAATTAGGAAAACAAACCTGACCTCATTTGGGGTAAATTTTTTTTCTTTCTCTGGCTGTTCTGCATTCACAGAATTCAGTTGACATTTTCCAATCAGAGAAGCAGGTGCTCTTCTGAATTTTAACACCACCTTTAATGAGATTCTGGCATACATGATGTCCTGCGAGGCTTGTAGTTGGATCTATTAAGATGCCACATAGGTACTTTTATTAATTCTTTAGCCTTATGGAATTAAGTTGATTACCTCATTTTACATACGAGTTTTGTGGGATGCAAAAAGGCATATAGTGAATGGTAAATAAAATAGATTGTTTTATAGAATTTCACAGGTTATACTCTTTATTGTTTAAGTTACAACAGGAAATACACGTTCTTGGGTAAAGGCACCTTTTTAGAATATTCTATGGCTCTGAGTATGACACGTTTTATTTACATAAAGCTTCTCTTTAAAGAGACCTTTTAGAGTTAATAGTGTTTTATCACCTACGTATAGTTCTGTTGGTGATGTAGGAGTGCAAAATCACTCAATCAAAAGTTCTCTTGAAGCAGCAGCAAATGGGTGTATGGAGACAGAAGAACGAGACTCACTGCTACTCAAAGGACTACATTGTTTTGGAAAGGAAATTGAGGGTAAGAAAAGGCTACAGCTGCACTTCAACAAAACCATGCAAATGTCAGGAAGTTACCTCTTTAGTATGTCTTGGGATAATAACACCTTTCTTTCCCACCATCTGAAACACTTCAGTTGTCAGTGAGTGGATGGTGACATTGCACACATCTCCTGGATTGTGAGTAGTCTAATGTAGTTCTTACCCTTTGTGAAAATATGTATGGAGTTCAGATTTTACCAAAGAAGCATTTGCATACTCCTTCTGCCAAAAATCCAGACCCAGAAAGTCAACCACTCCCACAAAGATGCCACTTAATGGTGGCTTTTATTACATTCCTTCCAGTTTTCACTCTCATTTAAGCATTTGAGGGACTCTTTCAAGAAGCAACCACAACTTCTATGTTGTTTCGTTCTACACAGTGTAACAAGCATATATACAGCAAGAACCTCACAATTCCAGTTTGTCTAAAAGGCCAGTCATTTTACATATTTCTAGGTGTTTTACCTTCTGTAAATAAAATGTGTGTATAGGCACAAACAAGTGTCCTAGGAAATCAGTCTGGGAACATTTCTTTCAGTAAATTACAGCTTTATTTGAAAAATGAGCATTCATATTTGAACTAATCATGGATAATTGCACCGATAATTGCCTTTTCTTTCTTTCACCAAAGATTCACATTCAAATAAAGCTTACCAGCAGTTCTAATTATGTGTGTTCTGTCTAAATAGAGCTGAAAATTATGCATCAAAGTATAAACCTCTCCCTGAATGTGTTTCCTCACTGGTCTAGTAGGAGCATCATGACTGGTGGTAGGTGAGGTGGGGCTGTGTCTCTTCAGAGCAGGTGTAACTGAGCATTGCTTGCAGCCATCTAGCTCATGAGAAGTGCTGTGAATGCTTTAGGCAGTTGGTTTTAGTTGGAGTAGTTTTAAGGCTACATTAATTAATGCCAAAGTATTGGCCTGATGCAGAGCTGGCTCAGCATCGGGGCGAATGCAATCAATTTAATGTTAAGTTCATCAGTACGCTCTGAGTTTATGTCATATAAATATATTAATATTGCTTGACGTGTTTATATCTTTATATTGAAAGGATGCATAGCTCTACATTAATTTATTGCTTTTACTTTATTTCTCATATTTATCCATGGATGGGGTAAACTGATCTTGATAAAAGCAATTCTTTCTGTTGACAGCATGCTATTTGACTTTTGCTGCAGTGTGGCTGGATTTAATATCAATGTTTCTCAAAAAGACAGCCTAAGTTTAATGTGTGCCTACAATGAATTGTATGTATAATATGAATAGCCAGTTGTGTTTATCCAGAACTGAAAACAGGGACTTTACCAAAAATCTAAAAGGGAAATGGTAATTGGGCCTTTCCAGGGAAATCCAGAAACTTGATTAGGATATTTTAGCTTTCTTTGTACTTACAACTTATTTAGTATTACAGAATGGCTTTTGGGTTACAAAAACATCTAAGAATCATAGAATGATTGAATATCCCAAGTTGGAAGAGACCCAGTAGGTTGATTAATCTAGCTCCTGGCTCCATACAAGACACCCAAAATCAAGCCATACATCTGAGAGTGCTGTCCAAATGCTCCTTGAACTCCAACAGTTTGGTTCTGTAACCTTTTCCACCACCCTGTTGGTGAAGAAGCTTTTTCTAATACTCAACCTAACCTGCCTTGACACAGCTTCATGTCATTGAGCTCCAACTGCACCCCTGGGGGTGCTGGACTTTTTTGCCTGCCTTGAACTGATTGTGATGCCTGACCAAGACGACAACATAAAGGAATATTATCTAATTCCACATGAAATAGGATTAGAGTGATACAAAGTTTTGAATGGTGTTAGTGAAGCAATTGATTTGATGCAGAAACAAATTAGATTTTTGAGCATCTGTAGACAAGACAGGACAGGACATCAGATACTCATTAGTACAGTAGGCTTACAATACGCTGTGATGAACATTTCCATTTGTAACAGTGCCAAAGAGAGAAGTGGTTCGTTTGTTTTCCTGTTTGTTTAGCTCCAGGCCCTAGCTCTTTCGCTGAACATAAAAATCTTTTTTCTGTTTATATGTTGTCTACAGCAGAGCTATGGTACAGGTGAGAAGAGGCTGAAACCCAGATGAATGTGTTTTTAACTCCTTTGTGAGGAAAATGTTATTTATTTTTTCACATCAATATATACTGCAGTTGGCCATTCTTGATGAGGAGGATTTTGCCTGTGTGTGACATGATTACACTGGGCATTCTGCTGGCAAATGGACTTAGTGAAATATATTTGCTAACCCTTTAACTTGAATAAATAGTAGAGCATTTCCAGCAGAAGGAAAAAAAAAAAAAAGAATAAGGAATTTTTATGTTATTTTCTACTTCAGTTGAATATTAGACACCCTTAATATCAAAATGGAAGAACAATCTGGAGCAGTTTTCTTATCTCTATACCTTGGTTGTTTCAACCATCCTCTATCATGAAATGTTTATTCTAGTTTTCTGCTTGTGTTATAAGTCAGTGTGTTCTGTGTTGTTTTTTTTTCTTTGGAGTTTCTTCTCTGTTCATTAAATTCGTCTCTGCTCGTTTTTTCTCAACTTTTTTGTTGTTGTTTTTTCTCTTTGCCTCTCTCAATGAGAACAGCTTTAACAAAGTAATTCTGCCAAACCTCTCTGAATTTCTGAGAGGCCTTGAGATTGTCTTTGCTTCATGCAGAACCGTATGCTTAGCTATCTCCTTGGGATAAACCTTATCTCTTAATTTATGAGGGCTGCTGCAAAATTACCACTTCCTCTTTTACTGTGTTGGCCCACAACATCAGAGGCAGATGTTGGTGTTATGGCAGTAGAGGTTGAACCTTCCCACCAATATTCCATTACGTTTTGTTGGCACGTGAGAGATGGCAGCAGAGGAGCAGTCTGACAGAATGGTGCCTGACATGGAAGTGTGTATGAAGTAAAGGTGTGTCGTTGAATTCCTTCATGCAGAAAAAAATACATCCACTGACACTTGCTGAGCTTTTATGTAGACTGAAGAGTGGATGTGAGCACAGTGAGGCAGTGGGTGATGTGTTTCATCAGTGGCAATAGCAATGAGAAAGACGTGTTCCAGACAATTTTTTATGAGCATGGCATGCAGGCTCCTCTTTATCACTGACAAAAATGTGTTACTCGTGGTGGTGACTGTGTTGAAAAATATTAGATATATCTTATGAGATACATCCTATCTCTTATGGCAGAAAAGTCAATATAAGGATTTTTAATGAAAGAATATTTTCTGTCGTAATTGTTTTCCTTCTTAATACTCAATATTTATATGTATAAATACACATATAAGACCATGAAAAATGCTCTCTGCTTGTGATAGTATTTACTATGACATACAACAGTCCTACAGGAATCAGTGGAGTGCTTTTTAAGGCATCTGAAAAGTAGCTAAACACAATATTTATTGTAAGTTTGCTTACATTTCTGTATAGATTATAAACATTTACAGAAAAGGTATTTTGAAATCAGCAAAGTGTTTCCTTTTTCTTTTCCTTTTTCTTTTTCTTTTTCTTTTTCTTTTTTCTTTTTCTTTTTCTTTTTCTTTTTCTTTTTCTTTTTCTTTTTCTTTTTCTTTTTCTTTTTCTTTTTCTTTTTCTTTTTCTTTTTCTTTTTCTTTTTCTTTTTCTTTTTCTTTTTCTTTTTCTTTTTCTTTTCTAAGGGTAAGACCAAATGAAAATTCTATCTTCACTGCAGTGCTGTAGCTCCTGAAATTTCTCATCAAGCAAGAGAATGATGAAAAGTGTTGCCTTTTTTCCTTCTCTTTTTCATGCTTTCTACACTTATGTGCCATTTACAGCTTTTAGTTGTTATATCTGCTGACAGTTGTAAAGATTTTTAAAGTATTATTTGTCCCTGGGATTACCTTATTGAACATATTAAAAGAACTAAATGACAAAGGCAAAGTGATGGCAAAAATAATCTTTTATCGAAAAGCAGGAGAAATATTCCTTTCCTGAAGGAATTCAGAGTACTGTTGCTGAAACTGAGTGAGAACAGTAATGTCAAAGGTTGAGCATGGTCATGCTAAAAGAAGAAGAATTTGTAAGAGCTAGCAGGTACAGGACATAGGACTATTTATGAAAGGTTGTTGAGGCTTTTTATTATATCAGATGTAGTGCTCAAATATACAGAGCACTTCTAGTCTGCTTGCTTGAAAGTACTCCCAAAGAGCGGTGAATGCCAATGCCTTGTAGCTCCAGGAGCCCAAGATCACTTTGGGCTATTTCCTTCATGAGGAACATGTGAACTCCTGTGAAGTGGGCTGGTCCATGCTGCTGCTTTTGGACCAAGTAACCACCTCATACTCAGGAACTGACCATGCAAACTCAGGCCAGGAGCCAAGAGCTTCCAGGCAGGAGTAGAGAATGGACCAAAGTAACTTTTAAAATGCTTTCAAGGGGCAATGAAGACTTAGGAAATGGAAGAAAGAAGACTGTTGTTTTACACCTTTGTTCTGCCTCCTGGCTTTAAGTGAATTCACAGTGTGTTCAGAAGCGTTTGGGTTTCCCTGCAACTTAGATTCTGATAGCTTTCCATATAGAAGGATTATTTGTGCCAAATTCAGATGGTCAAGATAGTTTAATAAACCATGTAAGAAACTGTGCGGGAGATAGCTAGTTGGAGGTGATGTGAAGAACACAGCACAGGAGGTGCAAAGGCGTCTCTTCAGAAGGCTGTGGCAGGGCTAGAATAACAAAGTCTGTGCCTGAGTTTTGCTGAGAAGTAATTTACGAGGAAAAAAAATAAATCTTAAATGATTCAGATGAATGCCACCATACTTCTCCAAGTTTTGCCAAATGTTTCACATTCTCATTTTGTTACTATTTTTGTTTAGCTTCTCAGCAGAAGCTGCAGCCTACTTGTTCCCTATAGGAGAGAACTGTTTCAGCAATGCCCCTGCAACCCCCAAAAACATGCCCCAGCACAGATTCTTTCATGCCTAGTAGCAAAGGCTAACTATGTACACAACAGTGTACCACACACACAACTTTCATAGAATCACAGAATCCTTAAGGTTGAAAAAGACCACTGAAGATCATCAACCTTCAGCCCATCACCACTAAACCCTGGGCAGCCTGTTCCAGTACTTGAACACTCTTTCCAATAAGAAATTTTTCCTAATATGCAACCTGAACAAATGCTAGTGCAACTTGAGGTTGTTGCCTTTTGTCTTATTGTTAATTACCTAGGAGAAGAGATCAACTCCCACCTCAGCACAACCTCTTTTCAGGTAGCTGTAAAGGGTGATAAGGTCTCCCCTTAGCCTCCTTTTATCCAGTATAAATGATCCCGTTCTCTCAGCTGCTTCTCATATATTAAACAGGACTGCCCTCATTGATGACCTCTGGAGTGTAACCACTTATGACTGGTTATCAACTAGTTTTAACTCCATTCATCACCACTCTCTGGGCCCAGCCATCCAGTCAGTTTTTTACCCAGTGAAGAGTATGCCCGTTTTCCTCATCCTTGGTGGTAATGTTCCCCTCCACTCCAACAAGGGATAGAAATTTTCTTTGGCCCTCCTTTTCTTGCTAATGTATTTGTAAATACATTTTGTGTTATCTTTTACAGCAGTGGCCAGATTAAGTTCTATTAATGCGGGTTGAATTTCCTCTGTTGGGATTTTTTCGTTGTTGTTGGTTAGTTTGTTTTTTGTACTGTGAACCTCTCATGTAAAGTTAAGTGCTCAGTGAGCTTGTGAACATTTGTTTTATAAAGAGTGGGCAACATGCAATTCTGTGTGCATGCTATCTTGATTAAATATCCTTTGCTAGATAAATCCAGGGGATCTTCTTATTGTATGGGCAGTTTTTTGGTTGAACTTCGTTGTAAAGCTGATTATGCAGTACTGTCACATCCACTCTATCACTACAGTTATTGTGTGATTAGAATTTGGAGCATGCTACCACAATTAATTGAAATATCCTGTTCCTAAGATAATTGTTTACAGAACTGTGTCGTATCACTAAGTAGAATCATGAACATTTTAAATACCTTTTTTAGAATGTAATATTTTATAATGACTTACAAGACAAGACCCTTGGCTATCCCTATACTACACTTTGTATTTAATCTTACTGCAGTCTTGTCAGACATTTCAGTGTTCTTTGGGGATCCCAGTCCTTCATATTTATTTTGCTTGCTGTTTGTCACGTACCAAAGTTACATAGTCCTACACTCTTGTATAAACAACTGTTTTGAAGAAAATACTTCTGTGGATTTATCCCTGTTGAAGAAATACTGTACATTCATGCGTACAGTAAACATAAATGTATTTTGGAAGAGATTGATTTAAATCTATGTAGCTAAGTTTGGGATTGGTTTACTATAAAACCACAAACTAGAGAAGCAATTTGCCCACTTTAATTCTTCTTTTAGTGTTTAGAATATCTTTTTCAGTCAAAGAGACATAGAGGAAACTTAATTGCTTCAGCAGATTTTAGATCAGAGCTTGAAAGTTGAGACTTTTACTGCTGTTACTCGGGAGCAATTATTAGACAGATAATATCAATACTGTTATAACCTGTAACAAGATAATGACAGTAACATGAAGTGAAATATTAAGGTACGTATGGAATTTTATTGCTGATAGTGAAGTAATGTGAATCTGACAAAGGAAGCTGAGAGCAAAGCCATCTGGTGTAGTGTTTCAGAAGTCTCTCTGTGGAAATGTGCAACTTAAGAGGTACATCAGTTAAGAAAATTTCAAACTTAATTTTCCTCACTAACTCATGGGTCCCAAATGTACACATTCTTCAGTAAATGAATAAGAATGTGTAAGTGTTCCGTATGTTTTAAAGAAGTTTCTCCAAAGTATTTATCCTTACATTTATATCAGAAATGAGAGACATTCAACAGGTCACACTGAAAAAGGTAATTTTTGGTTATCAGAGGCCTTAATGAAGTTCTGTAAAAACTGAAAGAAAAAATTTTTTAAGGACTTTAAGGACTATTTATTTCCATACCTATTTTATGCACTAAATAATGTAGTAAACAGTTGAATTTTTAACAAAGAGTCTGCTTTTCACAGTAATTCTTGAAATATGAGACCTCTCCACCTCCTCCAAAGAATTTATGTTCCTATGACCTACCTCACTTGCATTTTAGGTTCCTATATACATCATTCTCATCCTTGAAACTCCCACTCAGCAGCTGCCTGTTTTGGCAGTGCTTGTAGTCCATCCATAGCCATCCCAGGTTTTCACATTAAGCGTCTGTATGGACTTAAAATTGTATTTCTAAGAATGCTCAGAAGCTGTATTGGCTTCGCAGAGTCAAGCACCTTACCAGCAAGGTTTACTTACAGTACAGGTGAAATAAGCACCTGCCTACTGTAGAAAAAGGTTATAGTTGGGGAAAAAAAAAGCAGTGCATCAGAATGAAATATTCAGTATTCATCGGCAGTAGCAGTTTCTTGTGAGAAAAGAGAGAGAGGGGAGGGGAGGGGAGGGGAGGAAGGAAGGACAAGCAGAATTAAATTAATTTTCATTCTACTTTATTTGTGAGTTAAAATGACAAGATCAGCAAAAGCAGTTTTTCTTATCCTAAACCAGTAGATTAAATATAGACCTACCCACAGAAGTCCTCAAAGTGACACTCTGCACATTTCTGTATGATTTAAGTGGCTGTGTAGGCTCTCCTCTGATGCCAACCTTCTCGCACACAGAGCTAACTCAGGAGCCAGTGGTGCCAACAGTGCCATCCTGCATCACAGTCCCAAGAAAAATATTCATCATTACGTGGAAAGGGGCAAAAAGTGGTAGGTTACAGGTTTTTGAGGGAAGACCTGATGCTTCTTTTACAAAGGATCATTTCTGTTTCTTACATTAGTAAGAAAAAATACAAAAGGGATTTTGGAAGGAAAGGCTGGAGCACACTCTCTTCTCTCCAGAATGAATGCTTGTAATCTCTAGCCAGCAGAGTTATTTGTTTGTGTTTTCAGTGTCCCTTTCTTCTTCATCCTCTGCTTCCTGCTCACAACTTCCCAAATCTTGAATTATTTTCTGCATAGTGGTGTGGCTGCAATGAGAGTATCCCCTCCCTAATCCCTTACAGAAGCCTTTAGTCCCAAGGAGTCATTGTGTGGGAGGTAGAAGATATGGATTTAATTAAATTTAAGACAGTGGCCCTTTAAAGTGAATCAGTCAATCCCTATCCTTCATTTCTAGTCTGGTATTCAAGAGACAAGAGTATCACTGGAGTGTATAATTTAAAGAGAAACATGGGACAGTGAGTGAAGAGTTGCAGATGTGGAGCACAATCCCTTGAGGAGTTCAATGGTGAGTGCCCTCTGTATGGTCAGTCACGAGGACCTGGAGAACAGACCTCAAACTCAGAATTGCCAGCTGTTTTGTGGCATAAGGGAGATGGATTTGGCCTTGAAGTAAAAAAAAAATAACCACCACATTTGTAGAACTAACAGTAGCATTTGTACTTACATATCAGGCAATGATGTCTGTAGTGAGGAAGATGAAAAAAATATATCAGGTAATGGCTGAGCTTTCACGTAAGTCTTTCAAGACCTTTTTCTTCTTCAGATATCATCCTCTTGTTATTTTCAGATGGCAGACTGATAGATTCTAAGTGATCATCTGATTTACGTTCATTTATAAGATGTTTGTGTGCTTGGATTCAGCAATGACACATCCTAAAAATTGTACAATTCGGTTTGCAGATATGCCCAGAGCTGGAAGTGTTTTCCAGTGTCCAGTCTCACATCTGCTCGTCATTTTTATTTCTGGTTAAAAATTCACACCATATTCTTGAGATGTAACATTAAGAATCAAAAAATATGCATCTTATTTGTAGGAGGGATACAGGCATTGTGGTATGGATATTAGTTTGAAGCAGTGTTGTCCAGTGTATGCACAGAGGTACTGATATGAGAAGAGCCTCTCCTACCACAAAGTCTTATTAAAGAACTTCAGTGTTAATTTCTGTCAGTGTGGATCTTTACATATGTAAGCCTTGATCCCTGATCTTTCCTCCATTTGTCTTTGCAATGTGATAGAAGACTCTGCATTTAAACTTCATATAATTATCCATCTAAACGATCACACACTATCAAAACCTCCTTGGTCTCCAGACTTGAAGTTCACATATAAGTATGATAATATTCAGCATAAGAATGGGATAGTTTGTTAATAAATATACTTTAACATAAATGTGCATTTATCAGATGCTAGATTCCATTGTTTTTCTTTCTATATTATGTATGTATGTCACTATTTTTACCCTGAACTAGGAGAGTTTTTTTTTCCTTGTCTTCAGAGGTAAATAGCAGATGAAAAAAAATATCTGTTCTGAATCTTCAATGTAATTTAGGAGGGTGGTGTAGTCCTACAGAAATGAGTAGCAGAACCCCAAAAAGTGGGATATACCTTTGAAGATCTTTATGGGAGATTGCAGATAGGACACAGATGAAGGACAGTTAGCAGGCCATGGGGCACCCCTTCCTGAAACAGCCTTTTTCTGTGTGGTGTGCAGTTCGAGCTCTCATTATAGTGTTTAGTCAGATCTCCCCTTTCATAATAGAAAACAAGGGTATTCAAAACCTTTTACTTTCCATAGGATGGTCCTTCCAGATCTGTTTGTGTTACAAAACCAATATATGACATAGGATTTTTGATTAGAACTGAGGAAGAATATAATGTTGAATCTAATTTGGGATGACAAGCTTTCTGCTGCAAAAACAGTGATAAGATTATTGTGTTCCCTTTGTTATTTAAGATTATTATTTGGCAGAATTTACTTCATACATAAAATTTATTGTGCTGGATGATTGCTATTTTAAGTATTATTATCATCCAAATGGGCATGCCTTTATCTTGGGGCAACGCTTTCAAAAGGAAAAAAACATGAAGTGGTGTTCCTAGTGTACTGAGCTACACCCTTAATCATTCAAGCCTTAAAACTGACTTGTATATTTGAACTGCAGAAATATATGTGTAGACTGTCATCTGTGCACATAATTTCATTTCCCTAAATTTCAGCAAGGTAGCGAAAGGCCAAACACTTGTGCAGTGATCTTTACCGCTAACACATGCATCAGAAAGACCTGTGTCAATAAAAATGAATGACAGTAAGAAGACGCCCAGATCACTTTTGCTTGAAGTCATTAATATGTTTACTTGATATTAATATGCTATCTTCAGTATCTGAAAGCTGTGCTGAATATGTGAGACGTGTTTATTGATATTAAATTATAAATTATAGTGTTTGTAACAAAAAACTTCTAACTGTCAAAGCCCAAGGAAAAGTTAAGTAGAAGTTAAAGTGCCTTGTTATAAAATATGCAGCTCGGAAAGCAGACTTTATTTTGTTTATTTTGATTTGCAAAATCATTCTTCCACATGAGAGGAAACCAAACAATTCAAATCACTTCCTAAGCCTCAAAAGATACAAGCTGGATGGAGACTTTAATTATAAAGTTAATTGCCGCCTTTCTGCCACTGATTTCTTGTAACAAAAGAGCAAAAGTATGTATTAATATTCTTGCATCTTTATGTATCAGAAATTTGCCTTCCCATACTTAAAAAGAAGTGCTGGAAAAGAGGGTTATTTTGATCCCTGGGCCAAGTTCTTTAATGCCAAATCGCAATGTGGAAAGAATGTCTCCATCCAAGTTATAAATCCTTAAAATGAGCTTTGATGGAAAATGTAGTTTCACAGTGGAATCTCCTCAGCTCCATGTGAGGAGCCCCACTGCTGCATCTATGGGGCAGGTGTTCCTTTTGTCCAGAATTGCTCTGCTGACTTACTGCTTTTGCTCAGAAAAGAGCAAGGATGATTTTATTCTGCAAATTACTTTGTGATTTCCAGACAGATCTGAGTACTTTTCTCTGTTCTTCTTTATTAAAATGAATTTGTAAGACTAGTCTTGAAATTATCCTAGAAGTGACAAGATATGTATGAGACAGAAGATTGATGCAAGTATGGAATAAATGATATCTCACTCAGAAGAACAGAAAGAGGCCCCTGGTGCAGAGAGCCATCATTTCTGTCCTGGATAGCCCAAAGCAAAAAATAGGCTTCCTTTTACTTTTTTGGACAGGCACAGGTGCTCCTTCCCAACTCACCTATTTCTTCCAAAGGCGATCTCATTTGCCAGGAACTGTTGTAGACATCTGTGGTTGAAAGCTTTACACAGACTCAGATAATGTGCATTTGTACCTGTAGAAAAAAAGTAGTTTTGCATCAGCTCATTTATTTGGTCTGGAGAATACTAGCAGTTTTCTGTTGATCAAAGTAATTTCTTAATGCATCACCACTATCAAAAAGAATATATTTCCACTGCATATTTGTTGCTGCTGTAGCATCCATAAGAATATCTATGTGTGTCCCACTACAAAGGACAGCTGGCACCTTTTTCCATCATATCCTCCCTCTTCCTCATCACTTCTGGGGCACACATATGTGAATATCAGCAGGAAGAGTTGTTGGGTCAGATTCTGTTGCATGGGCTATATGCTGGCTAGCGAGTGGATTACATCCAGCATGTTCCTGAAACACATCTCTCCTTTTTTTTCTTTTCCACGTGAGAGACATCCTGCTCATATGCAGTAAGTGATGGGACGTTACCTTTAGGAGTGCTCTCCGCATCTGAAATGATATGCCAAGGCAGACTCGCCTTCTGAATGGTGTCTCTGGGTTTGACAGTAATGCCCAGCAGAGAATGCTGGTTGTCTTTGCCCTTATAATATTAGAGATACCAGTTTGAATCAGTGTTTTATATAAAAGATGCAGTGAATAACAGGTTTGGTATTTTACTGTAGTTTTGCTAAAAGGATGCAAGAATGTGCTCTGAAGTTGAAAAATACAGGTAAGAAATAATTCCAAAGTTAGTGGTACAGGCAATTACATGGAGTATTAATATCAAAACATCTCAAGACTGGCTGTTTTGGAGGCTTACTCTGTGTGAGTCTTGTCTTCTGTTAGTTCAGGAAGCTTGAGGCCAGTATTAATAACTGTGGTGTTGTTGCTCTTCTGACAAGAATCTCTTTGCTGCAGTACAAATCTGCAGGAGCCCAGCAGCTGCATTATGAATATCTGGCTCCTTCCTGTGGTACTTCATTGCTATTGCACAGGGCTGATGAGCAGCTGCAATAAAATAGTAAGCAAAACAATGTGTTTAAAATATAAAGCAAATTGGTACGATTATTTTCAAAAGATGAGTAAGTTATTTCACTCTATTAAGAGTTGATTTTTGTTTAATTTGCACTACACAAATCACTTAGTTTGCTACCTTATCCACTCAACCACAGATACAAGCCTCAGTGCTGTTAAATATTGGCCTAAACACATGTATTAAATGAATTCTGAGTTGGATTTGTTAAGAAATGGAAAGTATTAAGTATGGAAAGAGAGAGCAGTACATCAGGACAAATGTCATTTGGGTGATTCAGAAACTCTAAGTTGAATAAGCCATCTAAAAATTGTCAGTGATGGTTGAATGGTATTATTTCTATTCCTTCTCTTTGCTGTGATTAAATAAATGTTATTTCATTTAATTGTATTTTTATCTGAAAATTGCAGAATAACATTGATGGATACATACTGCTGTTTGTAACACCGAATCACACTACAGGGATTCTGGCATTTTGGTTAATTTCTGTGTACTTCTCTAAACAATTTATATTCCTAAATTTGTGATTGTTGTCATTTGCTCACTCAAATTGAGAAAGAAGGTATCAGGAATGTCATTTAATACTTACTTCACTCTGTTGAATGAAATGTATTGGCTTCTATTTTGCATATAAATTGTATCATTCTATTTTCATTTTTCTGGCCTTATATTTTTAATTGTGTAAATATTTTTCCTTCTCATGCAATTTGCTCCACATTAAAAAAAGTGCCACCCCCAGCTTTACTTTGAAGCACATGAGTTGGAGTGTGTTTTCTGTAGTAAGTTAAATCCTGACATAAATCGGATGCTAGATCTGTCTCTGATGGCAGGCTAAATATAAATATTGAACCGTTGTTTGCAAAGTTAGCCCTTTTCCTTGTTAAGAGGAGGACAGAAACTAATGAACTGTGCTTTTGCAGCCTGGGGAGAAAACCTGCAATAAGAAAATATTTAAAAGGTCAGAACCAGACTTTCAGTTAAGTTTTCCTTAGTGAAGAGACAGGATAAAGGCATCTCTTTGCAAAATGATTTGCTCACCTTCTTCTGACACTAGTCAACACATTGCCCAACTTCTCCTTATAAAGGCCAGCAGCTTCAGGGACACTCCAACACATGTTGCACTACCCACGACTCATTGGCCAAGAATAGCTCTGTCGAAGTAGAGTTGTGGTCATGCCCTCTCGTCTGGCAAATTCCCTTCATCGGGGACTCTGGGACTGCTATGGAGACTCTTCTGGGTATTCAGCATCCAGTTTGGGCCACACACTGGAAAACAGCCCAAGAAATAGATATACAGCCTTTGCTGCCCATTGCATAGCATGCTGGAGAGGAGTAAAAACAAGTCATTAATCTCTTTTTGTACAAGCATGATTTGAACGATTGTCTATGGGTGAAAAGCTCTAAGTGCTGTCAACACTGAGCTGTCTTCACTGCCCATGTTTTAAGTAGGCTGAATACATTACACTAGTTAGTCACATAACACATTTATTAAGTTAAAATACTGTATTTCCTCTTTGGCTGGCTGTTAAAAATTTTTTGTGTTCTACTTTTTTCAGGTCTTTTGTTTCTTTGTTTGTTTGTTTGAGAAACAGAAATGAATATCAAACGTATTGATCTAGTCTGAACACAAAAAAAAGACAGACTCTTGCTGTACTGAAAAATAATATTTTATATGGCTGTGAGCCATTGCAACCCAGGTATTCTGCAGCAACACTTTTCATGATAGATAACTGTTGGTCTATTTTTCCAACTTTTGTTTGCTACAAGATAAAGGGGAAAAAAAGAAACTGTGAGAGGCTTGCTAATGTAAAGGGATTCTTTTTGGGAAATAAGTTCTTGAAAACATCCCCTTCCCCAAAAAATATGAGGCCGGTATTGTGAACGGGAGAGAGCACTGGGGGACTGCACTTCAATTCTTTCATACTAATGAAGGAGGACATGGTTGTATTCTAGAGAGCATTTTAAAGGACAGAATATGAAAGATGGGTAATATCTATTGATTCCCAGATATCTAGTGAGGAAACTTTTTCATACAGTGGAAAAATGTTTTAATATCTTTTCAGATATAACCTAACCTCCTAAATGGCATGGAATTCTGTCACGAGGTCTCAGCATAACTCAGCTGGCTGCAACTGTTGTTCTTCCTAAGTAGCAGCACTGGCACATAACAGAATGACAGTGGTGCACACTAAGTATGGAAAGCTGCCTTCTCGATGGCAACAGACCATTTTCAGAACTGAAAATCTATATTCTGTAGCAAGCAAAAAAAGCAGAAATATGTAGAAGGATCTTGATTCCAGGAATATGTATTTTCCCACCATGACTATTTATAAAACTGCCTGATTAAAAAAAAGAGAAAGAAAAAATCAGATTAAAAAAAATATATGAAGAAAAAAATGATTACAACTCATAATATCTGGGTTGTATTTTCAGCTTTGCTTGCCTTTGAACAAGACGTTAAAATATATATATATATATATAAAAAATACTCTGATAATACTTTTTATTCGTTGGTTTCTCTACATCTTAAATAAAGTCTAGGGGTGATCTCATTAACTTCTGTAAAGCCTATTGAGGTGGCTTTGTGGACGACACTAACAAAGTGTTATGAGTTATTGCATTAGACTGATTGTAATTCTGAAATCCAGTTGACATTTCACATTTGACGTTGATTGGGTGTGGTAGCATTTCTGCATTAATTTTAAAGGAGGTTAATTACAGCACTACCTCGTGTATAATTGCCTGGTTTACGATTGAAGCATTTTCAACAAATGGTAGTAACCTGTGAGATCCCTGTTCTTTTTCACTCAGTTAAACTAACGTATTGCAAAATGTTTTGTTTCTTCACCAGTCCTGCCAAGTTGCTCTCCTGTGTTCCTTACAGCAATGTGTGGAGTATCGAGGTGAAGTTCATAACTATATTTGGGAATGAGAACTGATTTCCTCTAACCTCTGGAAGGTTAGCATGACAAGCAGTTGAAGAATGCTAGGGGAAACCATTGTTAACACAAGCAGGCTGTGCCCAAGCTCAGATTGCCCCACTGAATTCAGCTTTGTGTTGCAAGTGGTTAAATTATCCAATGCCAGGACACAGCTTGGACCATACAAACGCAGTCTTGGCTCTCTTCTGCTATCAGGTTGTTGAGGCTAGTACTCCACACCGCAGACAGCAGCAACTCCACCATCCTTCTTCAGCTGTTGGAGCCTTGCACTGGAGCAGATACTTCTGTTTTAGCTGGGTCTGTGAACCACAGTGCTAAGGGAGGAAACCTGAGAGGAAATGAATAAGTCATCAGCCCGCCCCAGCATGTAGTTGTGAGGCTGAGGCTGGGTTCCTGGGCTGGTCAGTGCAGTGAGGAGGAAGTGTTGCAACCACTGACCCATCTGTGTGTTGCCTTCTCTGGAACAGCCTCAGAATAAAATAAAATAAAATAAATAAAGTAAAATAAATAATAAATAAATATAAAAATGTTTTTGGGAAATGTTACTGGTCAGTTAGTGCAAGATGAAATTATCTCCTGCTAGCTCTGAAAAGAGGAGGAGCATGGAGAGCTCCAATAAAAGGGGAATGCCAACCACAAGCAAACTGTTGCATGAAATTACAGCACTTCTATCTTTTGTTTTGTGTAACTTCTCTTTGCAACTGAGTACCATCAGTGATGACGTACACTGGAGATTTTTGCTGTCCTGAGGAGTTTAAGATAAAATTACAGTTACTTTGATAATCATTGTGAAGGGGGTTTTCTATGACCCTTGTTATTTGCATCCAAGAATTTAGTGTGAAATATGTAGTGCATGCACACATTCTTGTAATTTCATGTATCCATCTGCATGCTTCTCATTTTCTACAACTGACTCCTGAGCAGTTGGGTTCATGGAAGAATGAGATGAATGAAAACGGAATCCTGTGGGGAAAGGGACAAATTGAAGCAAGTGGTGACCCTTTGTAAAGAGAGGAAATTAAACGTGACATTCCATTGCCAACTGGATATTACTTTGCTCTCTGGTCTCTGTCAACAGCTCTTCAATTTCTGATTTTTTTGCAATACTTTTGAAGTGAAAAAACTCCTTTGACTACCACCTCATCTCACTTTTTTTCCCATCATTTCAGGACTGTCAAAATACAGACCATTGGTACAGTTTTGCGGCCGCCAGGGTGATGTGGGTTAGGAACTTTTGGTAGCAAATCACCCATATCTATCACAATTCATTTCCATCTCTGCTGTTCAGATTCTTCATTCTTTCTACTTTCTACTTTTAAATTTACAAAAAAAGAAATATATGAAGAGTGGGTGGGTGAAGTCTGTTCTTTGAGTATTAGATACTTGCACAGCAGCTGCTAGAATAAAATTTGTCTGGCTACGTACTGAGACGGTAGTTCAAGTTGCAGTCAAAATTAGGATTGGTACATCAGATTATGTGTGGGTGTGACAAATGAAAAAAATGACATGCATGGTAAAGCATTTTTATTTGGAGTACAGAATCAACCCAAAATAATATTGGTAGGTATTAAGTTCTGTATTTTCCAGTGGATCAGTTTCATTGGAGTACAGAAAATAGTTCAGCTTATAGTGGGAACTCAGAGAATACTTAAGATGCATTATTTTTGAAGAATGACTGAAGTTGAAACACTAGTAGTAGGGAGTACATGATGCTATGGGTGTGGTATGTGCCTTTTATCCTCCTGAATTCATATTGTTCCAAATATTTGTTAATACTATCTTTGGAGACTCCACATTGGCATTCATTATATGTATTTATACACACTGAAGAAACACTTTCATATCTACTGTTGGCTTTGAAAAACATTTTAATGGAGTCTTCCATGTGATTCACCTGTGTAGTAATGAAAAAAAGAGTTCTGGTTTTTGAAAACCTATGACCCAAGCAGACTTCTGGGTACAGGGGGGAAATTTAGGTCCCCAGCAAGCAGCAGCATCTTTTGGCTATGGGAGACTTGAATCCCCTCCCACAATTTGATGCCATATAGTTATTTACAGTTATTTAAACCTGCCAAGAAAGCTTAGACAAACCAGTTGTGATCCACTTGCAGGAATTTTGAGGAGATATAGGATTGTCCAAACCAATCAAAATTTCCTATCAATTTTACTGAAGAGTGAGAAAACCTGTGACAAAGGTTTTCAGGGTGCAAATGAGTCTGACTTGAGTGTGGACTAAGCAATGATACCTTTGCTGGGTGGGAAGTGGATGCTGGTTCTCCAGATAAGGCTCAGGACTGGCAATTTCCAGTTTTTCCATGGTTCTGCCACAGATTTACTTGAATTAAGCAAATAGTTCATGGCTTTGGTCTCTGTTTTTCTGTTCACAAAATGGAATTCTGACCCCTTCCTCCCAAGGGTCTCTGAGGTTAAATAAAAGGATGTTTATAAAGTGACCTCATGTTGTTCTCATAGATGAGGTGCGGTGTCAACAATTTCAAACAATAACCTCAGCATAGAGGGTACCACAGATATTATATATTCCTACATAGTGATGCTGCTATGCATATATGCTTTCTTTCAGCAACCGCATGCAGGGACAGCAAGAGGGTCTGTCCTTTCTTCTAGGGTGGCGAGAGGGACTGTGGGAACCCCACAGATAGGACTCAGCCCTTGCTGCCTAGAGCCATTGATACTCTGATGCTGTGCCGTGCCTGGGCTAAGTTTCACTGGTCCAGGCTGCCTTGCCTGCTGGGAAACATGGGAGACAGCGTGAGACCTTCTGGGGTGCTCCAGGCCTTCAGCATGCATGGCATGGTGTCCCTGATTCTCCATCTCACCCGCTTCCAGCCACCCTCCTCCTTCTTTTTGGTGGATGTCGTTCAGCTGGGCCTTTCTAACCTTCCATTGGTTGCTTTCAATTTTTGTGCAACACACAAAACCATGGGAACAAATGAACTGCGCAGGGCGGGAAACTGTGATTATTGCAGCAGTGTGGCAGAAGCGCTGTCACAGACGGGATCCCAAGCAACAAACCAATGAACTCCCACCAAAACACAGGCACACACTTCTGCTCTCGCTTTCTCTTTGGCAGTCTCTGCGTGCTGGGTGTGTGGTGGGGTGTGAGAGTAGGTAGGGGCACAGCAGGAGGTAGAACTGGGGCAGATGTGACTGATTTATGGCCTGACTTTCCTCTACTGTCATAAGGGGAATTTTGCTTGGTCACAGCAAGCTTGAACCCTCATGAAACAGAGTGAATCATTTGATGTTAAAATAAAACAGAAAACGGCAGTGGGAGGGGCATGGCTGTTTTAAAAAAAAATAACGTTAAAATTGTTTCCTTTGGTGCTGACTTCTTAAACTGGAATGCGATCCGGAATAGTTCTCGTGTGCAAGCCAACATTTGTTTTAAGAATTTTTATTGTCTTCTTTCCCTCTCCCCTCTCTCCGTCCTGCCCTCCCCTCTGCTCTGCAGATTTACACTGACTGGGCTAACCACTACCTAGCAAAATCTGGCCACAAGCGGTTGATCAAGGATTTGCAACAGGACATTGCAGATGGAGTTCTGCTAGCAGAAATCATCCAGATCATCGGTAAGACCCAGGCTCGGAGAAGTACTGTGAGCTCTTTGCGTGGGGGAATATGTAATTCAAGTTGAATGTATTTAACAATAAGATGAACCCGGAATAATATGATTTGACTGACTCCATATGTCTCTGATATTTGTGTGGTTCATCCTTGTCTTAATTAAAAAATATGTTTATGTGAGCATGTTTGGAACTGTCTGTTTAACCATACTTTAAATGGCCAGAACTGTATCTTACACACTTTGAATTGTCAGAAATGAATGCTCCATTAAGCCGTATGTCTCCCATGTGTGCATTTCGTTAGCTGGAGTGGCTCATACTTTCTGGGCTGCCTTGAAACTGTATCCTGACCCTACAAAGACAATTGCGGAAGATTTCATGTCAGCAGTTATTTTGCAGGGGCTGAAGAATTAGCAGCAATCTCCTTCACACTTCCCCCTTTGCATGATTTGGCATGTGGAAGCAACTGCTGCTAACAAGAAATGTTACTGTGCGACGGAGCTTTACTTAGAAAGGAGCTCTGTGTCAACAAAACCCCGTGCACTTTATCACTGTGTCTGTTCTGCTTATTCTCTTTCTTTTTGGTGTGTGTGGGTTTTTTGTTTTGTTTTGTTTTGTTTTGCCGAGGTTGGGGCTGGAGAGAAAACTTTTATCTCCCTGTTTACTTCTCATTTCTCACCTCACTGTTTCTGTTTAGCAAATGAGAAGGTTGAAGATATCAATGGCTGTCCCCGGAGCCAGTCTCAAATGGTAAGAATAACATATATTCTTAGTGTGCGTTGGCATCTCTGCATTTTTCTAAAATGCTTTCTAACAGTGATTTCTTTAAATGGTGAATATTCTGTCCCATATCTAGTGTACAGTCCTAATTCTCACATACTGTTCTTTATATTTCTTTTTTCCATGTATACTTAGTGTCTGCATCTTCATTTTTGTGCTTGCTAACTTTGGGTCTTGATGTAACCCAGCAGCAAAACGTCATTAGTACTAATGAATCCAGAACTGCCTTAGTGAACCTGTTCTCCTGATTATCCACATAATTTCATTCAACTTCATTTTTAAGGGTGATAAATCCAAGAATAAATTTTTAAGTGGAGTCTTTGTGTCTGGAAAACTGGTCTGATGTACAAGACTTGCCAAATTATTTCTGAATATAAATAGCCCTTTGGATTGCCCACTGTGAAGTCCAGTTAGATGCACTGACTCCACAACTTTCAGAAATAGCACTTTAGTCATATAACTTTCTGAGCTATCACTGGCAGCTGCTTAAAGACGTTTTGATACACTCAGGCAACAAGCACTCTGTGACTGTGATTCATACGAGTCTGATTAATCTTCTACTGTGCTTATGGTTACTAAACTAAATTTAATAAGATAAAGCCTAATTAGAAGGCCATGGAACTGGCAGGTACAAAATGTGAGCATCAGTAACATCACCGAGCATTTGCTGAATCATTTGCAGTTGCAAGCATGCTCCCCCATGCTGAGGACTTTGCCTGTGTTCACAGCCAAATAGTAAGTGAAAAAGGTGCACAGTTGTGCAGCTGTCAAGGATTTTGTAGCATCATGGTTTGGGTGAGCTTGTATGACAGCTAGGCTTTGAGGTAAAAATAAAAAATAAAAATTTTGCATTTTTTCAATGCATTCCTAAAAGATGGAATATATTTGCAGTGTTTTTCCACAAGGCTATGGAAAGTGGAAGGAAGAATTTTAAGTTTCAGCAAAATAAGTAATCATGCTTTTTCCCATTCTTACTTTTCACAAAATGTGGAGGGTAAGAATAAGTTTCTCCTCTGGCTCTCAGGGTTTTTGAAACATTCTGTAGCAAGAATATAGGAAATCTCCTTAATAATAGTTATTATTTTAATTACTCATATTACAGCAGCACCTAGTGGCCCTGGCTGAGAACTTTGGGAACTTCAGTGTGGAACTCTAATATTACACATACAGATTGAGAGATAATCACTCTTTACTCTAATCACATTAAAACCTGCCATTCCAGACAGACAAGGTAAACAAGAAGAGACAAAAGCATGGAAAAGTGATATGATTTCCCCCGGTCATGTAACTGGCAAATGACCATGTAGGGTTGCTGAGGGACTCACTGCTCTGATGTCTATCTAACTTCATTTCCATGAGACAAAGCCAAGCTGCAGGGACAACTCCAGCAGTGTTTACATTGCCCCCCACCCACACACCCCACCCCTAGCCCTCCCCCTCCCCCCCCCCCCCCCCAAAAAAAAAAAAACCCACAAAAAAATGGCATCTTCCCTTCTTGCAGGTAAATCTTTATGAGACGCAGTGATTCTGGATTTCATCTCTCTGCACTGCAGTTATGGGGGAAGCATGATCAGTGCATACCCGTGCTACAGCAGTACCTGCAGGGTTCTTTGCATCTATCTTCTCTCTCCCATAAACCCAACTCTGATCTCAGCCAGGTCAGAGTTTTTGTCTCATGTGCTTTGGCTTGCAAATGGGCCCCTCAAACACTCGCACCTGTACACCATCTCAGATTGGTGTTTGCACAGTGCTAAAGCATCAGTTTTACCCATTTCAACTTGATAGAAATAACATAATTTTTCCCCTTTTTTTGATTTAGTCACTTTATTGCTTTATCTCTGTGTCTGATCAGATTATTTTCCTGTGCTTTGAAATAACAGTTTTGTACTGCTGATTTCTTCAACCGAGCTAGGAAATTCAAAATGTTCTGAAGGTAAAGTAGTTCAAATTTGTCAGCTTTCAAAGCCTCTCTCAGAACCCAGATACTGCACCTGCTCTCTATTTGTCTCCTTTGTATTGTTCACTCATATAACCTAGTAGAAGACGCCTTATTATCTCATTTTCAGGTCATGTTAGCCCACTAGGCAGTGATAAACCAAGTCTCTTCTCCCTGGGGCAGTGAACTCCTAGATATTTGTAACACGCAAAGATATGAATAAACAAACAAACAAACAAAGAAACAAACAAACAAATAAATAAATAAATAAATGCAGTGGTCAAAGTCAGTTTACATCTGAAATTTGCTAGTATGTAAAATTATGTCCTGTCACAATTAGAACATCAGTCAGTATGTCAGCAGTAATCACGCTACTTTATGTGCATGATAGCCATTAATTCATTAATATTCCTATGCATGACAGCCATTCATTCAATGCCTTAATTTCATTCTTTTCCTTTATTAACCTCAGAAATTCCACTACCCTTCTTTCACATATGTTTTCATGATCTTTTCTCATGACTTATAATTAAGAAATAATGTTTTCTGTACTTATCTGTTACTTGATAGCCTTTCCAGGAGGTGATGTCTAACAGATTTTATTGGCTTAAATTAGAGAATATTGACATGAATTGTCCACTGCTGAGAATTCTTGATGTTCATCTACACTGTAGGTGATATCTATATCAATTCATAATTAATCACTACCAGTATCCCCCAATTCTGTTTCAGTCAGCATTTTGCTTTCCTTTTGCCATTGATTTCATCTTTCAAATAATCTTTAAAACATCTCAGTTAAGCTGTTACCCTAATTCATAAACATCTTTTCTTATTTTTTTTCCAATGCTTCTTTTAGTTTTCTTTTAGTTAAATCTGTTGCAGTGTCTTGCACTTGCCTGTCACGTTGGCAGCAATACAGAAGAACTTGTAGACCAGTTAAACCAGCTCCAGAGGTCCAAGTTTATGAAAATAATAACCTGTAAACTCCAGCAGTATTCAGTTTCTGCATAGTTAGCTTTCCCATTAACTGTCATTAACTGGTGAGACTTTCTTCTCCTGGATAAACCCACAGTTGTACAATGGTTTTGGTATTTACTATGAAGTATTATAATAAGGATTTAGCTTTCTATTAATTTCAGGATACATTGTCTGTCTTCTGTATCATACACAATCTGCCATTTTCTTTTTTCTCAGCTATTCCACTCAAAGAGGAACATGGCCCTTGAGCCTTTTTTTTAATATCGCTTTCAAACCCTTTTGTGGAAATAATGCCATATTCATTTCTATCTTTTCCTTTAATTAATTATTCCGTAACTTCATCGGTTAAGGAAACCTAGAATACTTATTATTTTTTAAAATACTAATCTTTCAAGGTTTTATGTTTTGATGTAATAGAATGGTTATTCCTTTCTGCTTATTTGTAAGCCATCTGTTTCTTTATTTTTTATTGAAAATCCCAACACCATTAGAAAAAGCAGGAAAATATAATGGATAGAAAATACATTGTGAAGTATTTACATTTATCATATCTACTGTTCCAAAAGAATGAATTCAGATTTTTTTGTTGCTGAACATAGTAAAAACGTACTGGAAGATTGCCAGTATTTGATCTCTAAACAAATCCTATAAAACATGTAGTAACCAAACAAAATACCAAATTTGATCCATCATAGGGATGGCAGAGAAAATGCAGGAGACCCAGAGTGATAAACTGAAAATTTTTTAACGTGACACTTTCATTATTCTCCTTTCATAATTTTACAGAACTATTTCTGTTACCTCTTCATGCAGTCTGTGTTTTTTTTCGGCTACATGAATATGAGGGCTCCTCTTAAAGCAGTTTGCCTCTTGTTTCATTATGTTGGCCCACGATGTCAGAGGCAGATGTTGGTGGTATGGTAGTAGAGGTTCAACCTTCCCACCAATGTTCCATTGCGTTTTGTTGCCATGTAACAGATGGCAGCAGAAGGGCGGTCTGACAGAATGGCGTCTGACAGAAAAGTGTGTATGAAGCAATGAGGTGTCATTGAATACCTCTGTGTGGAAAAAATAACACAGGTTGACAATATCCAAAAGTTGCTGAATGTTTATGGAGACCAAACAATGGCTGTGAGCACAATGAGGCAGTACGTGGTGCGTTTTAGCAGTGGCGACAGTAATTTGATAGACAAGGCATATTCCAAATGCACACGAAGTTTACGATTGAGGCATGCAGGCTCTTGGTCACTCTTGGAAATGTACAGCTAATAGTGGTGTCTGTATTAAAAATAGCATTTGGTAGCTGAGAATTTGCTCTTTCAAATAGCATTATTATGATCTTTGTATCTTTTGTAGTTTCCATGGAAATGAATAGAAGGCATTACTTTCTTGTAACTTTCTTGTAACTTTCTTGTTGGCATTACTTTCTAGTAAGAGTAACTTATGTGCTTTCTATGCTCTTGAGCAGCTCCAGGTGAGCCTCCCACACAAGCATGAGGCATAGAAGTATACATAGAAAGTTGACTGTGTAAAAATATGCTGTTGCAACTGAAAATTTTGTATTAGTTTTAAAAACAAATCCCGTCTTATTTATTTTGCAGTCCAGTGGCATCTTTTTGTTTAAATTCTTGCTGTCAGCCTGTGGCTATTAGTGAATCTTCACATATTTCGTGACTGGATGCTATGAGAGACTTCTGAAAATACAAAGGAAATGGGAGATTTGAGTTTTGTCAGCTTTGCAGGTTTGGTGTGCATGAAGAAACAGAACATAAGTTAGTAATCTAGTTCCTGTATTTCTGCAGTGCCTGCTTGTGTGCAGATTTCAGAAATGAAACACTGAAGTGTTTCAATGGAAGTGTACACTATTCCATGTAATTGAGTCTAGGAGAAGTAAAAGTATTGCATTGTAAAATACGGGAGTACCATTATGCTTAGCAGATTTTCAGGAAGATTTTTCAGTAGGTTGAAACAGAAGCTGCCTGGAATGGAACTGGAAGCAATGCATCACTCATGAGCTTTTTCTTGGAGATGAACACAAAAGCCATTAACAACTCCTCAAGAATGGAAAACAAAGAATAACTGGTAAATACAAAACAAGCCATGATTCTCATCTCCCAAAGGTCTGTGCTTGTAAGTGATTCATTTATTATATTCAAAAAGGAAAAGAGATGAAAAGTAGTTTTGTTTTTTTTTTCCAAATAGTTATTCAGGATAATGAAATCTAAATCTTGTAGCTATTGCAGTAGCATCTGGCAATTCTGAACAAAAAGGTGTGTTGAACTTCTATTGTCCTTCATCAGATTAAAAAAATATACAAGGAGTCTTCTGAGTTGATAGCTCTTTTTTGGGGATGCAGTTTGCCTTGGAGAGGGGACAAGGCTTTTACTGGGGCAGATCTCTGTTAAAAAATACCACTAAAGGGTTGGCATCTTGAAGTGTTGGCAGGACAAAGTCAAAGGCTCATTTCCCTAACCTCTGTGGTAGGGAAGGAGATCTGGTTTTCAATAATAGGGTAGCTCTGAAAAGGGAAGAAATGAAAGTACTTTTAGATGAGAAGTTTGCAGTATGTTTATGGAAATGTTCTCAATAAAACCAGAGAAAAATGGTAAAAATTAAAATATGAGCTCCTCTGAGAGGTTTCTAGTGTTTACATGTAGGAAAGCTCATGTTTTAGCTGTGGTACATAGAAAAAAGTTGTCAAAACATAGCGGAACTATTTAGTGGAAAGCAAAGAATATACCTAGATGTTATATGAGGGACTGCATAGAAAAGATCAGAGGAAGGTTAAGAATTCTGCTCACATAGGGAACTAAGAAAGGTTATTTTTATTTGGATGAGAACATTCAGATCTGGAATAGAGAAAGAGATGAGATCCTTTTTCCAGTGGCAGTATATCTGTATTCTAGATTGTTGTAATTCACTGAAGTGGAAATGCTAAGTCACAGCTTGAACCAGTGATTGAACATATGGTGGGAAGGAGGACCAACTCAGGGGAGCTCAGATACATGCAGTGTACCTCAGTGTACCTCAGAAGGGCTGGAGCCAGGATCCTAGACCTCATTTAAGGGTTGGTAGTGGAAGTAAGAGTATCTTGCAGGAGATCGCTGTGTACCTGGTGCTTTTCCATGGTAAGATATTTTTTTTTCCTTTGTTTCTGTACCTACACCTGTTGCATTTGAGCAGCTCCTTACTTGCTGCAGCATAGAATTTTGCTGCTGTGCTGTCATTGCTGGGATTTCCATCGTGTTATAGCATTACATTTGGCTCATCAGCTACTTGGCTTGACCACATTGGGAACATGCATACTTTACTAGGGAAGTTTTTAACTTGTACATCATCAAAAAGAGCACATAGGGACTTCTGCATTTCAACACAGCATGCATACAGGCATAAAAATGTTGATCATCATAATTTCTGCTCCTGTTAGTCAACTTCCTGGTAACACGGATCAAATGCCTTATTTTCTGTCTTTTTGTGTACAACTAACATGGGAATTTCCTTTATCATCTCAGAGTTACCTTCTGCTCTGTAAGTCTCCTGACACTTCATTCTCAGACTTCTCCCCTACTGTTTGTATGTGCGTCTTAATAATTTAAGATCTTCTGTCATGAGATTTCAGAGGTGAATGGCAGTTGTTCAGCTCATAGCGCTGTTGCAGTATTTGTATATATTGTGATAAATATAGCACTTCAGGATGCTGAAAACCCTGGAAATGAGGATGTGCAGCCTTACTGCATCAAAGGTGACAGCCTTACCTCTAGGGCTGTCTGCCATCTAAGTGCATGAGTTCATCACAGCCTGGAAGTCTGCTGTCCCCACATGTCACATCAGGGCAGCTTGTTCTCTCTGGTACTTTAGCAAAGAAAGCTGTATTGTACAATACCACTGTAACTGAGGATGGCCATCACCTGTGTAGTGATTCACTGACTAAATACTCTGAAATTATGATGCATAACCGTTTTGGTCTCCTTCTTATTTGATCTTTGGGATATTTTTTTGACTGGTAAAATTCATTGTAGCGAAGAGATAGTAACATCAGTGCTGACCACAGTATTAGCAATACGTGTGTTCTAAATCAGATATCTGAAGCTATATATGAGGGGAATATGTGTATGAATGAATATATAATTGTAATATATATAAAGGGATAGCTTCATCTTGATGTATTTGGTGGTTCTTACTGTTTTCTTTTGGTTCCATCTACAAGGATTCTGGGGTCCCAATTCTGTCTTTGCAGTACTTCATTCACTTTCTTCTGCTGAGTGAAGAAAGCCCTGGATTTTTTTCCCCGCACTTTCTATTTGCTTTTGTAAGATTTCTAACCTCCTCACTTTCACCCAGCAGGTTTTCTATAAAGGACCTGGCCCTAAGATGAGTAGTCATGATTGTGTTACGACTGAAACTTTCTCTCATAGGCTTCCTCCATCTTAGAGATCCTTTATTTTCAGAGTAGACCCTGATCTGCTGTAATTAAAAGTCCACATTTAACTTCTGTTTCTGTTATTTAATTTGGAGTCTGGTCTATTTTTGTTGTTCAAAGGGCTCAACATTGTTCTTGATAACTGCCCGTATTGTCTATAACCTCACGTGGCCTAAAACTGGGATGATACATAGAGGGGTGGTTTATGAGGGCATTTTGCACTAATAGCTGATCCTGTCCTTGCACTCAGTTCTTCCTTGGTCCTTATAAGCAGGCTGAAGTATCAAACTCCCCACTCCCCAGCAAGAATTTGTCACAACAAGGTGGCTTATGTTCTTTGGCCCCCTCCTACCAAGTTTCTAGTTATGGCTTAATCCTACACTTATGAATCCTGCTCTTATGGTTTGGCAGAGAATAGCCTTGTGCTATTCTTTTTTGGACACTGTGAATTTAAAATCCATTGGTGCAACACTCAAATGGCAAATACTCTACTCTCTCTTTCCTTAGAACAGTGACATTGTGGATTGAAGCATGCAAGACTTACTCAGCTCTACTATCTAAGCAGATGCTTTTGGAAGTAATGACACTTCTCAGTGTGACACGTTTTCAAAGTTCCCACTTTCTGATAATACTTTCAAGTAGATCATTTTTGACTTAACTATGAATGCTTCTTGAGATTCCTCATTGAGTTTGGTTTGCATTTAACTATGAATGCTTCTTGAGATTCCTCATTGAGTTTGGTTTGCATTTAACCTGTATCCTCACTGGCGTTCCAAGGGATGTCTCCAAGGCTGCTACAGCCAGGAGCCTTCTGTCTTTCTGAAGTTGTCTTGGAAAAATCTTGTCATTTCTTAGGCATGCTCAGACTGTAGACATCCCGTCTGAGAACCAACCCCATATCCACTCCCTCAATGAGTGACCGGCCCTGTTCTAGGGAAGAATTTCTTTAACACATTTGCCACATGCCAGTACATGCAATATTCTGTGTAATATATAACAAAATAGCTTCTGAGTGTGCACAATTATTATTGAGTGTTCGAACAGGCTATTCCATTGAAATCTCCAAAATTTCCTTGGTTGATGATAGGAATGTAACCACTAAGATACCTTTCCATTTAGGAATGCTGTCCAGATTTATAGGGCTCCAAAGCTTATTTCTGCTGTCTGAGAGCAGCAGTGGTGACAATGACACGAAATACAAGCCACATTCTGGATAGTCATGCACAGCTGTCACACAAAATGAGGAGCATCTCAATCTGCTCTTCTGCCCGAATCAGTGGATTACAAAAAGCGAACTGTGTATGGAGCTGAATATTGGATTCAATACATTGGAAATGTTGGTGGCAATGTTGTAATATTGCGAAGTTTGTGTCAGGTGCATCCCATGTATACTCACACAGGAACTGAAAGAACATTGTATGCATACTGTATGTATGCATTCAGTTTGTCTGGATGTATTGAACCAATGCAAGGCTGAAGGTGGCAGCTTCCTGAATCACATCATTACCAGTGCTAAGATGTGGTGTCAGCACTACAGGCCAGAGTCAAAATGGCAGTCCATGGAGTAAAGACATGTGAACTCCCATTGAAGAGTAAGTTCAAGATGTAGTTCTCAACACATGAAGTGAGGTGCCCTATTGTTTGGGAGAGGGAAGGAGTCATGCTTCTGGATTTCCTGGAAACTGAACAAACCATCAGCTGACCACTACATCATGATGCTGCCTAAGCTGAAGGCTCAAACTTCCAGAGTCAAGCCAGAGACAAAGACAACTTTTCTCTTGCAACACAATAATGCCAAGTTTGGAGACCATGGAGCATATTGCCAGTCTTGGGTGAACAGTCCTATTACATCCACCCTAGAGTCTGGGTTTGTCACCTTCTGACTTTCATCTATTCGGAATAATGAAAAATAAACTGCACAGGCAACATTTTCCTATCAACTATGTCATCATAGCAGCTGTGAAACAGTGGGTCACCTCCACTGGTGCAGATTTTCATGAGTGGGGCATACAGGCTTCTCTTAATCACTGTTGAAAATTGGCTGATGTGGGGGACTGTGTTGGGGAAAAAAGTGTAGAATTTGCTCTATCAAATAGTGTTATTGGACTCTTTGTCTCTGTTGTAGTTTCCATGGAAATAAATAGGAGGCATTACTTTTGGGGTGACTTCGTAGATGGTGTGAGAGCTGCACAGATAAATAGAGTAAGCTGGCTTTTATCATGAGAGAGAGAGAGAAAGCTAATGAAAGAGAACTTCATCAATCTTGCCAAAGGATGTTGCAGTCATGAAAAGAGGAGGAGAAAGCAACCAAATAATCACTTTTGTTTTTTACATGATTTGATTCTGGTTTGGCTTTTTATTAGATCTCTTTATTCTGCACTGAAACAAGCATTTCTCTTTACATCCAGAGAAGATCTGAGAACATTAAAAGAACCACAGATTTTATTACAATCCCTCTTCACAGAACAGCTCAGAGTTACTCACTTACATCAGGCAGTGAACTGGATATTTCCCCAAGTTGTCTGCATTTGACTTTCTGAAGTCATAAAAGAAAATGCCACAGGGACACATCTTGGTTCTTATTTCACTGTACTGGAAGAAGTACATTATTCATTAAAAATAAATCACATGCAGTTATTAGTCGTCTTGTTTAGGCTTACAAATTCCTTGTCCTATTAATGAGTCGAGTCACATGAATATAAGTCATCTAGATGTTAATGAAATAGTCGTGTCATGAGAATTACTTACATTGTGATGGTATCAATCTCATTAAACCTACTGAGAAGTTCATCTAGGGTTAGGTTTGCTTGCTGAAGGTTGCTTGGTTAGGGCTAGAATTAGATTTATGTGCATTCTGCTTCTGTAGGCTAAGATTGCTGAAAACAAAAAGATCTTTTTCTTCCTTAAAGCAAGCAAACAAGAAAAATGCCTTCAAAATTTTTCTTTTCCTCCAGTCAATCTCTTGAACTCCCCTGCCTTCCAGTACCTCCATGACATCAAGGCATATCCATTTTCACTCACCTCCCTGTTCCTCAGCAATGTTTGTCAGGCATGTAATTTGATCAAAAACATCATTATGTTAAATTGCATTGGCAGAATGAAACATTGGAGTTACTTATGTTTAAATATTAGTGACTGACATATACTTTGAATTATTTTTTCTTTGAAAAGATGCGGTTGGCAATCTTGCCATTTCCACCCACCCAGCTTTCCCTTCTCTTCAGTTTTCTGTGTTTTTTTTCCCCTCAAAAATGTAATTTGAACATTACTTGAAGTTTTATAATTTATCATATGTATATTTATGACACAAAGAGATGATGAATAATGGCCTTGGAAGCTCAATTAATAGAAATGAACTGAAAAGTTTTAATACAACCATGTATGTCAAATGCATACACACTAATTGACTACGATACACATTTTAGAAAGCACTTATTGATTCTAGTTATACACTTTCCCAGGACAGCAGCAGCAGGATTACTGTAAATATGTGTGCTTCATGATGGTGTATTTTCATCTTCTTCTATAGGGAGAATATGCTATAAATACTAGGAATGTCTAGAATGTTTACTGGTTTTAAAAATAGAGAAGTGCGTGATATTTAGCTGAACAGCAAAAATGCATATTTAAGCCTTACAAGAAAATAAACAATCTCTGAAGTAGTTTTCTTTTACGGCATATCCAAACAAGACTTTCTGGTAATTTTGAGATTTTGTCAGCTTTCTAGATTTTTATCAAGTGCTTGATTATTTTGGAAATGTGGTAAAGTGCCAGTTCTGTTATGATTATGGTTGAGGAGTTTCTTCTATTTAAAGACTTCATGACCACTCTATTTACAATATTTCTACTTAGATTATCTTATACTCTTTTGTTATCTATGTCTGTCTGTGAATTTTGGATTCCTTCAGAGTGGTAGACTTTTCACAGAAGAGTATTCTTAACTGTTAAGAAGAATCCGAAGATTCTTCATAGATCTTTCTCCGAAGGTAATTTGCCATTGCCTGTCAGAGCAACACAGAGTGGTTGAGGTTGGCAGTCATCTCTGGAGGTTGTCTGGTGCAACAGCTGCTCTAGCAGAGACAGCTAGAGCAGAGTGCCCAGGACCATGTCCAGATGGCATCAGTAGTAGATTCTGCAGCTTCAGTAACATGCAAGATTATCAAGAAATTATATAGGCATATGTGTTGGTGTGTAGTGCACATGGAGCATCTATACAAAGTATTCTGTGTAGTTTTGATGAAACTCTATTTTTATTCTCTTGAAATTTATTGAAAGGCATTAAAGCTGCTCTCTCTGCCTCTTGTTGATGAATGGAGGATTGTGGGACCTTTGTCATTATGTGAGTTTTATGTTTTCTGCACATCCACACCAGTCAAGTATATCTGTACTTCTCTAGAATTACCAGAGCTACTTTCTTTGCTCCTAGGGTAAGTAGGGACTGAATTTAGAAAAGAAGAAACGAACACAATTTTGAGCTTGAAACACCAAGACCTGAAAATAATACATGAAGATGTACAGCAAGTAGGAATACTGTTCTCTTTTATTTGGCTGGGCTGGAAAAAGCACCTTGATGTTTTATGGGAGGTGCAGGAACTGCACAAACATCTGTAAGCTGCTGTTGGTTATGCAACACATAAAGTGGAAGAGGGTTGTGGCTTACACTGTAATTAATGGAAAAGGGAAGAGATTGCAACTAGTAGTGTTGAAGTGGAACAGGGTTTGTATTTTGAATTTCGCTGCAGGAGAGGAGGATCAAAATACACTCATCTTCTCACATGTGCTTAAAATTATTGTAAATAATATCCAACAAATTATCAAGCTTTTGGAGTTTTTATGTGGTATGTGATGCCTAGATAACCATGCTGAATCATCTTGTTTAAGCTTATGTATATCCAGTATTTCAAAACTTGGCACTATAGCAGAGAGACTGGAAGAAAGGAGAATAAAGTACCACAGAATGTCCTAACAATGTAGTGTGTTAATTACAAGCTGACATGGTAACAAAAACCATCCTCTTCTGTAACTGTAATTGTCAATCTCATACAAAAAGGCCTGATAACCTCCCTCTGCTCTCCTGTTGGAGATAGAAATACAAAAACTTGAAGCCAGACAGAGTTTTCTTTTCAGCAATATTGCACTACTTTCAAAACAAAATGCAGTGTTAGAAGATCAGAGGAAAGAACAGAAAGTAGGTGTATAATTAAACTAATATGATCAGTCCAGATCATTTTCTCAGAATATTTCAGAGTATTTTCTCATTCTGCCTCTCAACTTTGCTTAAGAGGAGCTGCAGTAGCTAAGTGATAGCCTGTTTCGTGGAAAGAATGTCCAATCTTCTTGATTATTTTTTAAGTGCCTTTTGCAGTTACCATATTCAAACTCACTGAATTTTATGCGCACAAACCCAACTAACCTTGCTCTTTGATTACACCCACAGGTGTAAACCCACTCCTTTTTCAACCCTTTTGCAAATCCTGTCAACTTAAATCCCTTTCCTCAACGGCGTATATTAATATTCACTGTTGCTTCAGAGCCATGGAGTATCAGGTCAATATTTGCTCTCTGAGAGTGTCAGTATGAGAGGTGTGTGAGGTAGAAAAAGTGGCCCTGCCTAAATTTCCTGTCTCCATTCCTCTTGTTTTTCCCAAATACCTACAGTTACTTTATTAGGGAAATTAGAGAGCACTTTGCATGCTTCTTCAGTATATATTTTTATGCGCTGTTGTGATCACTGTTATTTCCACATAATGAAACATACTGGATTTCTCAGGGGAAAAAAACATATTCTTTCTCCTATATTCTTATACAAAACCATGAGTCTTGGTGCAGAATAGGCGTGTTTCTTTCGTTGCACTTACTTTTCTACCAACCATCTCTACCCAATCCCTGTCTGTCAGAAGACTGGGGATGTGACTAGCCTGGAATAGCTTGAGATAGCTTCACCTTCCTGATGCTGTGTTAGTGAACATCTTGGTGATATTGAACTGGTCTTAAATTCTGATATCAACTCTAAATGCAAACCCTATTAGCGCTTATGACCGTATCACAGACTGTTAAGGTACACAAAGGTAAACTGGCTTAAGCTAGTAATAAAATAGGCAAGATATGACAATGGCTGCTTATTTCAATAGCATTAGCTAATCCCTTTTCATGTAAAGACTCTTTCTCAGGTTAATTAAAATATTAACAAAATCTTCTTTTTTAAAATGTAAATTCTGTTTAAATCCACTTTGACCTGAAACTTAGTACACAAATTGTTAGAATACAGTACTTTTTTTGTTTCAGTATAAATAAACAGTACAAGTACAGTAATCTGTTTGGCAGCTTTCTGATGTGTATGAATTATTTAAAACACTCCCGGCCTGAGGAATCTGCTGACCATATGATCAACAGATGATCTTATGACATAAATCAGAGCAATACTTTTTTAAAGTTGAACTTATTTTAAGTTGGCCTGGTGTTTGGATATGAATTAGTCCAGGCAGGATACAGTTTCAGAGTCAATCTAAGATACACTTTTTTGTGAAGACTTGATTGTATTCAACCTCACAAACTGATCAAAAGCTACTTCTGCTTTTTGAAGAGCTGATATCAAGGCAGTGTATCTGTTTGTGTATGTGGTTCTTCACGATTCTTTCTGGTGGAATCCTGGATAAAACCTGTGAAGTCCGTGAAGTTGAATTTGAGAGGTCTTTCTGAAATACAAATATGTTCATATTCTAACTGTTAGCTTTTAGCCATCTTTATTTCTATTATAATAAATAATATTAATATGCTTTCTTTAGGCTTGTGCTGCTAGCTAATTGGAACCTTGTTTGAATTATTCATACTTGATTTTTCCAAGTTTATCTGGAATTATAATGGGGGGGTATACCATCAACATTTCTCTCTATGGAAAAAATAACCATAAGAATTTTCTTTATCTCAGGGTTTGCACACTTCAGTACTGAGGCCTATTTGCATGAGAAATAAATAATAGGTCACAAAGTTAGAAGGCTGCACTTCTGTGTATTCTATCTGCGCACATAGGTTGCTCCCAGTCTTATGTTATCTTTGGCTTGTCATTCACAGACTTGTTCAGTAATTCCTCCCAATAATGACTTTAAGTTAGTTTTTTTATAGAAGTTTTCACTTAGTTTATAGACAAATCAGCAACCCCAGTTCACAGCAAACATATGTACCAGGGTGTCTTCACAGATCTTGTGTATATGAGGTCTCTGTTAGGATTTCTTAGCATAAACAGTTTTGAAAGATTGATACTGCTACATTTTATAAATTAACCTATTTGAAGATATGTGGCCCCTCCAAATCCCAGGAAATGCTTGTTTTTCAGATAGTATTGACTGTATTTTATAATTTGAAAACACTTGGGTAATTATTTATAACACTACTTCCTCCAACGCTTCACTCTTCATTGGCTACAACTGGAAGTGAAATGACAAGCAATATTTGTTCAGACCTTTTACAGGCTCAAGTATTTCTGCTGTTTCTGTTATAGCTTTGGTTAAGAATTCAAGAGAAATCCTCGTCCTACTGAATGTAAGAGCAGATATCCCATTGCCTTATAGGTGCTTATATTTTTCTTGACTGATATGCCAAACACAAGATCTTGTGAAGAATTTGGAAAACATTTCCCATGTGTATGATCATATATCAAGAGATAGATAATTAAGTAGCATGTGTATGAGCATATTAATATATATTTAGCCCTAATATTTATTTTTATATTATACCAAATGGTATAAATTACAGTGCACAGGTGCACTGGTCCACTAGTCAAAGTGAAAGCCTGAATCTTTCATAAGATTTTTTCAACCATACGAACTATACCTATAGTTTTTAATGATTTCTTGTTTAATTAGAATGTGGTATTAATTCATCATTGACTTTTTTTTCTTTCTTTTGAGGTTTTTTACCTTAAGATTTAGACTAAATATACAGGAAAATTGGTGGTGTGTTATATTGTTTCCTACATAATTCCCCTGGGTTCCTGTTCCTGTTCCAGGAACTTCTGGTTCCTGTAGGAAGACCAGCCACATAATTTTAGATGTACAGAAACCTCTAGTCTGTATTTTCAGAGGTCTTTATTAACAAATAGTTGTATCACTGTTATTCTGATTAGCTGAACTTTCTATAAATATATTTTCAAGGTAATATTAAAAGTATATCTAAGAAAAACATCAGAATGTTTATGAAATTAAAAGATCAGAAGATACCCAATTCTTGTAGTCTTTCCCTCACATGCTGCAGCAGTATAGCTTCTTCTATAGTCAAGAGTGTAATGTGGTTAGAATGCATGAAGTCCAACAGGATGGACTCCATTTGCAAAACTCAAGAGATGCACTGAAATGCCCCATAGTTTATACATTTTCTTATCTTTGACAGAGTTCATTCCTTCACTGTCAGTAACTGCCTGTACTTGTAAAAGCTGCCTTTTTTGATGAGCTAAATGAAGTTGCCATACACTAAATAGTGCTGAAGGAGAGAACTGGAATGCTTTCATAAGTTTGATTAAATGTAGTAAATGAATGCTCTGTTGTAGACTCTCTTTTGAGCTAATGGAGAGAAACTACTCTGTTTTAGAGAAGTGTGCATTTTCACACTGCCCTCTAATTTTCTGAAGCTGCCACGCTCCATAAATATTTAGACACTGACACCTTGCTGACTCAGAAGCATTGCATAACTGAAAAAGAAGTTGTAGACGTGCTTGCTAGAGTGATAGTTTGCTTAAAAAAAAAAAACATAAAACCAAAAAAAAACCAGACACTATGTTTGAACAGAGTCCCCTTTATCATTATGTTAAAAAATGTCCTCCTAGGGTAGCATTTATCTTCAGTTTTGCGTTCTTAGTTCATGTACAGGGATCTTTCACAGTGCTCATGGCCACGTGTCTGTGGAGGTTGGAGCACTAAGATACGGTGTTACTTTGAGACCTTAGAAGAGAATTCTTGCCTAGACTTTACCTTTGATACTGGCTGCTGTGGAGTCATATTTTAGGTTCCTAAGAAATTTGTGCAAGATGATGAAATACTCTTCGATGGCTTTCTGAATCCAGAGCCAGGAGCTTAATCAGGGCCAAGTCCAACACTGTGTTCCAACCAAAAATCCAACACTTTCTACTCACTGTTTCTCTCACAGCAGCACAAAATCACTTCACATATGGTCACCGTATTTTGTGTTCTACAAAATACAGTTTCTGCTGTAGTGGCTATTGTAGAGACTATGGTGGAGCAAATGTAGGATAAAACACAGAAAGAAGAAAGAGTAAAAACGAAAGATAAGGAAAGCAAGAATGTACCACTGCAGATAAGCAGAGGAAAATTCTGTATTGTCTTAATTGTTCTGGGGGGTTTGTAGGTTTGTATTTGTTTGTTTTAATGTATTAAATGGTCAACAGATGTTCATAATCATGTTTGGGCATCTTAAAAATTAAATAAAAGCTTTATTAGAATCATAGAGTATCTGAATTAACAAATTGATTGTTGATATATACTAATACAAGAAACAGCAAACAACTTGCATTTGACATTACCTCTCATTCACTCCAAGCTTTCAAAGCATCAGATTAGGGGCAACGTAAGATATCTGGAACACCAGCTGTCACTTCGATATTCCAGACAGTACTGACAGCAATATATTCTAAAAGGAATCCATTTCCCATTTTTGTATTTTCTTAAATCAATACACACCCCAGCTCGTACTCTAACCTTTATAATGACCTCATACATTCTTTTATCAGCAGGTCAGTACATATGTCTGTTGAATTCTCCAAGTATTTGGGACATTAATTTCCTTTACATTTCTGACTTTACTGTTCATGTTTCGTGTCCGGAGTGCATACTAGAAGAATTTGGTGTACGTGTTCCATCATACTTGTTAAAAAAAGGAAGTGGAAGGTATTTCAGTTTTAAATAACACCACTGTCCTTTTCTCAAAAAACAAAACAAAATAAAACAAACAAAAAAAACTAATTAAATAACTTCAGCATCATTTCCTAAAAATTTTTGCCTGGGAGGCCTTTTACATACCAGTAGTTATTATACTCTAAGGTAAAATTCTCCCCAAATGCCTCCAGTAAATCACTTTTTAATTTGCTAATATGGTCAATGCTGTGTTTGGAACACTTTTTTGGATTGTTGTTACACAGATCACTGATAGCTATTTTCATTAAATGCTCCTTAAATTTTTTTATAGCAAGTCACAAGTTTATTAGAAAACAAACTGAATCTGTATACGTGTCAGTGGATTTTGCTTAACACTCTGAAACATACAATAATTTCCACAGAAAAATGGAATGTCCCTTGCATCTGGGTGAGGTAACTGGCCACGTGCAACAGCAAGTCAGCAGAACACACTTAATATCTCCCAGCAGGACCACTAACACCTGTTTCACCAGGGTGGGTTTTCAAATTTACACCACCCTCTGAAACTTAACGTAGTCTTCCAGTACAGTAACAAAAATGTCTTGCCATGAACTATCACCTCAGAAACTCATGGGAAATTAACAATCAGAACAAGAAATAATGTGATTTCTAAGTTTCTCTTCTTTTTTGTTGGAGAGTTGACTATCTCTCAATTTCCTTTAGTTTCAACTTTCTCCATTTCATTTGAGTTCTGTATCATGGTAAACCAAGTATTCATGGCAAATTTCTCCCATTTTCAGTAGTTGCAGGTCAAGGATGTAGTGCTACATTCAGCCAGCCATACAAGCAGCTTGTGCAAAGGCTAATAAATCTTGATATTGAAGATGATTTTTGGTGGAGTCAATGTCAGTTACTCTGCGTCACATATTTTCTGATACCATTTTCTTCATGGTTTGGAAAGAGTCTTCAAAAGCTTTAAAAGCAGTGCCTCCTATTTTATCTTGGCCCATGACATCGGAGGTGGATCTTGGTGATACGGCAATAGAGTTGGAACCTTCCCACTAATATTCTGTTAGATGTTGTTGTCATGCGACAGATGGCAGTTGAGGGGCAGCCTGATAAAATGGCATCTGACATGGAAGAGCATGTCAAGCAGTAGTGTGACACTAAATTCCTCCATATGGAAAAAATGGCACCATTTGATGTTCACTGACACTAGCTGGATGTTTATGAAGACCAAACAGTAGATGTGAGCAGCACAGTGAGGCTGTGGGTGGTGCATTTCAGCAGTGGTGATGGTGACAGTGAGGATGCTACAAGCACAGCATGCGGGCTCTTGTTCATTGCTAATAACAGTGCACAGCTAATGGTGGTGACTGTTGTAAAATAACATTTTGTACAAGCTGAGAATTTGCTCTATCAAATAGTGTTGTAGTCTCTTTATCTGTTGTAGTTTCCATGGTAATAAAAAGGAGGTGTTGCTTTCAGAGTGAGATGTGTATGTGCTGGTATTCTCTGCTCTTCTCATGTGTAGTCATAGTGACACTAATTATTTTCTTAATAACACATGCAGTTAATTTGCAGGAAATGTTGATGTAAGCATGAAGCTTCAACAGTTTCATTCAAAAGCCATAATCTTTTAGTAGGAATGGGTGTTATTTTTCCTTCTGTTACTTAAAGGGAGATTATAAACAAGTGAGACACCAACATTTTACAGAGTGTAATGATGATAGGGCAAGGAGAATTATTTTAAATTAAAAGTGAGGAGATTTAGATTAGATGTTAGGAAGAAATTGTTTACTCAAAGGCATTGGCACCGGCTGCCCAGAGAAGCTGCAGGCCCCATCCCTGAATATGTTCAACATCAGGTTGGTTGAGGCCCTAATCTAGTGGGTGACAGCCCTGCCCACTGTAGGGAGTTGGAACTGGATGATGCCTTCCAACCCAAGCCATTCTATGAATATATCTTAACACTTACATGAATAACTATGCCCATCTGTATATATGCAATAGACAAGAAAGCAGATGCCTTACATTCAGATTGTTAAACTAGTTTGACTTCTGCAATATCAAAAGAAACCAGTCTGCTTGCTACAGTATAACTGTAATACTTGTGAAGTTAGCTCATAGGAGTTTATTTCCCATTGTTCCTTTCAAAATCTTTATACCCTCCTGTTTTTTTCTAGCCATAGTAGAAGTGCATTTGCAACAAATTATTTTTCCAGCAGGACCTTCCCCTTTGAATACATAAGAGTGGCCTACTGTGGATAACATAAACCAATACAGTATAGTGAAAATACTGCATACATTTTGTAAATGCAATTTCATGACAGTTTTATATAGGTAAGAGGAATATCATCAGCTGTGGTAAATTAAGTGGAATGTATGGCATAGAAGGTTTTTCTTTTGATGATCTAGGTTACTTATTGGTACTTTAAGAATAATTATAATAAATCTTACAATATGTCAAAGAATTATGTATTGTCTTCTTTGTGGACCAGTGAATTTTGTCCTGCAAAATGCACACAATGCAAAGTTATTAGGGAGTTTTAATATTTTAATTGTATTGTATTACCCTTTAAAAATTTCTTAAGAGGTGTGCAGAACTTCAAGTGTGTCAAACATCTGTTTTCAAGTGAAGAACAATAGAGAGTTCTAAATCATGAATATTGTTAAGAATCATAGAATGGTTTGGGTTGGAAGGGACCTAAAGATTATGTGGTTCTAAACCCCTGCCATGGGCAGGAACACCTCCACTCAATCAGGCTGCCCAGAGCCCCATCTGTCGTGGCCTCGGATGCCTCCAGGGATGGGATATCCAAAGCTTCTCTGGGCAGCATGGTCTAGTGCCTCACCACTCCATTATTTCTGCAGTCATTTAAGAATTACCTCCCAGAACTGTTGGGAATGGGGCATTTGAAGAATGGGTAGGCAGATCAATAAAGGCAATAAACAGAGTGATTCATTTTGCTGTACCTGTTTTAATCTGGAATGATACTGAATGTCCTGAGAATAAACCAGCTATTTGCAGTGGGCATTTGGGCCCAACACTCAGCTTTCGATAATCATAGTATATGCAAATACATACAGTGAAAGCATGATGTTAAGTAGAACAGCATGTAATGTTTTCACTTATCACTTGTATGAAACGGAGGAAGTACTTGAGTTATTATAGTTCTTTTTTTTGGTGAAGAAAATACTGGATCTTTGTCAATTTTGAACACAGCAAAACAGATGAATGCCCACCTGCCTGGTTTATGAAGTCTACTTTTTATAAGCAAGCTTAGAGATAGAATTGAAGATAAAAATATGTCAGTATAAAGCTGCAATATATATACATATATAAATACATATCTCTGTTGTAGGTTTCTAGCCCTGTACTTTAAGGAGAGACAGAACAGGAACACAAAGTAGTAAAACCAGCTGGTTTTAAAATAATAATAATAGTAATAATAATAATGAAGGAGTAAAGTTACAAGACAAACTGAAAATCTAGGTGTTGCCCACACCACAACTGAATTGTCAGCAAGTTGGACCATGTACAGCATATGAGTCAGCTGAGAACAGAAAGTGAAATAAACTTGTGCTTCTCAGTCCCTGAGAACAGCTTTAGGTGCAGCAGGTTGTACAAGGTTATACATTTGACTCAGTAAAAGATCTTCTAGGAGTTCTTTATTTAATTGTTTTTACTTTTCATTTTTACTAAGTATCTGTGAGAATATAGGTGACCAGTTCTCATTCTGCACCACATTATGTAAGCAGTAATGACAGTCTAGGCCATGTCCACCTAAAAATATTTTTCAGTGTCCTCCAAAAGCCTTCTTATATTCTCCAAAGCATTCTTATATTATATATATATATATATATATAATATTTATATATTTTATATATATATAATATATATAATATATATAATATATATATTTATTATATTTATATTATATATATTATATATATTATATATATTATATATATATATATATTATAAATATATTTTATATATATATATATATATATATTATATTATATATATATCTTATAACTAAGTCTTCATGGATAATTTCATACTCCCCCTGGCTCAAATGTGGACCAAAATGCTTTTATCTGTGCATGAAAATGTCTTGGTTGCTTGTTTGAACCTCTGTTCTTTATACAACCCCACAACTAAGACTAGAACTAAAATTAAACTAAGACTAAGCCAGTAGCCAAAATTTGAAAGCTAGTGTGTCCTCTTCCATACTCCACACATATTATAGTCAGACAAAGTGGATCTGCTTTTCCATTTTTCAGTTTAGTCATCAGTACTGTTAATACTCAAGAGTCCAAGATGCTCTCTGTGTAGCCTGAGTTATTTTTTTTTGTTGTTATTGGGTTTTTTAAATTTGTTTTTAACTCTATGAGTACTTCATGGAATGAGGGCGAGCTGTGTTGTAACAATACATTTGAATCCATTGATCTTTCTGGATCTTAGAGATGAGGATCCGTAGGGATAAAAAAAGAGTGAAACACAGCTCTTAAGTCACTCTGGGGAAATTTAGATAGATATCTAAAATGAAGTGTATTTGGAATACATTAGAAATAGTATGTGTCATAGTTAATCTCAAATTACTTCTTCTCATTATTGGTATCAATATTGATAAAATCCATAATTAAAGAAAGAAAAAAAAGAGACAGCCTTACCCCACAGCAAGTACTGAACTGTTTTATGGTGAGTATGTATGTGGCTTTCTGGGGTTCTGTGACACTTTCCATGTCCATCCGTAATCAGCCGTCAGCAGCATCAGTAAAACTTCTATAGGTCAAACTCTTTACAAGGTTTTATCTGGGGCTGTGTGTTGTGATTCAGAAGTTTAAAGCACATGCATTGTTAGGGAAGGTAGTGTGGAATTAAGTGCTTGCTTACAGGAAGTACTGTTTTATTTTTGTGCAAAAATAATGAGAGATTTAGTAGCATGTAGGTATAAAAACACTGTTAAAATGCATCTTGTTCTCCAGGGTGACAAATCCTGCTAGAAGGAGGCAAATGACAACTTGCATCTGTGTCTATTAGTTCTCCTAAACTGTACTGTCATAAACTGAAAAAGAATTAGTCAAACCAAGATATTTTTCAGAGCTTCTTACAAATACAGGAAAACGTCCTGCTGTATTAGTCATCATTACTTGTCTTCTGAGTATCCCACAATTAAATTGATGCTGGAAGTGAAGAAAGTGTTTTCTGCCAGACAAAAGAGATGAAAGCTAATCTTGGTAACAGCAAAAATAATTATAATAAATAGACATGTTCTATATGTTGAGTCACTGGTGAGCACAATCCCACAAATGATCTCTTCCTGTAAGTCTGCTGACTTCTGGGTATTAAGTGCTACTGTTCATCTACACGCAAGTCCCAAAGTCTGGTTTAGTCATTTATGTCTATCAGTAAAATTTCAACTACCTACAAGTCAAAAGCAGATTACCTAAGACTATAGTATATAGTGTATTACAGAAGATTTGAGACGTGTCTTCTTTATATGCCATATAATGTAGTAATAGTATGCAGTTGTGGTATTGCTGCTTATTTGTATTTAAATCATTTGAAAGATTATCCTTTAAAATGTGGGTGTAGAAATATCCTAGGATCCAGTAGTACTTACGGTGTAAGTATTTCAGATGAATTTTTTTCATAATGCTGTGTCTATAAACAATATTTAAAGGATTTGATTTACAAAAATAGCTAAATACTGTATAAACATAATGTAGTAGCCTTAATCTAATTAGCATCAAATAGTATTATATCTAGCTGATGATTCTCCAATATCTTGATTCCTAAATAATCATCTTCTTAGCAGTTTCTCTGCACCTATGAAGTTGAAGCTACCTTTCAGAACAGGGCAAATTATTCTTCAGCTTTGAAAAGGAAGTGATTATACAATCAGAGGTGATAGTTCTGTTTGCCTCTGAAAAGCAATCTCATGTAGTAGCGACTGACTTTCAAAATGGTTAATTGAATAAGTAGGTGGACAAATCTACATGTCAAGGAAGTGGTACTAATTTACCTATTCTTTTTTAACATTTCTAATGTGGCAAATCTGTTATTCGTATCTTCCAGTCTTTTGAGTTGAGATTGTAAAATAAGGGACTTGGAACAAAAAATGTTTTGGATTGATAGTGAAAAACTGTTCAGCGATAGCCTGATCTTGGCAATATTTAGCTGTACAAGCAAATTTGCACTTTTGATTTACTTTCTATCTCTTGGTGCATTGGATTTTGAATCTGTTTAACCTGAATTCTGTACTGGGATGATGTACATCATAATTCTGATGATGCTGTTTGCACTAATGGGGAACATCATCTCTGTTGTAAATGGGTGCTGTTTGAAAGCAAAATTCATTACAAAATTGTGGGCATACATCATGAAATCTGTCTGGTGTCTATGTGAAGAGTAACAAAGCAAAATCCATAGTCCTTGATATATTAGCAGGTAGACTTCTGTATGTGCAGTGTTAGCACTATGAAGAATTTAACCCAGCTCATAATAATGCCACCACTAACTACTTAAATAAACATGGACTTCAGGGATTCATACCACTCTTGATTGAAACAGTATTGACTGGAAGCTGCTTGAAATCTCTTAGAGCTTTTGTGATTGAAAAATTACTCTCATCTGTGTGTAAGTTTGAATAAAAAGTGTTTGGTATTTCTGGGGTTTGAGTTCAAAGAATAACTGTGGTTTGCCAAAGCAAGAAGTAGGTAATTAAAGCAGCATTTATAGACGTACTGAAAGCTTTAAAATGGGACAAGATTAAGGCTAACTTCTTCTAGAAAGCTTCTTCTGGAAAGGAAAGAAAGTGAAAATAATCCAGAAATGTATTAATAGATGTTTCACTGAATCTCCTAACAGATTCTGAGAGTTGTAAGTAACTGCAGTTATTATCAGAAAACTGACTGCAAGAGTTATGTTCTGACATTTTCTGTGTGCTGTGTGACTGTGAACTGCCACGCCAGACTTGCTCTATTCACAAACCAAAAGAAGACTTCATTATAAGGCTAATACTGCAACCACAGTCAATTGTCTGAAAGTTGGCTTCTGCTATTACTTCATACAGCACCACCAAGAGGAATGATTTTGGACTCAGGGTTTCTATTAGAGTTCTCTGGGTGAACTATGAAGCAAAACAGAATTTGCTTTGTAGTTTTCAGTATATTGAGTCATCAGTGCTAGTAATGATGACTAGATTTGTCAGCAGGTTTAAGAAATGTGACTTCAAAGACACATACAGTAGATGTTGACATGTAAACTAACCAGGAGCCATTTCTATAGAATATTTTTCATCCTAAGTGTATGGTAAGATTTTGGCTTACTATTTACTAAATATTTAGTATTGCAGATAGCTATTGAGAAGTTTTCATAGTATTAGTACTTTACATAATACTATGTACTATGGTATATATATGTACTATGTACTGTAGTACATAGAAAATAAGGTTTTGTTTATAGTTAATAGTCTCCTGAAGTATGACAGAGAATACATGTCAATTATGAAAAATGTTAGTTATGCTAGCAGGTCTGCTAGGAAACATTGGTTTGGATATTTGGATGTGGTCACTACTGACTGGTCCAGTTTTTTTTTCTCATTTGATTCCCAGTATTAAGTGGCAGGTAGAGCAAAATTTCCCATCTTTGAAGTAGTTCATTCTGCATTATGGTTGATCCGAAAGTTCAAAGAGACACAGTTATATAGCTTATATCCAAAGAAATCTTCACTTCTGTTAAATTCTTCAAGACAGGAAAATTTCCATTCAAATTGTTTTCTTGTGTAGTTGACCTTTTTTAAAGGTCGAGCAAAGCTATCCTCATCATGTGTATTATTTTCATGACTGATCCATGGGTGTAGTTGGAGGTCAGGGCTGAGCCAGCTCATTTTCTTGCCGTTGCTGTCAGGAGTGGTTTAATCTTCCTGTCCCTCCTCCTCGTCTGCCCTCTCCTCCCCAAACTATGCCTTACTCAGGCTTGGACGCACCCTTTCCTCCTCTGATGCCTGTGCTCATCAGTCTGCACGGGAAACTGGAGTGACTAAAAAATGATTGCTTTCTTTGCTGGGTGGGTTCTGTGTGCTGAGCGAGCTCCTGGTGTGCTCAGAGAATCACTGAAGATCAGACGAGCTGGCAGCAGCAGGGCTCCACACCTGGGAGGAGAAGGAGGAGGTGAGGAAGAAGTCGATCTTCCTATTTTTGATGCAGCCTACTTTCAACTCACTTAGGTGTATCACATCATTGCCCTTTATGAAATGACCTAGTTTGTTTATCTATTGGACTATTTGTTTATTTTCATGATGTGAAACTACATAAACATATAAGAGAATCACAGAGTTAATGCCTGAGGAACTGCATTTACATTGCTTGACCAGAACTGGAATAATCCCATTGATTTTTATGACAGTTGTTCCACTATTCCAGCTGTACAAATAAGTGAATGCTGCCAAGCTGATTGAAGAAAGTTTTATGGTGAATCCCAACATAAGAGTAACTTTAATTATAATTAGCAGCAGAGTTGTATTTACTTTTTTTAATTGATCTAGGAGAGAGCTTGCTTATTATTTCCTATAAATGGTAATATGTCATTAGAAATAAGTTAACTAAGTGTAGGAAAATACTTTTTTAAAGATATGGTTACTAATGTTTTGGAGTTTGTTGTGCTTAACAAGCAATATCTAAGAGCTTTGCAGATGCTTATGTTTATAAGTAGTATCTGTGGGTCAAGAAAGTCTGTGTAAACTCATAGTATATATTTCAAGGGTCACTGTTAAAAGTAATGTTTCTATTCCTTTTATCTAATAGTAGTCGCTGAGGATAAGTGTAGAAGTGCTATCATAGAAAGACAGCCATAATAAAAGGCCTTTCTCTCAGGTTAGGAAAGATACTGTCAACAATCAAATGCTTTTTAGTCAAGGAGTGAATTTAAGCCTCATGCTATGAGGGCTGAAAACTGATGATAATGAGACATTGTAAAACACGTGAACATTAAAACAAAATAGCATGGACTTGATCTACTGCAGGTTTATGGGTGTGGTGCTTGGTGCTTGTTTCTTTTAATGTTTCCCAATGACAATAGGTATTTTAATTATATTGTTAAACTTTTTATTTCTGCGATCCCAATTACTTAAAATAAAAAAATCCTTCAACCTAAAAAATATAGTTTTAAATCAAGTCCGTGTAAGGCACTTGACATAGGACACCGCTCCACATAGCATAATTTTGAGTAGATAAGAATATATTGAGCCATACAAAGTTGTTAGTTGAGAGGTGTTACCCTTATATTTGCTTCATACATCCTGAAAGCGTCTGGGAAATCAGTCAGGGATGGTCATTCAAATGAACCTTTTGGAACGTTCTGCTCCCTAATCTGTGAAATGTACAAAGCTGAAAAGCATTAATACTGTGACTAGTCATTGTAGAGACAGAAGTTTGATCCTTTTATTGGTCTACATTTGGGCTAAGTTTTCTTCTTCTCTTTCCTTAAACTGTGTGGCAACTGTAAAATTCATCTAAACAATCAACTGAAATCAGCAACATGTCTTTTAATAAGCAAGCACTTTTCAGAGATACATAATCTTTAAATAAATTAAAATTATTTAGAATGATATTTAAAAAGAAAAGGAAAATAAAACATTGCTCTGACATAATCTTCACAAAATTCTACATCATCTCTGGGAAATGCCTTTGCTAAAACATTTGTTGGATGCTTTTGATTTCATTTTTCAGCTAACTCACCCACTTCTCTAAACATATGTTCAGTGTCTAACTCTCTATGGACGCTTTCATTGCTGTTTGTTTGCAGTGTATCAAATCCAGTTTTATGTTAAGTAGATGGGTTGCTGATTTGCCAGCATGCCATTCTGGATCGGGCATTTATGAATTGTTTTTAAGCAGCAAAGTGGACAATGAAAGCTTTATATCAGGTCCCTAATTAGGAGTAATCATTCTTGTTAAACTTTGGTAAAGAGCTGTAGAATGCAGTGAATGTAAAGTATTCATTCCTAGGACATTTCTTTCTTTTTTTTTTTCCCCTACACTTTAGTACATTTTGTCAAATAGTCTTATGCTGCTTGTTATTTATGTTCATATTGCAGATTGAGAATGTTGATGTCTGCCTCAGCTTTCTGGCAGCCAGAGGTGTAAATGTCCAAGGTCTTTCTGCAGAAGGTAAGAGAAATTGATCATCAGAACAAATAACTGGATTTTTTTTTTAAGCTAATTTTTTTAATAGAAATTATTTGTACCTTTGTACCAAACTGTAGCTGTTTTGAACAGCACTCAGATACTGATTACTGATAAGGAGTGAGAGAAAACTTTAATTTTCTATTGAAATTGAACTAAGGAATTTAGTATATTTACAAAACTTAAGGAAACCTTTATTAACACTTTCATGTTATCTCCAAAATGTCAGATAAGTACAGTTTTCCCCAAGTACACATTTTGTCTTCTTCATATATGGGTTTCAAAACAAACATAGATATATAAGAATCTTGCTCAGATAAATAAACCCGGGGAAGACTTATACTCACTTTATAGTGAGTATATATGAGTCTCTATATAAGACTATACTGACTTTATACTCAGTATTAGTATTGTCTGGATGCATCTGAAATGTATTGCATAACAGTGATGTGCTGTATTACGTGAAAGAGAGAACAGTCTTGCTGCTTATATTATAGCTCTTTTTACTGTTTTAATCAAGTTAGTGCCTGATGCAGTTATGAGTAATCAATATGTCAAGTCAAGTACCAATTGTCTTAACATGTAATATTTGCTAAATTAATGCAGAATTAATTCAAACGGTTATTTTATTTTGTAGCGTAATAAAATTTATGCAAACATTTGTCTTGTAAGGGATTAAACAGTTCTGCAGGGTTCTGTGCACCATAGAAGTCCCTTTGAATTCTGAGGCAGCTGAAGCCAATAGGTATTACCAAGTCACAATGCTATGTATCTATTTTGCATGTAGCAAAACTAAAGGAAAGGAGGCGTTCTTTTTTTAAGAGATGCCAGTTTCCATTTAATTTTACAATATAATGTGAAGAAAAATTTTGAATGCTAGCTAGTGCTTGATTTTAAAATTAACATTGTTATCCTCTACCATCCCCACCTTTCCTAGTACCTCTGGTGGAAGCATAGCACAGCCATGATATGTTCTGACTTTTCTCTATAATAATTTAATTATGGAAATCTCCTTGACTGATAAAAAGGAACCTTTGTATATAATGAAGATATGTTGATGTGTTAGAATACTGAATATTTACATGCTGCCAATCATCCCAAAGTCACAAAATCACAGAATGGCTAGGATTGGAAGGGACTTCAAGGATCATGAATCTTCAACCTCCCTGCCACATGTAGGGCCACCAACCTCCACTTTTAATACTAGACCAGGCTGCCCAGAAAGTCATTTAGAACTCATTCTTTCAGGGAAGCTTATTTTTACTTGCATACAAAATAAGAATCAAATGTATGAATAGCATGAATTTATTTCACAACAATACTCTTCATTGTTTCATAGCATGGCACAAAACAACATTCTTTTTCTCTGTACTTCATTAAATCAAAATCAGAGTGCATTCTGTAATACATGCCTTTATACAAACCTTTGTTTTGCTTTGGAAAATCACTTGTAGAAAGATGTAGGATTCAACCAATTGGCATTAAGTACAAATACTACTAAAAGTAATAATCTAATGCAGTTTTAAATGCAAAGACTATTTTTAAAAACTTGTATTGAGACAGAATTTTAACACTGCATTCCTTGAATTCTGAAGTAATGTTCAAAATAATTTTGCTGTTTGTCGGTCAATATTGACTCTGGAGTACGTCTTCTAATATCTTTGATGTTTCTGTATCATTTTGCAGTAACATGCCTCCCTTAAATGTACCATTTTTAACATGTATTATTTTGAACATTGCAATTTCCTTGAGAAGAAGGAATTGAGAAAAACTGTTATGTTGTTTTTCAGTAAGTTATCAGGTTATCTTCATAGTGGTTTTTTTCATCACATTTATGTTTAAAATCCATGAAGTTCATAAACTGATATGGCTGCTTCTTCTAATAGGCTTTAGTAAATGTCTTACTACTGTTGAGACACGTATTAATGCATTTTTCAGTTTCCCAAACAGAAAACTATGACCTTAACAAAGATTAAAGATTTGAAACCGATTTCCCACCTCATTTAGATGCTTGAGCAGGGAATTCTTGAACAAAAGTTGTTTTTTAAACCTTGAGAGCAAAATCTGTACTGGAGAATCCAAGTGATAAATAATAAACCAGTTTCAATGAAGAAAAGTAGTTCCTCTCCTCTTCCCTGCATTTAGTATTATATTTAGTACCTTTGATAATTTTCTGGGAGTTTATGCTTTAAGAGAAATCTTCCAACTGTACCTGGTCTAAAAGCAGGGAATAAGTACAACATTGTTCACATTCTCCTTTACAAGTAATTAAACATATGGTTTAACACACACACAAAAAGGTGAAATTATAAGATAAAAATATATGGATGTGATTTAATGAACAAGGGATTATTTTCCTGAGAACTACATGATGCAATATGACAAGAATAAATAATATCTGGGATAGAACTGGAGAAGCTTGAACAATGGTATTTACATGTTTTGGTTTGACTTTTTTTTTCTTTTTTTTTTCTCTTTTTTTTTAAGATAATGTTAAATAAAAGCTTTCTTGATCTTCCTTGACAGCAGTATAACTACAGAAGTCATTATTCCTAAACAGCTTGCTAATACTGAGAAAGTTCTGCATGTTGCTGATATCTCATGAGGAATCAGTGATCCTACTGCATCTTCATAGGGAACAAGAGCAAGTATAGATACATAGAACAAATTTCCATTTTGCAAAGTACACTGGGGTGTTCAGAATTGTTTGCTCTTGCTGAACAGAGTGAGAGCATAAGTGCTGTAGTGTTTGATGGCCTGTTCATGTATGCACCAGCATTTCACCTGTGGAAAGGAAATTGATATGATTTAAAGAACATTAATATTATAGTGTTTGTTTATAAGCTGTATTAAGCATTTATAAGGAAAGGCTGTGTAGTACATAAAACTCAGTCTTTGTATTTGCAGGAAAGACAGAAAGATTGAAATGTTACATGTTAGGTTACAAGGCTATCGGCCTAATGAAAACCTTACACAAGAAGCCCAGTGCCAAAGAAAATTAATAATGAAGTTATGAACAGACCTAAGTGCTGCAGATAATTTCATTAAGGCCCCCTGAGGCTTCTTTTTTGACATGGAGATCCTTTATGAGCAAAGAATAACATTAGCCTTTTAAAACCTTCATCTCAGGCTGTGCAAAGACAAAGAGAAAGGAATGGGAGACTTAAGGATTCTACCCAGAGACAAAATTTCATATGGAAAGCTATTTTAGCCACAAGTGAAAGCTGCATTTTTGAAGTTTTTGTTAATCAGTACAAGCAGCATGGAATAGGAAACTAGAAAATGATGTTACTGGAAAGTTCAAAGATATAATCACAAATCTTATGGTCACCTCTTTTCATTGGTATTTTCCATTAATCTGCTTCTCTTGTGTTCCTTCCTAATTCTTGTGAATGCATATGCACTCATCCACTAGATTGCAGACATCTCCTCTTTCCACTTTTTTTAGAAGTCATTGTTTACTGGTGCTGGACAAAGATTTGCCCAAGAAGCCATAAGAGAAATGTAAAGCCACTACTTAGAAGGGATGTTTACCTAAAGCCAGAAGAACAGAGATTTTTACTAGCTGTTCTAGCCTCTCTGTTCCCAAGAATCCTTGTACTGAGTTGAGGCTGTGTACTGTATTTATTTTCAAATATATATATTGCTTAATGTTAGCTTTACTCTTCTTTATGACCATGCACATGTGTTTCATCACGAGGACATTAAAGAGATGTGCTTCTTGCAACAACAGCACATAAATAAGCAAAGACAAACAATAAAGTATCAATGGCACCTGGCATGTCTCTCATAGCAGAGAGAAATGCAGAAGAGTATAAATATGTATAGGTTTGTTTACATGGATGTTAGAGTGTAAAACTTCTTCAAAACTGAAAGTCTAAAACCACTGTGTTTTCACTTCTTTTTCTTTTTTTCTTTTTAATATAGAAATAAGGAATGGAAATTTGAAAGCCATTTTAGGCCTGTTTTTCAGTTTGTCTCGATACAAACAGCAGCAACATCATCAGCAACAGTACTACCAGTCTTTGGTGGAGCTACAGCAGCAAGTACCTTCATCTCCAGCAGAAATCAGCCAGTCCAAAACACAAGATATGCAGTCGAGGTAGGTTAAAAAATTAATTTCCTTATAAGTAAAAGCAATTTGTTTTGTGTGTTCAAAAAGGAGAAGTTTTTGTGGAAAAATAGATCCCTTACAAGAGACTTGTATTTTATTTATTTATTTATTTATTTATTGTTTATTTATTATTATTATTGTATATATGTAGGAACACAATATTTATTTTTTGTTTGGTATTAAGCTTGTATTTCTTATAATAAAGGTAGAGTGATAATCTCCCCAATTAAATTTAGTTCAAATTCTAGTTAATTTTAAGGCATTTTTTTACACTTTGATTCAGCAGTACTTTACACAGTAAGAGATTGTTAGTACACACTGATGTTTTCCTCTTATGCCCAGTTGCACATCTAAATGAGTTATCTCAAATGCTTAGCAAAATGCACAGGGAAAAGGCACAACTGATAGTTCAATTTGTTCTTAACTCTTTTTGTTCCCATGCATTCTGTTTTTGAGTACCTAATTCTGTTTGAATGGCTTTTGAAATGGTAAAAGAAAAGGAAAAAAAAATGATCTTAATCCATTTTCTTCTTTTCAGGGGTCAAATTAAGATTTAGTTAGGAAGGCAAAAAATTCAGTGGCATCTTAAATAGTTGAATTATGTTCCTCTCAGATTGAAGCTGTACAGATATTTGGAGAAGGTGGTTTCCTACTGTCCATGACAAAAGAATCAGCTTTAAACAAGTATCTATTTAAATCAAAAGTATTAGCAAGTTATGCTGTACTGAGGAAGGAAAAAAAGCTATTCACAAATAAGAGTATAAGTGAATTGTTAATGAAAAGCTTTCATGTTGGTCTGATGGCTTTAATACTTGTTTCAGTAATTTTCTTGTTTGAAAGATTTTGTGTGCTTCATGAACAATCGTCTAGAATATGATAAATCAGTGATTAAAATATGAGAGTGCAGTAGTTAAATTTTGGTTCCTGAGTCCGATTTGCACCTGAGATACTCTTTCATGTTTATAAAACTTATTCTTTAGTTGAAAAAAACCTTTTGCACCCCAAAATAATAGAAAACTTTGCCTTGAGAATGAGAATGTTGCAAAAATAAATCTAGGAGAACATTGCCAGTGGCAATTTTAGTATCTCATTTGATGCAAAAATTAGGAACCACTTGCACTGCCTTAGACGTTATAATGTGGAATGCATATTTTTCCCGCTTCTAAAAATTAATCTCTTTGAATGCTTTCTTTTTCTGTGAAGTTTTTTATTAGCATATAATCTAAGGAATTATGGCATCATTCTGGAAGACTCTGAACATTTTCACAAGTTGATTTTTTTGCTGTCTGTAGGGTGTTTAATAACTGCATGGGAGGAAATAATATCTTGTTATTCAAAAAGTTGTTGTTTTTCTATTATAACAGATATTTAGAATAGAGGCGTAGAAGTATTCACTGCTTTGATCAATAGAGTTAAGGACTTAGTTAGCTGTATGCAGATACTTCTGATTTTTGGGATTTGTTTACAGTTTACTAAAACTGAAACATCTCCTGCTTTTCTAGTTCGGCCATGGAGTTTTTTAAATTAAAACTAGCTATGATGTTCCTTTATGCATCACCGCTATTGTAAAGAATTCTGTTTGTCCAAAAGACTTGGAGAAAAGCAGTTGTTATCATTTGGAAGACAACTTAAACACTAGTTCTTTGTCTGCTCAGGAATGGTCAGCACTGAGGGGATGAATTTATATAAAGCTTTCCTTTCATTATAATTTTGCAAGACTCCAGTGCCTATTTCTGCTCTTCTCCTTTGCTAAGTTTAAACATACATCGTTTAGAAGGAAGGCAGTCTTTCTGCATCCAGAATCTCAGCTTTCATGACTTCATTAAGTGACATCTAAAGCTGTTTTAACAATTTCTACTTTCATCAATGCGTATTAGACTTCCTGCTTTAATGCCTGTACATGTTATTTATAGCTATTTATACTTCAACTACTTTTTTTCTTTGTAAAAAAGTACAGCAAGATTAATAATGTCTTACTCCCTACCTGTAAACTAAAAGCAAGAATTTATGCATACATATTTTGAGTATTTCTCACTGCAAACTTCTGTACTGACTGAACATGTTTTTCTCTGTCCCCATATTTATCCATAAGGGCTGTAAAGGTAAAGATCCTTCTTTGTGAAAGTTGTCTATATTTGAAAGATTCTTACCTTCTATTGTGAATGAATGTTTCTAGTATTCTGAGCTGCTAGCAAAACAAAGAAGAGGACAAAAAGATTTTTTTTTTCATTTGTCATTGAAGTAATACTAGGAAATTAGTATAGAGTAACATGTCCACCTCTACTGCATTTGGAAAATATGATTTCCACAGATGTATAGATCTGTTAATTTGAACTGTCTGTGGGGGACTTAGCAGCTCTTCCTTTCTTAACAGTCATCTTATTTAACTCGTTCTTTTTTTCAATCAGAAAAGCCATTTTTGCTAAAAAACTTTTTAGTTTTGAGATAGAAATGAATAAGAAGATTCTATTTAGAAGGAAGTCAAAATACAAAACAAATAGAACTCCTGTGATGGTGTTAATCGTACCTCTTGCCTACATTTTGCTGTCTCAAATACGGACAAGTAGCTTACATGACTCCCAAGATTCAGTTCTGTGATATAATTTCTTTCATGGCATTTGTGTCTCAACATTAATTACAGAGGGAACTAGAAGATCTTCAAATGTCCCTTCCAAATCAAAATATTCTACTATTCTATGACTGATTAACAGAGCAGGAACTAAAAGTCTTTATGAACTGATGGTTGATAGTAATCTTTAAGACAATTTATAATTGAGCAGCGACTCTTTCTTTACTAAGTCTGTTGCAGTTCTGAATGTACCCTCAGAAAAGTATCTACTTGCACCTGTGGGTAGATGGCAATAAAGCACACTTTAGGTGCTGCCTCTTTTTGTTTTAGCTGTAAAATCCCACAGTCCTACCGTGTTAGATGAATGAGGTCTTTTTGAAAGGATTATATACACTGTGTTTGGTGTGTATCTGTATGTACACAAATAAACAAAACCAAAATACATACACTGACAAAGGTAGATGCATTTTACACTTTTTTTTTTTTTTTTTTTTTTTTTTTTTTAGAGTTCGGTGTTCAATCACATTTCAAGTTGCAATTTAAGTCTTTGAAAATATTTCTTTATAATTGCAGTTAATTTGGGCTAGATGGTTTTCCATGCAAACTTTTCTGTGGCAGGCTCTAACAGAGGTATCTACAGTTGATCAGTGTGGCAATACTTCAGCATCCTTAGCCATTTGTAAACTATGCCTAACCAAACTCAAAATTTTGAAAACTGTATACACAGAAGGGGAGCAAGACTCTGAATGTGGAAGGGTATCATTGTCCTATGTAATTCTAGTGAGGATAACCAAATAATGAAGTAAATATAAAAAGAATAAAGGAAGCTGATTTATGGTAAGTGGAATTTCATTTCAAAGAATATGCTTTACTTATGGTAGATTGTAACTTTGTACCACTAAGTATAAAATCTCTTAAAATCATTTAGCAATTAATGGAAAAGTCTGTGGTAAACAACAAATGGTAATTCAAGAAAGAGAACAGTTGTAGATGGGATTTCTGATTTCTTTTCATCCTAAAATTTCCTACGTTCTTTTGTGATTAACTGGGAATTGAATATTTCAAAATCTGGGATAGACACTTCACTGTTTAGTTATGACTGCATTGCTGCTTAGAGATTTGGTTAAAAAATACAGTGCTGGTGGCCTTATTTATATCTGTCAGTACAGATACATGACAACAATGGTTACATTATATTTTTATGCTTCACTTTGCTGGTGGATTCCATTATCACAGCAATACATCTAAACTTTCTGCAGTGATGATCTTTCAACCACCCAGATACTAAGAGAAAACACATGTGGATGAAAGAAGTTCTGTCTCATTTATGGATTAGGCAGTAACTGGTTTCAGTAAGCTGTCAGCAAAATTCCAGAAGACGGACAAACTATTTTATCACGTACAGGAATGATGAGCACAGCTTGAGGTCCAGATGGATTTTGTTAAATTTGTTATATTAAAAGAGCACCCTGGTTTTCCTAAGTGCATAAACAACGTTAGGTAGCTGATTTCTACAGGCAGTTGCATATATAACTAGTGTAATGAACTCGGTTTCATGTTGCCTACTTCTTAGATGTATTAGGGAAAAAATGAAGCTTATTGAACACACAGCTAGTGCTGTGTGAAACACAGTAATGCAAATGCAGTGGTTATGATTATGCATTTAAATAGATCCATGCCTGAATACTGGCAATCCATATGCCAATCTTGGTTCCACCACTGGCAATTTAGAAAAAGGCCTTTGTTTCAGTGTTCTTGAGGTTTAAAATATAGCCTTAATAGTCTGCACCAAGTGCATCACACCAACGCTAAAACATGAAAGTCACGTGTCTTGGTTAATGAAAAGCAAAGGGATGAACTACATCTCTTCCCTGTCTTAGCTCTTGCCATTACTGATCATTTTGTTTTAATGAAGATAACCAGGTATGCTGCTCCTGCTTTTTTCACTATATAATCACTGTTTAAAAGAAGAAGACAAATTAGAAAAAGGTTTATTATTTTATTTTTTCCAGTAGATATCTGAATGAACAAGCTATTAGCCATATCTGATGTATTTTTATTTGTCTGGGAGATAATGCACAATGATCTGCATTACCTAATGTGATTGCAAAGTGATGTGTGGCAACTGACTTTCAAATGGACCTTTGGGATTTCATTTTACTTTAATTGAGCTTCCTTTAAGAGTCAGCTTTTGCCCCATTTCTTTCTGCTCCTTAAAGATACTATCGTAACAGTCCTTACAGTTGCCAATGAAAGGAAATTTTGATTCCTTAACAGACCGGGGCATGAAGTTCATCCTTCTTGTAGCCCAAGTAACTAAAATATGTGATGTACCTGCATACCAGTTATATCAGTTAACTGTGTACCTAAGCAAATAGATTATAAGTAACAACGTGGGATTGCATAAATCAGAGATTTGTTCTTGTTTATAGTTTACCAGTTAATCTTCTTGCACACTCCATTTTTTTTGCACAAGTATCACACAAGTATCAAATTAATTTACACATTTACATAACTCTTACAAGGATGCTAGAGATTATTACAGTGTTGGGAATTCTGTAGGATTTATCCATGACATAATGACAGAGAAGCACATAAAAAATACACCATCACTGTGTCCTAAATATTAATATTTCTGTCACAGTTTCAGTAGCAAGTTTTGGTTTTTTAACAAAATGAATATTTCAAAACAACAGGCAAAGCATGAGCATTATTTGTAGTTTCATAATACATACTGCTGTTGCATTTGAACAACTTAGAAATTACTGTGCTCAAAAGGATTGCTGTTTGATAATTGCAAAAGATGTTCCTTTCTTGTAACCTTCATTGTAAACGGCAGTCAGTGCAATAGCAACAATATATTTTTCATAGATTTCTTCCCTGTAGTCCACGCTGTCTAAGATAAGCAATGTTAAAGCTTAACATAAGGAAAGAAAATTTCTTTTGAAGAGGAGTTTCAATTTCCAAAAGAAATAGTCTCTTTCATAGCTGTAATATACCACATACTAGAGAGGAAATATAAAAGCGTAAATTATAAAACATTTTAGATCCTTGTAATAGCTTTTCAGATTTCCTTAAACGTTTCATCTCTTATTTAATCTTTTTGCTATTGACCTCTCAGAAACTGCTGATATGTTTCACCTTCCTACATAATTCTTTGGACTGGTTCCTGAAAATCTTGTCCTTTGTTAGTTATGTTATTTATCATGCATCTGCATATAATGATATATAGTTGATTTCTCCTGTTAGATTACCTCTGCCACCTGCTCAAGGAGGGTACTTCTCTTGTTTTGTCTGCACTTCAAGATGAAACTGTCATCCTTTCTTCTTGTCCTTGCAGTTTTCAAAAGAATGTTTTAATTCACTTTAGTGATGATTTTCATTTTGTCTGCCTCAGATACTTTCATGGTCTTGTTTTTCTCCTTTGCTTCTCATCACTCGTTACTTTTTGTATTTCCATTTTGATGTACTTCAGCCATAATTTTTCTGTAGCTCTTAATGGGATTTCTTCCATTTATCTTTTTAATGTCAGGATCCATCCTTTTCTATATTTCCTTTTGAAGTAACCTTAGAATACAGTTATTTTCTTTACAGATATTATTTCCTGCTCTGCCCTCTCTATATGTACAGATTCATTCTTTGTTCTGATTCTCTGAAAATAAATTCTGCTGAAGTTTTGTCCATGAATCTTTTCCAGATCTGGCATCTGTTTAATTCAGATGGCTTGCAAACATTTGTGTAAATGGCAAATATAACTTGAATAAATATAGCATTCAGTGGGAGCCATAGTGATTTATTATGGCCTTCATTCTTTCTTTTGTCCTATAGTTTATTTTATTATCTATTCTGAAGCAAAATGTTTTTTTATTTTTATTTATTCCTCAATAAATTCCTTGCTGGCAGGGTATGACTTGATCTTTCACTTGTATTCATGTATTCCTTCCAGTCACAGCTTCATGTTTGTACTGCTACTTCTTTCTGCTACAGTCAGTTCTTTTATCCATTTTTATCTCTAAATATTTTCACAGACAGTTCTGCGAATGTGAAATGATATTCTACGTATTGTTGTTTGGCAGATACCAGTTAATAAGAGAACAGTACTCTTTGCAGCAGCTATGGATATGATGAGTTTCTCTCTTCACTGACCAAAAAAACTCCCCCCAAAAAACTAATGAGAAGTATAGATGGTGTTATTTAATGGATTAATGGCGGTTTATAGCAACCCCAACCATTCTATAGGATGCATTGATGAATATGATTTTTTTTTTTTTTTTTTTTTTAAATCTGTGAAAATGTTCCAAAGACAATTATTTTAGATTTCAGAGAGTGACAGCCTCAGACTTTTTGGCATCCTCTTTCTCATTCCCTTTTGGAGAAAACTTTGTTGCAGTCTTAGTAATGACATACATTTCTGTGTAGGTCATCTGGTGTATTCTTGTTCAAGATCAAAAATGGCACAGAGATAGGGTCATAAAAGATAAAATTATCCCTAAGAATACATTCTCAGTTCTGGTAGCACAGTGTTGCTTGATTTGTTCAGAAAAATTAGTGGTTTTTAGAAGATTGTATTGCTAGAAGTGAGTTACATGTCAACTAAACACATTATGTTGCATGTTTTGACTAAGTTGTCATCCTTCTTGTTTTTTTTAACAGTGTGATTTCACATTCTTTCACTGAATGACAGTACTACAAATACTAGGACCAGGGTGGGAAAGATATAGTCGCTGTGGTAGAGGACTAGTTCTGACTGAGAACATAAATGTAGATGGACAACTGAGTTATCTGAGTTTTTGGGTTATGAACTATGAACATGAAAACATTGAGAAAGCAGTTTTGCTTCTGTTTCCAAGCTTGAATCAGATGCAGATATCTTTCCTGTATAAGATTGTAGAAGTTAAAGCAGAAGGGAAAAATATCTAGTTAATACAAAACAGATCATAGAATGGCTTAGATTTGAAGGGACCATAAAGATCATCCATTTCGAGCCCCCTGCCGTGGGCGGGGTTGGCAACACTATATCAAGCTGACTGGTTTCTTTTGATATTGCACAAGTTAAACTAGGTTAACATATCTGAACATAAGCCATCTGCTTCTTTCTTGTCTATTGTATATTTACAGTTGGGCATACTTATTAACATGTGTTAACATGTTCTTTGGGTTGGAAGTGACTTTAAAAACCGTATAGTTTCAACCCCCCCTGTTGTCAGCAGGGCTGCCACCCACTCGATCAGGCTGGCTGGGGCCCCATCCAACCTGGTCTTGAACACACTTGACCATATTTCTGGCTTCCAACTTATTTTCCACTAGAATCCCCCATATCCTTCTCCCTAGAGCTGCTCTCAATTAGTTCTTCTCCCAGTGTATAGACATATCTGGAATTGCCTTGACCCAAATGCAACACCTTGCACTTGGCCTTTTTGAACATGATTAGGTTCTTATGAGCCAACTTCTCACACCTGTCCAAGTCCCTCTGGGTGGCATCCCTTCCTTCTAATGTGTCAAAAGCACCAATGAGCTTGGGGTAATCAGCAAGGTCACTGAGGGTGCGCTTGATCCTACTGTGTATGTCATTGATAAAGATGTTGAAGAGTATCAATCCCAAGATGGCCCCTTGGGGGACACTGCTCCAACACCGATATACATTTTCTCCTGTGAATGAAAAAATAAATGTTTCTGTATCATATGTATGTATCTCTATGATATAAATATATGAAATACACATGCTTATGTAAGATTTAAAAGCATGTATGTAGCACATAGATAGAAGGCACTGCATTTGGAGTAAGACAGTATTTCGTTATGTTAGCCCATGCTGTCAAATGCAGATGGTGGTGGTATGGTAGTAGAGGTTGAACATTCACAGCAATATTTTGTTACATTTTGCTGCCATGTGACAGATGGCACCAGAGGGGCAGTCTGACAAAATGGTGTCTGACATGGAAGTGTGTATGAAGCAAAAGTGCGAAACTGAATTCCTCTGTGTGGAAAAAATGGCACCCATTGACTTTCACTGATGCTGTTCATGGGAACCAAACAGTGGATGGTGAGCACAATGAAGCAGTAGGTGGCACATTTCAGTAGTGGTGGCAGGGATGTGAAAGACAAGGACATTCTGGAACGCCATGCAGTTTTTCATTTGTACAGCATACAGGCTTTTGCTCATCACTGGCAAAAATTGAGAGCTAACAGTGGTCAGTATTTTGGAAAAAATAGCGTGGCTGAGAACTTCCTCTGTCAACAACTGTTCTTGTGCTATTTGTATCTGCTATAGTTTCCATAGAAATAAACAGGAGGCATTACTTTCAGAGCAATGTTCTAATATTTATAAACATTATTTCACCAGGGTTGGGCTAAAATAGCACAAGAAATGTCAGAAATACATTGTTCTTTGAAAAGTGAGTTTGATGTTTTTTTTCCTCAGTCTTCCTAGTCTGCTCTTTTGAGGAATGGGGCATACTTTCACTGCCCAGACTGTTTGGAGAACACTGTGGAGCATGTGGCAGGCTTGGGATTTGGAATCAGGTGAACCTTAGATTGTTGTATCTTGTGCTATCTACCAGCCAGACTGATGAGAAGTGTACAGTCAAGTAGTCTGAAAGCAAGAGAGAGAGTTAACATTGACTACAGCACAATCAAGATCTTCTAAGGAACATTTTCTGTTCATTTTTAACTAGTATTTTCTTGCTGATTATTTTTTGTTTCATTTTTAATTGAGGAATCGTTCTAATAAAAAAAATCTTGGGAGCTGCAGTGCAGTCACCCTAGTGAGATACAAATATACTTTATAAGATCAACAGCATCTAAAATTCAAGTATGCCAGTAAGGTAGAACTTTGATTATATACTATGGCCTCCCTTTGGTTTTCTTTCTATCTTTAACAGATCACATAACTGTCATTTTAAAGCCATCGAACACCTCAACATCACAGGAAAATGGCTACACAGTTGTGACAGAGTGATGTAATGTGATCCTTTTGATCTTTCAAAAGACTGCTAATGGAAAGTAGGTGATATGCTGGCTGACACTGTTACCTTTTTTAGAAGGCAGTTAAAATATTTTATTTGAATCAGCTTGCTTGGTACTTACTATCTAGGTTTTTACAAGTTGTATCCTTCAACTTTACATGCTATATACTCTTTCAAGGAGCTTCTTCTTTCCTGGTATACGATGCTATTTGTTCAGCAGAAACATCTTCTGGCAGTTTAGTCCAGTATCTATCAGTCACTTGTCTTCCCACTTCATCTTTTTTCCTATGTCCCCATTTTAGTTGAGTATTTCTCTTCACTTTCAGCAGAATGGCATTTAATAATTAGTATTTAGTATTGTGACTGATGTGGACTTCCTAGATTGCCTGAATCTTTCAGGACCATTTCTTAAACCCTTTTATTCTGCCAGTGGCTACATGCCCTCATTCAGCTCCCTGTCTGGGTGTTATCACTCATGGTGCATTCTCCCCAAAGTGACTGACAGTGCTGCACAGCCACTGGTTGTGGTATAGCTCTGGGGTTTTCCATTAGCACTTCAGGGGCATCACAGTCTCTAACATCTGCATTGCTTCCCTCTCAGTACTTCCCCAGTTAAGACCGCAGTGAATTCTCTTTCTGGGCTGCCTCAGCATGCTTATTCCATTTTCTCACAGTTTATCACCAAGCTCTGTCATTTCATCTCTGTTGTGGTGATTAGTGCTTCGTTGGAGTGTGAGAGGAAACAGGAAAACATTAGGGCTTGTTTTCACCTGGAAGCCAGTTTGAAGAGTCTAAGATTTTGGGATCAGATGTGTTCACAACATCTTGCCTCTTTTGAGCAGGATTTGCTTAATCAGAAGAATCTGCTTTCTCATTCTCTGTGCACTAAATAGGAGTGATAAGCATGAAGCCAGAGGCTAGCTGATTTATTCCTGGCCTCGGTAAAGATCCAGGCTGTGCCAGCCTCTGGATGACAGGACTGAGCCCCATCTCTAAGCTGCCCCATTGGGCTTTCCTGAATGCTCTGCAGATGGGGCTGTTCTCCTTCTCAATCCCTATGTCCCCTTCATGCCAATTTATCAAGGCTGGGCTTTGCAGGCAGCTGCTGCGGCTGCTCCAAGGAGCTGAAACTGTGACTGTATAGCAGGGAAGGCTGCTGATAGGAGTATTATGGCAATGGAAAGGATTTGGGGAGCAGACAACTGAAAACTAGGAGTATCCTACTTTCTAGCCTTTTGGTAAATAAATAATTCCTCATCCTAAATGCTGTGATGTTAAATTTCTGCTCTTTGGATTGTTAGCATGCGTCTGTGCTGCTTCAATGTGAGAATATATTTATAATGCCTTTGAGTATTTATTAGCATTAACAAAAATACAGCTTTGAGCAAAACAGGCCTGTTTTCCTCACTGCCAGATGTTACCCACTGATAAGTATCAGGTAGGATGAAAGGTAGCAGGTAAATATTTTATGCACTCAGAATGGCTCTGGCGTGGCTGGACTTTAGAAATGTTGCAGTTCACATTTGTAACAGAGGGGACAGCCATTGGAAAACAGACATCTGTGCAGAGCTTCAGTGTGTTCAGCGCATCAAGTGCTAGTGGAGAAGGAAGAACCAAAATACTTAGGTGCTTGATACAGTTATTTTATGAGCTGCTAAAATTCTCTTTTTCATTTGACACGTTGCTTTGAAAAATAAATTTAGTCACAATGCTTAGATACTGTGTTGACAAATCTATCCATTCCTGTCAGTACTGTCTGGAAAAATTGAATATGGTCTACAGAAAGATTCTTGAATTTGCTAGTGGATGGAATCCCAGCAAACAGGCTTGAGAGGAAAGAAGTTTTTCCAGCGATCATTTCCAGATAGATGCTTCATTTACTTATTAAAAAAAAGCAAAGTAAAATGTTCTGTCACTCTGTGGACTGGCTTATCAATAACTCAGCAACTGAGTTTGAGTGATTTGAGTAGATTCCAGCTCCACTGGAGTAACACTTCAAGTTAGAAAAGCTACCAAGCACCGTGACAAGGCAGAACTTTCAGCTCTTCAGCCAGTGATTAAGATACATCCTATTCATTCTGCTTTTCCAGCTCACTGTCCATGTTGATTGTACTGTGTATCATTGTAACTTCTACAGCATAAATGCTCTAAGGTTTAATTTGACGTTCCATTTTTCCCACAAACTTCTGAGTTTAGTCATTGCAGATAAGTGGTTAACCATTGCTAGGTTTCTTCATTTTAGTGTTTAGTATGTAGACAAAAAAAAAACCAGAAGTGGAAGAACTTATCAAAAGATGAGCTAGTAATTTAAACACAATTTTAACAACTTCAGTAAAGCATCATGTATCAGATTTTCGTTATATGTCTAGCCATTAAGAAAAAATGGCTGCAAATGAAATACGAAGTGATGTACTAAGGACTATACATAGAAAAAATATATACGGTAATTATGATGATATTATTATATTTTTTTACAATTCCCACAAAAGTTATAGTCATATGAAAGAGTACTTTGTCGGCATTACTATGAAGTTAGATGTTAAGAGAATTGAATGGTGCTTTTATATGTTGAATGATTTGGTTTTACTCTCTTAACACTGAAGTAGTCTCCCTTTTATTTTTCATTATGAGCACATGCATTTTGTAACTGGCAGGCATAGAAGCAGTGTTGAATCCTTTACTGTGGTATAAGCTCATAAAGTAACAGTAAAGTAATCATGCAGCACATGGAAGTGTCACTTTGTCCCTTTATTTGTGCCTTTCCTGTGCTTTTCTTCAGAGCAGCCATGCCTGTGTGGGAATACTTTTCTCCTGTGACAACCTTTCCCCTCTGTTCTATGCTGAGCCTATCTACCTCATTGGGCCAGCAGAAATTTCTTAATGTTCTTCTGGTAAAATCAGTGTCACTAGGCATTTCCTGTGCATTCTGCCAGTCTGTCAAGGTGGAACTAAACACTGGTTTTATCACTACTCAGAATAGTTAGGAATATGCAGAACTGTAAGAGACTATGATTGTCAGAGCTTCTGCTTACTCAGTTCTCTATCCCTTTCTGAAGAATGCAAGGAATTTGATTTTGTGATGGCATTTGACTCTGCCCTTAGGCTATATGGGTCCCACATGGTGCACCTGCTTATTGTATCTGAAATTACTTGGCAGGAGGCCTTATCTCGGCCATAGCTTTGATATCCCCCCTGTGCAAATGGTTGAAACAGTAGCAGTATCAATCTGCTATTTAGTAAAGATACGTTGCAGAATGTTTAAAGGAATGTATAGTTTTTAGCCCTGAAGCACAGTATTTGTAGATAAACTACTTGGATGTCTTAATAGACTAAGGTGCATTTTCCTGTGAAATTTAACAGTGAATCTGAGTACGCGTGTTGGCCTTCCTAATGGAGCCCCTGATTCAGTGCCTCGGTAATGCATTGTATACATGAACTGTGCTGCCATCAATAAAGAAAATTATGATGGAATTCTCTTTCTATACAGCTCTACTGTCATGAGAGTTACCTTTCTTTAGTAGAAATTCTTCGGAGTCCCCACTGGGTCTGGTGCAGCAAATCTCTTCCTACCTGCCAGACTGCAATCTCAGTTTGCTAGGGGGGCTGATAGGTGTATATTCATCTTTTGTACTTTTTTGTGGGGGAAAAAGTACAGGCATAAAGTGTTGAAGTGCTCTTTACATAGCAGAGCTAGTGTTCAGTCACTGTGCCCGAACTGTCAATTTCTAAAATAATTTCTAGAAAATAAGACAAGTTATAGCAATACCATTATTTCATAATCTGTGCATTGCATCTTTCATAAAAATCTGCATGTTGCATTACTTCATATTTTTGCCAGTTGATTTGTATTTTCTCTCCATGTTCAATTTACATTCATTAACTCATAGTTTGCTGGTAAGTGTGTTCTTTCTATACATGTTCAAAGAAATTCTTTAATTCAATTTCTCTGTTTCTTCTCATACAGTCTCACAGCCAGATATGCAACTCAGTCTAATCACAGTGGAATTGCAACCAGTCAAAAAAAGGCTTCTAGGTCAGTTAAATATCTCTAATTTATTGCTTGTTAGCGATACTCAAGCGAGTCAATGTCCATTGGTATTTTATCCTTTGGACATAAGTGGGCATTAATCAATGTGTATTGATGTTATGCGTGCAAACTTTGCATCAATGAGCTTTACAATAGGAAAGCCTTGTATGGACTGGAAGGAGCTGATCTGTACTGTTTATTAGTAATATTTCTGGTTTATATGTATCCTGCATCTTTGTATCCTGCATGTAAAATACCAGGTGGAGGGTTAGTTGGTGATTTTAGTGCTCTTTATTCTGTAGCTCAAATTCATACTTCAGTTATAAGCAAAAAAAGTTTGGGAGCCATCCCAGTTCCCAGTAGATGTTTCATATGTATCAGGAACCTACCTGAGAGGTTCATAGAGCCAAGTTCATGCAGAAGCAAAACAGGGCAGTAAAAAGCACTTTCAAGAGTTCTGCTCCTTCAAGTGTAGGCCCAACACAGTCCCTGTCAGCAAAATGCTTTGTTTTGCTTGTGAATTTGACACAGCTGCCCTGATTCTGTTCTCACCTATACTTATAGCACTATGAGCACCACGAGCACTAAAATCTACAAGCCGGGTTGCAGAAGAAAGAAGCTGAGATCTAAAGCTTATTCTTTTTTTGTGGCGTGCAATTAATGTGTTCATTAATCATACTTTTGCTGGACAGTTCATTGGTGAGAACAATGAACTATAAGTTGCATAATCTACAATAAAGATTTCATTTTGCAGCATAGCGTACTAACATGGTTTGAGTTGCTGGCGATAGCTTGAAGTGAGCTATACCACAGTCCAGTTGCTTTGCACCTGCATTTATAGGTCTTCTGTTTTCCTTACTGCTGATGCTCCTGTCTTGTCTGCATTCAACATGTTGGGGTTAACAGTTTAATGTCTAATACTTTAAATCTGTGGCAGTGTTTCCGAAGCCTGTTCAGAGGTATGTGACTTGTCCCTTATTTGTTATTCTCCTCTTTGCATTTCCTTAGCTGCTTAACATGATTCTGCAAGAGCAATTTAAAACCTGAATTCAATTAAAAGAGACAGCATATGAGGTAAACTGGAAAGTGTGTAGAGCAAATGACCTCATGTATAACGTGCTTACTGTGGCAAGTTCTTGAATTCTGGCATGCAGAATATATGCATATTTTATATTTTAACAGAACGGATGAGTTTCCAGTGTTGCACATGCCTTTTCATTGCTTTTTTCATTACCTTTGACAAATGATCTCGGGGCTCTCATTGCCTGTCAAATTAGGGTAATGAGAAGGAGCAAATGGATTTTTAAGTTTGTTTTAGTGCATTCTTCAGGGAGCAGAAGATCACTAGAATTCATGGGTCACAGTAAAGGTTAGCACGCGTACAGCTGCAGAGCAGAGACAGTCTGCTGCAGGCTTGGCACAGACAAGCAGGGCAGGCTGGCGGCCAGGAAGAGCCGTAAAAATAACGGATGGATTAGCTCTCTGAGGCTTAAATTGGTAAAGGAAGACAACATGGAGCTGTTTACACGTGTCTGCTCATGAAAACAAAATTTGAACCTTTCTGTTACACTAGAATAGTCAACATAAAAAGTTTACAAGAAATCTAGCATTTTGTAATTCATTGTACTGTGATGTTTTTCTCCCTTCTCATGCTGTTATTTCATCATATAGTGTAGCATAATTAAATACATCTGACTTAATTTGCATTGACATTATTAAAATCATCATATCATTGCAATAAATGAAAAACGCAAGATAGATATTCTTCTCCTATGGAAAAAGTGTCTTTCCAATTTAAGCATTTCATTTTGTCTGTCAGAGAACCAAAGTGGAAAGAAGTGGAGTGACCCGCAAAGATGCTGCAGAAAGTTTGATGCAAGGATGTGTTAAAGAATCTTTCATCAAAGAGCAGATTCAGACAGAAAACAGTGCAAGCTTACACTTGCTTACACTTGGGATATCAGTCTGCATTTTTTTCCTTTGCATAGCCACCCTGTAAGGTTCAGATGGTGGCAGCAAACACTAACAAACGAACTGCATAACCTACATTGTGTACTTGTATCAAAAAGGCATGCATTCTTCTGTAGTGTTTAGGTGAAACATTTATTTTCAATACTCTTATTTGAAATTACAAGCCTGAAGAGGTAGAATTGCTAAAGACAATAGTCTTCTGGAAAATAAACAAATAAGAAAACTGAAATACCAGCTTTTGTGTTAAACGCAGCTGTGGAGTATTGAGTACAGTTAGACAAATGAAATATGTTTCAGTTATATATTGTTGTGTTTTAATCAATTACTGTAAAATTTACTCTTGAAAAGTAACTTACTTAAATACAAGTTGATGCTGCGCTTTAATGGTCTTTTAAGGTGAATCTGTTTCAGCAATGTTAATGGTAAATGCAAAGCATCTTCTTACGTGTCTTGCGAATCTAGAAAGCATCTTTTTTTCTCTTCTGTGTGCATAAAGATAAGCTTTTATTTTCATTTGTTGAGTCTACCCAATTTGAATCCTCCTGTTTATTGTTGCTTACATAAAATCATTGGTTTTGGTCATTGGTTTTGAGTTCTGGTCTGATATTTGCATACCGCCTCTTCTATATGTCGCATTGCATACAACAAACCAGTTTCTGATTCTACTTCTAGGCTTCCAGGACCCTCAAGAGTGCCAGCTGCAGGCAGCAGTACCAAAGTTCAGGGAGCTTCCAATTTAAATCGGAGAAGCCAGAGCTTTAACAGCATTGACAAAAACAAGCCTCCACAATATGCAAATGGAAATGAAAAAGGTAAGTGATTAAAGTTAGACAACTTACTCTTACGGAAGTAATACACGATGAAAAAAAAATAGCTCCTATCCACCAGGGTCAAAGAAATAAATATAATTTTTAGACTTGTGGAGGAAGCACCATGGAGTCAGCCCTCTGAATTAGGACTTGTGATTGAGTTGGGGTAGAATTTAAGAATGGAAACCTTTCAAGATGTTACTGAGTATTTCATCCCTCTTTGATAGAAAGGTCCTCGAGTGATACTTCTGAAGGGAAAATAAATCCATATTGCTTGCCTATAATCTTGGTCCATGTTCAAGTCCACTCATACCATAGGAGGGCTGCTGTGTTTTTCATGAGAGCGTCTAAAGGAGATGAATGTTACATATACACAGGAATATCACACATGTCTATTGTTTCAGGACCCTATGTCAGACTGAACAGAGAATTGGAAATTAGATCAAATGTAATGAAATTTGGCAGGGATTTGAATTCAATGGTCATGTTTTATTGCCTTCTTTAAGCATGATTGTCTGTTTTGCAAGCAAACTTCCCTTAGTCCTTCCATTTCATCAGTCCTCTGATGCTGTTTTCCTGGAAAATGTGCCTGTTCAGGCTTTATCTCAGAAATAATAATGTAAAAATTCAGCCCTCTGAGTTGTGTAACTAATCCAGTCCTCCCCTTCTTTCTCCCTCTGTGTAATGAACAACATTTTATTCATATCTCTGGGTTAGAATACAGTTGAAAATGATACAATATACATAGTACCCATTTGCATCCTTGGGGTCTGTGGGAGGAACAAGTATGCAGTGAATGTTCTTCATCCAAGCAACAGGCAGCTATCCAGATTTTTTTTTTTTATAAAATTCTGATGAACACAGTTTGCCCCTAGCTGTATCTGAAGATATAAAACCATTCTTTCAATAGTTACTTTTTTACTTTTACTATCAGTTGAATGTTTTAGTTAGCTCTGTAGTGCAGTTTATTTTATTAAGGACTTGTTTATTGCAAGACATACAGACTAAAACTAAAAAGAGATCGGAGAATAAACTGAGCAGACAGTTAGTTCACAAATACGATAGTGAAGTTATGAAGTAGGAGATGTGGCCGCTTGAGTGAAGGTATGTACAGCAAGTTCAGGTTTTAGAATTACTTTATAATGTTGACATAATCTTCTATTGAAATATGTGAAAGAGTGAAATGATTCAAGGTTTGGCATGCTTGTTGCTATGATTGCTCTTGGTTCATTAGTTGAAAACTGTCTTTGAACTGCTAAGGTTTACATGGCATTGCACATTTTCATGGCTTTTTTGCATGATGGATTTCTTTGCTTACTCATTTCTTCACAGCAGGGGATGAGAACATTGATGAGGTTTTTAGTGAAGTCATCACTAGCAAGAAGATAAGGGTGGCTTTGTTTGTATAAAAAGCATCCAGTTCTTTTTACAGGATATAGAAAATATAATGTTGCGTAACTAAATTAAGTATTGCATATTAGATGTTTCTATCTGCTTTCTTTTCTTCCTTTGAAAAAACAGCAAAACAGATGGAGGAATATTGATTTTTCATGCAAATATAAGCTGAATACAGGTTTTACAATATGTGTATAAAGAAAATGCTAGAGAAAATGACTGTGAGGAAAAAATGCGAGGATAGCTATCTGTTGTTTTTTCTTTTATAATACACTGACAGAACACATGGGAATCGGTATTTCAATTCACTAAACTACTTCTTTGCCTAACTAGAAAAGTAGTTGTAGCATGATATTTTAAAAATAAAATGATTATAATGGCTATTTTTAAAATGTTACAATGAAACTTCCAAGTTATATTAATTTTTGAGTACTTGAGAGTGTTCTGTGTTTCTGAAGAATTTTTTTCTGAGACAAACCTGAACCCTCACAGTAGCAGTACTAATAATAACAAATGTCTCTTTAAAAAAAAAGTGGCACTATACCTTGAAAAAATTATCTTTCCTTACATTCCAGCACACACAGTAAGCCTAGTATTTTAATTTTTGCTTCTTGATGCTTGCAGAAAGACAACTTCAGCAGGTTGTAACGGACATACAGTCCACATACACTAATTTCTGAGACTTTGATCGTATAGCAAACAACTGATTCTTCATTAGGGCTGCATAAACTGAAGCAGAAAAGGGGATGCCATGCATTATGCAAATAGGTAACAGAACTGAGAATATACAAACCTCTTCAAGGTCAGACCACTTTTAATACTGCTTTTTTTTTTTTTTTTTTGCTGCTGTACAACTTCCTGTATGTGCTATAAAGAGATCTTAGAAAAGAAGTACAGCATAAGAGTTTTTTGATCCAATTATAAGTAATACTTGAAATTTGTTCTCCTATTACACAGTTTTCAGCTCAGTCACAGTAAGGAAAGGATATACAGGCATAGACATAAAGGAGAGTTAAAGTGGTCCAGAATAAGATGTAATAAGTGTCTGCTATGTAATGTGTCATTATTTAGTAGGTTATTTAATGTTATCTCTTCTGAATGTTGCTTAGTACGTAGTTTATACCATATGAAAGCCAAAGTCCCCTTTAGTGAAAGCAGTTTTGCTGCTCATTCAGAACAGTCCAATTTTCACTCATGGACATAATGCATTGCCATGATATAGGTAACATTATGTTATAGTGATCAAATCCAGGGAAAAAATAAAATAAAAGATGCACCAAAATGATAAAGATGTCATGTGCAGAAACTTTGGAGTGGAACTTTGAGTCTTTTTCTTGCCCTGGACTTTACAGCTTTAGGATGGGTTGCAAAAAAGTTATTCAGGTGACACCACATCTATGTCCTTTGGATTTAGTGAAATACAGAGGAAAAGAAAACTGGGAAAATAAAACTCTTTGAAGAAACTAATGGTTCACATAGGTAATAAGGCACGGCATTTTGAGAATAACAGCAAAATAATTCAAGGCAAATTTAACATTAAAAAAATCAAGCCTACAAATATTTACACTTCAGAGCTTAGGAACACTGTCTCTGAATACTAATAAGGACCTTTATGTCACCAAAATAATTGCCTACCTTTACAACATAAAATGTTGTTTATATATTGTCCTAAATCAATTTCAGTGCTTTTCTAATTATTTTGTTCATAAGGACTCTAGGAAATGCTGCTCTAGATCTCCATTTTCTGAGGGCTGCAGATCATTATTCTGTGGTCAGTATGTGCACCCAGTGCCAATTTCTTAACACGTGCTCTGGTGCACGTATGCCACCAATGATCCCTGGTGGTGTTATCCTCCTCCTGTTCTGATAAGAGATGGCTGCTTTCTCTGGTTGGAATGTGATAGCTGAACTGGCTGAAATCACTACACAGAGCTCCCATTCTGTCAGGCATTCTTACAGCTATCCCTTATAGCTTTTCCATTTTCTGTTAACCTTTCTGGTGTGAGTGACTAACATTGAGTGCTATGATCTGGGCACCTGGCATAGCATTATTAATAAGCCTGCTGGAAACTCTATGCCTGCTCCAGTATATCTGGAGAATCCCTGCCTGGCTATGCTGCAGCTGGGAGCTGTTTTCTCAGAGCCTGTCTTCCCTACTAGCACCGAATACAGCAAAGATCAGTGACGAGAAAGCAGATGAGAAGGACTGTATATTGGGTTCTGGAGCCAATTTCGCTTTCTGCAATGCACACCTAAGGGGCTGAAGTTATGCTTTCCCAAAGGAGATTGAGCTGAGCCCTGCAGCACAAAGCTCCCAAGCAGAATGCAGGATTGTTTTCACCAGAACTTGATTATGCCTTTCAATAATAAAGGAATGGGAACCTATACAAGAAGCCCATCTGCTTGTAAAATTTAGTGTATATAAATATGAAAATTTTGTCCTAGTTTATAGTACAAAAGCACCACAAGGTGGGGACAGATTTCATACAATGAGCAGCTAGAGCTAAATCCAATTGCTCAGAAAGCAATGAAGGATGTACAGCTTCAAGTCATACATTTGGACTAGGAGTGGATAAATCTTTCTATTCCACATCATTAATTACATACAGATTCTCTCTATTTCTTGATAGTGTGCAGTGGAAACTTCAGATTTAATATAAAAGGCAAGTTCTCTGTTTGTACCTTTTGATGCTGTTTATGGTTTGTGACATAGGGATCAAATAAAAATCAGTGGTTCTGGAATCTGTGTGTGTTACATATGTGGCAGAACAAGCTGGTGGTGAAATAGTGAATACTTCTCTTTTCACAATTTTTTCCCCATTAGTTCAATATTATATAGCAGGAAATATGGCAGTGCTTGTACTCTTCTTTAGAATCAGGATGCTTTCTTTTTCGGTAAAACTAACAGCCTGAAGCCAGACAAGTATAACAGAATTAATTCAAGAAAATTCAGTGACATCCTGCTGTGCTCAGATTGTTACATCTATTCTTCATTAATTTTGCACATACTTTAGGTGAATTTTCAACTGCAGTACCTCTGGGATAGCTAAATACCCCAATCCTCCTGTGCAATGAAGGCATGTTTTGTGGAAGGCAATGCATATGTGCAAGAAGGTCCTCATGCACACCCAGTCCTAGGCTATCAGCCATAGGGCTGATCCCTGATATAAATTAAGGAAGCCTGAGGGCTGTATTAATATGTAACAGCTGTTGTTCGCCCCAGGCTCTGTTCCAGGATCTGAGGCTCACCAGAAAATAGCAGGGGCCCAGCCACAGTTCCTGCCTTGGTCATGGAGTGGGGAACAGTTCTGCAGCAGCACATCTCTGTATGCATGATGCTGCCTGGAGCCAGAGAAATATGCCATCACCTCACCTCTCCCAAAAAATGCTCTGAGGCCACTCATGTCAGTTAATGTTTTATTGCCAATCAAATGGACCCAGCATTCAAAATATTCTCGAAATCTGTGCACATGAAATACTCCCGGCAGATGGCATTTAAGACATCTATGGAAGGTGGAAGTGATTGGATTTCTGGAGTGCAATTGGCAATAGAGTTAATAAGTAGGGGCTGTTACATTTCTATTGTGTTAATAATTATTGTGCTTAGATCAGTACATTTTGTTATGTGTGCATTCTATTTGTTAAAGAAAAAACAGTTCTTCTCTCGAGATGCTCAAAATCCCCCTTTTCCTGTATTATTGACCTTAAGACTTCTAGGTGGGTAGTCTAATCCATACTATGGCCTAAGGACTGAGACTGAAAAAATGGAAATTGCACACAGCTTCAAACTGTGCTGGAGGCAGATATGTCCTTTCTGTCTTCATCTGCTGTATTATTTAGACAGGGGAGCCACAGGGTATAACTTTGTCCTCTTGTGTAAGTGAAATATCAAGCATAGTTTTTCTACTATATGAACTGTATTTCTGTTACATGTTTTGTAGTCTCATCTTAAGGTGAGCAGGACTAGGGAAGTCATCCTGCCCCTGTACTTGGCACTGGTGAGGCCTCACCTCGAGTACTGTGTTCAGTTTTGGGCACCCCAGTACAGAAAGGACATTGAGGTGCTGGAGCAGGTCCAAAGAAGGACAACAAGGCTTGTGAGGGGCTTGGAGAATATGCCCTGTGAGTAACAACTGAAGGAGCTGGGGCTGTTCAGTCTGGGGAAAAGGAGGCTGAGGGGAGACCTTATTGCTCTCTTCCAATATCTGAAAGGTGCTTACAGCAAGAGCGGGGTTGGTCTCTTCTCACTGATGACAGGATGAGGGGAAATGGCCTCAAGTTGCACCAGGGTAAGTTTAGGTTGGATATCAGGAAACAGTTCTTTACAGAAAGGGTCGTTAAGCACTGGAATAGGCTCCACAGGGAGGTGGTTGAGTCACCATCTCTGAATGTGTTTAAAAACCGTTTGGATGTGGTGCTCAGGGACATGATTTAGTGGAGGGTTGTTAGTTAGGGTAGTTCGGTTAGGTGGTGGTTGGACTCAGTGATCTTGAAGGGCTTTTCCAACCTGAGCAATTCTATGATTCTACGCTTCTATGATATATATATATATATTTAGATAAACACCAAAAATACCATCTTTCTCAGTTTTTGTTGTTGTTGTTTTGTTTTGTTTTGCTTTCTTCCAATGTTTGTAGCATTCTTTTTTCCTTTGGCCTTTCAGATTTTTTTATTATTAGAAACTGGAATTTTTTTTTTTTAAACAACTTATTAAAGATAAAATCTTTACATTGGAAGGTTTAATTTGTATAATGGGATGGTTACAAGTCAGGCATCTTCAGGCATGCTTGAGCTCGTAGCAGGAAGTATTGTGCAACACCATAATGGTGGGAAAAAAGGCATTTTGATCATATATTCTTGTGTGCTCTGTACACATGCAAAATATATTTATTAGAAATCACATTTACCTTGATTTGTGAAAGTTTTTATGCGATTGTGCTTTTTATGCTGGGGGGTATGCTGTTACCTTTAGGCAGGAGATGATGAGAGAATAATTGTACCATTGTCATTCTTTCTGTTTTTTAAGCAGATTCACCAAAAGGCCCTCACCCATCTGCAGGCATGAATGGAAATGTGCAGCATCCCACCAGCACTGGGCAGCAGCAGGTCTCTGCCATACCCTCTCCAAGTGCCAGCAAGCCTTGGCGCAGCAAATCCATGAATGTCAAACACAGCGCGACCTCGACCATGCTATCCGTGAAGCAGCCCAGTCCTGCAACCTCCCCTACTCCATCCTCAGACAGGCTTAAGCCACCCCCTTCTGAAGGTGTGAAGCCCCCTTCATCTGGACAAAAATCTATGCTGGAAAAATTCAAGTTGGTTAATGCTAGGACTGCTCTGAGACCGCCTTTGTCGCTGAGCTCAGGGCCCAGTGACAGCGGGAGAGAGGATGACACCTTTTCAGAGTGTGGTGAGGTGGATGTGCTAAGTGGTGGGATGAACAGCAGTGGTTCCACAAGTAGCAGTCCTAAAGTATCACCGAAGTTAACTCCTCCAAAAGCTGGAAGCAAAAATCTCAGCAATAAAAAATCTTTGCTACAGCCAAAGGACAAAGAGGAAAAGAACAGGGACAAAAATAAAGTTTGCACTGAGAAAACTGTCAAGGAAGAGAAGGACCAGGTCACTGAAACATCTACAAAGAAGAGCTCAAAAATTGCAAGCTTAATCCCAAAGGGAAGCAAGACAGCAACAGCCAAGAAAGAAAGTTTAATACCATCTTCTAGTGGGATCCCAAAACCTGGATCAAAGGTGCCAACAGCAAAGCAAAGTACTTCATCTGCATGTGTGGGAAGTAAGGAAGCTGAGAAACTGAGGACTACAAAAGGAAACCAGTCCCAACCAACACCTAAGTCCCAACTTAACGAGAAGGCTTCTCCTTCCTGTGGGCTTGCTTTTTCTGAAGGGAAAGAACCAAGCACTGCTCTCACCCCGGGGCCCTCCACAGCTCTGTCAGGCACAGCAACAAGCAGCGGCCAAAGCTCGGGGAATGGTGTTGTCCAACTTCCTCAGCAACAGCAATACAGCCACCCTAATACTGCCACAGTAGCCCCTTTCATTTATAGGTAAGGTCACTCAGGAAAATTGGTTTTGTGTTACCATTCAGAAAAGAGAGCTAAAATGGAGAACATGATGAGCTATCACACTGTCATGTTTCTTATCTCCCAGGTTCCACATGCTGTCACAGCATCACACGTTTTTCTGATATTATGTTTTAAGTAATACTGCTTCACAAAAAATTTCCCCCTGGAACACTGATTCTCTACTTTATATGAAGGCACTCCATCACAAATATTTGCCGTTTAAAATTTGGGATATTTTGATTGGAAATCCAAGTCACGTTATGAGTTTCCTGCTCTGTTTTTGAAAGGTCGTGGCTGAGTCAGGTTTCCAGTGAGAATATTCCTGTGTGCAGTTTAAGAACCTCAACATTTATTTGCTGATATCTGATAATGTTTGCTTAAAATGCACCATTTGCTAAAAGAATCCTAAAATAAACTGCTGACGTTTTCAGAGAATATGACTTGTAGGATATTAGAAGAAAAAACATATACAAACTTTTGCAAGCGTTCGAAAGCGTTCCAGTATTTTGGGCAGAGAGAAAAGCTTGCTGGCTGTTAGTTTTTATACATGAACTAGATATAGATTAACTCCTTAGAGGCAGTTAATTTTTAGTGGTGGTGCATGATCTTTTGCTGGCCAAGGCTCTGGAACAGGGGAATGAGCAGTTAAATGTATTGATCTGTGTCTGAATTTATTTTGCTATGTAGTAAAGCAACCAAAGGAAAATGAGAGATTTCACTGTTATACAAACCAGAAGACAGAGTAAGTGTAGAAAGACTGGCAGGCAGCTTTGAGTAATGATTTCAGATGTCAGCTATTGGAGAGCTTCAGCTACAGTTGTGGGTAAATTTAACATCTGATAAAATGACAAATATGTTATTAAACAAAATATACTGGCAGTTTTTGTTAGCGAGTATTGCTGTAGATAATCTTGGCTAAAGAATAAAGAGATGCTGAAGTAGGCTCTGAGGGAGTATATATATCATTACATACAACTAAACATAGCTTCAAAACCAATCTTGATGAGTGATAAACTGTTTAAGTTAATTCTGAACAAAAGCAGTTCTGAAAATCACATGGGAGGGGCAAAAAGCATTATATAAGATACACTTATTCTAGTATGCAGTGAGTTGCCTCCTGAGTTTTAATTAAATGTATTACTGAGTGTACTAAATATGCAATGTTTCAGTATAGCTGGCTGGAATATTTGCAGTGAGACAGTCACTTGCAGGGTGGTACGTAAGATGGCCTACATATGTGTTAGACTGCATAGATAAGGAGAGAGAAAAGGAGGCTATGCTTTGCTTTCAGATGCTTTTGTTACTTAATGGCAGTGTTGTCACAGATTTATGCCATTTCATTGCATGATGGAGAAACCTTATTGCTCTTTTAAGCTTCATCATGATGAAAAATGTATTTGGAATTTGAAAGGGTGATATAAGTGTGCATCTTCCAGCAAAATTTTGTATTAATAATCTTCTATTTGCTTCAGACAAGCAGTAAAAGAGACTGCATTTGAAGTTAAATCTCACATGAAAATACATTTCTCCGAGCCAAGGTCTGATCTCAGAATGCCATGAGCCCAGGGTAACAGGCCAACTTTAATGAGGTTTTTTCAATGTATATCTCTGTAACTGAAAGCTGAATCTGACCCACAAATACACAGTAACTGCATTCCTTACAACTCTCAAGGGCTTTGTGATAGTACACGACGATTTCACAGAGGAATATAAATATAACCAAGGATAAAATAGTCATATTTCCAAAGTCAGCAGGTTTATTTTTGAGGACAAACAGCAAGTAGAAGTGTACACAAAGCTAGGGTACTATATTTACATTTTGTTGCTTTTAAATCTAAATGTTTTTTGAGTGATGTCAACAGTTTGTACCTGGAATTTTCAGGTATACTTGTTGGCTACTGGAACAGCTTTATGGATCAGTGGGGTAATAAACAATAGTTACCATTCAGACTAGCAGTCTTTTTTATAGCTAGAAAGAATGTCAAGACTCAGTGAACATCTATTATAGTCCTTGTAAAATGTTTCAAAATAAATTAATAAAAAAGATAATGCATTTTATCCAGAAACCTGCAGAATTCATCCAACTGCAAAACACTACCGTAGTTAGTATAGGCTATCAACACAAGGCTAAATAGACAAGTGCTTTTTCTGGTTTATCACTGATATCTGTGGATTCCGTATATTTGGCAATGATCAGTTATTAGCTCTGAGGATGTTAGTGTAGATTTGTGAGTAAAAGGAATTACTCCAAAGAGTTTCTTTGAGACCAGCGTGAATACTGAGTACTTGAAGAGTTATCACCGCTCATGGCTTCAAATAGAACATTTTCACTGCTAATGGGCAGAATGGGATAGAATAGGCTATTTCACTAGTAGGTGCTGAAATGATACATTGCACTGTTCGGCTTTGCACTCTTCGTGCTTGGTCACTATCTGATGCCACATTGTATTTATGCCTCTTAAACACCATGGCATGGAAATGCTTACAGGATTATTACTTCTTTTCAAAGATTAGCAACAGTAAAAACTGCAATTGACATAATCTAAATGGATGTAATTTAAATTCTTCTATCCTCATCAGGAAGTAATTATTTATTGTGAATATGTTATTTACATCTCCTTTAATGTCCTCTCTGAACTTGCCTGCAGGGTCCAATGGATTTATGACAGGCTGAAGGAAATGTAATTTGTTTGCCAGAAAGCTTGATAAGAAAGATGCAGCAGGAAAAACAACTCAAAGGAGGGTGTAAGAGATTGTATTTTTTTGAAGTAAACCAGCCCCTACTTTAAATTACACATTCTTCCATGCAGACAGAATTAGAGGAAAATGGAAATTACACCATCTGCCAGAATCCGTTGGACTCATATCAAAACTGGCTGTAGAATTTGGTCATATTCCTAGTGTTGCTTAAATTTCAGTTGGAGAAGAGTAATACAGAAGTTTAGTGCTTACTGGGTTATACTGAAAACAGGGAAGGAAGACACAAAACTGAAAATAATGTCTGAATCTTTGTCCTAAAATCTTAATCAAGTAACAGCTTAATTACTCAGTATTAGGAGTTCATAGCTTTCAAATATATTGCTCAGAAGTGTAATATAACTGGTACTTTCAAACACTTTCTTGCAAAAACAAGTGCCTATTGTATGCAATTATTGCTCTATTTTTCCAAATTATGGAAAGATTATTTTGTTTCGATAAAATGGGAAACAGAACAGTCCCAGTAGTAACGCAAATATTAGCTTACTCCATAATGTAAATGCTTAGTTGACATAAATCATCTCAAACCCACAAGAAATATGTGAAAGGATTGCAATTAGCACTTGCTGTGGACTTGCTAAAATACTAACGGAAATTTTTTTCAGTAAAGCGTCAAGTTCTATCACATGAACTGTCACTTAGTTTTATTTTATTGATTCCTGTAGTAACTGCTGACTAGAATACAGAATTTGAAGTGCCCAAATCCCAGAGGCTGCAGTGCTCAGGAAGTATTTAGTGCCTTACATTCTGAAGGTTTAGAAGCTGCAGAAGAGAATTAGCCAACTGCTCATCATCCTGTTGTGAATTGATTAAATGTCACTCTTTCAGGTAAATTTGTCAGTTAATGATGGACACATATGAAAGAACCTTTGGTACTGTCTGAGTTGAGACCACTCAGAATTGCTATTTCAATAGCAAGAGGATGAAGCTGATGATTTCAGCAGCCTAGTATAGAGAAGGTGGAGACAGACTCTTCAAAATGCAGGATGATAGAATGAGAGGTAGCATGCAAGTTACAACAGGGGAAACACTGATTCAATCTTGGAAAAATATTTTCACCATGAAGATGATGAGAATTTATCAGGTTGCCCAGAGAGGTTGTGGAAGCTTTGTCCTCAGAAAGGGCTTAATCAAATGAAGCAGTGAGCAACTTCGTGTGACTGGATCTGTTTAGAGCAGAACACTGAATGAGATGGCTTCTAAACCATCTTTCTGATCTAAATTATAATTTGGAGAGGACTAAGTGTTCACTGTACGAAGAGAAAATAAACATAATAAAGAAACACGTTACCAGGTACTAAAATCTTCCCATCTCCTTTCCTATATGATAATTGAAACAACTGTATTACCAGACCATAGCTTCAAGGGCACATAGGAACTGCATAGCTATGACAGATGGAAAGGAGGATATAATCTGGTTGCACTTCTGGAGGCACAGTGAAATTCAATTCCAGTTGCTTTTTCAGGATGCTTTTGTACCAGCTTAAGGAAATAATTAAACTACTCTTCAAAGATCTTGAAAACACAGCACCTGCAGGGCTTGTAGAAACCATATTTGTGTCCACTTTTAGTGACTTGAAGTCATAGACTGTGGAGTTAGAATTAACTTTTTCTAAAGGATGTTTTATCAGATAATTGTGTTTGTTAATAATAGGTTGTGCTGGTAAGCATATTGCAACTCTTAAAAATACGATGACTCAAATTTATACTGCAGTGCTTTGTTGATGTCTATTATTTACACTACTGCTGTGAAATTAAAGCAACAGTCACTACCAATATTTCGCAGTCATAGGTAGCACTAAATTGCCATATAACATCAGCGTTTAGAAAAATCCTCCCATTTTCTCATGCTTGATTTTCAACTAATTGTGCAAGAAAAGTTTCCAGTGTAGAGGAGTTGGCTTCAAAGGTAGAAAGGAGGGTAGCAGGGGAATAAATCATTTAAGCACATAATTGATTACTAAGTTAAAACATTAGCCTGATAACTTAGTTTCCCACTATTTACGAGCTGAAGTTATTCTTTTACATGTCATACAGATTTCTCCCTTTGACTGAATAATCAGTAAAATGTAGTAGGCCAAAAATGATATTCTGAGTCTTGTTTGGTCTTCTGTCACTGGCAGCCCTGTAAGCCTTTATCATATAGCAACTAAGCTTCATCTTAAACTAGATATCCTCACTACTCCAATGGGAGGTTTCCTTCAGTAATTCCTTCGTCTCACTGTTAGAAATTAGTTACAAACAACACAAATCAGAATGCCTCAATTTATTATTTTGTCAATGTTATCCTTTAGCTTAAAAAATTGTCTTTCCTCTCTTGAATTTGTTATCGCTCTTTTTAAATGCATCAGAGAATAAGCTTATCCCCATTCTTGTCTTTTGTAAGGCTAAACCAAATTATCTCTTTTGTTTTCTCTGAGAGTTTCTTCCTTCCCATGATCGTCCAAGCAGCCGTTCTCTGCAGCTGTTCCCAATTTAACTCACATGTCTTGAACATGGGTGATCAAACTACTCATATTCCAGATGTGGTCCTGCCAGTTTGTTACACTCACAGCAATACACATTCAAGACAGCTGCAGCTCAGAGAGCTGTTGAGGGAAAAAAAAAAAGAAAAGAAAAGCAGCACATTAATCTGATATCATGTGAAATGTGAAGCAGTAACCAAACAAATCTTTGATGTTATCTGTGTTTATTAAAGGTTGGCTATTTTGTTAGAGACAGGAAATCACTGACTGTGTTAAAAACAGATTATTAAGTAGTGTTTCAAATTCTGTCCTTAATTACTTTTGTACACAATCATTTTAATCAAACTGAATGAGCTTGTGCAGGTGTGATTGAGAACAGAGTTTGTCCCATTAAGCATGTCTTAATCTCTTACAAATAGGTAACATGTATTTCAGTGAGTTGGGGATAAACTTATTCTGATTGCCACGATTAAAATAGAAAGCAGATTGTCTTGATTTCATGACGGCTGCTTAAATGAACCTAAACTGCAGATACATAGCATTGGAAGAAGTGTCAACAGGGTGTTTTGAAAAAACTGAAAGTCTTCTTTGATGACAAGAGAGATGCAAGTATTATTTTTTAAAGGCAGTGGGCTACAAATAGGTAGATGATACAGGTCCATTCATTAAGATCTCTGTCTAATTTTAGTGAAAATATATTTTATTTACTGTTTGCTTGCCTGGAGAATGATGTGTGCTGCAGTACTGCAGAGGACATTTGAGTCATTCATAGGATTAATATGACCCACAGAAAGAATTAACAGCCAGGAATACAGGGGAAGGCAACTCTGGCAATTTCACCTTCCTCTTTTTTTTTTTTTTTTTTTTAAATAAATCATGATGATTGAACTAAGCAAAGAGGCATCTACATCAGTAATCCAAAGTATCACACCTTGTGATTGGCTTTGAGGAAAACAAACTTGATGTTTCAGGTGCCCTGTCCATACCTGGACCTCATTGTTTCCCAGGAGATGCATGATTTTGCTTGGAAGCCTTTTACCACTAGACCATCTTCAACCCAGGTGGTCTAAACTTAGCTCCAGAAAAAAAGACAGGGCCTTGGCCATCTTGCACCAAAAACAGGGCTGCTGTGGAAGTGCTGGCTGTTGGCAAGATAGGTGGAGGCCTGTTAGAGAAACACCTGTTGGTGAGGCCCTGTCCACAGGTTCCTCCTTGGGTTACTCAAGCACAGTCCTTGAGCAGGTGCTTTTTGGCCCAAAACTTTCACTGGCAAATAACTACCTTTCTTATGTAAGCAGAACTTCAACTGTTCGAAATCCATAGTCCTCTGTAGAATTTCTGCTGTCACTTTGAATAATTAGAATCACTGATGTTTTTACTAAATCGAACATTAAATTGATGAATATAGTCAGTAAAGCAGTTTCTTTGTAATGTGTTTTCTATCAAATCAAATTTATTTTACATCATATTTGAGCTTTCAAGTCTGAAGTAAGATAAAAGAAACGTTTCATGCTTCTTAGATCTGTTATTTCAGGCTGCCTGTGAAGTTAAGAAAACCTCATTGCATTTACATTTGGTTTGTGTTTCTATGGTCTTTCTAGAAATTAAATCAAACATTTTTTAATTATTGGTGTTATGTGATATTACTTCTTCAGTATTTTTAGCTTGAGACTAGATTTTGATGCTATTTTTTATGTCAGAAATTGGATTTTGTGCTGTGGTTCATCCCGCCAATTGGATTCTAAAATTTGAAATGGGAATCTTTGCAAGTATCTCTTCTCATGGCATTTTTTTAACATCTCCTGATTATAGCTGTATCAGGTATTTGAAAATGAGGAAAACAAACAAACAAACAAACAAACAAATATGAAGAACAGAAATCATAGAATCATAGAATCATAGAATCACAAGGTTGGAAATGGCCTATAAGATCATCCAGTCCAACCGTCTCCTCATCACCATTGCCACCACAAGCACCAAACCATATCAAGCAGCACGTTGTCCAGACAATGTACTTTAATTGCTGTTTGGTATAACTCTGGAAGGTTTGATTTGACCTGAGTTGAACAAGTGAAAACTTTTACTCATTTTAGGTGTCATATTAGGTGAATAGATGCTCTCATTCTGAAGTTTTCTTTACTTACCTCACTCTTTACTTATCTGTGCTCTTTTACCTATAGGGGAATCCAACCCTTTTAACATGAGCAAATATATACCATATAGTCAGTAGTGATTTTTGTATTAGTCTTTGTTGACTGTACAGACAATGCTATCTGACAGAGGGTAGTCCAAATCACTGAAGTTCTGTGCTTATCTTTCTCCCCATTCTCTAGATTGAGAAGTGCAAATGTTGGATACTGGTGTCTAGTGAGGATCCAGATCAATTAATCCCTTTTTTAGTTACAGAAAGGCAAATAATTAAGAATAGATCCTTTCAATCCTCTTTCAGAAAATAGCGTACATAAGGCTCTTGGTCAGTCAGAGAGGGGTTTACATCCCCTGTCTGGGCTAATGGCAGTGATTGATGGAAGAACAGTTACACAATCAGGCATGCAATGCCATAAGGTCAGAAGGTGAAAAAGATCCTTTTCTAGTTCTACACAGAAGTGGACTGATGTGAAGTCCATATACATTTACAGATGTGGCTAGAAATGTTTGAACTGTTCTCAACTAGCTGAGGGCCCTTAGTGCAAGATCAATAGAAGCTTGCACGTTTCTAGCGTTCCTCTTAATGTCAGCCTTTCTCTGTCTCTAGTGCTTGTAGCATAGTTTTTTGAGATTAATGAAAGGAATGCAGAACATTTTGATTATCTTTACTATTATTGTAAGTGTCTTTTTCTGAGATATGATTTTGGGCTGACCTTTTGTCCTGGGCTGATCCAGCACTATGTGTCATCATAAAGACCAGACAGAGCTTTCATGATCTGTCAAAGTTACATTCAGTGAAAGTAGATGTGTCCCTCATTCATTTTGATGATTTGAAGCAAGACAGGAAAGCAGGTGGGGCTGTGGGATTTCAGTTTATTACTGAGATGACTGTCCTCACACAGTAGATGTAAAATCACATTTAGGGTCAATAGGACATGTTTGACCTTGAACTGTGTGCTGCATATGTGTTTCCAGTAGTGTGAAAAGGGAAATAGTAGACAAGAAGCAAAAACTGTTTTTGGAGAACTGTTGTTTATTTCCCAAATCTCCAAAGTGCAGAAAGAGATAAGGAGTGCACATTTCTGTTTTTAAGGTCAGAGTTAAATGACTGAAAGGATTACAATCAACAGATCTCAGCATGACAGAACTTTCTCCATTGTATATGCATATATCTGTTCCCTCAGTTATTGCCATGAATTACTGAAAAAATCTGTGCAATATGTAATGAAGAAAACATTAACAAGAAGGTAATTTTATGACACAAATTGTCGCAGAATTATTTTGAGTGATAAGTTAAATGCTTGTGTGTTGACAGTTTAGTTGGTCATTAGAAACACAGTTGTGAATTTTAAGACTTGAGCTATAAATGTAATGCTTTAAAATTGAGATATAAATATTTCACCAGTCTTTCAAGGAATCAGAAGATTGAGTGTGTTATTCGTGTCAGAAAAACTGGAGAAAATTCAATGGTAACTGAAGAATGTTTTCCATTTTATTTTGAGAAGTAGCTGGTATTATCTTTAGTTGCATTCTTTTACTGTATACAAATGTGGTACAGGTTGCTATTTAATGTCATCATGATTGAATAGCACATGGGTAGGAGAGATCACAGAATCACAGAACAGCTTAGGTTGGAAGGGACCTTGAAGATCATCTAGTTATGCTACAGTTCTTCATTAGGAAGAGATATAATTGTTATGTTCTATATTATAATCTATGTATTAGTGTATTCTTGCTACTTACAATTTTGCAGTGGCAAATAACTTTATCCACTGTATCCAAAGTGTACCCATTACAGTTTAGCATTGATATCCACAGAAATATGCCATCACAGAAAATGTGGGCTATGTGTTAGTAAGTAAATGGAATCACTTTTTATTATTCCATTTCCCCAGTTATATAAGGAGCATTATTGAAAGAAGCTGCACATGGATTTAAATATCTAAGCCAGATTTCCATTCCGTTCTTGCCTAAGCTTCTTCACACATGGCCTATCTCACTTAGTATTTCAGCAATGAAATACAAGTTTTCATTTCCCTTATATATGTCTTACCATGTGACTTAACAGATTTAAATGGATTTTGCCTATATCTGGTTGACTCCTGCAAAGAAAAAGTAAGGAAACAAAATGGTTCCAAACTTCTCAGCTTAAGCTCCTGAGTTGTTTTTGAAGAGACAGAGTTGCAAATTTATCTAACTGGAGTCAAACTAATTCAGTAAGAATGTGACATTCGTGTTTTTTTTCTCCGTATGTCTTTATCTAGGATGTATATCGAGATATAATTTTAGTTTGAGCTGCAGCTACTGTTTGTTTCCATTGATATCTGTACGACAGATGATAATAATCCATCTTCTTGCTTGTTTTCAGAACTCTTTCAGAAAATGACAGTACCTCTCTACCACCTGCTGATTCCTGCACCAGTCCTACTAAAATGGATTTGTCATTCAGTAAGACTGCCAAACAGTGCCTAGAGGAGATATCTGGTAAGTGACAAAAAGTCAGAAAAAGCTTCAATTTTGGAATTCTGTGCTTCTTTGTTTATATATATTTTTTTCTTACCAGGAGCTTTACAGCCACTGAAATAATATTTCTGAATTCTATTTGTGAGTGGCTTTAAGTATATAGAAAATTTGGATCATACACAGTCACTGTTTCACGTGCAAAACAGAACAAAATAGAACAGTTCAATTGGAAAGGACCTTCAAATATCACTATGACCTCTTCAGGACTATCCAAGCATGAATTAAAGCATGTTACTGAGGGCACTGTCCAAATGTTTCTTGGACTTTGATGGTCACGGGGCCTCAACGACCTCTCTAGGAAGCCTGTTCCAGCATTCAACCATCCTCATCATAAAGGATTTTTTCCTTCTGTCTTATCTGAACCTCCCCTGCCACCCACAAATTCTGTCATTGGTTACCAGTTCCTTGACTGAACTGATTCCTTCTGTTCTGTTCTGCTCCTTCATCGTTGCAGAAAATGGACTTTCATAAGTGAGGGTTCCGAGTCATTGTTACTTCTAGAGTCATACGGAATGCTTCAGAACAGCCATGGGAATTATACTTCAGGATGTTTGATATCATGTTGCATTTAAGACCTTCAAATTAAGTCATAACACCAGAATTGAAACATTAATGACAGAAGATTATATTTTTCTTTTTTAAATGAATAATAATGAATTTATTTAATAAATAAGAAAATGAACAAGTCCTTATTATTGTACCTGTATTTTAAGTTACTGCTAGAACTAATCTGGTACAGGTTCTGTTCTGCAATTCCACGTAAAACTGGAGTAAAGGCTTTGTTTCCCTTGTTAGGTTACAAATGTGAGGGATTTTTTTTTTTTTAAATCATATTGGAATAGCTCCTTTGAAGTCAACAGATACCTATTGATTTACATTAGCCCATGATCTGGCCATGACTGCCTACGGATGCAAAAGCAATGTGTGTCATAGCTGACTTCTTCATCAGGACTGAAGTGCATTGCAGACTTGTGTGGGAGTACTTTCAAAAGGACTCTTTGACAGAGTTGTTCTTTTTTTTTTTTTTTTTTTTCTTTTTCCCTTTAATCAGCATTTTTATTCTCAGTGTTCCTTTTACAAGAATAAAAGGTGAAATCCTGTCCCTGTGGATTCAATTTTAGTTTTGCCATTTTACTCCAAATTTTTAACACTCAAATAAATTTAGAACGAGTCATTCATTTCTTACACAGGATATAAGTCACTTTAAAATACTCATTTGACACATCAGTCTAAAATTATCTCTGTACCAGAAGGGAAATCAGATGCCCAGGATTTGTGGGACTGCCTTGGCATTTAGCTGATTCATACTGACATTGAGCTTTTGTCCTGGTTTGTCTTACTGCTTTCAAAACTTCTGTAAGTCTAACATCCCTTATTTTATAAGAAATATGTCACCCTGAAGCTTGATAAAGTATTCCCTGCAGGTGACAAGGACCTGTTAAAGTTATTTTACAGTAGTAATTCTTAAAGTAAAAAAAAAAAAAGAAGATTCTGAATTAATCCAGAAGTCAGATTCTTTGGTCTTGTAAGTATGAAGAGTGTAAATTGAAACATTTAATGCAATTCAAAGGTTGCTTCAAGGAATTATCTACTGAGATTATTAAAAAAAAAATCAGTTCAGTACTTGATGAAATGATCAAAAAGGATATCATGTCTCCTGGCCTTTTACTGTTCTGAACAGAAGTGGAACAGTATCAAAAAGAAGAAAAAAAGCATAAAGGGCACTAGGCATCAGAGATGTTTCTAAGCTGATTATTCAGACTTTGGCATTAGCAGTTGATTGATGTAACAGGCAGCAAAGCAGAATCACTGGGAAAATATGGTTCAGGGCTTTTGTGCAGCGGAAAACAGATGTGTGTCACCTGTAATTGGCTTTTAACAGCATAAATGGCTCAGATGCTGCATTTGCTGAATACGTATTTGTCTGCTTGGTGAACTACCACCAAGGCATTGGTGACTCTGCCATTGGTGAACCTGCATGAAAAAAAAAGCTCTTTCAAGTGGCTAATGTCTTTCTCAGAAACCTTCCACTATTGCTGTGTATGAGCACATTCTCTATATCATCTCAGGCTTCTTTTTGTAAATTGGTAGCCATATGCACTAGCACAATTTATTTGTAGGCAAAAAGGATCAATGAAAATCATGCAAGAGACTGAGCATCTGGAAACCACTGACAGGCTATAGGAGAAGGTTCATGAAGTGCCGTCCCACCTATTTTATATCTTATAATTCATCAGTCTTTACGGTTTTTTATGATGCCAACTATTGATAAGGCCAAAATATTAAAGACAAAGATATCTTAATCCATATAATTGTATAAACTGTTTCACTACTTTCATTATAATTACATTCTCCTGTTCATTATTGCTCACTGGTTGAACGTTACTGTCTCTTAACTAGCTAAGCAGGTCGTATTGGAGTTCCTAATCTACTTCAGGGTAAAATCAGCCGATCAGTCTTAAACGTCTCCATAATATAGGCAGAATTTGGATGAGAACAAAATGATTAAAATTCTTAAAATAAAATGAATTTCTTTGTTCCACTGGTGAAATGTGTCAGTCATGGCTCTGTTTTCAGTGCCTAGCAATGCAGTTCACAGCCTTTCCTCAACAGTGGTGATAAGAGAAAGTAGGGAGGAAAAGTGAGAAGCTCTAGAGGTAGTTTCCAGCTTTTCTCTGCTTCATATTCCTCTCAGTTTCTAAGGCAGTTGGTTTCTTTAAACGGCATTCCTCTCTTCCATCTCAGAGCTGTTGAAAGGATGGCACAAAGTCAGAGTGTAGCTGGCTTTTTCCTCTTATGAGGGCTGCTCTGAAGTAATGCCTCCTATTTTCTTATATTGGCCCATGACCTCAGAGGCGGATGTTGGTGATATGGCAGTAGAGGTTGAACCTTCCAACCAATATTCCATTCCGTGTTGTTGCCATATAAGAGATGTCAGCAGAGGGGCTGTCTGACAAAATAGTGTCTGACATGGAAGTATGTATAAAGCAAAGGCGTGTCTCTGAATTCCTTTGTGTGGAAAAAATTGCACCCATTGACATGGATTGATGATTGCATCAGTTATGGAGATCAACCAGTGGATATCAGTACAATGAGGCAATGGATGGTGTGTTTCAGTAGACAGCAACAGTGGGTCATTTCTGCTAGTGCAGATTTTTATGAGTGCAGGATGCAGGCTTTTGTTCATGGCTGGTGAATATGCACAGGTAATGGGGGTGATTGTTTGAAAAACAGTGTTTTTGCTGTATCAGTTTTTTGTGCTTTTTGTAGATGCTGAAGTTTCCATGGCAATAAATAGGAGGTATTACTTTTGGAGCACCCTACCTATTTCTAGCCTGCTATTGGGCAAGTGATGATTTGGTTTTACTTGTAGAGCCATGGGACAGGAGGCTGGTGCTGGAAGGTGAAGGAGATAGTAAGGCTGGTGCAGACATGAACTCTCAACAGTTACCTTGTTAATTCGAATAGTCACTTTCTTCTTTGGTTGTCCCCAGCCTGATGCCATAGCTAACTCACCATATGTCTTATGCCTAAAGCCAGTTCTGCCTCTTGGTAGAGCTACTGTAAGCCTGGGTTTCTCCACAGTTCCTCCATCTCTGCTGGGAATGTGTTCCAGCTGTGATCTCAAGTGCTTCAGAATTTTTCCCTCTTTTCTTTTTGGTGAGAATTCCCACAGCTCAGCAGAGCACTCCCAGATGTTTCGATGGTGGACGTGCAGATCAGCAGCACAGCACACATGCAGTATGTGTAGCACCTCCTGCACACTTTGGGGGCAATATTTCTATATGTAGTATCTGTAACATTTATCGGTTTCAGCAGAAAATTTATTGAAGAAGGATGTCAGTAAGTTAATTAAAAGTGGTACATATCTGTAACTACAAAGTGTGATTTCATGAAATCAGTGATAATATTTCATTGTAGCGTTAATCAGAGTTTAAAGCAAAATGTTTAATTAAATAATTATTCATGAATTTACAAATATTGGCAAATTATAAAAAAATCTGAAGGATGAAATGACAGTAATTTAGTTTGAGTTATGTGCTAATATCAATGACAGTATTCTCATAACAGTATTCAATTTTCAAGCTTTTATGTTACTGTGCTTCATTTGTGCTCTGAAATAGAAATAGAGAAAAGAGAAGAATAGAGAAATGGGGGAAAAAAAAGAATAGGTATGGAAATAGTTTACCAATTTTTTTTCAAGTAAGCTTCACTGAAGAGACTCATAATGTTATGCATTTGCAGATCTATTACATAATTCATTTGAACAACTGCTAATGATGTGCAGAGGCTTCAGAGAACGTCTTATCTGACAGCAAAAGTTGTCCCAAGTCTATTAATGGTTAAAATCATTTCTATAATTCCTTTTATGAAAGAGATGGTAAATACAGTGTCATGCATTACACTGACTGCGATGGAGTGGGGAAATTCCCTGTGCTGTTCTTTATTTAACCATGTTCCGTGCGCTGGGTGGGGAACACACTGAACTGCGGGGTGGTTGGGGAATAATGCTCTGTCATGACATTTGCTTTCTTCTGGTCTCCCATACTGTGCGGTTGGTTTAGAAAGATTTATTTATTCATTGTTACAGTTTAAAATGGAGGTGTGAGCTTTACAAAAGTGTTTTTCAATAAAGAAAGCCGAGAATTTCCACACTGCAGTTTTATGTTTTGTCAAATAACAGACTGCAGAGAGGTGTGGTAAAGCAGGAGGATAAATCCAGAACTCTTTGCACTGACAATTTGGTCAAAATGTACATGTGCATTTGCTCTATCTAAGGATAGATCTGTATACCAAATGAGGCAGTGGGATTCATAGGAGAAAAGTTTGTGTACTCTTATAATTGAGGGCTGTAGTGTAATGTTTGTACACATAAGGGCTGAATGAAAGTTGTGTGAGTAAACCAAATGCCTCCATATCCCCATGTTTCTCTCACTGTGTTTTTAATGCACAGAAGGAAAGGGTAGCTGCCAGCTATGCTCCTGGGGCCACCACAGAGCCCAGCTGTCATTTTTATTCTGGACTTTGTCCCATGCTGCAGCTGGGCTGCGGTGGGTAGCTCCGAGGATGCCAGGCCAGTTTTGGTGCTTCTGTGTCTGGTGTGTCTGTGCAGAGAGCTGAGTGCTTCTCTAGGAGAGCAATGCTTGGTGCTGCCCACAGAGCTGGAGCCCCACTGAGAGCATCCCCACCAGCTGCTGCTGCTGGTGTTCACAAGCACAACTGCAGAAACCACCAAGGGCGTATGTGCCACTAGGCCGAGCAGACCATGGGAATTATGTCAATGGTGCAACCTTCCAGGTGTTGCTTTTCAGATTTCACATGTGAGAATTAATCATATCAGGGTGACAGTTTTCTTCTGGTCCCATGACTCTGTGGATTAGGTGGGGGGTAGGAGTGGGCTCTCATCTTGACGCTGTCTTTCTAGGAATGTGTCAGTGATTCAGTGTGGAAGCTCTCATTGCTTGAGACTGCTAACTCTTCTCTCAGTTCTGTGTTTATGAGGGTTACCCAGGAAAAAATGCAGTTTTCCTTCAACATTTTTAAGGAGTTTCTCCCCCTGTTCTTTTGTTTTTCTAATGTTTTAAAAACTGCACTGAGAAAGAGAAATGCAAGGAATGCACTGAGGCTTCTCTTTATATGCTCTTATTCCTGTAGAGAATCTGAATACTTGATAATTCTTAGAGTGGCATTTTCAAAGGTTACCTCCCTGTCAAAGCTTCCCGGGTAGGGATATGAGAGAAGCGATATATTGTTACATAAAAAAATCATCTTTGAAGATTTCTACATAATGTTTTATGACACCAATTGCTCTTAGATAAGGAAATTTGTATATAGAAATTAGGAGTTTTTTTGTTTATCCTTCTACCATTTCTGGAGCTTACATCTTTTTCCCTGTGAGAGAGGTATATATTAAAATGTAAAGTCTTCTTTTCCTCTTGATGTTTTATTTAAAAACCACATTTAGAATTGAACAACTTAGTTCAGACATGACATTGAGTTTCTTTATATGAAAATTACTATTCCATTTAATAGGATTTCTTCAGAAGATTGTGAAATAATAATTTAATCACAGCTTTTTAATTCCATACTAGAGTCTGAACCTCACAGAGATGCAAACAAGGTATATTTTAAGAGTAAAGAAACAAAATATTTCCTTCTATAAATCATCTTGCTGGGTAGTTGCTGTCATATTCTATTTATTAGCTTCCTTACAATTTAAATTACATTTTCTAATTTATAACAGAAATTGCAAGGCTCAAGGTCCATTTGCAAATCTGCTTTTAGCTTCCTGCACAAGGACTGGCAGTGATATGGAAGAAACAGTTCATCATCCTTACCTTTCTGGGAGAATACTAGCATTTGCACTGAGCTAGCTCTGTGACTGTAGCATCCCGTTCAGGTGGAGCTTTGTCTTGAAACCTGTGGCACTGTAAACTGGGCAGAGGCTTCTGTGTCTCGGGTTTAATTCACCAGGATGTTTGCTGCCATGGCAGCCAGCAGCATTCGCTGCAGTAGCAGAGAAGAGTCATATATCTGGGAATGCAGGTTGAATACTAAAATGCAAGGAGGCTTGTGCAGAGCTTTGCTTCAGTGGTTAATTTTGGCTCTTTATTGAGCTCTGACGTGGAGGCTGTACTTGCAGTTCTGTGTCAGCCCATCTGAAGTGAAGAGCCGTGCGCTGGGATCAGTCATGATCTGGTGAGAGAGGGAAAAACGCCTGAGATAGCACTTGTGCCTACTTTGGATTTCAGAGTGCAGCAGCCGTAGACAGAGATGCAGGCCCACCACTCCGATGAGACCAGTGATTGGATGGAGAGGGGAAAACACGGTTGGCTTTTGGGATTACTTCTGTGCTGGAGCAGAGTGTTTGATCAACTCTCTTCTGCTTGAGAGAAATCCAAGTGAAAATGACTGTAAGTACTGCAGATTAATGTGACAGAAGAGAAGTGGCTTAGCAGAGACAGCAGCGTAATTTTAAAGAAAATGACTGTGCCTGTCTAGTCATTTACAGTGTGTACTGTGCATGTTTGAGCTGTGCTTTTCATTACACGTGAAAGGATGTGCTCCCTGGGATGTGCAGTGTGTGATGCTGCAAGGGTCACCTCCAGACCGTGCTGAAGAACTGAACTGCTGCCCATCTCGGGAATATGAAATCTGACTGAGGCAAAGCACAGCTGGGAAGATGCAGCGATCTGCTGAACTGTCAGTGTTTAAAGGCAAGGAGGTTAGGAGAGGGTGTGTTCGTCTTCAGAAGCAGAAGTCTCTAACCAATCTCACGCTCATCAGCGAAGGGGAGAAGAGGCGACACTCATATAGGGAAAACTGGTTTGGAAACGCCTCCAAGTCCAGCCAGAGTTACCATCAGCAGGAGGCAGAAGCTGAGAGCAAAGGCTTGCTTTCCAAGGCACTCTCACGCTCAGTGCACTCTCTCTGTCAGCCTGGCCTCACCGCACCCCAAGCATTTCAAGCGCTACCATCTGCTGGAAGCAGGACTTTCAAGAGGTCTGGAGACCGTTGTACAGATGAAGGCTTTGGGATCGATAATCAGGAGAGGGGGAAATCAGATGATGAAAATGTATCCTGCACAGCTCATTTTGCTAGCAGGAACTGGGCAGAGGAGGAGGAGGAAGGCTGCTTGCGTGAAGGAACTGCACATCTGGATGAAGATGTCATAATAACGATGCTGGGGGACTTAGAACAGGTCCTTTATACTGATATTTTGGGTAAGTTCATGTTGTCTTCAAATCAGGAGACCCGTGATCTGCACAGAGCAGATTTTTGATCTTGACAGTGATTTCATGAGACAGAATTGGGTTTGTTTGCAGTAGTATGCAAAAACAGGGTCTGGTCACTTTTTCCTTGTTTGCTTACTCTTATATCTAAAGACTGTGAAATGAAGACAATTGTCCAAATCATTTTTGATGGGTGCATGGGCAGCAATAATGTGTGAATAATTGAGTGTAGTTTTCTTAAGCTGTTGGAAAAAAATAAGGTGAAACACTTAGGTACTATTAGTGCACTCTAAAATTAATCTCATGGCATTTGTTCCCATGAGTTTTAAACCAAACCTTGAATTCAAGATTCCAATTTATAGCAAATGTGTCTTATAGCAAATGGCCTACGTACAAACTGTCCATTACTGCTGTTCCCTTCCCTCTGTTGATAATTTCATCCATATATGAGGAACTGTTAGTGCCAGGGTTTTACAGTTTTGCTGTATCAGTGCATGCCAGAGAGCATTTGAAATCCACTGCCATAGGTTCTTCAAAAGGCTTCTGTATTACTGGCTTTACTTTTCATCTCTCAGTGCTCAAGTGTTCATTTCTAGAACTTTGTTCTTTAGCCTGTCAAATGGTTGAAATGTCTTCTTCCTTTTCCAAGGTCACCCAGCATGCACCTGGCCTGGAGGCTCTTTTCTGTTGGGTGTGCTAGCCTTGATTATGTTTAAACTTAGGACAAAATGTTTGCTGTACATGTAATGTAGAAAGCTATCATCTCCAAATGACAATGAAACAAGCGCTCTCTTTTTATGATTAACCTGGTAGACTATAGCTGTATTCTAGAAGAGATTTCTTCTAGAGATTAGAAGCTTGTTAGCAAAGGCAGCTGAACTCTTCACCTTCTCCAGCTTCTCTTCATCTATCCTTGAGCAAATCTCTCTTCTTTGTGAGCCTCAGTTTCCCCATCTGCAGAATAACACTGGTACTCTCATTTGTGAATGAAGTTTATGTCTAAGAGTAAAAATTCTCTGCTGCTTATATTTGAATCCTTTAGTGAAAATCACAAAATTAATGCAATTATTATTCTCTCATTATCTGCTTTGGGCTGTAATTATGTACACTCAAGTACCAAAATGATTCTGAACGCTATTTTTAAATGTTCAATGTGGGTAAGATTGAGAATAGTAAATGTAAAAGTTTAACCTAGGTGATCATTGATTTCTGTAAGGTGCTTTATTTTGTCTCCTATGTGTGTATTTCACACAATGGAAGAACAAACAGTGTTTCTTAGAAACTTACTGAGAGAAGCTGTAATGTTTCACTACTAACAGGCAAGAATTTGGGAGGCAAATTTTTGGAATGTTTATGTTTAATACCAGTGAGGAATCTATAAGTAATTTAAGGAGATTATATCCATGAGGTCAGTAAAATATCTACATCCAACTTCCTTGTAAGAGGAACAGTATTTTGAAAGAAATTTTCAGAATGCCCTGGTTTTAGTCATTCTTATCCCAGTCTTTTTGTGCATGAAGCAGAATGACTTTTCTTGTGTGCAAAGCAGAGTACTTGAGATTACAAACCATTTCTGATATGTGAGGGCATGCAAATATAGGTAGACTTCATGATGGCAGTGCCTATTATTAGAACAGGATGTCGGGAGGAATTTGGGATCCCTTTGAACCTATCCGTTCTGTCCCAGTCCTTCTGCAATAAGCACATAGTGGCTGTTCTGGCAAACAAGGTATAGCTAGCTTTCAGAATAATGTATCCACCAGCCCTATGGTCTTCTGTGTGGAAGACTTTATATACATTAGCAGCAACAGGAAAGTCCTGAAAATGTAGGTAATGTCAGGTTCAAGTCAGGTCTGAGAGTCTCACACTCACCACAGAAAATTTTTCAAGTATTGTGGTCAGTTGTTTATTCTTTTTGACTTATTAATGAGGGATACAGCATAAGCTCATCAGTCCACTCTTAAGAGAAAGAAAAAATAATAGTTATTTGTAAAACAGTATCTATGATAATGGAGATTTCTAACTGGATCATAACTGGAATGTTATGATCTTAAAATACTATGTAGTGCTATGTAAGTACTCATAGCACTACATAGTATTTTAAGATCATAACATTCATAACGTTCCAGTTCTATCTCTTTTAGAAAAAGTAGTTTTGATATTACCCCTGTGTGACTGAGGCATCAAAAGAGATTAAATCTCAAAATTTCCACCTTTCCAGGGGATAAGAGTGCTACATTTTATGATGATATCTGTCTGAAGATGAGACATTCTCTGTGAAAATATATTTTGGCAGTTTGCCATATAAACATACTTTTTTTCTTTTGCTATTGCAATTGCACCTGAAGGCTTTGTTATACTAGTTATTGTGCAATATATATTAAAAAAGACAGTTATTGTCATTGTTGCTGCAAGAATTTGCAGAGTTAGCATACAGCAAAGGACAACTGGCAAGGATAAACAAGGAAGGAAAAGACAAAGATACTGTATGTGCAGATTATATTCAGTTCCTCAAATAAATACAGAGGTAAATGATTGCTTTGCCTTAATTCTGCCTGCCTACACTCTGAGATTTATCTTTCTGTGTTAACAGAATATTGTCTCATACCACCAAGCTTATGATTCACTTTTGGTTTGAGGCATGGTAGGGAACAGGCCTGGAGTTTCCCCCATGTAAGTATTGTGGCAGGAAGATTCACTTTCACTCCTGACAGTAAATTTAAGTGCATTTGCCAGAGGGACAAAGAGGAATGGCAGTGAAGAACTGTGTGCAGCTGCCTGGAGGCTGTCCTGGACAGTCAGCCTGAGCTCTGTCTGGGCTTTCAACAGGAGGCTCAGTCTAACAGGATGATCTCTAGCACAACTTTGGCATAAACTCTTCTGCCTCACAGGATTTTCCAGTATGGCACAGAAACCTCTCAAATAGTACATGGGATCCATGCATATACTGATCAGCAAGGTGCTTGACTAACAGATGCCTAGCCTAAAACACAGAACTAGTGGTGGTAATTTCAGCGAGTGTGAACATTTGCCTCCTTCAATGCACACAGATGTCTTATTTTAAGGAGCAAAACCTTGTGGGTGGGCATGCCATCAAGACGAGATGGAAGGTTTGGCAGCAGTACTTGTCTCCACCCCACTGTTGGTTCCATGCCACCGAGCCAGAGGTTTGTGGATGTCTGGCCATGAAATCACTGTGAAATTTATTCAGAGCAATAAAACAATTGGGATAGCACTGTTTCCTGAACAACTACTGGCTGCAGCAAAAGGGCAGAAGATATAGCTGGTCGTGGGGTAGTTGGGAAGTCCTCAAACTGGCACTGCTGCAAAAGCTAGCTTGACATTCTACCAGAGCTGCAGAGTATGTTGAATAGTACTGTACATCCTTGGGCTATCAGGGAAGAAAGAAAGGGTATACAGAATTTATATGCAATAACATGTTTCCATTAACTGCCAAAAGTTTCTTAACTGCCTGCATAGTGAGCAGACGACTGTAACATGGAGAGCACAGTAGCAAATTCAAGTTTGTCCTTGATCTGAAAGACTTCATCCTTTAGTCAAAAATTAAAATAAATAAATTAAGTTAACCATGGTTAAAATAATACCATTTCTTTCAGCGGGTTCTCTCTTGTATTTGAAATAAATGTCTCTATCTATATTCAAATCTGCCTATTGTAAACCCGTGTTAAACAAATGTGGTTTTGATACAACATTAACTTTGTATGTTTTACTCAGGTCATCAAACAGACGTTGCATTTAGATTGTCTTATCAGGTTATTTTATTCGAATATTTCCCAGCTCTCTTGTCCCCAGACATGCTTCTGTCACTTAGATGATACACCATGCTTTTCCTTGGAGACATCATCTTTGTTGAATTTATACTTGTGTAAATCCACATATCAACATGGGAAGAATAGGGATGGGAACAGAATGAGAAATGCAGCAACTTAGATATCAATTTTCATGTGTATTTTACATTTTACAAACGTGAAATATTACAGTGCTACATAGTATTTTGTCTATGTTTAAATTTCTGATCTTGAAATTTGTACGGTGTTGAATTTATATTCACAAGACTATGTCATGATGGATGTGTTCAAAGATGAAACAGTTTCTCAATGTTCTGAAAATTCCAGAAATAAAATAGAAGATTTTTCTGGATGGGAATGTTGGAATCTGGAGTTAGATATTAGAGATGTGTCTAGTGACTGCATGATATTGCAATTGATGGTAACTTTCCATAATGAGCAGGATTGACAAAGTGAGGTATGACTTCAAATTTGTCATGGATGGAGTCAAAAAGAGAGGACCTACAAGACCATCTATTCCAACACTACTTCTATTGCCATTACTATCACTAAGCTACTAAGCCATGTCTCACATAGCTCCTCATCCAGACACCTCTTGAACACTACCAGGGACGGCGACTCCACCTCCTCCCTGGGCAGGCCATTCCAGTTCCTGACCATCCCTTGAGAGAAAAGGTTTTTCCTTATGTCTAATCTAAATCTCACCTGGCACAACTTGTGGCTATTTGTTGCATCCCTGCTGAAGGCTGCTAAATTCCATAATCGTGTAAATGATTCACATACTTAAGAGTGTTTTGACTTTTAACCCAAGTAAAATATAATAATAGAATAATCTACTACTTCAGGAGCCGAACCGTTAAAGAAAGATGCTTTGAGTACTTTGAAATAGTCTGGATGTTAAGTGCAGACAGAAGAGCTGCTGTAAGTCATTCTAGTTCTTTCCAAACACAAATTTACTGTGGCTTTATTTCTTGCCACATCATGTAAAATGTCCAGGAGGAAAAAGAAGCTGTGTAACATCTCAAGTGGTCCAGGGTTGCATTTTGCTTTGATTGTAGAAGATAAAAATCCAAACACTCTTAATCTGAGTTTCATTAATAAATTTCGGCCCTATCAGGATATTTCACTAACTTCAACATATGTGGTTTTTATTACTGAAAGAAAGAGGTTTTATTTTTTAACAAGAGACAGATATGTTTACAATCATATGTATGTATTCTCAACTATTTAACATGATATATTTGTATGCACTTAAATTTATGTGACTTTTGTTTTATTTCTTTCAGGGGAAGACCCTGAAACAAGAAGGATGAGAACTGTAAAGAACATAGCAGACCTGAGGCAGAATTTGGAAGAAACTATGTCCAGCCTTAGAGGGACCCAGATAAGCCACAGGTAAGCTGGTTTTGTGTAGACTACTTAAATATCAGATTATAGAAATGCGTTATTACTTGCTGTATGAATTAGAGACTTAACAAGGGAAAATTAACTATAATACCATCTGTATTGTTTTCTAGACACCCTCAACCACTTATAAGTGACTTCAATGTACTTTTCTGTCAGTGTCTTATGCAATCATTCACAAAGATGTTTGTTTCATATACACATTTAATAGTCTTTAATAGATACTTAATAAAATTTATTCTAGATTATTTACAAGCAAACATTTTTATCACACAAATGTGTGTGCCTGTGGACAGACAGACATGCACACACACACAACTTTTTTTAATACTCCATCCTTTCTCCCAGGATGAGAGGAAGCATTCTGACTTCTCCATTTTGTTTTGACAGCACATTGGAGACAACTTTTGACAGCACTGTGACAACAGAAGTGAATGGAAGAAGCATACCGAGCTTGACAAGCCGGTCCACCCCAGTGACTTGGAGGCTTGGGCAGGCCAGTCCTCGGCTACAGGCAGGAGATGCCCCATCCCTGGGTGCCGGGTATCCTCGCAGCAGCACGAGTCGATTCATCCACACAGACCCTTCTCGATTCATGTACACCACCCCACTTCGCCGAGCAGCTGTTTCTCGCCTTGGAAATATCTCACAGATCGACGTGAGTGAGAAGGGAAGCAGTGATTTGGATATGTCCTCTGAAGTTGACGCTGGTGGCTACATGAGTGATGGGGACATCCTTGGAAAAAGTCTCAGAACAGATGACATCAATAGTGGGTAAGCAGCACTTTCTCCTGTTTGAACTAACATCAGATTGGCAAGTTCATTAGCATCTTCCTGAAAAATTCTGACATACAGGTGGGAGCTGCATTATGGATGCTAATAAAAATCTACGTAATAGAAATAATAGTAATAAAAATAAGCCCCTAAGTTGCCAGCAATGTTCCACCTGCCGTCAAATCCAGATCCTTCTCTTTCGCATCAATATGAATTTGCAATGAGCGTTGATAAGAACACAGGTATATTGCTTTGGAATTTCTTAGTTGTCTGGTAAACCATCAGTTTTCACTACTTGCCTTGAGATGGGTTTTCTGGCAGTATTTTCATGTTTTATTAGAGATGGTAGATATGGAATTGGACCCAGCTAATGAAAAGCAGTTGCTGACAGGCCTGCCTTTCTCTGTTAACTGCTTTGCATACTGTCATCTGTACTCTGTGTTTCAAAATGATGCTTCAGTTTTTCAGCATTGCATATCATCAGAGCGGGAGGAATATCTTTTGATGGAAGAATAGAATGGTTATTATCCTGGTTTATCCAGGAGGAAGACTGAACATTACTTATAAACATATTTTTTGGCCAATCAATTGATTGACTTTGAGGTACAGCATTCCTTATGATACCAAGAGGTTGACCATAGTACTTTTTTCGTGTGGAAGTTGAGTTTCTCTATAAAAGAATTATTTTTTTTCAATTTTCAGTTTTTTGAAAAGTAAGTTTCTGACTGATTTGTAAGTATATATAGTATAAGGGTCTTTATGCTGAGATAACAAAAAAATATACAACTTAGTTTCAAATTACTATTGAACAATTCTTACTCCTATGCATCCTATTACTTCACCCCTATGTATGTTAAAAGTTTTAAAGCATTTTTTTTTTTTTTAAAAAGGCATATTACAATGTTATCCATACATAAATTGCAGTTCAGAGTTGCAGCAAATTTTATTTTAGGTGACAAGTTGGCTCCTCAAAGGTTCTTGGTGGTTGAGGTTCAAACATTGGTTTGAACAAAGTCCCATAGAGCCAATGGCCTTGTCACCCGGCACTACTTCACTCTGCATACATTTAGGACTGTCAGTCTAATCTTTTGTTTTGAAGTATAGCTATAATAAAAGAATGATAGCTGATGAAATCAAATATAATACGTTCCTAAAAGGAAATCTGAGTTTGTAATCCAGCCTGCGCCTTGATTATTGTCTCACCTCAAGCAGCACCAAAAGACTAATTTCTAGAAATACCATAACTGTAAAGAAAGCGAATTCCTATATCTGTTAACACACTGTCTCAATTATGAAAGGAATAGTACAGATAAGCCTGCCTGGAGCATAGCATTAGTGGCTAAAAAATTGGATGCCATATGCATGTGTGCTAGAAAAGACAATGAAATGAAGAAAACAAAGAGTAGGTCTTGACTACAGTACAGAGGCAGAGAAAATTAATATTGAAAATGTAATAGCTTAATGTCTGAAGACCTTTTATAATACAGAAAATATAAATTCTGCCTTTAATGGATGCATAGATTTATTTAAAAAGATTTAAAAAAGAGTGGAATCCTTTGCAGTGACTGATAAGTTGTATTATTTAGCTTATCACTTTAGAGAATGAATATAGTCATCGTGTGTGACTTTTCTTTGCATCAGTAATAAGTATGACTCAATAGATAGTAAGTTACAGTGTGCTCAGTTAACGTTTTTAGGTGTGGTAAATGTTAAAAGCAAGTTAATAAGTTCAGAAAATTCAGAATTCATCGAGGCATATAAAGTCTTATCTTCTTCATTCCTCTTCCATTTCCAGTTTAATTACTTTAAACACTTGGGGATAGGAATGCAGCAGTAATTAGAATTTAGTGTGAGGGAGGCCTGTTAAGAGACTTGTAATATCTCTCCATTCAGGCCTTAGTTATAGAGTACATAATCCATATAGACTGGTTTTCACTCAAACCACAGCAAAATTTAATATGCAATTTAAGAACCTTGGAGTGTATTGCTGAATATACCCCTCCTAAATAATCTCTCAAAAAGTCTCAAAATAAAAGGAAAATCTAGTACCTTGGGAAAAAAATAATTAAAGTTATCTTCTGCAGATTTCTGATATCAGACTTTCAGAAATCCCCTTCTGAACTGCAGATCCCTTGGCATTTAGTTAAAAATAAACAAACTAATCCTTTGTGTTTTAATGTATATGAGGTTGCCATCATCCAGACTGACATTCAGCTTGCTGTCCCAAGCTGTTGGTGTCTCACAGGGCTTCCCTACCACATCTTTGAACTCTTAAGTCTGGACCAGTTCACATCACGGGGGTGATGATGGGTGTTGCTGGACTGCTGTGTCACTCCCTTGGTCTCCTGGATTGAGAGATCAGTTGATTTGTACTAGATCAGCTCCAGAAGGAGGCATGGGATGAGGGCCAACACTACATCTGGAGCACCAGTGGTGTGCGTGAGTTTTGGCTTGTGCTTCAGAGTCTGTGTAGAGTTATTAAAGTAAAGTGTTTGTATACTTGGACACTTTGGCTGAAAGATGGATTTGAATGGCATCATTTCATGGCCCTAGGAAAACTTTCGTTAAAGACTGTTTGAATTGGGAGTGAACTTCTGTATTTTAGACATTCCCCCAGCATTCAGGATCACTCTTATTTCAGTAAGCCTGTACATTTGTTTTTTAATAGGTTCACTGGGGTACGCCAATATTTTTCAGTTATCAAAAACAACAAAGAGGTATAAAAATCAAGTCTTTGAAGGCAGACAGTTTAATGTAAGCTTCTTCAAGAAAATAATGGAGAGGTCTTGAAAGAAGCTCACAGTAATGCTCAGTTACAAGCACCATTTTAAACATCTCACAGAGATAACTAAATTGTAGGTAGACATTTCAGAAATTACTGCTGCCACTTGAAATTCAGAATTCTTTAATGGTTCTCTAGTGAGTAAGAAGCACTATTCCCTCTGTTAAATTCATTAGTTATTCACTATAATGTGAATCAAGCAAAGGAAACACAGATAGAAACAGATGTTTAAATACCACTGTAAGGGCTTCAGTGATATCTCTCTTCATATATGAGTGTGTGCATCCCAGCAGGGACTATGGATTTAGGTTCTTAATTTCTGTTCCAATTTAGATGAATGATTTTGTTTGCTCTTTTGTTTTTCCATTAGATTTATACCTCTTGCATCTAATGTTATTCTTTGACAAGACTGCAGTACTTAAAAGGTACTTCAAATTTACAAAGATATTTGAGAGCTTCAGTCTAAATATATTTTGGCAAAATAGGTTACTCTTACCAAATGATCCTAGAAAATGAGCACATAGCTAATTTCCCTTCACTGAGCCCATAAGCTGGGAATATTTAGTCTAAGTCTACATCTAATAGCACAGTCTTTACCTTAAGCAGTTGAATTCCACACTCCATTAACTTTAGAGTGAAATACAGTTGGCAGATGGCTGCATTTCCCACTGATTGACCACACATTTATTTTCAGGTACATGACAGATGGAGGACTCAACCTATATACGAGAAGTCTGAACCGAATACCAGACCTAGCTACTTCTCGAGATGTCATTCAGAGAGGGGTTCATGACGTGACCGTGGATGCAGACAGGTAATGGTGCTTTGCACAGTAAAAACCCATCTGAGCTTTACAGATATTTTTCATCCTCCATACCTGCTAATATACCACTATCCTGATCATAAGGAATAGCAAGAGAAAGCAAGCTTCAGAGTCTAGATGTTTGATCACTGAATATGCCAAATGCTGCAATGGATGGGGAAAAAGCAAGTTTCTTGCAAGGGAAGGGGAATCAGAGGAAGAATTTACTGTTGAATATGTGAGTGAATATACTGAGCAGCTCAGACCTCAGACCTATAAACTTGAATTTCTGAAGAAGGGCATGATTTTTACGGGTTGCCTTGTCAGTAGATGAGCACACACAGTCCCTAGGCAGCAGGGAGCTTGCTTGTGCCTGACAAGTGGGGCAAAACACAGTTCTGGAGTTAGCTGGAACCAGAACCCTGCTCTTCTTCCCCTATATTGCCCCTGAGTAGTGGGAGGCGATAAGTGTGGTTATGTTCTACTATTTATGCAGTGTGAAAAGAAACATTATCATACCCCCATACACGTATACATAGGTGTGAATATAAAAACGTACTCCCACTAGTACTTCTGAAGATCGTGCAAGAGTTTTCTTTTGGCTTGTGTCCATCTCTGGGAAATACAGATCCATAACCTAACTTTTGCAGAACTTCATCATCACAGAGCTGTCAGCTCTGAGGTTTTGGTCAGACAATCACAGAGATAAGGAGCAGCTGTGAAATTTGGCAGTGTTCAGTTTTAGGGGTTTAGTCCCATCCTTTCAAAATCAATGTTTTTAATCAAGAAGAGTTGAAAGATTTGTGGAGCAGCTTTGGTTTTGTAAACCCAGCAAGCTAGTTGAAGCTTCAGAACAATAATCTAGATATGATATTATTTTCACTTCTCCCAGTTTTTCAGTGGAAATATATCTATGACACAAGTCAGGAATAGTCTGCATTAGTTTATTGTTTAATAAATGCAGTGCAGTAAGATAGACAACATAATTTTCTTCTAGAGATTCTAGTTACTTAAAATAAAGGATTGCTTTAACTGATTTAACACTTATTGACCTTGAAGAAAAAATCACTTTTATATGGTTTGTGTTGGTTATTTGGAACACAAGCAATGATGCTATGCAAAGACCAGAAGAGTGTTAGTAGGCGTTTAAGAAAAATAAGTTGGATAGAACTCAGGCGGTAACAGAAGGAGAAAATGAAATGTGGGCAGGAGAGACTTTTGTGAGCTCTGTATGTGAGAACAAGAACCTTAAGCATAAAGTGGGAGAGATGGTGGACAATTTGGGAGTTAGAAATCCAATAATTAAAGACAGAGAACATAGATAATGCCACATTTTTATGTTTCTCTATATTGAGTTCATTTGGGATGGGAAGTTATTAGAGATCTTACTTTGAATTATTCACAACCAGATTTCAAACCACAAATTTTCCTGGGAAAAAGGAAGTCCAAATTTAGGGATTTTAAAATTTTCTTCTCATTCTTCCTACCCTAAATGCCACTCAAAGCCTTTGTGCTTGTTTTATTTTGATGTGTTATTCAGTAATGTATGTGTTAATTTGTTCTGTATAGTGTGCAATTATGTATGTTCTGGATGTGAAAATACGAAGAGGCGAAGAGGCTATCAGTTCTAAGTTAATGAGGTTGCCCAGTATTTGCCAATACATAAATCTGTTTTGGTTTGTTTACACAGACTTATCAGAGTAGTTAAAAAATAGCACGCCCAAAACTACTATGTTGTTTCTGAGCCTTTCATCTCTGAGTCTTTTTCATGTTAGATTTTAAAGCAGAGAGTTTAGAATTGTCAGGAGATTGTTTTGGGTCTTGAGCGAAAAGCTGACCAGTGTTACGCAAGACGCAAAGCTTTTAAAATACTGGAATTCATGCATACTTATGGAAGAGTTATTTGATCTTAACAACTAAAATTTACATATATTCAGTCTTCATTGTACATTCTCAGACTGCTCTTGACATTAGTAAACTGCATGAACAGTCCTCAAAGTAATTTTTTTGAGGTTAAAGCCTATATATAGTGAAGTCAGATTTACTTTGTACTGACAGTTTACCCTTATACAAACAATGACAGCTTGTGCTTGTCCGGACCCTTTAAATGGGATGTCATATTACATGCCATTTATTATCATATAATTAAAAACTTAATCATGATGCACTGGCATGAGGAATTTAAATTAAAGATTAGACTACTTTGCCATTTTCTGACCTTTCAGTACTTGATTTTCAGAAACTTAATCATCTTTGACACTTATTTTTTTGCGTATAAGTGTACTCTATTCCTTTAAGTGACAAGAAGGTGTTTAGGAAGTGGGAAAAGCTCAAGTAGTTTTATGAGTTTTGACGACAGCAAAACATATGCTTGCCAGAAATGAATCACAAAAAAATTGTTCTAGGTCACTCAATAAAACTATTTCTCTGATCTTCAGCAAAGCATGTCACATTTATATGAAATCAAATGAGAAAGCAGTATAGAAATTGCTGAGACTCCTGCTTTGTTTGAAAGGAGATGTTTTGAACCTTCACAACAGTGCGGGTACCTGAGATTCATTATCATCTCAGGTAGCTTTTACTATAATTTTTATATTCTGGAAAGTAGAGGGGGATTATTTCAGGGTTTCAAGGTATTCTTTGCCACTAATATGATGAACTTCCATTAAAGAGCATTATTCTATTTTCTGTTGGCTAGATAGATACATGAACAACATTTGCATTTTCTCTATAGTATCATTATTATAAGCCATTTTCGTAGTTGGCAGGATTTGCCCTGCCCTTTCTGTTGTAAAAGATTCTGCTGGCATCTCTGTGCAGGGAGAAAATAAATGATAGGTTGCAAATACTGACTTACATTAGCTAGCATCCAAGGAGAGAAACTATCTGTCCATCACTACAGCCAGCAAGTTTTGCTGACAGCAGATCCATGTTCTTCATGAAAATTCATCTTAGATTTTCTCTAATGACCTAAACTGCAGCTTCTGCTTACATTTTACAGCTTCTTTGTTTTTGTGAGCTGACAGTACAGTATTCATCAGATAGGTGGGCTGATAATAGCTATAAGAGTAATACCATTTTTGGAAAATTTATACTTTCAATCTAATTCTCGTCTCAGGGATAAGTCTGGAGTAATTCATTAAAATTAAGGGCATAATCTTGTGTTAAAAGACAATCAGGTCTCCAACTTGATTGCACTCTTAAGTTGGTTTCTGATGACACCTGCATTTCTGCTTATTTGGTGAGTGCCAAAAAGCAAAGTATTCAAGGATCTCCTTTTGGAAACAGCACAAGTAAACTCATCCAAGCAATAATATTAAATTGCCCTTTGAACAAATTCATAAAAAGTTAAATGCATGAACACGACATAAGCTCAGGCTCAAGTGTTGCTTGCGTGCTGCTCTGGAAAGCAGATCACTGTAGAAAGGAATGCAGAGTGGTTGTTTGTTCTGGGGGAAAGAACTGAAATGCTTCAGTAAAAGGATGAAGGGAACTGGCACGTGTCAATGGTTGGATCTTCTTCTCTTGATATTTTTTTTTATTGACATTTTTTGTCTGTAGGTCCCTCTTCCTTATTAGTGAGTTATCTTCTGTCAGATACCATAAAAATTTAGGTATAGAGCAAGACACGTTGTTTGCAGTGAGCGTAACTAGGGGTGTGTTTGGGAGAGTTCTAAGTGGTATGATACTACTTTTCATTTATTCTTCTATCTTCCTGCTCTACTCTCTATCATTTGCCCTCTGGGACTCTTAGAGGGAGTATTTAAGGAACATTCTTGGAGTTGAAAACCTTTTTCAAGGTATGAGCCAGAAGAGATTAAACAGAACCACACAAAATGAATTATATTCTTGGAAAGAGTAAGGTTCATTGAAAGGTAAATTGTAGTAGTTCCAAACCACCCTGTATTGTCCTTAAAAGCTGTTAAGGAGGCCTGAAGAAGCCCTTCTGAGGAGGGCATATAGCTCTACTGAGTTCAGTCGCATTGTTCTTCCACACTTGTTGAATTTAGCACGCTATCAAAAGTCACAGATTTCTTCGTTTTCGCAATGGTTAAGTTATGCTGCTATTTTCTCCTGACATCTCGACTGCATTTTTTTTCATCTTTTCCTTGGAAAAAGCCAAATCCTTAAAGGTAGCTAGCGTTCTGCTTAGTGTGATTTCATCATGACCTGCTTTGTGACTTTGCTGTTACATTGAATCTGAGCCTGCTTTTGCATGGTTTCAGAATTCTTGTGCACAGGGAGCCCTGAAAATGTTTCCACCATCTGTCACATGTGTAGAAGATTTGGCAGTTAGCTCAGATGCATTCAGCCTGGTCTGCTTGTTCTCAGCCAAACCATAATCACCGTAATACATTATTAATTATAATAAAATAATTCCAGATTTTGCTTGAGGTTTACTAACTTTCTGCATGAATGTCTGTAAGTCTTCTTATGGTATTTGTCAGAATAGATGAACCTTGAGGTGCAATATTGTACTTTTGGAAAAGGATCTTCAAGGTATTGAACTGGGAGCCCTATTTCATGGTAGTGTCAGAAGAGGCCAAGAGAGACCATAAAGTAACTTAAAATCCTAATGGAATATGAGCCCAGTCTTGTGCTGGAAAATTGACATTAGAGTGGAATTGATGGTGGTGTTTTAGAACTTGACTCCTTGAGAGGTTGTTCAGTGAACGAGCATACTTTGTATTACCTTCCTGTCCAGTTACTTCTGTGAAATATCATGTATGTGAGCACTGTGCAGCCTTCAATGTGCCCCTGCAGTTTGGTGTTGATGTGATCACTCCTCTGCTGTGTTGCAACTGTTACCTTTTGCTTCTAGAATTTACTATGAATAGTGAAAAGGAAATGTGTATTCCATGGCATTTGTGTTCTTCACTGTCTGCACATGTCCAACCTGCCCTTCCATCTCCCAGCGTTTCAGCTCTGTCCAGCTCTAAGGATCAGTGCCAATGGAAATAGCACAAAAATCCTGTAGGAATGAAATAATAAACTGTAAAATTGACACGTATACCTCTATATATATACCAGTCTTCTTTTGCTGTTAATCTATTGCACTGTGGGAGGCTTCCTATACATCTGCTGCACCTGACTTTACCTCTTAGTGTGCTGGGGCTGGGGCTAAACTAAAAAAAGTGGTTATTGACCTTAAAGTTAGCATCATTCATCTAGTTGCGTGACCTACTATAACTTTCCTGGCTGTGGCTTTACAGTATTAGTAGGTCCTTAGGACACTGAAATAATTATAAACATCTACATTTCACTGTTTCTGCAATTATTACTCAAATATCTCAAGAAAGCATAATTAAAGTATGCCTCTTGTGGAGCAGTTTAAATTTAAAGCTCTGTTTTTGCTATTGTTGCTCTCTTCTATCATTTTAATCTTGTATAATTTCTTTTCACAGCTGTTACTGTTAACATTTCCCACCATTTACTTTTATTATTCTCGAATGATCCTGCATTTTCATAATCTCTGATGTAAATCTTTCCCCATTTTGGCATCTGTTAAGCTATCAAGAATGTTACTAGTCAGAACCATCTATTTCAATGCATAATATATATATATATTTTTACGTTTCTGCAAAATAAGTACACTATTAAATTTAACTACCTACAGCATAGATACGTGTGCATCCATGCATGGAGAATAGAATAATTATATCAAAAAGTAGTGCTCCTGGCTTTTTGGCTCATTTTATCTTAAAGTACTTAGGATCCTTTGAGAATAAATTCCTTATTTTATAACACAAAATTAAAAGTAAAATTCTCAGTAATGCGATTTTGTACAGCATTATTAATTTAGAAAGAATTGCATTTGAATTGAGTATGACTTTATTTCTGATCATGCTTCCAAAAGTAAGGATTTGGACAATATAAGGTAAGCAGAACAACTGGACTTTGGTCTTGCTTTGTGAGGTTGTCCCCTTCCTTAGTTGCTTTAAGTGTCTGTGGAAGTTGCCTACAGTACTACAGACCAGAATGTGGAAGCACTTAACAGCTATGTAAGCAGTTAGATTGGATTTTTTATTAGCATCGGTGATAAAAACTGCATTGTTAGCATGCTGTCATTAGTATGTTAATGTCATGATCCTGCACCATCGTGTCTGCAGAAATGTTTATTTACATCCAGCTTACATAAGGAAATGACATTTGAAAATGCAAGAACATTGCATGGCAGATGCTTACTTTAAAACAAGAATGAGCTGCAAGTGTTTACATGGAGTGAATGACAAATGAAGTTTTCTGTTCTTTGTTGGGTTTTTTTTGTCAAGTGGCAGAAAGAGGGACAATATCAACTAATTTCAGTTTTGTGAAAAAGGGATTATTGGAAGAAAGTTTTTAGGCTTACAAGGAATGGAAGTGAATTGCATTCTCATGTGGTGCTAAATGAATTGAGCATATGATTTTCTGTAGGGCCATTAAACTGAAGGGTGTCTGTTTACAGCTGACACATTTAACTTTTTCACAAATCTGTTTCTTCAGAGTGGGTGGTGTGGAGCTGTGCATTAATGTCATGCAGTCTTTATTTCTGCTCATCTCCAAGGTTTGCTTAGATACTTAAAAGTTATTTGAAACTATATTTATTTGAAACGAGGCTGGACTTAACATATTTTAACAGATTGCTATTACTTTCCCTGCAGGAAAAATGCAGATGGTTTATTTTGATTGTAATTTACTTCTGAGGAGAGTACCAGTGTATTCAATAATAATATTATTTAATAATAACTAGCTAAAATGCACTTTCCAGTTTCACTAGCAGCGTGATTTTGGTTCACTACTGTATTTCACCACTGTCAGCAAAGACTATCATACTGGCTCCCTTGTGTTAGAACAAAACACGGGTAGCAAGATATAAATCATTATCCCAAACACCTAAAAGATAAAATCATAGAATTTCTATCTCCCGTGTGATGCATATTTGAGCCTTGAAGTCGAGAAGCATATGATGTTCTTTCAGATGTTTTGATTTGGTTATTTGGTTGATGGCTGGAGGAAATAATGTTGTAATTTTGTTCTCCTGCATACCTATTTAAAAACAACACAAAGCAAAAAAAACTTACTGAAATATGCAATGAAATAATTCCAATTGAGATTACAGTTCAGACATAAAAACATGGTATGTTTTAGATATAATTCATGAAAATGGATATAAAAATTGTAATTTTGAGAATTTAGCATTGGAGAGGCAGCAATTTGTGATCACTCAGCTGTCTTTTGTTCTAATTTTCAGCAGAGAGACCTAGTTCCTCATGGAGTAAGCTATTCTCGTTTACTACTTAAGTCATTTATTGAAGAACTGTTTTTCTGATTGCTTCTTACCAGATTGAAGTACTTTTTCATATGCTTATATGGGCACGTTTGACAAACATAATTGACGAATTAAGAGAATATTCCAATTAGCACTTCCGTAGAAAGCAATTCTTTTGAAATGCCATAAAAATCCTTTGCTTTTGATTTAATAGTGGTAAGTTCACTTTAAAGATCACTTGGATTTGGCATCTTCAGCAGAATGATGAGGAAGAAACAAAATGGAGATCATTTAATTTAAGCTTAGCATCCAAAGGATGAGAGTGCACATTTACTTCACTTGTGAGGATGCTTTCAGTGTGGCAGGGGAAACCACAAGCTTTTGACCCTTTCAATTGCACTGTGCTACTCTTAGTTTAAAGCAATGATGCTATCTGTCTTGTGGTGATGTTCAATCTATTTTGTATTGGGATTACTGCATTACAAGGTAACTTCATCATTAATGGCTAAAAAAGTAGACTGGAATCTAGTTGAAATCTGATTATGGGCTGTTTATGATCAGACAAAATGAAGAGAAGAATGTATTGAAAGCCAGGCAGGTTAAAAAAAAAAAAAGTGGGAGTATTTTATTTCCAAAGGAAGAAATAGCCTGTCATCCCTGTGAGCTGGCTAAAGAGGTTGCTCAAAAGGAGAAAGCATGGAGGATAAGCTGGGAAGGATGCAGCACTGGCTGCAAAGCAACCAGCCAGAGCAGAGAATGCTCCTGCTGCGTGATGCTTGCTGTCGAGTTCAACACCTGTTAACCTTTCCAATTGTTAAAACAAAACAAAACAAAACCTCTTTTTTTATGTGTGTGTCAACATTTTGCTTTAGAAACCTTAAGTATCACTTTTGAGTCTTCTTGTGGTGGGGAGAGAAGAGACATCCTTCCACTCCTATCTGTTCTTTGACTGCTGTTGTGACAGCCTCAGCTGCCTATAGGGAAATGGTGCAGTGATGTGCTTAGAGTTTGTTTTCTTTTGAAGTTACTGCACCAATCTCATCTGTAGCTAATTGCTAAAATACTAAGTCTTCAAAGATCTCTTTTGTAAACAAAAGATTACCATAACAATTTAAGCATGATCAGTTGTGTAAACTTAAGAGTGGAACCCGCAGTACATTTTGCAAATCAAGTTTTGTACAAAAGAATGCAATATAGTTATAGCAGATTAAATGGTGTAAACTATATTATTTTTAAAAAATTTAAATATCTTCTCCTCATTTAATCTTATCTGAACAAATATTTCCTTAATCCATTGCTTGTGTGTATCAACTTTTATCTCCAGTGTTTTAAACTTCCTCTTATATTTATTTTGGATGTATGTTTCTCTAGATCCATTTTGCACTGTAGAATAGAATGTAAAATGGCTGCTAAAGCTATTAACTGCTGCGTAGGTAAATTCAGGAAAGCAAAAAATCGCTTTACTGAAATATTAAAGCGTGTATGGCTTTGAAAATAATTGCATTTCCCTGAGAAGTACAATAATTGACAGAACAAGTATTCTTCATTCCTCAAGGTGTTTTTTTTAGAAATAAATCTTACTGATACAAGCTGGAGTGTTATAGCATTTTCATATGCTACAATTCTTTTTTTTTGTGAATTCCCCAGGATATCATGTTAAAGATGAAATTCAGATATTTCAAATCAATGGGATTTCAGTTGGGTTCTGGAAAAAAGACTGCAGAAACAGAAAATACTAATCTATGCATTACCTATCTTCCAATTGTTCATTAATTAACGGATTAATATTGATAGCCATTGCCTGAAATCTGAAAATATGTTTATTCAGATTTGAAATACACACTCAGTTTTAGGAGTAAGATCATGAATGTTCAGAACAAGCCACGAGGAATTAAGGTGAGCTGTGCTTATCTTAATTTTTGAAATCAAATCTTGATGTTTCTATTAGATATTTATGCCAGATTCAAACACCAAAGTAGACTCAGTTTAATGAATGATCTGTATCTGGTGTAACTGGAAGAAAGGTAAAGCTTTATGAGAAGGAAGTGACCAGTAACAGTGTATAATCTTCATAATTTGTGAACCACCATCTGGAAGCTCTCATCTTTTCATTGCCTACACCTAAAACATAACTAGACAGCTAGCTTTTAGCTTATGTTAAGATGGAGCACCCTTGTTTTGAAGACTGAAAAAAAAAAAAGATTTTCTTTTGTTTGTTTGTTTTGGCTTGGTTTTGATTTTGTTTGGTTTTCTTCTAAAATAAAAGAAATTCTAATGGTGCACTGCAGTGATGTGACAAACCTGTATGTACTTACATCAGCCACAGCATGACATGACATAGTGTCATCCAGGGGTCATCCCTTGGTAGAAGGAATTGCCTTTCAAGGGATTTTAGAATAGCTCCATTTTAGGAAAACCAGTTTCTGTATAGAAAAGCTATTGAAAGAAAATTCAATGTTTCTTTAAAGATTAAAAGTTACTCCTTTTCCTCTTCAAGTGAAAATCATTCCCCTTCATGAAAAGAATTGCCTTAGTATGCCATATATGACCGAAATCTTTTGATGCTTAAAAAAAAAACCACACTGAATTGGCTCTATTCTATGTATTTCCCCTTTGTTCAGGATAGAAAGAAGTTTATGATTTCCTATCTTGTACATCTTTCTTTCTCTTTCTTTAATCATTTAAATTAATGATAAAATAATACTCTCAAGAAATGGATGAATATAAAGTGGATGAATTCAATTGAAAACCATTTAGGAAAAATAGTCTTTTTGTGTTGACAATTATAATTTAAAGCCTTGCAGATATATTGTGAAAGCTAATTTTCCAACCATATTTTATTAGTGCTACATTCTATAATATTATCCATCATGTTTTCTTTTGGAACAACTTGATTGGACTGGCAGTGTAGGAAATTTTAATAAGACTATGCTTTGTATATGTGTGTCATTCCAGTGTGACTCTGAATTGCTGAGTAGTGGTAAGTGAGCCTCAAGAATTTCTGCAGATTTCCAGTGTTAGCAGTAAGAGCCGACTCCATCACAGAAAATTTACAGTAGAGAGTTTATTAATTTTGGATTGCTGCTTGGTACAACTCTGCACAGAGGGGATAAATACTGAAGGTAACTGACCATCAATGCTTCATGCAGTATTGGTTCTTAGTCCTCAGTGAGCATATCTAGCACTTACTCAGGGAATCATAACTATTTCCTTGACAGGAGCTTTATTTCTCGCACTGGCCGTGGTGTTGATACAGAGAGGAACAGAACAGTGAGGAGTTTTGTATGTGATATTCATTTTCTTGAAGCTTTAGGAACATGGCAGATATCTTCTCTACCATGCCCAGCTGGGAACATTTAGCTGTTCCCTGTCTTCTAGGAAAACAGCAGTAAATCCAAACGTTACATTTATTTCATCAATAATTGAATTGTCATAAGAATAAGGGTTTTGATCTTTTCTTTCCAGAAGGTAGCAGCACATTTTTAGGTTTGTAGTTGTGGTTTTGCCATAGGGTATTATGATGCCAAATTGCTGTTGATTCTTCAACTTTTCAAGTTGTAGCTTTTTGTAAAAATACTTCTCAAACTAAAGGGATATCAGAATTTGTTTTTGCTGATGATCCTTGTAAGAAGTCATTGTTCCTCATAAAGCTGGATTTGAAGTGTCTCCTGCTTTTCCAGCCTTCTGACCTATTCCCCACACTATTTCTAAAAATCTTTTTGTAAGAGTTTGCCATAACTTAAAGATTAGGCCATACAAATAACCAGATCTTCCTGAATGATAGGTGATTAGATTCAAGAGCTGGATGCTAAAGTTGCAGATTTAGCAAATTACTTATTCTTTTCAATTGACCCTGGAGAATTTCCTCAGGGTAAATTTGTAGATTAATGTACATGTCACAGAAAGCCTTTGCTCTTTAAGGAGACTCAGCTATGAATCTTGCTGTGTTTTTTTGTACTTTTCTGTTCCTGAAAGAAGAATAAACAGCACTATGTTGAACCAGTATGATTTTAGAAGACAAGTGTATTTTTGCTGGAACAATCTCATGAGAATATTGTGGATTTGTGATATATATAATTAGTCTACCATTTATTATTTGCATTTTAGTACTTGGCCCCACTGAAAGATGGAGCAACTCCTACACTGGCCCCCCATGTTGTCTGCTTTCTTGTGGGTCTCTAGTGCATACTGTACACACAAGACCATATTCACCATTAAAAGCTTCCCCCAAAAGACTGTTAACACACTCTAAATTTTCTTTACAGTAAGCCAGAGAGTGCTAAGAATGATTTAGTACTTTCCCTGCAGTTCTTAAAAAGGAGCATATGTGAAAAGGGCAGCCAGAAAATGAACTGTTGGTCTGGGCTGAACCTGGAACAGGAAACTCCTACGGACACAGCAGAGAAGTGACTATCATGAAGAATGGGCAAATCTTGTTGCTAATTATGTACCTAAGGAGAATTATCATGTGTCTCTTTAACACCTAAAGATCTTCTGAGGCTGTGTGCACGCAAAACATCAAAAGGATACTGGCAACACTATTCCAAAGAGCATATGTGCCATGACAAGTACAGCGTGCAAAAATGTGAGGCTGACGTTGGCTCTGGTTGGTACACCAGGAAAAGAGGACTGTGTGTTATCCTCATCCCACTCAACTGGGATGCTCTGAAATGACTTTATAGGCTGTTGGCTGAAAAGACTGCAGGTGTATCTGTTGACTCTATTTTTGGCATGGATGCAGTAGGTTCTTGCAGTGGAATATGCTGGGCCCTTTGTTGCAGAGATTGGCCAAGCACAGAGGGAGCCCTAGCAGTCCCTGTGAGATTGCCAGCAGCTCAACAGAGCTGGTGTGGCTCCTTTAGCTTCATGCTTCAGCTCTTGCCAGCTGCTTCACTTAGCCGAATGGTTGCTCAAGAGCCCTTCAGATGCTCTCAATTATGAAAGACATTTCACTACTTTCCATTTGTTGTTAGGCTGTGGAAATCCTGGTATGGCCCGGAGGTGCTCTGGGTGCAATTGGTATGAACAAGGGAATGTAACTTGCAGTAGCTGTGTGTAACATTTTAGTCAGATAGACGAGATAGAAAACTAAAATGCTAAATAAATCAGTGCTGCATTATGTCAGAAAAATGTATTTATCAGAATAGTACTTCAGAGTAATATCCTGTAGTAGCAAAAAAAGTACTGATTTCTTCTCTGCTGTAGTTTCTAAGTTCTCTAATCCATATTTATCTGCCATGTTGTAATGAAGTCTATGTGCCAGTGCCATCAGGACAAGTCCTAAGGATCAGCTGGCTTCTATTACGATCCCAGTAAATCTCATGAAAATAATAGCAGAGATGGTAAAAAACATATGACTGTAATTATTTTATACAAAAAATGACCAACCTTGTGGTAGATATGTTGCAAGTTAGAGTAGTTGTACAAACAGTGTGCTTTACACACTATTTCACTTTGTATACTCAAGTTCCTTTAATTTTCCTGAAGTTAAACAATCACAGTACTTCTTTGCATTCTGAGTACATTTTTGTTTTTGCATGGACTGTCTTATTTTTATCAGCCACATAATGTTTTATTGGATGAGAACATAGTCAATCATTCATGCATTTTTGGAAAGCTGGTAGTATATTAATGTTTTTCCATGAAGATGTTCTGTCTGCTATTTTTCTCTAAATTTTAGAAAAATTTTAGAAGTATTTTTAAAAAATGATCACTGGAAAAAAATGGGATTTTAAAGCCAAAGTTTTGCCAGAGTTCTAATTTATATGGTTAAACAAGGCTTTTTAAGAAAGCACTACATCCTTTATTTTTAAGCTAATTTAAAAACATACCCCCTTCGTTAATGGGTTCTTCTTCCTACTGCTAGTTTTTGTCCTCTGATATTTTTATAAAAGCCTTCTGTATTCCCATTTGGATAGCATTACTTCATGATGCTTCTTCTCAGGCCTTATCTCTTGCCTGCAAGACTTGGCTGAAGCTAACTTATTAATTGGTTTCCTCCCCTTTTTCATTTTACAAGAAAGGACATTTTTAACCTTCGGACTCTGAAATCACACCAGTCATTTATTTCTCCTTGCATTCATCTTCTGAAGCAGTACTGAATCCCTTTATACCTCCTGGGGTGTCCTTTAGGCTTGACCAGCTTTCCTATACCCTGGTAGTTTTCGGCGGTGTTTTTCTTTCTTGGCTTCTTCTAGCTCCTTTCATTTGGATGTTTAATCTTATATTCAGCATCTGCTACTGTTATTTTTTCTTTATAAAAGAAGAGAATGCTAATCAGTAGTCTTACCTTTCTGAAGGATAGATTATACTTCAAAATACACTCTGGTTCTCCTTGTTGATAAGCATTTGATTGAACAAATAACCCAGTAAATAGCGGTAAGACTTTCCTTTACATTTTCCCATAGTGATTGCATCATTTTAAATTTATCACCACTGCATTTTTGATGGTGGGATTATAGCTCAGTGATGGTACCAGTCTGAAATTTATGTTCATAGAATGATAGAATGATTGATAGAATGATAGAATCGTAGAATCATAGAATGGCCTGGCTTGAAAAGGACCACAGTGATCATCTAGTTTCAACCCCCCTGCTATGTGCAGGGCTGCCCTGCCAACCACCAGACCAGGCTGCCCAGAGCCACATCCAGCCTGGCCTTGAATGCCTCCAGGGATGGGGCATCCACAGCCTTCTTGGGCAACCTGTTCCAGTGCATCACCACGCTCTGTGTGAAAAACTTTCTCCTAATACCTAATTTAATCCTTCCCTGACGCAGTTTAAAACCATCCCCCCTTGTCCTATCACTATCCACCCTCATAAACAGTCATTCTCCCTCCTGCTTATATGCTCCCTTCAAGTACTGGAAGGCAACAGTGAGGTCTCCCTGGAGCCTTCTCTTCTCCAAGCTAAGCAAACCCAGCTTCCTCAACCTTTCTTCATAAGAGAGGTGCTCCAGCCATCTGATCATCTTAGAGTCTCTCTTCAGGAAATATAAGTATTGTTGATGTTCAGTTACACTTATGAAGGCAATTGCCCTTCTGTTTTAGGTTTACTTTTGTGGTGTTAAATGCTAGCCCAGTGTTGCACTTTGAACAGCCCCGTCTTTCTTCAGCTTCTCTTTCAATCTCTTATGCTGGTTTTGGCACACTCATGTTTATTCTGGTGTGAAGCTGCACTCTGTGCCAGGCACTGACTAGGAGGTGGAAGACAGGATCATTAGGCAAAAATGAGAAAAAGTAGCAAAAGGCTGTTGTCAGTATTCAATTAGGAAAGAAGCCTTTGACATCCTAATAAATGCTGACGATGTGAAACATTCCAAGAAATTTGCTTCGGCATCTCAGAGTGGGTGGTAACAAATGCGACAGACAAGAAGGCTGGAATGTGAGAGAGGAACATCTCCTAAACTGGCAGAGGCTTTTTTTTAATTGCAGCAGGCTTCAAATGTGTTTGCTGTCTGCAGTTCTATTTGTATTTCAGCACTGTCCTGCTAGTCTACTCTCCAGCTCAAGCGTTGCCATCATCTATTAACGTAGAAAGAAAGAAAGGGTTTCTTAGTAACAAGGAGTTTTTTTGATTATTTGTGTTTTCCCCATATGCTGAAGACATTCAGGGTTTTCTCCAGCTTCATGTTAGTGATCTGCCTCTGAGTCTTGGGCATCTAACTGGAGTAATTTGTGGGTTAGAGGCATGTGCTGTTACATCTTCCTGAAGCTTTCTAACTGATGAAAGATTTTTTTAATTTGCTTTTGTTTTATTTCTTTTCCATTTGCTTTGGTTTTGTTCTTTTCTTGCCTAGCTTAAGCCAAACAGTAGCCCTGATTTTTGGTCTGCTCCAGCTTTAAATCAGGATGACATTTATGGGAGATCAGAGAGAAATTCAGGATGCTGGGGAGAGATCCAGGGTGACTGGCTGCTGTTCTGGCAGTGATTTATTAAAGCAGCTGCCTTATCTCTCTAACTGAGATTCTGGCACATTCACTGCTATAAGCCCAGCTCGCCAGAGGTCTTGGAACCTTCTCAGTAGAACTTTCCTGTGTCATAGACTTTGACATTCAAGTTCAACGCTGAAGAATGACTTCATTTTCTAATATCAAATATTGATGTGTTATGAGTAAACTGTGCTTCATTGCAGCAAGCAGCCATTGTGGATACGTATTGACCCTGTGAATGTTGAGTTGTTGTTATTTTTTTTAGAAGAAGTAATGTATGTTTTTCAATTTCTTCTAGAGAAGAATGAACACTTCTGAGTTCTGGACATATTCTTTTAATTTTATGAAGATGCTTTGTGCTTTAATAATTAGGAGACATTCTAAGAGAACGATCAAACAACAAGGCAGGAAAATTACTATGACACGGGTTGTCTTTGCTTCTAGGAAAAAACTATCTTTCCTCTGTTTAGCTAGTGCAAAGTCACAAACTTATAGCTGTCGTTCAGCCCACAATTATATGAAACACAATGCAGAACTGATGGAAGTGATATTAAGTATGTACAGTCTATTTCATGCTACCTGAATTTAATTGCTTTACCTAAAATCAAAACAAAATGACAGCATAAAAAGAAACAAACATGAAAGCAGGTATAACCTCTAATACAATAGGCAAGCTGGACAGAAAACTGAAATTCCTGGCTTATTCCTGGCTTAATGCTATGTCTCTTACTGTTATAAATTTTCTTGGTAGTGTACATTACAGGGGCTGATTTTTTTCTTTCCAAGGAGTAAGAAAGAAATGTCTGTGTATTGTAAAAGGCAAATTTTGCAGTAGAAAGAATCTTGCCTTATATTTTTATTACCTGCCACCCCTAAGCCATGCAAGATTTGAATGAATTTAAATACCATTTTTCTGTCCTGCAAGGTTAGAAATGCCACATATCCCCTGTAATGCCAGTGGTACTATTGAGAGGGCCAGAGGAGGTAAAAAAATTTCCAAGAAGCTCACTGATGTATACCTGTGTGCATTCTGCCTACTGGTGTCTGTCCAAGCAGTGGGAGCATGTGCACACATACACACACTGTGTCAGTGTCTCTGTTGTCAGCAGTGGAAGGAGTGATGCTCCACAAGCTGTGCTGCCTCTTCATGCTGTCACTGTTCATGCAGACTCTGTGCTCAAAGCCGGTTGACTTTGAAAATCACCTAGCAAGCTGGTGGGATTTAAAAGCTAAGAGGATGTGACCTTAAATGGTTTGCACTGACACGGCGCGCTATGGTTTAGCTCTTGGAAGATAAACATAAGAAGAGTCCTAGGAAGCTAAAAGATAAAGAATGACATTATGGGCCAAGGGAGCAAAACCACAGTGAAGATGTTTTCATCATGATTCCAAATAGATAAGTTAAAATTAACAAAGCAGTTTGTGAAGATACATCAGGCTTGAGAAACTGTTTTGGTTCCCACCGTCTGATGAACTAGATAATTAAAAATTTACCCTGACAGTGCAGTTCAAAACTACTAATTATTTCTCCGTTTTTGCTTGGCAGCATGGTGCTGTGTGTCAGACCTAATTGACATTATATTTTACTGAACATATCAGAAGTAGAAATGGAAAAAATCTGCATGTGTTCTCTTTCCCTTTGTTGCAGTGACAAAAGAAGGAAGTATTCTTTAATTATACTCTGCCATTCACTATTAATATTTTTTTCCTTTGTCTCCACAACTTTAACAGATACTCCAAGCAGCTAGGGAAATAGAGGAGGAAGGATTTTTATTTTTATTTTTATTTATCATTAGACAAGTCTGCTGGCTTCTAGACTTTCAGTCCCTTGATGCAGAGTTTTCCAAGTGCTTCAAAAGCATCTGCACATTACTTTTGCTTTATTTCTGCAGTGGGGAAATGTTTTCTTCCTATTAACTGTGATAAGTCTGCCCTTTACATCTGCTGCTTGTGTTATTGATTAGGCAAGCAGCTTCTGGCTGCTCTGCTGCTTTGCTCAGTTCTGAAACTGCTCACTACACGCTCTTTAGTGCTCACCCTGACTGTTTTCCCATCCTGCCCTGTCCTAAATGCCATGAAAATTGTAAATTTTCTGGGGCAAAGATTTTTACTGATGTATTGCTCCACTGCACGTATAGCATGTTCAGCTAAAATATTTGAGTTTCTATTCTTTTGAAGATATCACAATCAATGTTATGGTAACTATTAGTGACAGTCATTCAAAGCAGCCTTCACAAAATTAACTTTGCACTCATTTTTTGAATTGATTCCAAGCCATCATCGAATGCTATTTCTCCGTGACTCAGTCATGCACTTCTTTCAGAGTACTGCTATTTTTTCCAGCAGAATTCCTCCTTGAAATACGTTGCCTAAAATAGAGGGGATGAAACAACACATGAAAAGTTAATTGAGGGTATTTTGCACTGAGGAAGTGAGGCTGTGAAATTAGAGATTTGGATTGGAAAGCACCTTTGTTGTCCCATCTAGCATAATTCTTCTCTATTGCTGAGTAAATACTTTTGGCTTTCTGTTCCCACGTTGACTATTGTGTTTCCCTGAGTGACAATTTTATGGTCTGCCATTGCAGGATATTAAATTGTCTTTTCTCACTGAGTTGTGTTTTTATATAGATTTTCTCAAATGCATTAACGCAAAATACTAAAATAAAAAATAGCAGTAAATGGTAGAAAGCAGGAAATTTAAAGAAATGTATGTGAGATAGCTATCAGAAAAGCAGTCAGAACAAGCAAAACAAAAAAGCAAAACACAATAATTTCTGAGCTAAGAGTTGAAGGAAATGAGAACGTAGTCTATTTAAAAAAATAACAATAAAGCAATCACCATGAAATAAGAATAGTGGTAGTTTTCATAATCTTTCAAAAATTGAATTGTAAAAGGTGCCTTTATCATACTAATGTCTGTGCCCATCTTGGTAAAGCATTCCACTGATTCTCTGTATGGCTGCAGTTAATTATCAAGGTGCAGTTAGCACTTAGTAACGGTGACAGGGAGAAATGTTGCTTCATAGCTTAGTAGTGTAAGATATCTGGACAAAGAACATCCAACAATTTAGAAGGAAAAGCAGGAAAAAAAACTTTCAGATATTCTCCACTTAATTTTGGAACCCAATAAGACAGTACCAGTCAATTAGAGAGGTTAAATGCTGAACCACACTATGGGAATAGGATGCATGTGGAATCAAGAGAAACTGCTTAGTAATTCTGATGCCTTATTCAGAATATTCGAGCGTATATTTTTTACATAATCCTTACGTGTGGAGATGAGCATCATCTATTGACAAGAGCCAAGGTGAGATGAAAGAGAATGTGCCAAGCGTCTTGCTGCTCTTCAGTAGTGCCACTCCCTTGCATTCACTACAGATTACTGGAAGAAGCTATTTAATAAAAATCTCAGTAGAGTCTCTCATGATTAGTTAATTTCTGTCATAAAATTGCTGAGAGACCTCCCATATTATCTCTTTGATTGCAATATGGTCTGCTATTTGACAACTCCAGTAGAGCTCATTGTCTAATCAAGGAATCTCCCAACTCAATTTATTGTATTACACAAACATGTATACTCTGAACAGGTTCTACTTATTGAACATTAACACCCAGATCATGTTGTAATAAATACTATACTAAAAAAAATAGTTGATTAAGATTTGCTTATTACAAAATTATTTTTATCACACACACACACAAAAGGGGAAGCAAGGAGAATTGCAGTATTTCAAAATTATTGCTCTCATTCACACTTCTTTTAATATTACTATTACTGTTAACGTATCACTAAGTTAATGGAAGTAATTACTACAGTAGTGATAAAATATTCACTACATTACCAGAAAATGGTTAAGAATGTGTTCATCCATCATATATCTGAATATTGAGTGAAATGAGAACAGTTCACAGTAAAATGACTGGAAAATAATGAGATCTGAGTTAGGTAAAATCATTCAACCTAAATGAAAACAAGATAATTTTTCAGGATGCCATTTTCAAATTCCATTTTTCTGCAGGCACTTTCTTGACAATAACTCTAGCCACTTCTATAAAATCTTTTGCCGATCAATATTTTTACAGTAGTTGAGATTAGGTTCTTCATTGTAGTGACAGCAACGTCGATGAAATATTTGGCCTTAATGATTCTGTTCTGGCAGCAGCTACTAATTCTCCTTACGATGAGATTGAAGGTTTTGGTACGGCGGTTGCTGGGATGGCTGACAGGGTGGATTAGTGATGCTGAGCCCTGTAGGAAAAGGTCACTGCTGCAGTGCCCAAGGGAGGTTTGCCACTGGGAGGGGTGAGGCCTCAAAGAGAGGTTTGGACTTGGACAAAATAGTCATTGGCAGGTATAAGTAGGATTTGCTTATTGCATCCTCCTTATCTTTGCCTACCAACAGCACTCCAGGTTTCTAATCACTATTGCCAGGCAGCTGTCACCTTCACAGGACTGTCAGCTCTGCTCTTGCCAGCCCTGTGTTATTTGTTGGTGATGTTTCCAAAAAGAAAATCTTCAGCAAGCATGGCGCTGCTGGGTGAAAAGGCAAAAATGAAAGATCTTTTTCTACCAACAGTCTTATACTATGGAAAGCTCTTTTTTTTTTTTTTTTTTCCTTTTTTTGTCCTGTTTTCAAAGTTGCCCACGGTATTCTGTGTTCTTCAATATAAGTTGCATATACTTGTCTATATTTCATGGAGAGATCTTGTTTAATCCAAGTGCATTTTGCATCTCATTTAAGTTGGAGTAATTACTTTCAACTGTGAATTACTAGCCATGAGGGTACAGGTTTTCTAAAGATTCATAGAAAAATGTATCATGTAGTGGCCTTAGGAGACAATTTCTCTCACATGAGGTAGTACAGGCAGTGAAGTACTGCTTGTCTGAAAAATGATGGCTCAGCAGTTCACCCTGAAATGTCATGCCATTTCAAAGACTTATCTTTCACAGTGCTGTGTGTTGCAAACTCACTAGTCTGTATACTGAATACTATATACACAATAAGGATGCTGTATGTAAATGGAAGTGCATGAGAACTTGAGTTTACAAAATGAGAAGTGAATTGTGAGAAGTAAGAATTGATTGGCAGTTTTCTATTTGCATTTAATGGCCCTTGTCCACAGCTGCATTAAGGGCCTGCTGAATTTGATAAGCTGACCATCTGGAGCCGCTTCATATGGGTAATTTTGATTAATACTGTGCTTGATTCCTCTGTTTCGGCTGCATTTTTCTTATACCAGTAGCAGTGTTAAATAGAGACTTTCTTATTTTCCAGGAGATAAACTACTTATTGTGATAGATACTCATTTCCAAACCCAAAAAACTAAACTTCACGTAAAGAATGACCCCACATCTGCTAAAGACATGCATCTCAAACTTCCATTGATGTTAATGACGTTGCAAAAATGCACTATACTTACAGAGTTTACAAATGATAACAGGAGGCCTCAATTTAACAATATACTCAATTTAGGAACTAATCTACTTGAACTGGGCAACATTTTGGTGTACCCACAAACTTTTACCTCCTGAATGGCACAGGTTCTTTGGAAAGGAAGGCCTGGTCTTGTAAAGACAATTAGGTTTCCATACCTGTTGCCTGTCACCCAACACTTTTGCAAGGAGCACTTTGCACTTATTACAAAAGGTAGAGGAAAACAAATGACTAGTTTGAAGAGCGAGGAGGCACTGAATTTAGGTTTAGGACATAAATATTCATCAGATCTAGCCCACTTAAAATAATTGTTAAGCACAGCCTTTCTATGGGAAAAGCTGTCAAGTTTGATGTACAGTGCATTCATAACCTGATGTAGAAATGATTAACTCTGAGATGGAAGAATCTTTTCAAGCAGCATTAAGCAGAATATTTTGCCAGTTTCCCATTATTATTATTTTTTCGGTACTGGTAAAGGTCATTGATTTCAGAGAAATGGAAAGCAGCAATGCGTAAAAGATGGAAACTTAGTTCTTGGGAGTAAACCAATTCCTCCCCCTTCAAACTTTGAAAACAAAAAGAGGAAAAAGAATGCATTCTGACAATTAAAGATTTAAATTAATCTGTCTGACATGTGGGAGTGCTAGATAGAAAGAAAGTCAATAGGAATCCTTCCTCCTTTCCTTGCTCAGATGCATTATTTGGTATAATTTTAGGCAGACTGTTTCTCAACAGACTACAGGGTGTGTAATATCTTGGGAAAATCAGACCATTTAATCACGTTCTTAACTGCTTATGTGTCACATTTTTAGTCACCTAAGCTTGGTCTTTACCCAAATTCCACACATCATAAAGAAAAGCAGTGCCACACGGCATCTAATTTAGAATTTCGAGTCTCTCAGAAATAAATGCTAAAGTCACTATAAGTTATGGTCTAATAACAATGGAAACATATTTTCTCTAAGGGAAAGTTCTAGGACAGTGAATCCTAGAACAAAGATGTTTAAGGATGATTTATACATAACAATGTAAAGTTTTTCACGTTCATTCTAATATAAAAATATTCTCATTATTCCTACAGATCCCTAATTCCTTTAAAAACACTAGCTAGGCTCTAGCATTTAATCATGCACTGCTTTATGGAATACATTTCATTCTTGTCACTTGTTGATGTTTTTCAATTTCAAATTTATTTTGTCAAGCCAGTTTATATCTCAGTTTGTTTTGTTTCTTCCCCAAGAGATCTATGCTTTTGGAAGTCCTCCTGAGCAGGGGATTTTAAAAGAAATGAGTTTCAGAAATAGTGCTATAAATAAAATAGTGTGGATTTCCTTCAAACTCTGCTAGAAGTTTCTCTATCATAAAACAGCAATAACAACAACAAACAAACAAAAAAAACCCCAACCAATCAAAGGTCTGCCAGAAAGATGTGTTAGAAAACCTGAACCAAAGTGCTTGGTAAGGTAAAAGTATACTAAACAGAAAATCAAATAGTCCTAGGATGTCAGATTTATTTATTTCTTTATTTCAAAGAAATGCCTTGACTTCTACTAGTCTCCTTCTACTAGACTATTTTGTTAGTGGAAAGCGAAGAAGACGCAACAAGCTGGACTCGCACTGCGCAGTCGGCTTGTTTATTTTACACTGTTGTAGATTTCAAAATTCCCAAGTGCAAGCCATCTCATTTGACAGAGTTGAGTATGACCAGAGGCCTGAACCAGGAGCCTGTCATGTTCAACTATTCTGAATGCTTTTAATAGCAGCGTTGCAGCAAAAGGGGGGAGGCCAAGCAGCTCATTTCTCTCAGCGTGCTCCAAGGCATCATCTGTATCTTTTGTCTTAAGCAGCAGGAGCCCTGTGATGTTTTTAGCACTTTCCTGTAGCATGTGGGAGATGCTCCTGGTGGCTGCATCAGGTCGATCCATGTAAAAGTCTACTTGCATTCAAACTGCTGTTACTTGCAATGGGAACATTGAGAGCTGCCATATGAAGAACAGAGTTTTGATGGAAGGATGAGGGAGCAAGTGTCTTTCTTAAGCCAGTGAGTTAGCAAGAAGTGGAAGAAGGTCAGAGGTTTAACTGTGTCCTGTTTTGTTTCGCTATTTCTTTGGAAGAATTCAAAAACATACTAAAGTGAATGAAGAATCATCTCTGTGACTACGAAAAAGCAGTACTTTTGCAGTAGTATCTGCTTTGCCTTTGCAGTGATTGAAGAAATACAATCAAGAGAGTGGTGTTTTTGGCAAGGACCTCTTCTGTGCTGCTGCAAAGGGTAGTTTTGTTTTACTTCTTACAAATTAAATACTTGCATAAAAGTTACTTCTCTCTTAGTTGTTCCTATCTCCTTTATTTGTAAGAAAATGCATTAGCACAGTGACCCTGATTGGGTACCAAAAATACCAAAAATAAGGTTAAGTATCCCTTCACCCTTAAATGCATTCATTCAAAACAATTTTGTGACATTTTGTGATACATAGGTATCCCAGTAAACCTGTGCTTTTCCTGGAATTGTACATTTTGAGGTTTACACTTGAAAATTAATATTTTTATTAGGGAAAAAGTTGTTGTCGTTATAAACATTGGTTATTTGTAGAGCTGTAGTAGTAAATATTGTATGGTAAACTTGTATCAGTGGTCCCATCTTGCCATAGCCTGTTCTCATTATTGTGGTAGCCTCTGCCCTTTCATTTCCCCTGTCTCCAGTGATTTTATCTGGTCTGTCAGAGAGCAAGGATTATCTGAATTTGGTTTAAATGGACAGAACAGGGCAATTACAGGTGAAAAGTAAACACACAAAATACTTGAATGATGTAAACACACTGTTCTTTCCAGGGCTGCATTGCATGGGAGTGGCTCACTGCTGCAGGCCATGTGCTGGTGTCTGTAGTGTCCTTTGTCTCTGTTCTGTGCCCAGGGTGGAGACAGTGCTGCAATTTGATTCCTCAGTCTCTGCTCTGACCTTTGTGGGTAACATCCATCCAGTGTGCATCCAAGATATGAGCGCTGGTGTGTCTCTGCACCACAATCCATCATCTTTCCATATCTTTCTGATCTTTTGATGGCTTTCCTGCATCCTAATTATTTGTGTAACTTTACAGAGTATTTTCATTCTTTGTTCTCTTAGCAGGAGGTGAAGAGGATGCTGTTCCTTTTTGTTCTGATTGCAGCAGAACTACAGGCTTCTTGCTCATCTATTACTGTGTTTTTTTTCTCTTTTTTCTCGCAAGGAATAACTGCATTGAAGAACTGCAATGTTTTTGTGGAATTTTTGTTTGTTACTAGGTTTTCTTTTTCATGATAACTTTATTTCCCCACTTACCAAGCTGTAATTTTCTGGGCTTTTTCAGGCGGTAACAACAAATAGCAAACTTGCTTTTTGTATTACTAAGCCTATTTAAAAGTTCACGCAACCACAAAGATAAGTTGCACTGAAAATCTGTCTTAATTATAACCCTCATATTTGCGACCCTGATATAATAATCAGTTTGCAAAGAGTTTAAAACTCGTTCTGAGGTGAGTTGTCCTATACAGCCAAGTGAACTGGCTGCTAGAGCTCAGTCAGCAGGGCCCTGCAGGTAACTGTCCCAGGTAGGATGCTGTGGGCCTGCACTCATGGTCCTGTGGGTATGTAAAGCTTTTCATGCACCACTGTCTCTTCCATTCAGTCTGTTCTGCTGCTACATTTCCTCTAGCACACGAGCACAACCTGGAGAGGATGAGCCGGAGGACTTTTATCACTTCTTGTCCTCTCCCACCACCTCTTTCTGCCCCTTGGTGTTGAACTCAGTGTGCAGCCCCATCATCCTGGAATCTCTGAAAGTTTAGAACCACATTCATTAAGCAGTTGTTTAGGTCCTGGTGTGTTAGAGTAGTAAATCCTGTCAGGCTGCTGTTTATATACCTCATGGGATATCACTCATTATTTTTTTCCTTCTGAATATGCTTAGGAGATAGAGACTGAAATGGGTCCCCTTTTCAAAACCATCAAAACCATGCTGACAAGTAATGAGCAAGGGCCTGAAGGCCAGATGTGTACAAAGCATTTCAGTTTCTTTCCATACTTAAATGACACTAAAAATCAGGCCATGCAGAACAAAGAGAAAGTCCCTTTCTCCTTTTTACTAAAGCAGTAATCTGGGTCTCACTCAGCAGACTTCAAGAAGAGCAACAAGTGCAAGCAAGAACCTCGACAAATAAAAATAAGAAAAGAAACAGCTTTGTGTTCAGCTTGTTTGTTAGCCAAATTGTTGTGATGCTGACTATAAGCAAATAAGCACATTAGACTTCAAATAATAGGCTTACCCTCTTACCTGAACATATTTATGTGGATCAAGCTCTCACAGATTTCCAGCGTTGAAGGTTTTTGTTAAAAGCCCCTTGAGGCATCAACCTAGCAGCTTTCCCCACAGTCACAACCTGTTGCTTAACTCAACAAACCAATAACCTTTCGAAACATCACTGTCTTCAGACATGCAGGGAGAAATTACTTTGAAGAATGGGAACATGGGAGGACACCCTTGCTTCCCAAGAGAGAAAAGAGAGGAAGGAAGGGAAGGGGAAAGGGGAAAGGAGAAAGGAGAAAGGGGAAAAAGGAAAGGGGAAAGAAGAAAGGTAAGGAAACTATGAGTGGTGACAATAGTATGTCAAAAGCGAGAAACAGTTCCCAACCTTGCTTCACTGCAATAGGAAAACTGTGGAAAACTGTTGGTTTTAAGTGTTGGAGTTTTATAGAAAAAAATATCGTGATTAGAATAGAACCATTCTGCTAACATAGTTCTGTATGTTCTTTCTTTAGATTGAATTCAGTCATCAGCAGGAAAAACAAATCCCTGTACGTGAGCAAAAACAGAGTAGATAGTTCTAGCAATAGAAATTCTTAACAATAAGAGACTATGCACAGAGAGGATGTTACCAATAAATCAAAACCTTGATATCAGGCAAATAAACATAGGGAAGAGTTCTCTGAACAATTATCAGCAGGATCTGTTTGGTTTCTTCATGTGTTGCATAGGCAAGGTTGAGTGAAGAGCTTTGATTTTTCTGAGCACCCCTTCCCCCCCTCAGTTAATTTGACTGGCAAATTGATTTGACTTGGCAGTTTGCAAAGGTGAATGGCAAACTGTGCTTATTTCAGGGTGTTTTAAAAATGATTTTCCTTTAAACACAAATGTGGTTCCCAAGAGATATTTCTTTATGCTTGCAGGATCTCACGTCTCTCAGTTTTGGGGGGATGCAAATTGACCATGTACAGAATGAAGAATGACATTTGTACTTCTTAAAGAGGCTAGTTAGCAAGGAATAAAGTTGGTTTTGTATTTTCTGAAGAATTGCATGGGCTCTGTAATTTGTTTATTTATGTCTATTCAGCTGGTGTTAATTAACTTGTCTGATCTGCATTTGAAAAATTTAAACATCTCTTGGATCCAAACAGTGTATTAAAAACATAACAACCAGCAGCGGGAAAATAATTCCATCAAAAGCTTTTCTCTCTTGGTTTGTTATGATATTGTCAACAGTTTTTGATGGAATTATTTCCTTACATCTTGCTTCAGCCCATATTTCAGTGTTTTCCATAGGCTGTTTGAAATGTAATTAAAAATAGATGCTGTTTATCTTCCTCGTGCAAAAAAAGAACTGTACATTCCACAGGAAAAAAAAAAAAAAGAAAAAAAAAACCAACAAACTTCTTTTAAGTTGAAAATTTATTATTTAGGTAATGCCTAATTCAATTTTGTAAGTTACTTCTTCTGATTGTAGCAATATTCTGTTATGAATTTAGAGCTAATATAGACTTTCCACTGTCCCTCTGATGTCATACTACGCTTTATATTCAGAAATAAGTGCAAACCAATGAGGGGTTCTGGTGAAGAATTGTTCAGGTTCTAAGATGTGAAAAATGAAGTAGAGAAGTTTATCACAAGAAATGTAAATCTTCTATCAAATCTTTTATTTATTTATTTATTTCCCCCCCCCCCCCCCCAGTCTCTAAAGCCAAATTATTTCTTGAAGAACGTATTTAAAATGTGGAAAAAGAAATAGGGAAGCATATTGACATTGCAAAAACACATTTTGTTCTAATTACGCTTTAGTAGGATAGAATTTTTTTCAAATATAAAACAAAAATCCTCCCAAAGTGATGCTACACAAAAACTAATCCATAAATGCATTGCTATTCTTCCTAATTGTAAACATTTTTCCTTAGAATATGCTAAATAAGTGCATTTTGAGATGTGCATGACATGATTTTCTATCAGTGACCCCAAAGTAATGCAAGATTAATGCTTCAGTGGTTGCCTTGTTTTAGTATGACAGATAATGCATTAAACTCGCTGAGGAAAAGGCAGTGAAGTATGAGTCCAGCTGACTACATTTTCATTTAGCTATGAGGACAGAATAGCTATAATGAAATTTATAACCCTGGACAGCTTCTGGTTTGATTCAGAGCCTGGGATTTTGCTCTGTGAGTCTGTGGATTGAAACAAAGTATTGATTTTATGAACTCTGTGCCATCTTGAATTTGTGTGCAAGGGGTCAATGTATCTGTTTTATGAATAATGAGCAGGTGAGCTCCCAGTAAAAGATGTAAAACGGATTAATTCACAATGAACTGAGCTTTGAAGGAGAGAGTTCTCCAGCTGATATATTGACATGCTATTGAGGAGTTGTTCTGAGTAAAACAGTCCAATTATTTTCTTATATTACCTTCTTAGTGAGCTAAGAGATAATTTATGTTCTCAAAAGTCAGCTAGGGGAGTTGCTGTAGTCTTTATTTTAAGGCTGAATCTTAGTCTTCCTGAAATGTGCTGAAATACAGAGAAGATGATGGTTCATGGCAGCAGCCTGGACTTCATGCTGATATGCATTTTACTAATATATGGTAGAGAAGAAAAAAGCACATGTGTGCAGTATGTTGTGGACGCTGATGCACTGTGTTCCCTGCTTTATGGATTTAATTGTGTGGGACTAGTTTAAGCATGGACTGGTTATAAATGAGTTTTGTCTTACTTTTGCGGGGCCAAACTTGTGCAAGTAGTGTAGAGAAAGATGCACTAAGTTTAATCTTTTTACTGTGGGCATCTGGTTTAAAGTCATATCACTCACATCCTTTCAGTCTTTGCTTCTTAACCGTTGTATGCACCTGCCTTTGCACACTATTTAGAGAATTAAATGTCAACCTATGATTCCCTGAGTCACAGAGAATGGTTTGCATTGTAGGCGACTGTAAAGCCCACCACTGTAAAGTTCCAACCACTGGCCATGGGCAGGGCTGCCCGCCAGCAGCTCAGGCTGCCCAGGCTCCATCCAACCTGGCCCTGAGCACCTCCAGGGATGAGACAGCTTCTCTGGGCAGCTTTGCCACTGCCTCACCACCCTCACAGTAAATAATTTTCTCCTAGTATCTGACTAAATTTCTAACTTGTGCAACTGTGCCAAAAGCTTGAGTGTTCTGAAGAAACCACACTTTTCCAGAATTCTCACACTAATTGGAGTCTTGCTGCCTTCATTAGCCTGATGATCTGCTTGAGAAAAGCTTTTTTATTTACTTTCTTAGGCCACTTTGGCTGGAGACACTCTCAAACATTAATGAATTACACCACTGTTGAAACAAATACCAGGCCCTGATCCACCTTTTCAGTATGGTGAACTTTATTGAGCTGGCAAGTTTAAAGGCTTATAGGAAAATGCTGAAAATAGAAACAGGAAGGGTGGAAGGAACAATCATTATAGTTGTGCTCTCTATTGTGTCTTCTCTGCAATTAGAGACTGCTTTGATTTTCTAAAACCAGTACTGTGAATGAAGAATAGTTTTGTGTATCCATGGAGCTAACATGGATTGTGAGCTCCACATTCCTTTTGTCATTTACCTTCAGTATTCATTGCTTGCCCAATAAAGTGCTTTCTGTGCTTTTGGCAGTCACTCAAAACATCTTGAAAATGTTGCATATTTCTGCAGATCTTTTTTATGCAGCATATGATGAAGTATTTTCTGTCTTGTTTCACTGCCTCTTTGCCCTGGAACTCTGCTGCTTGTCCACCTGCTGTGTAAAACAGTGTCTTATTCCATATAAAATATTCCTCCTTTGGTTGATATACTTCAGTGTGTGAACTTAAAACTGGATTTTTTTTTTTTTCAAGCAGAGAAAACTGAATACTTGTGGAAAATAAACACAAAAATGACATGAGCACAGCTGAGTGCAATTTATCTTTCTGTTCGAGAGAATACTTGTGGGGATATGCTTACAATCTTCATTCAGCTCTACATACTGTTAAGTATTTTGACTTCAGACACCTTGCTATTTCCAGAATAACTAAGCAGCAGAAAGGTCAGTAAGAGGATTATTACAGAGAGATCTTAGTACCTCACACTAATTAAATGAGACAAAGGGTGATAGTGGAAATTAACCAACTGTGTAGATAGCAAGTTGTGGATTCCTAGACCTCCTGGAGTATTTAGAATTTTACTTCAAGAATTTTGAGCAATTTGTGGAGAACTGGGATTTCTGTAGTATTCACAGGCACCTTCTGCAATTAAATCCAGTTCAGAAGTGACTGTCTTTTCCAGTGGAAATATTATTGCTAAATTGAAAATGCATGAGAATTGTTAGGATTTAAAGCAGCCAAGATAGAAACAAGGACGAGTTTTAGAGCTTTAACTGGTGCAAATACTCTGATAGGCACATCTGATGCATCAAAGAAGGCCCAAACCACAGATCCTCTGAGTAGAAAGCATATTGAAAATGTTACTGCAAAAATCTCAGGCAAACTCAACTATCATGAGGTATGCTTCAGAGAAAGGATTCTAACATGCTGGCCATAAATCTAACCAGGAATTGGGAAGGAAGCCACTATTCTGTGCCTGTCACATGGTTAGGCGTGCTTTTTCTACGTCCCAAATTGAAGAGGCATTCCTTCTGCACAGATTCCTTTTCAACTCTCTGTATGTCTGAAGTGTTTTAATAATTATCAGAATCAAGTATTGATAGAACTAAATGCTATCAGTATGAAAACAACTACATGGGGTTGTAAAGACTCTCAGAAGTAGGAAAACAGTTGCTTGTTTCACCTGAATGCATGTTTCTTGTGCAGATGCATTTGCAAGCAATCGTGATTTGAACTACTTTCCCTGAAATCTAGAGTCCTTGTTTTATATAATCTGAAGTTGGGTTTTTCATTTTTAAAATAGTTGTTTGGAATTTTGTATATCTCTTGTCACTCATCACATGCAGTCCCTTGTTTTACTTAGTAAGCAGGTCGAGGTGCTGGTAATCTTATTTTTGAGCTATGCTTGCAGCACATGGTAGTTTCAAAGAGTATGCTTGCAAGCATTACATCTTTGCAAGTTAGATGTAAGCTCTGAAGAAAATTAGAAACTCTTTTTTTGTGTCCAACTTGTTAAAAACTTTGGTTGAAGCAGTCACCTAATAACCTGCAGGTTGCAAGGAGTCTTCAATTATGCTTCATAAAGTCCCTTCTGCTACGGAAGTCTTTCAACTTCACAAAATAATGACAAGAAACAGCATGCAAATTAATGCAAAATTCAGGTTCATCCCTAGAGCAGACATCTTATGAGTACTAAATTAATGAAGTGTTCCTAGAGAACAAATACCAGTATGTGGTTGGGTTATTAGAAACTGTTACATTTATTCACAATGTGAACTGGCTTGCTGACTTGCTCTCGGTTTGGTGTTTTGAACCCCAGACCACAGCAGATTGAGGTGAGCTCAGCTGAGCTGTCACATGTCTGGATAAATACTTTGGGCCATTAGTTGAATGAAAAACTAAAAAGTCTGTGCCCAGCAAAGTGTGACTTGGAAGAAATTTTTAAATTAGCTAGTTTTGATAGGATTATTCCCATAAAAGGCAAAATCAACATCCTTAATGTGAGGATTATGACTTGCGAAACATCAAGGTAGTTCTATTCCTCTTGGGATCCAAGGGTTTCCTAAAGAAAAGGCTGCCAGAATCTATCAAAATAAGGCATATATTTCTTAGCCTCAGTCTCTCAGATAGCACAGCTGCATTTGCTGAGCTTTCTTCTAATAAAATCAACCCGAGGCTGATATTAAAATAAAGATTTTGCCAAAGTTACAGAAAGGTAAGATGTGCTTTTGTAACATGAGTCATTAGTGAACAGGAGGGCTAACCTGACTTGTCATAAACTGTGTAGGATGCATGAAAAAGAGAAAAGTAAATGAAAGACTAAGTTAAAATGAAAGATAAATCCTTTCCAGTATATTAAAATCTATATTAAGTCCCTCAGGTAGGCTGACAATGAATAATGTCAATATTATTTTGGTGAAGGGTAGGAGGAACAACAGCAGAAGTTACATTGAAAATTTGCTTCAGATTAGCAATAATGGGTTTGCAATCTGATGGTAACGAGCATAAAATTTTACTGGATTTCTTTGTCATATATTTTTTCCAGTTTAAAGGAGAAATGAATATCAATCATCAGGAAATGTTCCAGATTTTAAATGCGGCATCTTCATTATCCAGAAATTATGTTAACTCATTTGATGGCAGCTATACTTTCTAGACACAAGTAAAGGGAGCTCTAAAGGCAGAAGCACTGTGTGCTAAAACAGAAGAGATTAAACTGCCTGATCAAGTTAAAACAACTCTGGACAATGCAGTAAAATAAACACAGGACAACATTCTTCATTACTTCATTATATGGTCTGTTTTGCCAGAGTTACCATTTTTTTTACTATATATTTTCAGAAAGATCTTACAAAAAAAAAAAAAGCATGTCAAGAAGGAATCAATTTCTGCTTAGAAAAATGACCTATAGGAAAGAAGGAGATTTTGGTAATCCTGTTGCTTCAGATATTCTGAATGTTAGTAGAAAATTTTGAGTATGAAAGCCCCCTCATTATTAGAAAGACATTAAGGCCCTGGAGTATGTCTGGATAAGGGCAGTGAAGCTGTGGAGGGTCTGGAGCATAGGTCTTGTTGGGAGTGGTTGAGGGAACTAGGATTGTTTAGTCTGGAGAAGAGAAGGCTCAAGGGAAACCTTAGTGCTCTCTACAACTGCCTGAAACTTGAGCCAAGGGAGGTTCAGGTTAGGTGTTAGGAACGATTTATTTTCCAAAAGAGTGGTGATGCACCACTCTGCCCAGGCTGCCCAGGGAAGTAGTGGACTCACCATCCCTGGAAGCGTTCAGTAACAGTGCAAATATGGCATCTAGAGACATGGTTTAGTGGACACGTTGGTAAGGGTTCAACAATGGATGGACTAGATGATCTTGGTGGTCTTTTCCATCCTTAATGATTCTATGATGCTATGATTCACATTTAGAAAACATCTTGAGCACCTCCTGTCAGAGAAAAAAATTCCAGACAAATATAGTGATGACTCTGAAAGGTCAATAGTGGAAGTGTCAAAGTAATCTTGTATGTATCTTACGGGATGGCCATGAGTGTTCCCAGAACCTACTAATAATCCCCTGGTGAGTGAGGTGTGATGAGTGTGAAACACTGAAACACTACAGAGAAGCCATACAGAATGAGCATAAAATCATAGTCATTTTTGCCTGACAACTTCAGCTGTTGAGAGAAAATGATGTGTTAATATTTTGTGAATCAGATGTGGACTATTTCCGAATTCAGAAAACCTGAATCTTCTTACTGAGAAAAATGAGCATAAAATGAAGCAGTAAAAAAATTAAATAGAATAAAATAATGAGAAGACATAAGCAAATTGAATTAAATGTTGATCTTTATCCCCAGGGCCTTACAATAGACTCGAGAAACTGATGGTCGAGTATTATTAATGTGACTGTCATACTCAGAAATTCATGTTGCTTGTGCAAACGCCCAATACTTTGAATCTATCTTATGACTGTTTACTTTTAAAAGTGATGAGGTGATATAATTGTTGCAAAAAACAGATCACATGTTGAAATATTTATGTTTTTATTCAACTTTAAGGTTCTTGATTTTAGTAGTTATACATGTTATGTTCTTATGTGATGCATAACTTTTCAGTAATGGCATTTAGCATCAGTAAAATTCCATATCTCATAGACACTGAAAAATACAGACACTATAAATGTCTAGTGCTTCAGAGAGGGCTCTAAGGTTAATGTGGACAATCTATAATATAATGGCTAAGATATGAAATCATATTTTAAAGTAACTTGTATGTATATTGCCTGGTAATGTTGCAGAAGATGAATTTATTTATTGTCATTGTACTTAACAGTGAAAGCACAGTACTGTAATAAACTCTTGCCCTCCAAAATACATTTACCTTGTCACCGAGGTAGCTTACTAATGCGATTTCCTACCTTTCACAAAATGAAGATAATGCTTGCTGCAGTTGCTATGATACACAACTTGTGCACTGAACTTTCTGGTGCATCATTCTATTGTCACATTCTGTTGTCATACAATTCGTTGTCACTGCTACTAGGACCTTCTAAACACTTATGTGAAATAGTTAATCGAAGCTTGCAAAACAGAATTTATTGGTATTTTCCTTGCATTCTCTGAATGACTAGTAGCAATAGAACTCAGATGTAACTAGACTCTAGGGCTAAATATTAGAATCTGGGTGTGAATTACAGAATCTGACCTAAAAGGCAGAATGTGACATAGGCTGCAGCAGAAGAAGATGTACCCTTTCTTGTTTTTTGAACTTCAACATTATACCTAAACATGTCACCTAACTTTGTTTCTGCAAAGGTTACGTGTCTGTAATAGGCTTAATCAACCTTCTACTCCAGGAGGGAGAAAGAGGTACAAAATGTACCTTCATCCTGCAAATCTATGATATATTTTAAAGTAGGATAAATTGCCTCCTTTTGGAGGCTTCTTAGTTAGAAAGGGTGCTAAGGCAGATAGATCAAATGAGATACCTAACTTTTAGATGGCTAAAACTATCAGAGAGAGAGAAAATCCACAAAGTGGATTTTTTAAAAACCCTGGACTGGGGATAACCCAAAGCAAGATTAGCAGGTGAATATGTGGCAGAATTGGAAGCATACAGCTATAATGTTGGATACAGCAATAAATTAAGAGCCATGGTGTTCATAGTGTAATAGCACGGAGAAACAGTTGTGTGGAGAAGGGTCTGAGAAATACTAATCCACCTCCCTTCAGTGGGAAAACAAATCTTTTGTGAAAGTAGATAGATGACAATTCTGTAAGAATAGCTTTTTACTCATTCACATTCTCTGCCTCAATCTCCCAAAACAGGAGTTGACAGCCTGTGTTTCTTGAGAGATGTATAACATGTTCTCTGTCAACTCTGGTGACTGTATTGTCAGGGAATCCTATTATGATGGCATTGCTCCCATGAGACAAAGGCTTAAGATAAGAAAATAAAACTTTTGGAAATACTGGCTTCCTACTGACAGTCGATTAGGCTGCGAAAGAGATGCTCCTTCTATTTTTCTGTAGCCCGGAAATCCATCAGGTGTTCTCCAGGTTATTAATAATGATTTAGCTAGCAATACCAGGTAGGTTTAATGGGTTTCCCTGCCAGTGTACTGAATGTGTTCACAGTGAAGTGTGAAACAACCTGTTTTAATGACTTACCTTGCTTGCTTAGACCTGACGTTAATTTTTTCAAAGGCAACTGTTTGTTTATTAATTGAACAAGAAACCATTTGTCAGTAAGTGAAAAATTAATTTTAAGGTCTGAAAACTAATATGCACTGTACATTATGAAACAAAAGTGAAAATTTTCTGGTAAACCTGTTGAAAAACAAGTAATGCTGTCCGTTGATTTTGAGATGCTTTCTTCCTATTGGTACAGTATGTAAGTAGATGTACTTCTTTCACTGCAGCTGGGATGACAGCAGCTCAGTTAGTAGTGGCCTCAGTGACACTCTTGACAACCTCAGCACGGATGATTTGAACACCACCTCATCTGTCAGCTCTTACTCCAATATAACTGCCTCTTCAAGAAAGAATGCTCATGCTCAGGTAAGTAGTTTTCCATTGCTATTTCTTGCCACACCACTCAGGTATGCAGTATTAAAAAACAAACAAAAAAGCCTTTGTAACAATGCCTCCAAAAAAAATGAAATATTTATATTTTACCAGCTCAGGTCCTGTCTCTGGATGTTAGTTTGTATTTTGGATAGGGTTATGGACCAACACATCTCCTGAAGTCTTGTCCAATCATATTTTCCATAGCCCCACAAAGGAAACATTAAATGTTTAACTATCTCTTAAATTTTAATTATTTGGTTCCCTGTTGCAGATGAAATTCTGCCCATGATTTGTTGGTCTCTGTCACTTTTGATTCATAATTACTCTTTTTTTCCTTCTAAATCACAAACACTGATCCTTTTATCCAAGTTTTGCACAACGCTGTGAAAGCTGGCAGTATGTAGTGTCATAATAGAGTTCTGAGAAATCTTTATATAACCTTATATAAAGCTTTATATATGGTACATATATTTGTGTATGTAAGTAAGTATGTACATACGTGGGTGGATGGGTGAATGGATAGACAGATAGATAGATAATGAAAAGTTTTTGTGCCAGACACCCTTCTATTTCTTCCTAGCTAACCTTAAAATTTCAAGTGATAAAAAAGGTGATGTGGGCTGCTTACAGGACTTGGTTCATGAAAAATCAAGAAAAAAGGGAAGAGTTAGTCCCGGTAGAACAGTATGGCATCTTCTGTTTATAAACAAGGAACCTCAAGACTGAAAACTCAGCATAGGAGAAAAGTTTTTGCCTCTAGTGATTTCATGTCAAAAATCCAGGAGCCAAGACTGACACCCTGAATTCCATAGAGACTTTTGCAGGCAGCCAGTGCCTGGAGTTGAGAGAACCATTTTGTAGATGTGGACTGTGGTGGACTGTGTCAATATGAGAACACATTTTTTATTTCCCCACAGACAATGGAGAAGTCTGGGAATGGAGATGGTCTTAATCTGCAATAGAAGCTCTGAAATGAGTTTCAGGCTGCTTCTGTACTCATGAGATGGTACTCATGCAGATGCCAGCATTCTTTAGTTTTTACCATTGCTTTCCCATTCAGTCAGGTCCTCCCATGGTTGCTAACTGGAGATTTGCTTCTCTCTTTTCATACCAACAGTAACAGCCAGCTGGGTCCTGGCTTCCTTGTTCAACTGCACTATCATCATCATCACTGAGAAATCTCAGACTGACCATTTAACTCTTTCTGGGTTTTCTGCTTGAGTGAACTCATCTTCTAAATACTCATTATACTAGCTGCATTTTGTTCTGTGATAAACATAAAAGCAGCATGTTTTCAAACACTGCTTTTCTGCCAACATTGCATTATGTCATGAAAGCTATGAACAGACTTTTATTAGTTTTCACATCAAGCAGATTAATCAGAGAACTGAGTATTCCAGACTGGCTGCAATCTGAGCCAGAAGCTGAGATAAGCACAGTATTTAAGGATTTTGCCAGCTGTTCTCCAGGTGCAGGACATAATCTTGCAACACAGAGGTCCCTTTTGCCATCTTCTTGTGATTGTAGCAATGCAGGCTGGCTATAACCTGAGGTTTACATTGTGTATTTTGTTGTTGTTTACATACTAAAACAGGATTAATGTTGCTGTTGGGATCCAGTAATAGTGAAAAAAAGGCTTTTAAAAAGCGTTGTTTTTGTCACTCCTTGGAAATGGTGCACTTTGCTTCAAAAAATGTATAGCTATGTGTTCATAACTGCTCAGTTATGAGAAAAATTCTGGGAACATTACACATTTGAAAATAGCACCAAGACAAACTCTGATATGAAGGACCCTGTAATACTTGTGTAGAAGTTTTGTTTAGGCTTTTTTTCCTAACAGTCCCTACCCCAAATCTGTGTAAGCCTCTCCAAAACAGATATGAAATTTTGAGAGTGCTGACTGCCTTTGTGTTTTCTATGCTTTAAATGAAAAATGTATAAACAATTACTGATTACGCTGATTATCTAATCAGTATTAATCCTTCTTATGACAGGAGTGTCTAGGAAACAACAACAGAGGTGTCTCTGTGAAGGAGCTGTGGTAGCACAGACTAATAAATAGCTCTCCTCTGATCACCATCCAGTTTGTAGGACTGCTTAGGGTGCCTGTATAGGGACAGTGCTGTCACACAATAAGTAGTGATACCTGACTAACGCACTGGTTTTATTGTTAGAGGTGTAGGTAAACTAAATGTAAAGATGAAGGAGGAAAGAGAACAGGCTACTGGGATGGTGATGTGCCAGTGAGGCTTGAGACTGAGGTAGGGAGGCTTTGGGAAAACGGAGGAGGAAAGGTGACAACAAACAACCTGTCAGCACAGAGATGGTGAGTCTCAACACCAGAGGTAGGATCAGTCCCTGGCATTTCTATTTAGGCCACTTCCAAAGCTGATATGGTGCCTGCATTTTGGGCTGCTCCCTGAAGCATGCTGCTTTCACCTGGGGCTGTGGGGAGGCAACTGCCACAGCACTGTTAGGTCTCCTGGGATCTTCCACGTGGGTCTGAGTTTCTGAGCAAGCATGAGCCCAGCTGATTACCTTCCCTCCTGGTGGGGTACTGCTTGCAAAAGCTGTTCTGGCTGATGCACCTAGAGCAACTTTCTTGATCAAAATGATTAAGCTTAGTGGAGGAAAATGTGGAGAAAAGCCATCATCTGCAGCACTGATAATGTTAGTAGAGATGTTATGCTTTGTCACTGATGGCATAGCATAATCAGTGCTGCTGGAGCAGTGGTTCTAACTTGGTTAGCAGAAGATTTCAGCAGGCAAATAAAAACAAGAAAGCAGCCTACAATGAGGTTAGCAGTATCTTTAGGGATCGTCCCAATCAGGCTTTATTGAAACACCTCAGCACAGTAATTCTTCTGTGAAATTCATAGGCAGATGATAATAAATAAGGTGCTACAGCTGATGATGAGAGTAAATTATATTTTACTTCATACCAGCTCGCCTATGAAGGGAAGAGTTGAATTCTTCTGAAAATAAGAGTATAAAGAGGAAAACGTCTTTCCCAAAATAGGAGACATTTTAGACGAGAGTTTTCCATGTCCCTCAGTTCAAATGCAACAAGCTTATTCTTCTCTCTTCCTGGGACTTAAATCAGCAAGTTCTGAAGGTGCTGAAACTGATTGTTTTCCATACTAATTTCTTGTAGCTGAAGACAGACTTGGAGAAGCGTTCAGTTACAGACAGCGAAACTTGGGGCAGCACTGAAGAGCTGAAGAAACCAGAGGAAGATTTTGACAGCAACATAGACAGCAGTGGCAAGTGGAAAGGCCTTCCCTCGGGGCTGTCTGAAGAGTCAGAGAAGGGGGGACAGAAAGCACCCCTCTCACAGACGGGATCCTGGAGGAGAGGCATGACTACACAAGTGGGAGCCACTCAGTCCAGGCACAAAGCAGGGACCAGTGCTCTCAAGACCCCAGGTAGGAGATTTTTGTGGTTCAGTTTCCTGCATTAAGAATTAAGCTTTATACTTTTACTTCACTTATAAGCAATAAAGATTTTTTAAAGGCTTGAAAATAGTTAATGGATGTTATAAGTGAGTGGCAGACATCAAAAACTGTGTTATTCTCACAACTGATTCTAAGCCAAGATTGTGTGCTACATTGCAGACTAATAAGTTATTAATGAAACATGTATAGATAAGCTGTGATTACATTTTGTTTTATTATCATATCAGTACACAACATCTACTAGGGAATTCTTTAAAAAAAATATTTGGACTCATTTCTGCCCTGTCATTATTCTCTAGAAAAAATAAACCTATACTGAACATATGTGTAGAAATCACAAGAGGTTAAAAATTGAGTTTAAAAGTTTTAACCTCTAAAGGTCAAACCAGGGGACTCAAATTTAGTGTTTCTGAACTAAACCTAAATTGTCACATTATATGTATTGTAGGTATCTTCTAGTCTATTTTTAAGAAATAAAAATTCTAAAACTATTCATTTTACAAAATTCCTTCTATTCTAGATGACTTCTTATCTTCTGAAAAGCTTCTAAGGAATAATAGCTGCTTTTGTAATCTACCTTTGCAGCAAAAAAATCCAAAGTTGGTGGAAGCCATCAATTAGTACCTTCTAATTTATCATTTTACTAAAGCACTATCAATCCTTTGTAGGACATTTTCTAGCACTTTTGACCTGTCCCGATGAAGCATTTAATGAGTGTGTATTAACTCTCAGTTGTACTAATAAGGAACTTCTCAGAATGAACTTATTGTGAGCCACTTTTGTTTCTTAGCAATTTGGAACTGCTATTAGTCAGCCTCTGATCTTGTATGGACACTCAGGATCATTGCAGCAGTCAGTGCTCATGTGGTTGCAGCAGTGACACCCTCATAATAGCAACTAAAAAAAGAGATCCTACCAAGGTAGCCACGTGCCAAGATAAATTTCCCAGGTCTTCTGTTTTGTGGAAAATCCAATTGAACTTGCTACTATGCAACACAGAATAGAGGCTCTTATTTCTTGAGTATGTACTAGTAGCCTGTGTGTTTGCAGTGCAAGTGCCTGATCAGTGTCCTGGTGTGTCTTTGTGTAGCATAAAATGTGCACTGCACAAATATGCAAGTGGATTTATTTCTGACTTGTAATTGTTGCTCCTTGTTAAAGTTTAGTTCATTAAGAAAAGTCAGGCCACCTACCTCCAAAAACTCTGTAATCACTTGAATTAAATATGAGTTGATGTTTTTGTTATGCCTAATATTTGTGGCTAATTAAGAGTGTACAGTAAATACTTAAAGATAAATCAGACAAGAACAGAAATGGCATTTTTGTCTGCCACTTCTTTTTTTTTTTTGAGATAAAAGAGTATCTTATTTAAACCTTTCTGAATGTCACAACAATTTTATGTAGGAATATATGGCATGTAGGCAGTTTGGGAGAGCCTCTCCTGAGGCTCTTGAAAAGACATTAAGGATAGGACAAAAACTATTAACTCATATAATTGATATCATTATAGAACAAGAAGATTTGTACCATGACAACATAATCTCTCTGATAATTTTTGTAGCTAACAAAAGAACAAATTTAGTGATAAGCTAAAAAAGTAATTGATGAAAACCAAAGAACTCAGTAAGTACCACTGATTTCTATATTCATAATTAATGTCATTCTTCAGGAAATGTTAATTACATGTCGTGTTTTACTTTCAAATAGTATTTCTTACATATAAAATACCATTAATAGAAGAAGAAAACCAAAACAGCAGAAAATCAGATTTTTTATGGTCTGTCCTGGAGTGTTTTGTACATCCACACTTTCTTGCCATGTATAAAATATGGAAATATTCAGGAGGGCTTCAGAGTTTAATACTTGAAAGCTTACTTAGAAGTATTATACCTGATCCTGGCTGCTTATTGGGAACTGAAAAAGTCCTAAATGGATCTGCTTTTTTAAGATGGTATTTCTGTTTACTTTTTCATTTTGAAATTGTAATCACATAGCATTAAAATTAGATTTGGAGATATTTCAGCTTCAAACACAAGTGACCTTTTCAAATATACTTTTACTTAGGAAAAACAGACGATGCAAAAGCTTCAGAAAAAGTGAAAACTCCTCTGAAAGGAGCCTCCATTCAGCGCTCTCCATCAGATGCAGGGAAGAGCAGTGGTGACGAAGGAAAGAAGCCTCCCTCTGGTATTGGGCGATCAACTGTTACTGGGTCCTTTGGGTTCAAGAAGTCTGGGATGGGATCTTCTACCATAATCACTGCAAGTGGAGCAACTATCACAAGTGGATCGGCAACTCTGGGGAAGATGCCCAAATCCTCAGCCATCGGTGGCAAGTCCAACGCGGGACGGAAGACAAGCTTAGATGGTTCTCAGAACCAGGACGATGGCGTTCTGCACGTGAACTCGAAGACAACGCTGCAGTATCGAAGCCTGCCTCGCCCATCTAAGTCCAGCGGCACTGGGATCCCAGGCAGAGGTGGGCACCGCTCCAGCACCAGCAGCATCGACTCCAATGTCAGCAGCAAGTCTGCGGGCGCCGCTGCCACCAAACTGCGAGAGCCAAGCAAGATTGGGTCCGGGCGGTCCAGTCCTGTCACCATCAATCAGACGGATAAGGAGAAGGAAAAAGTGGCCGTGTCTGATTCTGAGAGTGTCTCACTGTCAAGTTCCCCAAAATCCAGCCCAACTTCAGCAAGCGCCTCTGGCACACCGGGACTTAGGCAGCCAGGATCCAAATACCCAGATATTGCATCACCCACATTTCGAAGGTATGCGCTTTTCTATGAATTCCTCGTGTTGCTGTAGATAAAGGAGAGATTTTTGATGTGTCAAACAAGTATCTAGTGGGCAAAAAAGATTTTTGGAGTATATTTTCCCATAAGCAGAGAACCAAATACAGAAAGAGGCAAAAAGGGTAATACTCCTTCCCACAACGCAATTATTTGTTTAGGCCTAAAGACCTCTCCAGACATGACATGGCTATAGCTTGAGCTTTGGCCGTGGCTATTGCTTGAGATTTGACTAATTTAAGTACATTCCCATGATGATAGTTCGAAAGCTAAAATAAGTTCTTAATGACTGTTCAAGCACATGAGAAGTTCTTTCTCAATATTCTGATATATCCATAAATAGGACACCTTGTTAAGGCATGTTCTGTCACTTGAACAGGTGGTGTAGCCTGTTCAGAGAACTGATGAGCTCTGTAGGTTAATGAAGTATTTTCTTGTACATTGTCAGCAGCTCCAGCTGGAAGAGTTTCATTTTCCAAGCAGCTTTCTCATGTCTTTCTTCAAAAGCATTAATCAAAACTAAATTTCAGTTGGAAATGCCCTACTGTAACGTTTTGGGATGTGAAAATCAGCATGCACTTTTGGGTGAAGCAGTTCCATTGCTGGAAAAAAAAAAAAAAAAAAAAAAAAAAAAGCCAAGTCTGCCTTCTGGTGGCTAGTTACCGAAACAGCATCTCCAGCTGCTGAAGGAGCTGCAGCTTGGTTTTGTGGGCTTGGTAATAAGTAAAACAGATTCTTACATTATTAGCCATGCATTTTTCACATCACGATAAGCTTTGCATTTATTTCTCATTAATTTATGAGCTGCACTTTAACTAAAGCTTAATACATTTTCAGTAAGACATTGAATCATCACATGGCCTTTATTTCAACAGTTTTAGAGTATTGGGGGACTTTTTCATCGTCGCTGTGGACAATTTCTTCTGTATAATTACTGGGAGCAATTATGTGAAATACACCTCTGCCAGGACTGCCCTTGGAAACAAATGGGGCATGTTTAGCTCTGGTGCAGTTTATTCTGTCTGAAGGGACCACACGAGGAACTCTGCACAAGAGCAACAAAGGAAAATTTTACAGAAATACTCAGATGTTAGTTAAACTTTGAAGGATTTTGCAAGTGTTTGTTGCAATCATTTTAGCAGATTTGAGAAGCAAGAGGTTTAAAAGCCTAATGACTGTGGGAATGTTAAATTCCTGAATTCGGGTGAAAGTGTAATCTGTTCATGCAATAAGACAAAAATGTGCTTATTTTCCCTCTCTCTGGGAGGGTCTGCATGTGCAAAGAGCACATCTGAATAGGAGTAAATAATAGCTGTTGCTAATGAAACAAACCCTGATTATTATGATATGGTTAAGTGAATTTAATTTTGAGATGCCGTTGAACAACTAGGTAGGCATGGTTTTAGTAGCAGTAATTAAAATGTGTCGTTCGGCTCTTAGGATGTTACGCCATGAATGTTTAATGTGGCTATCAGTTTCTCTAAAGCTATTTGTTTTACATTTAGGTTGTTTGGTGCCAAGGCAAGTGGTAAAGCTGCCTCTGCACCCAGTACTGAAGGTGTGAAACCCACATCGGCAATGCCCAGCCCTAGTACCACCTTGGCACGGCAAGGCAGCCTGGAATCGCCGTCCTCGGGCACAGGCAGCATGGGCAGTGCAGGTGGGCAAAGTGGTAGCAGCAGCCCCCTCTTCAGTAAACCTTCGGACTTAAATGCAGATGTTGTAAGCTTAAGTCACTCCTTGGCTTCCAGTCCCGCCTCAGTGCACTCTTTCACATCAGGTGCTCTTGTGTGGGCTGCAAACCTGAGCAGCTCTTCAGCGGGCAGTAAGGACACACCAAGTTACCAGTCCATGACTAGCCTGCACACCAGTTCCGAGTCTATTGACCTTCCTCTTAGCCATCATGGCTCTCTCTCTGGACTGACAACAAGCACTCAGGAGGTTCAGAGCCTGCTCATGAGGACGGGAAGCGTCAGATCTACTCTTTCGGAAAGGTGAGCTTGCCTATAGATACAGTGACCACAAAACCAGTGAGAGGCAAAAGGACAGGAGCCAAAAAAATGAAGCCTGCATCCATTTTCCTAAAGGGACGCTGTTTAACTAGCAGCCTAGTCCTATATGTAGAAAAGGATCAAAGGAAGGAAAGAAAGCTCAAAGCTACTGCAGGCATTGGATGTGGAATCAACCACCTTTTGAGGTTTTACAAGTACTTTTTTCTATCTTGAGTTGTTTGGTTTTTTTTGTTATTGTTCCCTTGTTCTGGAGAAGAACCAGAGAAAAGGAAACATTGTCTAACTAAAGGCATATCTATCTGAAGGGCCACACAGTGAGTCCTGCATGCCAGTTCTGCCTTCCCTCCCAGCATTCAGAAGCTCCACAGCTGTCTCGCTGCCCCCAAGCTAACAAACCTGCACCACATGTGGGACCCCACCAGTTTTCTTCCCACAAGCACAGTGCAGGGGCAGAGCTGGAGGGTCCCTGCTTTCAGATGACCACACATTAAAGTATCCAGCCCTGACCAATTTTTCTTACCTGATAATCATTACACAGACATTAAAATACAGTTTCCCTTGCAGGAATGTTGTTTAGAAAACAGGAGTGTCATCTGGAACAGATGGACAAAAACAAGAAAGGGTTTTCCCCTGTTTGCTCTGTGAAAGACTTCTGCTTTACCACTTAAGTTATAACACAAAGTGGTGTAGCCACCCTGAGAGAAAATTTCTTTTTTATAATTTAACTTTTTTTTGTGGAACATTTACTGGAGTTTTGTAAAGGAGACAAAAGAAGTGTTGGTAGGCAGTCAGTAGTTTTCACATCCCGTGAAAATTTCCAAGATTTGATAATGAAATTCTTATCTCACATGAGGATTGAAAATTCAATGTTCTCAATATGTATGCAGCATCTGATTCAAAAAAGAAAATTATAGTGAGTCAGAAATATCTAAAACGTTTTAAGGGTAAAACTAGTTGTTTGGAAAATGCACAATTATTTAAAAGAAAGAAAAAAAAATTTGTGTACATTTGAAAAACAGACTGTTGAGAGCTTTTCTCCTTTGTATTAAACCAGAGATTATTCAATACCAAGACTTTCCAATGGAAAGATTTCACTTTCAGTGAAGCAGCATGGAAAAACAAACAACAAAAACAAAACAAAACAAAACAAAAACAAAAACAAAACAAAACTAGATAACTTTTGGTCAAATCTAGATGGAAACTCTCCACACATTTCATTCTCTTATTTTGCCTTCATAAGTATTACTGTATCAGCTCAAATCACACCTCTAACTAACATCGTTACAGTACTATATATGTATATACCAATGTAATCTTGCAGTTAATAGTACACTGATACATGAGTGATTTCGTGACTTGCACTGTGCCTTTAATTTTTCTACTAGCAATTTGCTTTGTATGCCATCAACCAAATATTTCTCAGAACATTAATTATCAATATTTAGATCAGAAAACCTTCCACTGATTTTTATGACTGTGTATATGGATGGTGAGGTTAATAAGAGGATGTGGAAGAGTGGTGAATTTATGCTAAAGATCATATTTATGCAGGGGATGTTAAACATCACATTTGAAATGTTAATGGTTTGGCATAAGTTCCTGAGCAACCTCTGCTTCTAATCCTGTATGTATTTGTTCAGTGACTTAATTTCAGTGGTTCCAAACACTTTGCCTTTGGCAATATTTTAAGATTCAGATTTGTCCATATGGGGAAATCATGGTTATGTCGAGAGAGAAACATTTATCATAATGATCTGGCCTCAAACTTAGCAAATGCACCTTGAGAAAAGGGTGTCCATTCTGGAATTATAGCCCCCATAGGGTTTTTGCAGTTTTATTTTTCTAAAAGATATTTTACAAGTGATGTGTGATTTCTGAGGTGTTTTAGAAAGCAAAACCTCCATGCTGGAAAGTATTTTCTCAAAACAAAAGCATTATTTTGCAATGCTAGTGGCAGATATATTTGGCAAAGTATTGTATGGTTTTTCCTTTGTAAGCCATTGTGGGGGAACCCAGGTTATATCCTAGAGTCATAGAGTGATCCTTTGGTCACTCTAGAGCTTGCACAAGACTGAATGAGCAGTCTGCACAGTGAGATATACTAACATAACATAGGGACAAGATCAGGAAGACCAAAGTAAAAGGTGACAGATCTAGCAAGCCACATACATTCTCTGCACAGAAAGTATAGGGAAAGGTGGAAGAGAAAAGAGAACTAATAAAAAATATACAAACAAATTTATTTTTTGCTTTCTTGAATTACTGATCATAGTTTGATAGCTAAGCATCACTAATGGCATGCATGCTAAAAGTGAATGAAAAGGTTAAATATTACTGAGGGACATCTCCAGTTCAGTAGTCTGATGAACTTTTCAGTTCCCTGCTTCAGACAGAGTCTGAATTGGCCCTGCAGTTTCTAGGAATGAAGAAGAGGTTTTAAAGGGCATGTACTGAGTAAGGGGAATGATGAGGAAGGGTGGGATGGAGGCAAGGCCTCTTTGACTTTATGTCCTTGGAAAGAGGATGTTAAAACAGATAGCATGGGCTCTGTCATTACCATCCTTTTAAATAATTCTGGGCTTTGTGATTAAAGGATAGGAATTGGTAACTACAGTAAGAAATCTGAAACTTAGTAAATTTTCATGTGTTGTTTCAAATGACATTCTCATAAACAAATAAGGGAATAAAGTGATGTGCTTGGCCAGGTTGAAAAAGAGTTATCTGAATAGTGAGCAATTGTTTGTTAGATTGAAGGGATATAACAAAGCACAATATATTTTCACAAATACAAAATAGAGGATGATGAAAGGATGTCTAAGGAGTTGTAATGCCATTTCTGGAGGATAAAGCATTGTCCCAGTGATCTATAATCTGATGTATCATGGAATCATATAATCATAGAATGGCATGGGTTGGAAGGGACCTTTAATATAGATCATCTAGTTCCAATCCCCTTGTAAGACTTATAAAGTAGTTATCCCTTACTACTTTTTTGAAAGAACACAGAAAGTTAGATGAAAATCTCAAGGCATGGGTATCTTGCTAAGGGTAGTAGCCCTTGGCTACCTTCAAGAAAATAGCCACTAGCCATAGAAGCAGTAAGTCTACAAGGTCTCCGCCACATGTGCTCACGCACACCTGGCAGGTCTCAGACCTTCTGGGGGCACTGCCCACAGCCCTTCAGGATACTCACCAGGTAATGGCATGGCATAAACATAGGCCTCCTGACAACTGCTGAATTGTACAGCATCAGAGTCTCTTCCAGCCAATTTTTATGTCATTCCACAAAGATTTTTGTACTTTAATAAACAGAAAATATATTCAGTAAATACTGAAAAAAAAAGATTCTTTTCCAGCAAAATTTGCATCTCCCTCAGGGCCTTTTCCAGTTTTGCACTAGCAGCTTTTATTTAGATAAGTCTACTTCTTTTGTTATTGCAGTGTAACTCACAGTCTGGAAGGGCACTTGCATTTCAGCTTACATCAATTTAGAGTGTTTAAAATAAACTGAATAGTTCTGTGTACTCTAAAATAAAATTCTCAACTGGAGTTAATTGGTGAAATAACACTGGTTTAATTGATAAAATTTTCGATGGGTAGTCGTCATCACTAGTAATTAGTTTAATACTTAATTGCTGTTGAATATTACAGATTTGCCTTTTTTTCCTGGTTGGTCTTAGTGACAGCAACAGATGCACAAAAAGTGCAGAAATAAAGGAATTTACAGTGCAGTTTTACATCAGCAAAAATGGCTGCATTTCAAGATTAGCAGAATTGGAAGTATTTTCTAATTACATGATTGATTTGTTTTGGTTTACTTCATTAGAACATGGTTCAGTTCTGAGAACCATGAATGTGCATTGATACTCATTTAAGCACTTGAAGATTTCAATTGTTATGACTTACCAGCTGAGTTGATGGTTTTGTGATTTTAAAGGTGTGAAACAGTGCATCATGTATCAGATTTTCTGGTGTGCTCAGCCAGTCATGTAAACTCATTTGTAAGTCCCATATCAGCTTGGCTATCCTAGATTGCCCTCAGCGTTCCTTGGCTTGCAATAATTTATTTTATTCCATAGCAGCTCTGCAACAGTTAAATACAGCCCAAAGATATTTCATTATGGCCATTGTCTGCCTTTCCCAAATTGAAGTCAACACCAAGGAGAAGGAACCAAAAACTGTAAGACTCCCTGGGGATTCTCCCAAGAGAACTTGCAGATGGCTGCAGCAGTGCAAAATAAATGAAGGGAATGGATAGATGGTGGGATCGATAATTTCAGCCTACAGGTACAGGTATATTTCTGCAAGAGTAATTTTGGCAATTGACATGGCAAAGAAAGACATCAGGAAGGGTGGCAAATTCTCAGCCTCATTTAATAGTGGTGTGTGGCTCCTATTTCTTTTGAGCCAGAAACAGATTTCTATGAATGCAATGCTTCTTTTGGGAAAGGAAGGACTTTTTGTTCATATCTTTAAAGGAATTTAGGGCACTCGGTTGAGACTGGAGTTGTCTTCAAAGGGGATCTCTGGATATTGCAGTTCAGCTCCATTTACAAGAAGTTTAGTTTCTGTACCAGTAACATACCCAGCTTTTTGGGGAGACAGTGTTTTCAGATACTAAAAACATATGTCCACTTATGGGTTTGAAAAAATAATTACATAGTACCCTGGTTAATATTTTCATGTAAGTAACTAAAATCTAGGATCGCCTTTGTAAATTTTAGTATCTTAAAAAGGAAAATGAATGTTTTATACATTCACTCTTATGCAATTGCAGTAATTCCATACTTTTGTTTAGGAATATTCACCTCAATTTCATTTGGGCATGTGAATTCGAAAGTTTTTCAGCAGAACGCTATGGTACTCTTACCTATGTACATGGCTTGTTTAAATACACATCTTTGGATTGATTTAAAGGAGGAATGACTGACTCCCTTGTCTTTAGATAATGTGATATAGATTATTGTTAAATATATAGGACTTCAAGCTAAAGAAATATTAGAAAATATAATCTTTTTTAACGTATTTGAAATCTTTGTGGGAGCTGTTCATCTTATGATCATGTTTATTTGTTTTGAGATTTAGAGATGCATAAAGATACATGAAGGAATATCAAGGTCTCATTCCTGTTTGTAGAGAACTAAAAAATACAGGAATCATACATTCATAATGATGTTCTCTTTCTACCAGTTATTATTCATTCCTGTTAGTTACTTCAGGAGCAAAATGCTGAAAATTAAGTCTTCTCTCTGTCAGAGCTATTGTCACCTGGACCACTAGGCCAGTACTGACATCCTGCTAAGTTCCTTCAATTTGCTGACTCCCCATGCAAGTGAGGCCCTGATTAACTATGAAAATTGTTTGTAAGTGTTCCTTAAGCTGAAGGTGGTTTACTGCCATCAGACTGACCATAATGGTAACTCCAACAGTATTTTACTGCCTTTACCTACCTTGATAAAGGTAGTGACATGAAAGTACCCAGCATCCCTGATGCAACAGGAACTGACCTTTAGTAACAGAGTGAGAGTCTTCTTAGATAGGAAGTATGGTCCTAAGTTAGCATTGCTCTCAGAGGTGTGATTGTGATATATAATACAGAAGCCTTCTTAAAGCCATTTCGTAATTTAATCCATACGATGAGACTACATTATGCTCTTAAGGGAAAAAGCATTGCCACATTTAATTGGTGATAGCAAGTTCAAGTTCAGCCCACACTAGTCAGGGACTGATCTTCTAAGTCTTTTTGAGGAAATGCTCAAACTGCACTCTGTTTGAAGGAAGGATAGTGAGTGCCCTTGCAGACAGCTGTGTAATGGTGATGGAGATTGAATTAGGAAAATGCCAGCCATAGATCTCTGATAACCAGCCACCCTGTGATTTTTATGCATGAATATGGAATAGCATTGTCGCAGTGCCACTCTTCATTGTCCACAACATGACTTAGCTATGCGAGCCCCATAGCAACAGAAAGCCAAAGGTCTGTATGTTTGGCACGTATTTCTTCAAGCTGAGCTGTCATTTGGCTTCTGGCAAGGCCATGCTGTCTCCTAGCAGGTGCCACAACCTTCATTTCTTTTGAAAAACTGTTGGTGCATCGTAGGAAACTGTGAAAAATAAAGATTCATACTGTGACCATATGATTCTTGCACAGATTGTGGGGTGAAGCTGTAAGAAGGATAGAAGTGATAGGGAAGGACTTCTTTATGACTTGGGCAGTCTCCAAATTACTATTGACCCAGCTCAGAGCTTGTCTATTTGGAAAATAAATGGTGACAGTACATGTTCTATTGTCCCCTCCCACGAGTCAGGGATTTATTGTGAAAGAGACATTAAAAACGTTAACTGACCTTCTGTTTTGCACCCGTATCTGGACCTTTAAATCTGTAATTCTGAACAGTCATATTTCTATATGTCCTTAGGGATTTTTTTTGTTTTAACAGCATGCACCTTGACAGAAATACACTACCCAAAAAGGGATTAAGGTATATATATTTTGAGCATGACTGTTACTTCTCTGTTTTACTGTAATTTTTCCTACACTGTCTTTCCCTTTCTTTTTCCTCTTGTCCATCTTGTTCCCAACAGAGTTCTTTGTATTTAGATTCAAATCAAAACTCATAGATTTTAACAACGGATTTTGTCTTTCCAAGTCTGCCTCGTGCATAAATATCCTTTCTGGATATATCTTGGAAATTGAATAAAATTAAGAAGATTCCTTTTGAGATGATTCTTAAGGGATATTCAATCCTGGAGAAAGAGCAAAGTACCTTTGCAATTCAGTGGGACTAGTTGTTGAAAACATTGAGAAAAACAAAATTTAAGAGGTGGATCTGAACTTGAACTCTAAATGCAAACACTCATGCAATCTGAGTTGGAGGGTAAATCCAGAAAACACTAATTCTTTTCTCCAAGATTTGTAAGTATAAAATGATCCCTGCTCCAACTACTATTCTTGGTATGTACATGGCAATATTGAGTCCCATTCTGCTACTAATTCCCCACTAATTAGAGCCGTCTTCAACACAGAAAACAGAAGTCATCTGCTTTCTTCTCTGCTCCATGTTTAAAAGAGGGAATCAGTAGTAATTTATCAGGCATGGCACTTTATGGCCCTAGTCCAGCTAGTAGACTTGGCAAGCAAAGGTGTATATATACATACACACACAGAGACACTCTACAGCCTTCCAGTTGTTGAAACTATATGACTGAAATCTCATGAGTTCTTTATAAATAACAGTATTTTATTATTAAAGATTGTGCTAAAGTGTTGTCAGTAGTTAGCACCTTCTGCTCTTCTGCACTACCCTCTCCTTAAAAGTATTTAATCAAATTTCCCATTATCCCAAAACAATCATTTTGGATTGAGAGAGAATGGAAAAGGTGGAGCATATGAAAAAGGCATAAAGGGGACCCTGAAAGGGTACAATGGAATGATGAGGTTTGTGGCTGACAGATTGTAATGGTGGCTGAAAGCTGAAAGTGAAATGGAGAAACAACTTATAGGCATGCAAGCCTGATCAGTTATCCTAGAAGAACTGTCAGATTGATTCAATGTGCAGAGATCCCAGACCAAAACCCAGATCCTGAATTCTCATTTTACCATCTTTCTGATCTGATAACCATTGGGTAACTCTTCTATACCACATTTAGAAGCAAAGATCATAGCCATTTTTTGAAAGAAGAAAGGAGGTAAATATTTAATCAGAACAAGATGTTCTAATGCCTTAAAATATTGCACAAAACCCCAAGCACAACATGGGAACTTGCATGTTCATTCAATCTGCTTTCTAAGCAGAAATACTCCTGCCTCACAGGCCTGAGGCCAGAATATCAAAAGCCCTTTCAGCTCTGCTGTTTGGGGAATGCTGATGGCTCATGACAGTGGTGAAGAACATGCTCATTTTTAAGCAGGCGACTGTGCTGAGTGAAGCAAACTATTGCAGACAATGCTGAAATCAATCTCTTGGTTAAGATCCGCTCTGCCTGCACATTTTACTTTTTAACCACTGCTGGAATTGCCTTTCTTCCAGTTCAGCTATAAAAGAGTGAAGCAATGAGTTACCATTACTGCTTCTTAGCCCATGTGGCAGTTGCGCATGTTTTATTGGATTGCTGTGGGAAGCAGTAGATGAATTGTTTGATTTCCAGACTTCTTTCTGAATAGTTTTTTCTGCTAATTGCCATTTTTTCCTGTCCCTTTCCCTCCCTGCAGTTTGGGGCAGGACACAGTGCCAAGTAGCATTCAGAGCAGCAGACCATGACTGTGAACATTAGTGGTTGTCATTACCAATGCAATCTGCCTTTTCAGAACTGTTGATCTGTTTCATTCCTTTCATCTAATCAATTTCCCATGAGATATGGCAGGTGTCATTTTGTAAGCAGCTACTCACCTTTCTTGGCTTCTAGTTTGTCCATTGCCCATTCTAGACATGCAAGCTTTTGCATCAACCTATACACTACATTTAACTTTGAAGTTCTTTCCTGTCAGCTGTTTTCTGTGGTTTATCGTTGTATTTCTTAAAATGAAGGGAATGCTATTTTGGGGAGGGGGGTAAAAAAGAAGGGATTCTAAGCCTGGTGTTTTTTGTGTTGTAAGACAGTAAACATTACATTGGTAAAATTCCTGATGGTGATCATTTGACTAACTAGACTTGATGCATTCTAAGGGTTTGGTTTTCTGTAACTGGAAAAGGCTTTTTATGACACATTCATTTCTTTCTAAACCACCACCTTGTCATTGTTTTGAGCTTGTCAGCTGTGGTTTTTCAGATATACTCCATCATCCCGGCAAACAAGTCAGGAAGAAGGCAAGGAGTGGCTACGCTCCCATTCCACTGGAGGCCTACAGGACACTGGCAGTCAGTCCCCACTTGTTTCTCCTTCAGCTATGTCTACATCTGCGACTGGAAAATATCACTTTTCCAACCTGGGTAAATGCTATTTCCCTTCACTGTTTCTCCCATTTCAGAATAATGTTGTAATATCCAATTGTTCATACTTATTTTATTAAATTCAGTAATGTATTTAGATTGCTCTATCACCACATTTTGGTATTTCATTAATAAAGTGAAACAACATTTTTCATGGAGTAGATGAGGATACTTCTTATTTTGTTTACAAGAAAAAAGCAAAAATTTTCTGTGATTTGCCCAAGGAGAGAAAAATCGAAGGCAGAGCTGGAAATTTGCCTTTAGCTCAGAGCTGCTTGTCTTTTAGCCTATCTGAGGCATTAGGATTCTTTCTAGTTGAGTTCAGTGGATTTTGTCCCAGATGCTAAACATTGTTTTTCTTCCCGTAAACGGGCTTGTTTTGAGGCAGGTCTTTCTAGGCATTCCAGCGCATGTGTGGACCTACATACAGCTGATTTGGACCCAATCAGTGTTCTATCCTTAATCCTTATAATATTACAGGATGTGAATCACACTTTAGGTTTATTTGATTACAAGTTAAGAGTTAGATTTAATTATTCTAGATATTTCTTCAAGTTAATATAACTCAAATCTAGTTTAGTTAATAAATTTATTTATTCTTTAATGATTGATATAAAACCCTTTATTTTTACAGCACTAGACACAAACCTAGGTTCACAATGAGCTGCTGTATTTTAGATCCTTACTGTGGAATTTGCTGCAGCCGGTGAAGTATTCATACTTCCGTCACTCTGTCACAGCTTATGGCATTTGTAGGTTATAGTCACTCAAAAGCAATTTGATCGCCCTTAAAAATATTGGTCTTTATTACATATAGGGAAAAGAAGTTGAATAAACCCAATTTTGAAAATGAAATTGGATGCTGCCTAAGTAAACCACTACTTTGGATTTTTTCCATATACTTGCAGTAGTTTAAGACACATTGCTCTTTAAGCAGTGATTTTCTCACTCTATCAGTTTTCTTCTTACTATTATCTTTCTTTTCTTTCGTAGTTCATAGTTCTTGCACTCACATCAGAGATTAATAGGATCTGCTTAATTTATTTTGTTGATGTCCTTCTCTGTTTACTATTATCATAGCTCCACTGAATAACTGGTTTCTAACTAGTTTTCATAGGAAAATTTCAGGCACATCTTGAATGATCTAAAGCAATAGTTTGATTGGATTTGAATAGGCAGCTGCTTCTTTTAAGCACTAAGCCAAAGTAAGCAAGTTTATTCAGACACCAGCATTAGTGTTACACGTGTTTTTGAGGAACGCTCATGTAACTCCAGCTCCTTGGAAATCATCTTTTCCCCTTTCCGTATAGCTTTGGATATTGGAATAAATGCATTTTGTTATTTTCTCAGCAGTGTAAAATCCACATAACCATACTAGTCCCTAATTACAATTTTTTTAAGAACCAAAATTCAGTTAATGGAAATATACTTCATTAATAAAGCTTTGTATTCCAGTGAGCCCAACCAACCTGTCTCAGTTTAACCTTCCTGGACCCAGTATGATGCGTTCAAATAGCATCCCTGCACAAGATACTTCTTTTGATCTGTATGATGACTCCCAACTGTGTGGCAGTGCTACATCCCTAGAAGAGAGACCGCGTGCAATTAGTCATTCGGGTTCATTCAGGGACAGCATGGAAGAAGGTAAGACTGAATTATTATTTGAATCACCGAATAGGCCCCAAAATCATCAATATTTCTTCTACAACATGAAAGCTTAAATAATTTTCTCATTATAAATAAATATAAACAAATATAAATAAATAACTATAGTTATTATATTATAAATAACTTTGTGTTCTTTTGAGCTGGACTGACAGTACTTCCTTACCCTACAGCACAGACAGATATTTCCCTAGTAATACAGAGTAATCATTCCTATATATGTACTTTACTTTTGGCCCAGAACATTTTAGGGAAAGGTAGCCATTCTTGGAAAATTATTTTATTCTTTTTGTATCCAAATTTGAAGTCTCTGAGCGTATCTTAACTGTGATTTAATGTTTTCGTAGTCCTACTTCTGCATTTCCTTTTTTTTTCTTTTTTTCTTTTTTTTCAAATTCTAATGCCACCATCTTGCTTTTCTAACTCTTCCATTTAATCTGATCTCTATTTAATCTAATTTCTTTTTGGAGATTAGTCTTTCTGGTTTCTCTAGTGCTATGCACAACACCTAGAATTTAAAGATTATTTGTTGGTTTTGTTTTGTTTTGTTTTGTTTTGTTGTCCTTTTTTTAACCACAGAGCATTTAACAAGTCCTGATTAAATGTGTGATAACATTTTCTTCTGCTTAACACATCTATTAAATCTGATCATTTGCAGAATTCCCCTAAGTACAAAGTTCTCACATATTTTCATTTTAAAAATGTAAAATTTAATGGAGCTTCATTCTAGAACATCATCTCTTCTGTCTTGCTTACTGCTAAATGATAACAATACAAATGATCTTTATAACAAGAAAATTAAAAATTTTCCTCTGCCCCCAAAGCTCACAGTCAAGAAATAAAGAGGAGAAAAAGAAGTCCTGGGTGAAATAGCGGACAAATAACACTTTTACTTTTCTATTCATTCTTCTGCAATTTAGATGATGTGTCAGGAAGACATCTGGGTATGTAATACTAGCAGTAGGGTGCAGGACAGATTAAGCTGTGAGCTGTCAGTACAAAGAGGATGGCTGACTGCATGGAAGCATATCTCATAATTCAAGGACAGAGGTGGCTATGCAGCCTTTGCTGAGGAAAGGGGGAAATGTCAAAGATAGTGGTGGACGAATAATAGAGAAAACAAGACAAACAGTTGTGCATTAAAAAGGAGGTATTAAAACTAGAATTTCAATAATCTGTCATCGGTGACTTTGATGAAAGCTTTTTCACTGTTCACGTCTCATATCCAGCTGGAGTGGATAACCGTGATCAACCTGAGTAAATAGAAGTGAATACTGTGCAGCAGTAATTAACAGCTTTAAGCAGTTCATGGTCATTAGAGAATCACATTAAATTGTATTGTAGGAAGGACAAATGTCTGTTATTCAAGATAGCAGCTCTAAGGAAGGTTTTAGTGAAACAAGTCAGGTAATGGGTAGAGCCACTGAGTGCAAGGACGGAAAGAAGCTTAGATAAGAGTTTAAAACCCGAGATTGAAAATCAGGGGTAGACTGAAAGCAATAGGATATCAGTGATGACCATATCTTTGTAAATAATTACGTAGCTACAAAATTGGATTTGAAGTCTATTCAGCTAATCCAAGCATTTTATATTGTCAGTTTGGTATGCAGGCATGTGCCAGATAGAGAGCTATTTAAGCAAAACAGTATATTGAGAACAGCAGAGCAGGAAAATTAAACACATTTCATGTGAAACAAAAATGAAAAGTATTAAAGAAATAAATGGTCTCCTGCAAAATTCCCTGTTAGAGTGTCTATTCTCAGGAGAGTCACCAGCAGCAGAAGGGGCTATTTTGTCACAGTTAAGTTTTCACTTCCCATTTTCAGAGAGGTCAGGAAAAACTTGAGGTCGAGTCTTCCAATCTTCATTCAGTGCTCTTGAGACTGACTCTGCTGATGATTAGTGGAAGTATGTCACTACATCTTGCAGTAGCCCCTTCACAGAAACTACAAATGCCATAATGCACTGGTCTGTGCTATGCTGAAGGGAGAAACCAACTGAGAAGACCCTTAGAGTTCATCCTGGGGAATGAGAACTGGTTTGCTGAGAACAGTCTCTTATTAAAAATCAGTTTGCTCAGCTTTGGACAGGTACATAAACAACTCAATTTCTGGTTTCTACGAAGAGTGTACTTATAAGATGATTTGTTGTCAAAAAAAAAAAAGAGAAAAAGAGAAAATATCAATAGCTCTTCTATACTGGTAACTCATAATAACTGTTCTTTGTGGAAAATTGGTTCTCATTTTAAAAAAGATGCATAGTAATTGAGCTTATTGAGTTATTGGGGTGTTCTATGCTTGCAATATTTCATTATGTTTTCATTTTTTTAAAGTACATGGGTCCTCGTTATCACTTGTCTCCAGCACATCGTCTCTCTATTCTACGGTGAGTAATGATGTTTTAGAAAGTTCTGCCTGCCTCTGCTCTTCTTCATTTTTTATTACACTTTTAACTTAAACTTTAACTTACACTTGTTTAACTTACACTTAAACTTTTTTTAAGGTTTAGAAGGATAAAGATTGCACTGGAATAAAGCAGGAAGATTTATTTTTAGTGTTGGTGTTACTGTTATGCTATTTTAAAATGCATTATTTCCATCTTTTTAAGTGATCGATATAAAACTGCTTAAAATCACCTACTGTATATTTTGAAAACTAGAAAGAAGGTAATAATCTAGAACTGTCACTTTGGGAGGGACTTTATGCTGTTGCAATTGATACTCTTGAATGGTTTAGACTTTTTTCAAGCTTTTTCCAATTGTACAGTTTACAAAGTTGTTTTGTCCTGTTACTGTTTGAGGTGTACTTTAAAAAAACAAAATTGCTTCAAAATAAGGGAGACAGAATTTTCAGTTTAAATTTCTATTGATCTGTGTTGAAAATGACAATATTATTTCCAATGATAAGAGCATCTTTAAAAAGTCATTAGTCTTAGTTAATTAGATTATTAGATTATGTAATGTTAATTGTATTCTCCTGTCTCAAGCAGAAGCTATTTTCTATTTTACTATTGTTTTAGTATTTTTTTTATTTCTTCTGCATAATTTGTTCCTCCAGTATTCTACTAACAAGAAATCATCCAGATGGGAGGAGTTAAACAAGTTTCTCCATTCCCTTGCTAATACAAAACAGCTGCTTTGCAACTTATTTGCAAACCACAATTACATGCTGTAGTTGCACCTGTTTTGTACAATGCGTTCATGAACAGTCTCCTCCTCACCACATTTTCAGGAGTTGAGTAGTGTTCCACTGCCCTGGAACAACATGGGTTCCTGTGCCCTAGGCCAGCCCTAGTTCTAGCCTGGGAATATCCAGCCTCTGTTGGCTGATGCAGCTGTACCTCTTGTACAGCTGGTAGCACTTGTCCCAATACTTAACTTGTGTTAGCCTGGAAAGTGGGATGCATCTATGCACAGAATAATCTAACAGCCTAACACTAACAGTTAAACCTCATGGTTTAACTGGTAATTTTCATGTAAAACCAACTTTAACTTCTTTATCTAACATAATGCTGTAAGCCAGTGAAATAGCTTCTGAAAACTTCTGGCTGTAAATTCACATTGCAGCTAAGCCCTGCTCCTTAAATCTTGGATTATGTAGACAGAATAATAGAAGTTACAGAAAAATCTGAAAAGGGCAAGGAAAGAATTAGTATGCTAAAATTACTAGAGTTGAGCTCCAGGGATGGTTTTGATTAGAATTTCTCCTACTTGATCCCTTTGATCCTGTGAAAAATGTAAGCATTTTCAGAAATTAATCAAGAAATGAGGAAGAAGCGGAGTGGAAAGATGGAAGATAGACAATCAGTATAAAATCATCTGGAAGTATAAGAGCTATGATTCATTTTTCAGTGATACCCACAGTGCCCCATTGCCTCCAGAAAGGGATAGCTTCACAGAATTATATTCCATGTAACTCATTTTCAGTTATTACTAGATTCAAGGAGGATACAAGAGCTGGGTGCTCTGCCTTACTTTTGCAGGCCAAAATCACTCAGTGTGAACTCCAAAGCAGCTACCTTTCCATAAACGTGTCAGTAAAAGTCATTTATCAGACTTCAAGCATTGCCTTAAGCCTTGATGCTTCAGATAAAGTATGCAATAAATATCAAGATCTTTACATACTTTTAACAGAGGACAGCTGGAAAGCTTGAACATGCTCTCAGAAGATTGTCTCTTTGAAAATTAGAATATGAGATTCAGAAGAGATGCTTCATGATTTGCTATTTTTGCAATGAATAAATCTAGTGAGACAGATCTTTTAGTATTTTCTATATGTATTGGCTTTTTTTCTGGGTTTGCAGTTGAGTTTTCAGAACTTACTTGAATAAACTGGGAATCTAGCTTATTGAGATATACTTTACAGATTAAAACATTTTGTTTCACAGAAAAGTATACCATGTGGGTGGATATAGTAGACTCTAGGGTTGAAACACTGATCCCATTTTGACAGTGAGTACATCTAGCTCTCCAAGAGGCTGAAGAAAGATGTGTGATAGTGTAAATTATGATAGGTTGTCTCCAGTTTTAATCTCCTGCTCAGTAGGTGAGACACCGCAATTTGCACATATTTAGTTAATTGCTCTATTTCTCGCACTGCCTCTTCAGCATTAGCTACACTTAGAATCCCCAGAATTCATTAGCTGTGCTAAGCCAAGCTTAAAGGAGAAGAGTAAGGATATGTCATTTGTATGTTAATATTCTAAGACTTCAAAAAAAAAGGAAAAGATTACATTTCAAGGATGAGATGCATGGATGCAATAGAGAAATACAGGAACAATACTGCTTCCTTTTAGAGCAGAGTTTTGAAGTTGTGAGCCTATGACTGAGAACTAGATTACAGTGATGTCAGCATGAATTCCTAACTGAAAACTGCACACTTCTATGTGGGTTTCAGATCTCATTTTATAAGTTATAAAACACCCAGAACCCCTTTTCTCTTTCATCTACTCCTTCCACTCTCCATTAAAGATGACTTGTGGCATCTGCCTCTATGACTTCTGAGAGAAAGCCAAAACTTCCTTTGTATGCTGAGGGAGCCATCTGCTAGCAACATGCAGCACTTCTCTTGTCAGTGGGACCACAGTGATCTGAGGTCACTGGCAGTTCCAGCAAAAGATCACCAAACCTAATTTTTGTTTTCTTTTCTTGGCACGGTAAACTTTCTTGTCTTTCTTGATCCTCTAATGGCTTTTCATGCATGACATGTTTGAAGTAACATTAATGGGAATAGATTTTCAAAATTTTCTGTAGGCAGATCCTGTTTTTGTGAGTGTAAATCAGAAAGCCAATGTCAGGATGTGTCACATCAGTGCTGACAAATAAAACAATCACTACTCTAAATCATTCCCATGTGGTGATGTGGGTATTACAGTCGTTTCAGCTAAGTGTTGCACAAGGAAATATCATAGCATCTCAGCCTTTTTGTTGGCAATTAACACAAAGACAGGTACTGAAAAAGGACTATTCTAAGTCTTTTACTCACCAACATTAGGTAAGGAAAGAAAATGGTTCTATAATCAGGTAACAAAATTCTAGTGACAAGAAGGTTGTGCTTTCTAGAACCTCAAAGACAAACAAGCAAACAATAAAAAAGATGCTACCTGACATCTGGGAAATTTCCTAGGAAAGCTTACCTTGGGTTTTCCTACACTTTTTTAGTTTTTTTTTACATCTAATTCTTCTACCCGTTTGTTTTACTCTTCCACCTAACATCAGACTGTTTCTCTGAAGTTCAGCTACCTCAGATCATGGGGTGCATTGATTTCCAGTGCACTCATTTTGTGTTACAGAATAGCTTCTTCTCTCATGTTACATCTTTACTTTCCATTAGAATCCCACTGAAGTGAGATCTTTCTGTCTGCCAAATGCCTCCTAAATTAATCCACTCCCCTGCTTACAAATTCAATGACTTTTATCTTAGCAGGCATCCAAAGGTATGCTTTGTAATGACTTAGTTGCTTAGCTTGTTGAAAAAGGCTGCTAAATAAATAAGAAGCTTGGCATCACTATATGATGTAATACATAAAAATGTGGAAAATATGTAGAATTATTAAGTATTATTAATAAATGTAAGCTAAAACTTTAACATGCTTTGATATACTTTAATATTCTGTATGGAAGAAATTACCTTAAACTACAAGGAGCCCTCTCCCCCCACCTTATCCTGTATATGTTTTACTGGTACGCTGCCAACTTTTCTTAGCAGGGATTAGTCTGTTAGGATTATTGCACAGTATACAGTTAAGCAACTACAGTTACAGGAACCATAATATTCATTGTGGTATAAAAGTTCGTGTGTGGAGATTTAGGTGCGTTCATTGACAGCATAGCAAGTTTTCTTTCCTTTGTTAGAAATGTAGCTGCAGTTTACAATTCTGTTACCATTCTTCCTCTGCCCCTGGTTTCATCTTGTCAGTATGCTGGAAAACTCTTTGGGTTCTCAGCTGGAGCCTTTCCAAGTAAGTTAAAAAGAATTCCATTTACTGTTTTTACTGCATATCTCCATTAAAAGTAAGGGATCTGTGAAGCTATTCATTTCACTTTAGAGTAGCTGGTGTTTATTTTCTATCACCTCAATTATGTTGCTCTTGTTTCTAAACCATTTCTTCTTTGTTTTCTTCCAGGCAGAAGAAAAGGCACATTCAGAGGTAAGAACGCTTCTTCATCTTTGTAATTGTGTATTTGTTTGGTATTTCTTAGAAATGTATTGTTTATCTAAACTGAAAGTATGATCCGCTGCACTAAAAGGTGTTTTCTGAGCATTGTGCTGAAGGATTCCTGGCTGAGGTTCTGGAAAGGTAAAAAAAAAATCAGTAAGAATCACGCTGCTGAGCAGAAGAGTTGTAATACATCTGATCTCATACTTAAAACCACTCCATACTGGGTCTAAGGGACTGTGCAGTTCAAGGTAGCTCCGTGTACTTCACCAGAAAAAGACCTAAAATGTTCACTTTGAACTTCCATCGCTTACACTTTGCTGCATATTAAATTTCCAAAACTGATCATTTTGATGAATTTCGGAGAAACACAGATGGGTTTCAGATATAAATCAAACCTGACATGGAAAACAGCTTCTTTTTCCTCACAGTACATTAGAATGAGTGACAAGAGTGAGTCAGCAGCTGAATACAATTATAGTCTTTCTTCATGCAAAGTTCTGTCGTATTGAAAGGGCACCAAGGAATAGCAGCAATAAGCTGCAGCACCAAGGGGTGCATGTCCACTTCCCAGAGCTGCATGTCTCCAGACTGCATTTATTCTGCTCTTGTTTTTACTATTGTGATCAGGCAAAAAGTAAAAATTTAAAAAAAGAAAAAAAAAAAAAGTACAAAAGATACTTTGGGAAGATTGAACAAATAAGCATATTTGTCCTTGATTACTGCACTATTTTTCAGTATTGAAAAAATACTTGAGATTTTCCTTGAGATTTTCTAAGCTCCTTTGTCTGATAGTTAAATCAAACGAGTTGAAAAGATGCATCATAGCTCAGTAGAGTAAATGACAATTCCCTGTTTCATTTCCCTTCATAAAGGTCTGTATATAGTGGTGTAACAACATTTATGAAGCTTTCTTAGTATCTAGATATGCCCTGTGAGATCTGCATTTCTGTAATCAGGGGATTCTTACTCAGGAAGCTTGAATTATTGCTACTGAAAACCAAAGACAATTCTTGGGAAAAGAAAAGGAGAAGGCCAGAATGGAAAACAGCTCAAAAATATCTTTTATTCTGAGCCAGTGCAAATTATTTAATTACTTTTGTATCATTGGCATACAGAAGCTTGTTTACCTTTAAAGCATGTACAGTATTCCCTGTTGATTTTCACAGGAATCGTAAAGTTAAAATATAGCAGTAGTCCTTACAGTGAAAGTATTAGTATGAGAATGTCATGGGTTCTGTTTGCTAGGATGTCTGTAGACATTTTACTTCTCTAGTTTGCAGTAATTCCTTTTATGTCTGAATGTGAAAGGGATTCAAAGTGAAACTTTATGCTGTGCTTAAGTTCAGTGAAATGCCTGGAGTCTCTATAAGATCTCAAGTAGAGTCAAATGCTCTTAAAATGATATGCAGGTTTCATGCTTGCTATCTAGCCTTTTTCAGCTTTTATTAAGGATTATGTTTCTTGTAAAAAGGATACAGGAGCTTTGAATGTAGTTTATTTCTACATCAGCGTGTATATTTAAAGCTACATTTTATTTTTTTTTTTGTGAGCTGACCATAGATTTTTTGGAGAAAAAACAAAAAAAAAGATAAGATTTAGAAAGGTTAAAGGTTGCATATTTGAATCAAATGTCATGCGGGAACTATACTGTTAAAGAGAAAATACATATATAAATATATAGCCACATCGCACCTAACTTTAGACATCTATGAAATAATGTTCTGTGTCAGAGGTTGCCATTGAAGCCTTCTTCATAACGGACAGTGGAGGAGTATCTTTTGGCACTTTATTTTACATCTAATGCAGACATTCAACACGTAATTGCATCACACAGCTAACTTCTGGCAAGGTGAATCTTTGCAAATTTGTATTGCATAATTTCAGGCCTCAAAGAGTCAAACACTAAAGATATGTTTGAAGTCTACACAGTTTGGTAAAAAGAAAATATGTTGTTTGCATGTGCAAACAGGGAACTGTACATATGAAGTAATGAAGCATTTGCTCACTTGTGTTCCTTAACTGCAATCCTAGCAGGTGTATTGCTTAAGTGGAAGAAAATTTTTGGAGTAGCATTAATTGCTTGCTTTTATTAATCTGTATTTCTTCACAGTTTTGAGATTAAAATTAAAAGTTAAGGTACTGTTTAACACAGTGATCACACATTAGTGATCTCTTAAGAAAAACACCAAGAAAAATTCAACTGAAGTCAATTGCTGAAATACTAATGGTAGCCTTTTTTCCATCTAGCAAATTCAGAAACTGCGGAGAGAGCTTGTTGCATCACAGGAAAAAGTTGCTACTCTTACATCTCAACTTTCTGCAAATGTAAGTATTTCTGCCCCTGCTGAAAAATACTGTCAAATAGGTTAATAACTTCTATTCAATTCAGGTTCTGAGATGTGATCCAGGATACTTTTACTATTGATTTATCCTGGTGTTTTTAAAATGAATTGTTTCATTCACATCCACATCTCCTCACCTTCAGGCAGAAAAAAGTCTTACGGTCAAACACAGTGGATATGGAAGTTAATGTTCTGAAAAGGGTAGTGGTTGTGATTTCTCTCTTTTTTTTTTTTTTTTGTCTGATGTTGTTACCTGTCCCTTAAGATGAAATTTGAAGTGTTAGATTTAGTGTCTGGCAATTTTAATTGGATTCTGCACAAGTAAGACTGGCAGATTGATGCTTCATGACAAAAGTATCAATCCATTCTACTTAGATTGTTAAAAATCATTTTGAAATGTATAGAGACGGGCTCAATATGGACCAGGATAAATAAAATACTGTGGCTTAACAGTAACATGAAACACTCTGTTCCATTACATGTCATCCAAACTACCAAAACTAAAGCTTATTAGAGATCTTGAGCCATAGTAAAATTTACGTCAGTGTTGTTGGTATTGAACTGCCAACACCAATATGCTGCTCCACGTCTTAATTTGAAAAGAAACATTTTTTTCTGACATATAAAATGATACAAGCACCAAAAGAAAGAAACAAACAAAACAAAAAACAAAGAGCTGGGTAGAGGGGGGACAATCACCTTTGTCTCCCTGCTGGCCACCCCTTTTTTAATGCAGCCCAGGATACCATTGACCTTCTGAGCTGCAGGAGCACACTGCTGGCTCATGTTCAGCTTTTTGTATGCTAGGAGGAAAACCCTGAAGTAAGGAGACAAAACCAAGGAAAGGGCATGAATTGAAGATTTTGATAGAATTTATGATAGTTAAATTTCACAAAGATAAGCATAATACAGACAGATGTGAACAATATAAAATTATACATAGAATTTACGAGCTTCAGTAACTATGCTGATATATAACCAATGAAGACTGGACATTTCATAGAAAGATCCCTGGTTTAACTTCCAATAGTTGATATGATAATTATCAGTTATCAGTTGATAATATGAGTTATTGAACATTTTATCAGAAAATAATGCCAGATAGGGAACGTGAGCTGCAGTCCTGTCTGGCTGCTATGGCTTCAGATGATATTAGCAGACAGTTACTGAACAATCTGTTTTATAGTGATTTTTAAATGCAATTCAGGATATATATTTGGGAATTTATTGCCAGCATGTCCATCCAGTTTTTTGGGGTTCCTTCTATTATGTATTTTAGAAGTAAAATTTTAATCTTCATCTCTGCCAGGCTGGACAATTCTTCATTTGCCTGAGAGCAACAAACTGAAGCCAACAATGAGAGATCTCATTTCATTTCAGGCTGGAATTTTTTGTTATCCTTTCCCTTTGTAGAACCGAGCAAAAAAAAAAAGTCTTTCAGCCATTTCATAACCATCCTCTTTGTGTGTTTTTTCCCTTGCTTTGCTACAAAAGACACTTCATAGTGCAAGTATCATTAAAGGACCATCAGAATGAATTTTGACCTGTTTGGTCAAGCCTTTTCTTCATGTACGATTTTATACCAGAATCTGACCATTTGGAAGTTAAAGCATTTCTTAGGCATTTGGGAACCTCTGATGAGACTTTACTTACTCGTTTTCATTTATTATTCAGGCACTGTTGGACTCGAGTACTATGCTTGATTTCAGCTGTTTATTTCATTTGATTAACCCCAAAGTGTTTTGCCTGCATGTGATTAAATCCATGCCAGGCCCAGCTGTTATTTGGACGCTTAATTTACTTTTTTTTTATATATATATTCTGGCTTTTCCCTGATGTCTCTTTCATTGTTGCTGAAGGGCAAATCTCAGTGCTAATTAAGAAAGAGCTGTTTTCAGTGCTGAAAGTGTTCAGCCAGCAGACTTCCTATGAGACTAATCAGCTCAAATTCCAGCAAGCAGCTTGTTTGGAGGGCCTTTGATCACTGCTTTTTATACTGTATGAAGCTGAAGGATGTATGCTTACCCATTGTAGTAGAGTCTGGATGCTACTGGAAAGTGGAGGGGTTTTGCTGGCTAATGCTTGTTTGGCCAGTCCTGCAACCAAACAAGAAGACAATAGCTAGTAGTGAAGAAGAAAGGTCAGCAGTCATTACTTGCAGCCAACCAGACCCCGGCACCCTCTCACAATTCCTCCCATTCAGTTGTGTCAAGTGGGAGGACATTTATTTATTTACCTATATTTTACAAGCCTGGACTCAACAGGTCAAATGGGAATGTGCATCAGCAAAGTCTTTAGATATGCCAGGGGTCTGTTCAAGATAGCCATACATCTAAGAGCTGAGGTATTTGGGGCTTGGGAAATGCTGTATATCAAATCTGTTATCTTCACATTGAAGCATATATCTCCTTGAGCGTGTGCCTCTGACTTTCCAATGGGAATTTCAGCTATAAGCAGAAGTCAAAGTTAGTTGATATTTGTCGGATCTAGAGATTAAGAGCTGTATATTGTTTATGTATCTAAGATGCATAGTGTTCTATGCATCTATAAAGCTGGACATTTTGCTGGAACCATACAAATAGGTATCCCCAAGACTCCTGAATAAATAAATATTTGTTACTATGGGGGAAAATAGCACAGTTCATTACAAAATTGACACCTTGTATTTCATAGGATAGTGTTCCTTTGTAATAAACATTTAAAATAATGGCCAGTGTGATTGAAGGTTTTTTCATGACTAGTTTTCAGTTGATGGACCTTTGAATTATTAGCAAATCAAGACCTGTGGTCTCAAATCACCTGGGGAAGATCCATTATTATCTTAATCCAATTGCATTTAGAATGCAAAAATTACAGTGTGCTAGTCTGAGGTAACGTACACTATCACTGGGTAAATTTTACTAAGAATTCATAATTTTGACATGGCTGTCATTCTCTAGAAACTGTCAGACAATAACTTCATAGTTTCAATGACCTTTAATGACATTTTCAATGATGCTCTTTGTTAATTGTACTTTATTCGTGTAAAGTATAAGCTGAGGTTGTATCTATGGAATAGAAAATTACTTTGCACAAGCATGCATGATTAGGTACCAAAGGACTGCAGTTATCCCAATACAATTGTGAGAAATCAGAAATAGCAAAGCATAATTGAGCAAATGATTTCTCTTTTCAAACCTTAAATACCCATTTTTATTTTCATAGTAAAGCAGACCCATGGGTCATCAGCAGAACTACAGATTTTGTTATGAGGCGGTCAACAGAAAGCCCCTTTAGGTTCCTGTTAAACACATGTAGAAAAGACACATTGGCTGTAGCTCTGTTTTAGTGCATCTGCTTTGTCTCTGTGCTCTGGGACATTGCTCATCATCTTCACGACACAAAGTTGGGAGGGAGTGTTGAACTGCCAGAGGGCAGAAAGGCATTACAGAGGGACCTGGACAGACTGGATCGATGGGCCAAGGCAAACTGTATGAGTTTCAACAGGGCCAACTGTCGTGTCCTGCATTTTGGTCACGACAACCGCAGGTAACCCTACAGGCTTGGGGAGGAGTGGCTGGAAAGCTGCCTGATGGAAAGGGACCTTGGTGTACTGATGGACAGTTGGCTGAACAGGAGCCAGCAGTGTGACCAGGTGCCAAGAAGGCCAATGGCATCCTGGCTTGTATCAGGAATGGTGTGGTGAGCATGACTAGGGAAGTCATCCTGCCCCTGTGCTCGGCACTGGTGAGGCCTCACCTCGAGTACTGTGTTCAGTTTTGAGCACCTCAGTACAGAAAGGACATTGAGGTGCTGGAGCAAAGCAAGGAGAAAGGCAGAAGGGCTTGTGAAAAGCTTGGAGAATGTGTCCTATGAGGAGAGACTGAAGGAACTGTTTAACAGTCCTTTTTGAACTATGTCTCTTTTTGTACATACTTGAGACTTTACTACCAGCTATGTTTGACAAATGTTAGCAACTCTTACAGAAGCATGCCAGTCTCTAGTGGGAAAATTTGCTAAGCAAAATGTTAAGTCTACTGCTGTATTAAAAGAAAGAAATTGTCATTCTTTAGGAGTGAAGATGCTCAGTTAATCCATTTGTGGATATAAATTAGCTGTTTGTGAGTTATCTTCCTAAGTGTATTATAGTCCCTATGTTAGAAAACTTCACTTATTATCATTCTAGAGACAGAAAAGTGAAAATAAGCATTTTCTTTTGCTTTAACTATTTGGTATTGTGAAAAGAGATTTGATTTTATGGAGTTTCATGAAAAGTGAATTCTCACTTTCTCTTTACTGTGAAAGATGGATTACCTTGTTGATTTTTTTATGACCACTTGCCCTTTTTTGCCTATGGAGCTCAATATAAATTGCAACCGCTAAAGAAGTGATGTATTATTTAGACACAGGTTAGAGGGTGAATAATGTTAGAAACAGAATGAAGCTTATTTTATTAAATCTTTGGTTCAGTTTCAATGTACTGCTCTTTGAGGAGCGGGAGTTACAGTTTTCAAGATTGTCTTTGATACGCCTTTTTTCACTTATACATATAAATATCATGTTTATATTTTATGTAAGCTCTATATTAATTTCATACATAAGGACACGAATACACACACACCCATACGTATATGTAATCAGTATAAGAGAAAGAGATCAAGCAATGACCTTCTGTACAAAAAAACTGCAATATTTTTGATCCTTGGGATTCTACTGGAACGTTTTATTTGGAAGCCTAGAACTTTCCTTTTAAGATAAAGCACTTGAATTCCTCTGTTGAATTGTTCACTAATTGAAAATAATCACTTGCGGACTTCTATTTGGAGCAGACTTCTGGTCAATATATCAGTAACTTCAGGCAGGACATTAAATCTATAATTCATTGCAGGCAGAGGTACTGAAGCTAAACTCCTTGGGAATTAGAGAAGCCCAAGGAACACTGGGCTCACTTGGCTGCTACACATAGCCAATTTGGTTCAGTCTGAGTTTAAAATTGATGCAAGAGGTTTGGAGAAGATAAACTTGGAGGGGGAAAGAGTGTTTAAAAAAAAAAAAAGAAAGAAATAGATCTGGGAGAAAGCCCAAACTGGGAGTGCTGAGTTTTATGAAGTATTGTTTGTCCTGCCAAAATGTATAGAGCATCCCACAATTTCTTTAAGTTTTACAATGCAAGTAAGACCCATTACCACAAGTAGTAATGTCTTCTGTTTCTTTCACAGGCTCACCTAGTAGCAGCTTTTGAAAAAAGCTTGGGAAATATGACTGGCCGTTTGCAAAGTCTTACAATGACAGCTGAGCAAAAGGTACGTTTACCAGAGAAGGTGCTGTAATGAGGAATGAAGTCGGCAGATTATATTACATTTTTGTTTAAAAAAAACTGAAGGGAAACAGAAACACAGGAACAGGTGTGTCAGCAAGGCAGACAGATCTTTCCTTAATGGTCGTTGCAATCAAATCTTCATAAAGCTCCAGGAGAATTAAACTCTGCACATCAGGGTTATCCAGACAATATCACAGAATAGCTTGAAGATAAAATCTTTGCTTCCAGATTTTAATTAAATGTATGCATTTCTAGGATTAATCCATACTGAAAGATCCTGTAACAAATACCAGTCATAGCCCAGCCTAACAACTTTGTCAGAATGAGAGCAGTGTGAGAAGGGAGGGACTCTAGGCAGAGAAAAATGCTTTCATTCATTGTTAACGCAGGTTGGGTATGCCTATTCACTTAGAAACAGTTTTGGTTTTCCAAGTGCTGCTCTGACTGTCAGGGAAGAAACAAGAACCTGGTAGCTAATAAATTTAATGTGAGGTTTTGTCCCCAGCTGAAGATTAAGGGGGTTCTTAGCACCTTCCAGTATTGAGCTTTTGTAACTGTCTTCTGCCCTTAGTAGAACACTATCCTACAAAGTAAGGGGCCTCAGTGAGCCAAACTCTGAAAGAAACTATATATCAGTAAACTGTTTCTCACCTCTAAAATCAGTGTACCTGTGTATAAAATAAAATTTTGCAGTCTGATTGAGGACCAACACATGAAACATTGCAAGATGTAATGTGAACTGGATAGAAAATAAAAATTTTTTTAAAAAGCAAAATTATTAAATAAACAAATAAAAAGATTTAGTTCAAATTAACTTTTTACAAAGTATAGTTTCCCTCAAATATTTTCTTTCCAGAAGAGATTAAATACTTTGAAACAAATCATCTCATAAGCAAGCTTGTTCCACCTAAGGTTTGTAACATCCCTTCTTTTCTTTTCCCTGCTGTTGAGATTAAATTCCTTTAATCTTCATTACATAAATAAGGGCTGGAAGGAGAGGTTTTAACAAATCAGTATAAAAAACTGTTTTTTAATTAAAATCAACTCTGCATTTCAGTACAGAACTTCCTGCACTGAAGTAGAGTAATTTCACTTTAAATTACAAGACTGTCACTGTTAAACAGATTTTTATGTAATGGAATTATTTATTCATTTTTTAATATTACTGAAATTACACAAATTTAGATTGAGTTTCAGCCACTAAAGACTAGCCTCTCATTCTGAAAGATATAAAAGATACAATCCAAGTGGTTTTAATGCCTCTTGCCAATAAAGTTTTTGTCTTTTTCTTCACTTTATAAAGAGTATTCAACCAAGACTCCTTTTAGATCAAATTTTATATATAAAAAAGGATTTCTTCTCCTTAGGGATAACATGATCACACTGCATAGAAAAAAATACAAAATTATACATTAGTTTAATATTGTTAGAGAGATCCTACTTGAAATTTGTGTCATCCTTGTGTTCATCCTGGCAGTCTTACGGTACTTCAGTTTGATCATTCTTGTCACTTTTCTTGGCTTTGATGAATATTGTTCTTGTGCCATATATTTCCGGCTCTCATTTCCCTTCCCATAGGAATCTGAGCTTATAGAGCTACGGGAAACCATTGAAATGCTGAAAGCCCAAAATTCTGCTGCACAAGCTGCTATTCAAGGAGCTCTGAATGGCCCTGATCACACCCACAAAGGTAGGCTTGTGTCACAATTAAAATAAATACAGTTTCTCTTCAGGTGAAAAAAAAAAAAATTAAAAAATTAATAAATTTTTAAAAAGGCTGATCACTACGTTCCTGTTGTTTTGGGGGCTCTGTTGCAAGGGCAAAGTGGTTCTGAAGCAAGTTGTAGGCATATTTGTGGTATTTCCATGGCTGGAAACCTTGCCTGTATCTCCTCTTTGCTGAAGAGTTCTGGGAACCTTGTCATCTCAGAACTGGGTGGCCAGGCATGGCCTGTCAAGAGATGTCAAGAGTTAAACCTGTTGCTGCAGTTTTATATTGAAGTAATCCCAAGGCGCCAGTGAAATCTTAAGGCAAAACTTTGTCGTACTTTGGAAATCCAGCATAAGATGTAGCACTGCAACTTGTTTTAATCATTAAGAGACAGACTGACAACAACTGGTCTATCTCTTCACAAGTTGCCAAAGCAGTGCAGAACAGGCCTTTTAAACTCCAGATTCTGAATTAATTTGTCATGTGGTTGGCGGATGTTATGTGATAAATATGCACCTCACAGGTGTGTACTGATGAACAATAACAAAGTAATCACTTGCAGAAAAAAAAAATAGTAGCATCATTCATTTTTTAGAGCATCATTGATCTTTGCTTAAAGAGGTCATTATTTCGACGTTTGTCCTGAAATCATTCCATTGTATGAAATGCAACTTCTTGAAAGTAAAAAATAACTTAAAAAGTAATATGCTTTGGTATTAGTATGTTTTCCAAGAATATATTTCAGTGATTAAATTATAGATATTAGAAACTTTTAAGAAATTGAAACTCAAAAGTCTCACCCACCATTTTAGCAATCTCCAATTCTTATTCTGTTTCATTTGTTTTAAATGGACCTACCTGCTTATTTCTCTCATGGTATATTAGAAGGAATTCTGATTAGGCCATCTACAAGTTATATAGTGCCTATACTGCTCAGAGAAAAAATAAAAAAAATCCTGTAGCACATTTGATGACTTAAATAATCCATCTGTAGCAAAAGCTGCTTTGCAGTGAAGTTATGCCTGCGTAGATCGCTGTTCATGGTCGTTGCCCTCATGCCTTCCCATCCAGAGAAGCACATACATATTCTGAGTACATCCCCATTGACTCCCATTCGGTTTCTCACAGGCTGCAGTAGGTTGGATACAAGCCACGATAAGAATCAATGCCATTTATGTGCATTTAGGCTTCAGTGAAGGAGGGTGGTGCTGTATAAATACAAGAAAAATTACTTTGAAGTAGAGTCTATATCACCTTATATTTCCTAGTTAGATGGCTTTCAATGTATTTCCTTTTTTTTCTTTTTTCTTTCCTTTTTTGTTCTTTGTTTTTTTTTAGATTTACGTATTAGACGGCAACATTCTTCAGAAAGTGTTTCCAGCATCAACAGTGCGACAAGCCACTCCAGCATTGGCAGTGGTAATGATGCTGACTCCAAAAAAAAGAAAAAGAAAAACTGGGTAAGTGCCCAACGGTTCTAAACCTATCTTTTATCTACTATGTCATTTCCTATGCTGTGTAGCATACTTGGCCCATTTTGTCTACAGTATTTGTGTTGGGCCAGACAGATGCAAAGCGATTCACTTGTGATACATACTGTGGCACTACTAGCAAACTAAAAATTGTTGAATACTAATGGAGATTCATTTGCATAAGTCAGGATAATTTAAAAAATATATTAATAATAAAAACTGGAAATGACCTTAAAATATGTTGTGACCTAAAATATACATGGACCATGTTGAAATCCCACTTAATTTTTCTTCAGTAAGAGTTTGACTCAAAAACTTGACTCAAATACATTATCTAGCTGTGAAGGGTGTTGAAATCTGTTAAGAATTATCATGTAAAATTAGTATGGTGTTTAAGAAAGTAAGATACTTCCCCACAGGAACACACAAATACCACATGGTACTAAGGATTTTATCAAATATTTTCAATTAATAATCAGAAAATATGTTTTTGTTGCTCTAGAAGTATTACCTGCGTAAACATTTGTTTTAAAGTACTGATCAGCCTTCATTCCCTTGATTTGTAATTCCACACTCTTTCATGTTTCTGCAAGGTGAACTCTAGAGGAAGTGAGGTGAATATGTACCATGGAAAATTTGGCATGCATCTATGAAGAACCCTATCTTGGCATGATTGCTATTTATTTTGGCAGTAGGCTTTTATACCTCCTAAAAACAGATTATCTTGTTTGTCTTCTCAGTTTCTCTTCATTCATTTTAATCTCAAAGTTTAGACTCTAGAAAGGGGGAGTGTAGCCAAAATCCATTTCTTTCTTGTTAGATTTCATGATCTGAAAAATAGAAAAATACTTAAGCAATATTTCTCTGGTCAGTGGTCACACTCCCCAATTACATCATGAAAATAAAATGTATGAGTACCTCATTTTTTATGTAGAGGTTTGTCATTGAGTTTTATACGATTTTAAATCAGAACAATTTCCTGAAAATAAATAAATAAAGCAACATATTTCTCCTAAGATGATCAATTTCTGTACTTAGATGAAGGTATCAAATAATGGGCTAGTTACAATTCAGTGTAAACAAAACTGTTCTCATCTTGGCTCCTGAAATAAATGGCTCTTTGGCTATTCTGTCCCTTTTCAATACCAGCAAAGCTTCTAGAGAAAAAATGCAATGCTTGTATATTCAGAGATCTTACTGTTCTAAAGGAAACGGCAGCACAGAGTAGATACGTTTCAGCTAACGTTCTTCTTCACAGTTCAAAAAGGAAATCTTACATCCCAACTTAAGTCTTCTCGTTCGTGGTCCAAATCATAGCATTGAAATGGTTTGACCGTTCAAATTTTAGTCAATTGGCAAACCTAATAAATTGGACTTGTCTATTGATTTCAGCATTTAGGAACACCAGGATCTGCCTGTACCTAGATGTGAAGTGGTTATTTAAAGCCATCCCTGGAGGGGAATGCCATGAGAATGGGATTCCTCTGGGGTCTACTGGCTTTAAATGAGCACCCCTCTCTCCCAGAGCTGCACCACTCAGTCCTGCATCTTTTCCAAAGACTTACGTTTGCGCTGTGCTGGATTAATAAATGAAAAGCAAACACTGTATCATGTTTTTAGAGATACCGTGTTGCATATGTTAATACCTTGCTTCTGTATACTGACCTCAGGCAGTAGCTAGGATGGCATCTGCAAACTAACTCTTCAAAACATGACCGGCATGCAGATTACTGAGATGAGGGAAATAATCTTGATCTGTGTTTATTTTCCAGCTAAGAAGCTCTTTCAAACAGGCCTTTGGAAAGAAGAAGTCCACCAAGCCTCCCTCGTCCCATTCTGACATCGAAGAACAAACAGACTCATCTCTTCCTTCATCACCCAAATTACCCCACAGCTCAGGAGAGTGCGGGGCAACATCACTGAAACCGTCACAGTCAGCTTCTGCGTAAGTCTCTTCTCCCTCAATATCCTTTCTTCCCAAATGGGATGAGCTGTGAAGACCTCCTCAAAGTGGCCAGTTGTCGTGGTCTTTTAAACCCTTACTTCATCCATTTGCCAGGTTTACTCAATTTACACACTTATTTTTCAGCAGCTTTTTCTTAGAATATTCTCTCTTATTTTCACAGTTTTTATTCGAAATCATCTAGCAGTACAAATCTCTTTAGAAATGAATGCCTCAAAAGTTTATGCTGTGCTCTTCCTACACTATTAACAACTATGTTCATCCTTTCTGTTCTTGCTTTTTCTACTATGCAACTACTAATTTATATCCTTTTTTAAATCAATTTTCCCTGCTTCTTCAACTGGAAATTTTTTTTGCAGGATTTTACCTTTTAATTTTATTCTGGTCAACATCTTCACTCTGTCAGGGCTGAGAACAAATCATCAATCAGAAGAAGCCATCTCATTTCTTCACTGTGAAATCATTGTGTTCTTGCCATTGTTTCTGTTTTCAATACATTCTTATTGAATTCTCAGTTCCCATTCATATTCTCCTACCTTTGTTTTTTTTTCCTAATGCCTTTAAATGTAATCCTAATTTTTTCCAACATGGGTAAATTATCCTCCATGAACACTCACTCAAGCGTATACAACTGCCATCAACCTTCCTCTTCTTGCTCTGAGGGTAACCAGTTCAGAACTATCCTTGCTTAGAGCATGCAGGGAATTCTCTTCTTGCGACTGATGGCTGAAGTTTAGAGTAGAGTTTCCCTGTGTTTGGTATGCACCTTTTTACAATCAACTTTTGATAGACTGTAAGGATTTTTATTACTAGGTTTAGGCAGCAAATATTTGCATAAAAGAAACTGCTCCACAATAAATGTTTTTCATTTCACACATTTCATGCAGCCTATTAAAGAGTAACTCATCTAGATGTCTAGTTTTATTAGGCATTTTATGTGAAGCTCACACTTTTATGGCTTCAGGTATATGTGTGTATTTGGGGAATAATTTCTGCATTTTGTACCCTTCAGTCTGATTTGCTATCAACCTTAAAATCACTAGTAAAAGCCTTAATAGAAAGTGCTTGAAGTTAAACACGACACTGTTCTTCAACAAAATTATCTATTCATGATTCACAGATCTGCTTTCATAACCTTTTCTTTTTCTTCCAACTGTATCTTTTTGACTTACTGTCTAGATGTCCTGATCACTTGGATTCATCAAGAACAATACTACGTGTCTAACTTTTTATCCCAAGCTCTTCCCATAATTGCTTAGGTTTCCGAGCCTTGTCTTCCTAAACTCTGTCTGTTTAATGGCCTTCTAGTTCTTTGTCTGTAACATTTCTGGACACTGATCTTTTGGATCATTTTTTTATTATTGTGAGCTTTCTACAAAGGATATAATAAGTTCATTTTTTTACATAAAATATATTTCTACGGATTAATTTTTTTTCTGTCATATGGACAATTTTACTTTCTTTGCAAGACTTTTTTCCATTGCACCATTTAAAATTCTATTGTCTTTCGTAAATGTCAGCAGTTGCTGTTTAAAGATGACAACTTTGTTCCCTTCACCCAAAATAACCTAATGATTTGACAGTCCTGCAACTATCAAAAGAGAGAAAACTTAAAATTATTTAAATTATTTATAAACATTAAAATTTTTTTTTCTGCAGATCAGAATTTTGCCTTTTTTTTTATTAGTTTTTTTTTGGTGAAGCCTGAATATCTTTCTGAATTTTATAGATGTAATAGCTGCATGTTGAAGAACTGCAAAAAAAAAAAAAAAATTGTTTTATACTTTCTACTTTCTGCTTCCATTCTAGACAGCATCTTTCTGATTTTTTCTAGAACCATATCCAGGCTTTCTGCTTAGTTTTATCTACTTTGAAGATGTTTGTCAAAGTGTTTTTTTTCTACTCCTTCTCATAATATACTGAAAAAAGTCCCAAAAGAAAATAGTGAAAAAATATTTATCTGACTTCCCAGCTGTCAAAATTATTTTACGAGCTAAAATATGCATTTAAATAAAATTTCATTTTTTATTTTGTTAGTGTAGGTATGAGCACTCCAAACCAAGAATTGTGTCAAAATAGTTGGGGAAAAAAATCCTAATATATGCTGCTTTTTTTCTCATTCTGCTCACATTTAAAATATTTGTGCATGTTGAGAATAACATTCTTTCTTTCTCTTCTTCAGTTTGCCATATTTTTTATTTCCGATGAACTTCATCATCTTCCATTTGCTTGTAGTTTCTTTACATTTTTTCTTGCTCTGAGTTTCTTGTTCTAAAACACTGACTTTACTTTCTTCCGATTGCATCTGTCCAATGCGTGTGTGTGCAGGTCCTCTCTAGGCTGGGCACCAAAGAAAAGGCAAAATGGTCACGTGGTCTACAGGCATAGATCCCGGTAAAACTGAGTGTGGGGCATGGAGTTGTGTACCCAGCTGCTGACCTGAAAAGTGCTGCATCTTCTCCTCCAAAATGCATTTGCATGCATTTGGCGATTAAAATTGACCTCTGTTTCTTGTTTGTCGTATTAGTAGTAATAATTACAATAATAATAATAATACTTATCGTCATAAAATGTGTTTTATATTTAAATTGTTCTGCAAATATTAACTGTTTAAAGTGTCAGTAATAAGAAATGAATAACATTTGGTGAACTGGCTGAAAATTTTGCATAGTGTAACAATGGGTCCAAAATTCAGTGTTCTATTTTGTACTGGTTCTGTTATGCAATGGATCTGGGTGTGATAGACACACAGATACCAAACAATCTGAAACAAGATTTGAAGAGTTGCTGAATGCCTCAGCTGGTCATGTTTTTATCTTTTCTCATAATATAATGTTTTTTTCCCTTAAAATTAATACAAAAAGTAATCACATGGTGACTACTTTTAATTCTGTATTCAAGGGGGAAAAAAAAGCTATTTAAGAAAAAGCACCTTTTAATTTAGACATTGTAGGTTTCCAAAACTGTAGGAAAATGGATCAATTAAAACCAATGTGGATTAAAATCTTCTGGATAACAAATCAAAAGCGGAAAAAAGTTCAAAGCAGAAAAAAAATTGTTTGTGGCTTAAAGATAGTCAGTGTCAGTAGCACAGTTTGACCGGCATACTTCAGTTCTTACTATTAGTACTTAGAAAAATCATAACCTTTACACTGAAGAAAAGATCCAGAAAAATCAAGTTAAAGCTCATGGGTGATGCACAGCCAAAAAGAGATTTCTGAAAGGTTTTTAAGGATTTTATTTTTTCACCATATGATCTAACTAAAATAGAAAGGTATAAAGCAAGCTGATCATTTCATCTGGAGGAGGTTTTTCCCTTTTTTAATTTGCAATTTAAGCCTTTTCATGTTTTTTTGATAAGATTCTCTCTTCACTCATAGGGTTTCACCAGCAGCAAGCATTTTCTGTACTTTGATGTTTAGTAATGATACTGCTTTGGGGGGAGAATGTTCCTTTAATCTCCTGCCTGTCACCTGCTCCTTTTTAGGATCTGTGAGTGCACAGAGGCAGAGGCTGAAATAATTCTTCAGCTAAAGAGTGAGCTGAGAGAGAAAGAGCTAAAATTAACGGACATTCGTCTTGAAGCCCTCAGCTCTGCACATCATCTGGATCAGATTCGGGAGGCCATGAACCGCATGCAGGTCAGTGCAGCAGCTAAAGTGATGACAGGGATGCACACCAAAAGTATGCTTGGTGTGTTTCCTTTGCTTTGTTTCAGGTAGGTGTTGATATGCAGCAAACTACAAGATTGACTGTGCTTCAAAAGGATAAGTGTTCAACTTACAATGATAGTAGTCCTAGCATTTATATTATCAGTTAAAATGGCTGCGAGAGATGGAAAAATATAAAATCCATTATCTAAACCCTGTATCTGGTGAAAGGTGCATGACAGATAAGCAGATCAAGAAGTGATTTCTGTAGATCTTTAAATGCTTTAGCCATGGGACAATATGTGCATATTCTCTCTTCATATCTAATTCCTAACCTAGTCATGGCTTGCAGAAGCAAACTATGTAAATTTGAACTATATTATTGTATCCAGCTTCACTCAGTTTTCACTACATTATTACTTGTGATACTGCTCCAACTATTTCCTGAACACATTTTACTATTTCAGAAGACTTTTGCTTTCATGTGGCTGAAAGGATGCAGAAAGAATGGCATGCTTCAGTGTGGCATGGAGCTCTGTGGGACTCAGCTCTGTGACTGACTTAAAATGGTCTAGAGCTGCATGCTCAGAAATATCCATAATGTTCACACACTGGGATATGAAGGCCTAAACAAGTTGAACTTCCCCAGAGTAGAATTTGACATAGTTTCATGCCTCCAAAGCTTTAATTTCACCAAAACTGGGCAGAGGTAACTACTTCAGATGCTGCCCTTTGTAATCACCAATTCTTCTCAAGTTTTCCCAGTCAGACAGACAGCCACCTAGGAGATGACAGACTGACATTTTGGAGGATGGGTGGGGATTAGGAAAGGGGAAGACTAGGATTGATGAAGAAGATGTAAGAATGCTGTGTGAATTCTAAGCACCGCAAAAATCTGAAGCTCTGCTAAGAGCTGTGTGATTAGTCAGTGTGTAGTATGGAGCAGATTAAAATTACATGACTTGTTTCACCATAGCTCCTGATATGATCCCAAGGCTAAATGGTGCATTCACTTGTTTCCTTCTGTCAATGATTTTCTGTTTTGACCCTTCTATTTCACTTTTTTCTCACCTTTGCCAGTAACATCTTTTTATTTTGTAGCAGTTGCATTTTTCTGTGCTGATATCCTATATGATTTACTTGTATAATGTGGCTGAACAGCCTTCACGATAAGACTTCTAGCAGAGCATTAATGAATCAGGAATTAAATTTGATGTGCAAAACAGTATGCGAGAATAAGCCATTGCTTTGTGCTGTGCTTTGTGGTGTAACTGAAAACTAGCTCTACCTGGTACCAAGCTGTTGTCAGGCTGTTTTCATTTTATTATTGCATTTTATTATTTATTATTTCATTTTATTATTATTATGTAGTAATCACCTAACATCACAGCAAACTTAGTTAAACAAAAAAAATGTCCTAGTTGTGCTGATTCATCTGTCATTGTGTATTTTCATTAGAGAGGGTTTGCTGGCCATTGCATGACCAATCCCATGTCTGAATGATCAAGAAGTCTTATCTGATAACAAGGGAGGTTATGAAACTGTTAAAATATCAATTTCTAATTGTTTATTTTAAATTTTCTTTCTCCTCTCTGAAGAAGAATATTTTACCTTCAGTGGCAGTAATCATTTTCATGACTTTAGAAATGTTGATATATCTAAGATTTTTCTAATAACTTACCTAAGTTACTTGGCAATTAAAAATAGCTTCTAAAACTGGGAGTAGCTAAAGAATTTTCCACTGTACTTGAACTATGGTCAGCTGTACAAGAAACGCAGAATCTTGGAGAATATGGTGTTTTTGACATATCTTGAGGCAAAAGCTAGAACAATGTTGTAGGATTTTTCCGGTCATTTCAAGTGTAAGGGCAGTCCACCTTTCACTCATTGAGTTTATGCTTCTGATACATGCTGCAATTAAACTGTTGAGCCACCTATCTCCTTCAGGTGAACAGCAGGCACCAGAAGGAGCACTGTCGATTTTCTAAAAGAATAAACTTCTGTGCTTTTATGTTGATTTCTTTTGAATACAGAATGAAATTGAGATATTGAAAGCTGAAAATGATCGTCTGAAGGCGGAGACTGGAAATACTGGAAAACCTGCCCGGCCATCATCAGAGTCTTCAAGTAGCACATCGTCTTCTTCATCACGGCAGTCGCTAGGACTTTCTCTGAACAATTTAAACATCACTGAATCTGTTACATCAGGTAAACATATTTTGAGCACATGCATGAATTTATAATAATTTATTAGTTTTCATCTTCTTAACAAGCGTACATGAAAATTAAAATGCCTCATGTCACTCATATGAACATCAGATACACGTTCAGTAATGGAGATGAGGAATAAAGTTGACAGACATTTCTGAAAATAACAGTATTGACAGATTCTCATGTCCATATGGGACAAATATCAGTGTAGTACATGCAACTTTCCTTATTTATTTACAAATCTCTTTGGTCGTCTTCCTTAACATCCCATTTGCATGTTGAGCAGAAGGTGGTCTCAGCTTTATTCCTTACACATGCTTTATGTGATACAGCTAGCTAGCCTGTGTTGGACCTAAACATCATTCATCACAGGAGCTAAATCCTGCCTGGCCTTATTAAGTGCTCATTGTCTTCCATGAATGAGAAAAAGCAAGCAGAACTGTGGTGTACATCCTGAACATTAACATTTCATTATTTTCCATGCCACAGAGTTTATGACAATAAGTCTTCTACATTTGTTTTGATAATGTAGCCAAGAAACAGAAGTGCTGCCTCTAACATTAGAATCAGAAGCACAGCAGAAGCAAAGCAGCACTCATTAGCATAGAGTCCACAGAAAGGATAATGTAGTCTCTGGAAGCAATAAAAATGTGGCTAATAACTGTAGAAAGAGTCTAGGCAAGACTACAGCTGGGAATGAGCCAAACTGCCTGACTGTAATTTGGGTTGGCAGCCAGGCATATTATCTTGCCAGTCATTAATTACATGGATATTTAAATATTTCTTCTGGTTAGCATCAATTTGATATGAAAATCAATATATTTTTATCTACATTCCAATCTATTTTTTTAATCCGGTACTACTTTTTAGTATGTATGAAATCAAATTGGACCATGATATATAAGGAAGTGTTGTAAAAAACAGATTGTCCCTGCTCACATATCTGCACACATAAATAAATAAATAAATCCTTTTTCTTTTTTTCAGAAGGGTAGTTTTAGGAACTCTTTTATAATAGCAGCTATTAGCACTTTGTCTCTTGACTCTTTGTCTAGATATAGGAAAAAACTAGACATAGATATAGGAAAAATATTAGCTTGTGTAATACAAGCTTTATATGATTTTGTCTTACTGGTTCAAGATGTTTTTGTAGCATGTAAAGTAATTACTTTTGGTTGTAAGAAATTAAAGAAACGTTAAGAGTGCTTAATGAGGAGTGGAGGATTTCATTTGATTAGGAATCCAGCCTTCTTGATCATTGAAGGTATAATTTTATTGCTGTGCCAGAGAACTATGAAATGTGGAAGCTTCCTCCCAAGGTCTGTGGGGTTTCTGAGGCACTGTTGAACTAAAGTCCCTGGGATATGAAGAGGTGAATCCTGTTGGGAACTAAACTAAGACAGGTACTGAGGGCTTTTGCTCCTCACTTTACAAGCGCTATGGCATTTTCTAAGAAACCAATGTCAGATGAAAATCACTAAACCGATTCACTGCCTCTTCCCAAGAATATGACCATATCTTCCAGATGGGTGAGAGTGAAGAACAAAAAACAAGGACTAGTACAGGTCTTTCTCTGCACTGTCTGATGAAGAGCATGCTAAAGCCTTACCAAAAGGTTTCTGGGGCCACCATAGCATAGCTAGGTATGCTATCAGGGGCATAGCAGGAGGTAGCAATTGGCATGCCCCTGGAGTTTAGGCCCTCTGTGTGCATCTTCTCAGCTTATTGTGTCCTAGAGAGAGACATCTCAGAAGCAAATGTAATTTTTTTTCTAGCCAAAGAGTGGTGCCTTGTTCTTAAAGGCTTACTGAAAACTGTATTTGAAAGGCTACCTAAGAGTCATTTAGAAAATGAAAAATTTTAGAGCATCAGAGATATCCTAAATTGCCCTCAGATGAACTGTGACATTATGAAAACTCTTAAGGTTTATTATATATGCCAAAATGCCAAATAAGTGAAGTGAAACATTCAGTGTTAGTGGACAGAAGAACTGGCTGCCTAGAACAAAATATGCAGAGATTTGATTTTTTCAAGCTCACAGCAAAATGTGCTTCATCTGATCCATTAAAAATAATTAAGTAAACAAACCAGTAGAATCTTCTTTCTAGACCTCAGTTTTCTAGGTCTTGGAGTAAATTATCAAATATTTTACATGAGGACCTACTTATTTTTAATACATTCACTGAGGTCATATTGGTAAGTTTTATTTTCTTTTGCTTCAAGCGAATACTTCTGTGATTGAATCTCACCTTCTTCAGTTTGAGGGAAATTGGACTTTGTGCAAACTCTGACATAAGTCAATGCATTTATTCAATCGTAATAATGGGAAAAAGCAGGATTTATGGTTGTGGATTACTGTGCTGACCTTTGAAGAAAATGCAAATTCATAATCTCTCCAAATTTGACAGTTTAAATGTCTAACATGAAAGTCTCCAACAGAACTTGTAGAGGACGACAGACATTTTATTTGTTGAAATAAAGCTACAGGCTCAGTCTTCACTAAGAAATAAATCCTTCCAGATTCTCATTTAGGGACTTAGTGAGGAGCTAGAAATGGAGGCACAGTGCAGATCAGAATTGCTCCTTACCTCCAAGAAAAGTAAAACTTTTTTTAGTGGAATGGCTAAATATTGTCACATGTTCTGGGGGAATGAAAAGTGATTTTCTAAGGATTCTCTTTTTAAGTCTGTATTATGGGGGAAAAGGGTTCTATCCATGCCATATGTACAGAAGGCAAGAAAATAATCTAGAAAGGAAAATTAAAATGCTGTTTTACTGGAGCAGCAAACATATCATTGCAATGATTTGTTGTTTTTCTTCTGACAACATTCTAAAGGGCATAGTGAGTGCCCAAAGACATAAACTCAATTTAAGTTTTATACAACATCTCTTTGTAGATGAATGGTTTTGAACAATTTCCAGGAAGGAAAGAAAATGCAAAATTATAATGCAAAAATGTCTTTCTTTCTTGTTTCCCAATTCATTTCTATGTGATTAATGCTACTAATATTGCTTCAAAAATTGACAAATTGTAATTGTCTTTTTCATCTCTATCGGAAAAAGGAAAAATGTAGATAAATAGAGATTAAAATGATTGCAAGTTGTTGTGGTGGCAACCTTTGTTTTCAATCAAAAAACCCTTTGAGCAAGTGTTGAAATGATGAGGTGAACATAACTGATACGATTTGTGAGATCTCTTTCCCTCTATTACAGATATTTTGTTGGATGATGTCACAGATGGAGCACTCCACAAAGAGGGCCATAGTGTGAAAATTTTAGTCACTATAAATAAGGGTTATAGTCGATCCAAGGTAAGTTTGTTACCCAGCGGTTGCAAAATTACTACTCTGGCACATTCTCCATTACAGTAACTAAGCTCTTTTCAGTGTTTTCAGCCAGGAAGTGAATAAATGTCCAAAAGGCAGCAGCCTTTGCCCTGTTGTTCGTGTTCAGTTTGGCGCTCTCCATAGACTATAGAGTCATATGTCCTCCTCCTGCCTTTGTAGTGGTTCAGACATTACCAATTCTCAGTTTAATTAGTAGTAATACATTCTGGGACTTGCTAGCTCCTTTTAAAAGTAGTTATAAATTAGATATATGCTTTATACCTCTTAAAGTGCAACTATGAATATGCTGCTGGGTAATCAGTTTGAAATAGAGTTGTTTATTCATGTTCTGTGTTGCAGAAAAATTATAAACACAGTGCAACTTTTATTTACATTCAACTCTTTACAATTACTGGTGAAAGCTTATAGAAGAATAGGATACTTTATTTCCTTCTGTATAAATATGTACCAAAGTAATATCACCTATACCTTTTTCTGGCATGGAGGCTGTTAACAAACTTGTAACATCACATACTAAATAATACTACTTTTCTTTATTTGGGAAAATCAGGAGTCTTTATAGCAAATTTATTGTCACCATTTTTAGTCTAGTTCTCAAAGTATCTGTCTTTTCAGGATCAAAAGTCGCATACGTATCTGATAGGATCAATTGGAGTTAGTGGCAAAACAAAATGGGACGTTTTAGATGGTGTAATCAGACGTCTCTTTAAGGTAAGGTACTAAAAACATAACTTAAATATTAATTCAATATCCTTTCTCAATTAAGAAAAAGCCAATGTGTTTGGTTTGTCTTACCAAGTCATTTTTTTTTAATATATAGCTAACACCACCATTAACCTTTACTGTTAATGTTTCTGTATTTTTTTCATGATCATAGGTGGTTCCTATTGAATTTGACTGCAAGAATCTCCTCTCCAAATGAATTCATTTGTACTTTGGTATACTGCTTTCATTCTATAACTGTATCCACTTTTACACCTTATATTTTTATATAATTTCAGGAATATATTTTCCGAGTGGATCCAGCTGCTAGCTTGGGTTTAAGCTCTGACTGCATTGCTAGCTATTGTATAGGGGATGTAACTAGAGCCCATAGCCTAGAAGTGCCTGAACTGCTGCCTTGTGGATATCTGGTTGGAGATAATAACATCATCACTGTGAACCTGAAAGGTAAAACCCTAAGAATATTTTTGCAGGCACTGTACAGCTCTTCAGTGCATTTCTCCATACCTTCTTTTTTCTTTCCTTCTTTTTTCTTTCCTAAAGCCTGACCTTTCTGTGTTTTGTGTCCAGTTCAAGGATTCATTTGTCACATAAACTTTCTGTATGACATTGTACAGTACCTAGCACAGGGACATTTTGAGGTAAACCTAAGAATTTCTCTCTCCTCTATCTAATTGCCAAATTACCACAACAAAGTGTAAATTTCTGAATAGTGGACAAAGAAGAGCAAGCAAACAAACAGGAAAAAACCCATAGATTGTGACGAAAAATATGTATGTATTACCCAATTCTTCAGCAAAAATTTGAAACATTTTGAAAGCTGGAGGGATTTGCTGTTGGAGAGGACAGTGGCCTTCAGAATTGTCCATGTATGGATGTGACAACCAGTAACCCCTGTAGCTGTCAAATTGTCCTTTTTTTTTTTTTTATCATAGTTGCCTGTAGTGTCTGAAACACGCATCTTTGCCTCACTGAGCCTTCTCTTCACATTTACTTTGATATGCTTTCTCCCATCCATTTAGTCACACTGCCACTGCCACTGTTTTATGCTTTGGCCCTGCGTAAGGATATCAGCATTTCCACATTAGCAGAGCTCTTGACAGGTGTTTGGTTTAGGAAGTATCTCACCTTGCTTAGAGCATGGCACTGATGTCATCAGATGCTGGTCCAAACCTGTATTTACCTTAGCATGGATGAAGACAAGCCATTTTTCTTTTCTTTCTTTCCCAGGAGTGGAAGAAAACAGTTTGGACAGTTTTGTGTTTGACACATTAATTCCTAAGCCAATTACCCAGCGGTACTTTAATTTACTGATGGAGCATCGCAGAATTATTCTTTCGGGACCCAGTGGCACAGGAAAAACCTATTTAGCTAATAGGCTGGCTGAATATATTATAACTAAATCTGGCAGGAAAAAAACTGAAGATGCCATTACAACCTTTAATGTAGATCACAAGTCAAGCAAGGTAAGTTAGAAATGAAATAATAACTTATTGCCTGGTTTGTAGGGACATTATAGAGTATACCATTAGCTGGCATACTGATTGTTGCTCAGTTAGCATCTTTTTCGACAAGGATTCACTCTCCAATCCCAGTTAAGAATACAGACCAAATCTTTCTATTCTAAGCAAACTATTGAAGCACTGAAGGAAAAACAGAATTTTTCCTCATTTGAGGAAATCTATCTTAAGGCCGTATGCGCAGTCACATGTCAATTCTTGATGTATCTGTAATTCCTTCATCAGAAACGTTATAGAACAGCTGGTCTAGCTTGCTTTTGTATAGTGGCAATAGCAGCCTATTGTTAGTGAAGATTTGAGAATGGGAATTTTGAACCACTGTCTTGGGTGCAGCAATCAGCTACAAATATGACTACTCCCATGGTTTCTGCTGTACATCGGTCAGGAAGCTGACCATAGTAAAATTGCCTAAATGTGACATCTTGTCACAGTCAGAGCAATTTATGTGGCTCAAATTATCAAGCCTCTAGCGTGACTACTGTGGCAGCCCCAGATCATACTAATCACTTGCTATCCTAGATTGGGTATACTCCTAACTTGGTACCCCGGGAAAAGAAAATGAAAGGTTTTGTCCAGAGCTTTCTGACTTGCACAGAACATAATGAATGTTAACATAATATAAGAAGGAAGAACATACAGATCTCAAAGGGGTGAGAGAACCATTCCAGTACAAACATCGCTTTCCATTGTCTTTATACAGAAGATTTGTGGTGCCTTTTACTTTGGCGGGGAATGTGCTCATGTTTTATTGCTATACTGCATATACATTTATAATGGAAATTGTCCCACAAATGAGCAAGCTTTTAGATTACTGGTAAATTGCTTGATATATGCGGTGGATTTCTTCCACCCCCACCCACCCTCCGCCTTTCTATTTGCATAGAGCTTTTGAGTTTGTAGTAAAAAAGAAAAAGCATCATTGTCAAATGCCAAGTGTGCTCAAACAACACAGATGGTGCTTTTTCTTGGAAGAAGCCCATGATGTTCCCTAGAGACACCTGAGCATAGAAAGCCAAAGAAAAATCATTCTTGAAATAAGAAAAAGATTACATGTTCTTATTAAAGAGAAGAAGATTCTACTATCCTCAGTCCAGGAAGTGAAATGACAATAGGAGCTTTGTCTATAATATTGAACATTCCTAACACTGTCGCAATTAGTTACTTCTGGGGAAAGAGCTATAAAACTGTATAGCTCAGAACCTCAAGGGCAATAAAACATCAAGGAAAATATGAAATATTTTGATTGTAGAAGGCTTGCTTTTACTTCAGCACTAAATGACATCCAGACAGAAAAAAAAAAAAAAAAAAAAAAACATTCACAAGAGGATCTTTACTGTAAGATGTGATATAGAAACCCCAAAAGATCAGGTTTTCAAGGAGAATAATAAAAGGAGATATCTATGGGAGCAGTTCAATATGCTTATTTTGTGTGACAATTTGGTTGGATTTTGTTTCATTGTTTTTTGGATTTTGGTTTGTTTCATTGTTATATATATATATGTGGCACTCATAAAAATGGGTAGGATATTTTATTGCAACCTGTTTTCTACTGGACATATTTTGCCAGCAGGTTTCTAAGAACAGTGTCCACCAAATAGGAATGTGTCTGTTTCAGTCATTTGCCTTAAGTTTAGAGCCTTTGTTCTTCCTAGCACGTGGCTTCAGTGTTGTCCCGTCTAAGAAGCATGTGCTCATCCAGCTGAGCAGTCCACAGTGGTGAAACTCTGTAGCAACCTCTTTTTCTGAAGTTCTTTTCCCCCGAAATTACATCTGTGGTCTAACTGGACTAATCTTTCATGGTTTTTGTTAATTCTGCTGAAGGATCTGCGACAATACCTAGCTAACCTAGCTGAGCAATGCAGTGCTGACAACAACGGTGCTGACCTCCCTGTGGTCATAATTCTGGATAACCTCCACCATATCAGTTCACTAAGTGACATCTTCAATGGTTTCCTCAATTGTAAATACAATAAATGGTAAGTAGAAGCTCTTTTCTCCGCTTTCTCACATCACATTTACTCACATTACAGTAAAAGCTGTTTGTTACTTTGCAAAATAAAATGTTCCAGTAAATACTTAGATTCCCTTAGGCTGTCAGCAAAGCTTCTGTACAGCACCTTCAATTTAAGCACTTGAACAATTTTGACCCTCTTCAGCCAAGTACTTATGTGCCAACTTTACTTTATGATCCCTTGCACTGCACTGAGACTGAATTTAAGATGTACTTGACTGAATTAGGTTCTTATCTCTTTTGCCCTGACAGGTCACATAAGATCATTAGTACCATGAGGTTAGCTTATGGGAAAGAATAATAAATGTGCTTTATAATAGGGGAATTTGGGACATGTGGGAACACGTGAACCATGCCATGGAGAAGCAACTGTGGATAGTTTTTTTTTCTGTGAGTTATAATAGTGAAGAAGTATGTAGTTAGCTGAATGTCCTTTATTGCCAAGCAAGAATAACAATGTTTTCTGGGATTTTTATTGGCCACTGACTATTTTTACTGTAAAAGCACCATCATAGGGATTTCCCCTCATAAAATTGCTGAATGCTGCATCTTACTCACGAGATTCATTGTCGTCTGAAATTAAAATTCTAAGCTTCCCACAAAATAATGAGGCATATGAACAGAGTTGCCTCATTTATTCTTTATTATAGATGAGTGATAGTGAACTGCAAATGTATAGAGAGGGAAATCATATGAGAACAAGAATTACAAAAGGGGATACTGCACAAATATCTTAAATCTAAAATTATAACATCCACACTCTTCAAAATTAGCCTAGCACAAATAAGATTGAGAATATTCTCTGAATATCTGAAAAGATTATCCCTCAACAAAACTGCTAATTCTCTTTCCAGTCCCTATATTATTGGAACTATGAACCAGGGAGTTTCCTCCTCACCAAATCTGGAGCTGCATCACAATTTCAGGTACCTTCACTTTGTTTTTACTATGTCTGTGTTTGCACAGAACTCTCAAGATCCCTGCTCCTCTGACTAGCTCTTCAATAAACATTGATCTTGTGTCTCATCAGAGGAGAATGTTTGAGATTCTGTGACTTTCCCTGTACTGAGAAGTCACAGTATGGTGCTTGGGAATGTTGAAAAAAACCAAGATGCTTTCCAGCATCTCTAGCACTATTCTGAACATGATGGCATTCTTGCATTCCATTTGTCTTCAGCAATGTCTTGAATTCCTGCTAAGAACTGTGACAGTGAGCAATAATGCAGTTTTATACTTGCTGGTTCACAAGATTTAGAAGCGTATGACATTATTGTCATCTATCTGTTAAAGAGGAAGTCTACTTGTAATTCATTGCTACTTGACATTTATCCTTTCTACCTAGGTGGGTGCTGTGTGCTAATCACACAGAGCCTGTTAAAGGTTTCTTAGGAAGATACCTGAGAAGGAAACTAATTGAGACTGAAATAGAAAAGAACATACGCAATAATGAGCTCATCAAAATCATTGACTGGATCCCAAAAACATGGCATCATCTCAACAGCTTCTTAGAAACACACAGCTCTTCAGATGTAACCATTGGTGAGTCTTGGCAAACTGGTTTGAAATAAAGACACAGGCTGACTATTTCAGAGGTTTGTGAAAGTTGAATTTTCTTTTTAAAATTTGTCATCTGTCAGTGATAAATACAAAATAAGTGTGAGGAGTTCACCTAGTTAGTGTTACCAGCAAGGCTGAAATGAAAATGAAAAGGTAGTGTATATTTCCCGGTGTCTGTGCTTTGGTTGCTAAAGACTTTAAAGTAAATTGCTATCATCTTAAGAAAATAACTTCACAAAATATTACCTCAACAACAACTTTGCTAAGCTTTATTTTTTCTGGCCATCACACTGCAGCATAATCAAAGCAATAAAAACACTTGGACTGTCATTTCTGCAAACTAGTGGAAGATATACCTGGGGTCTTCCAGTGGAATAGCTTTGTTAGCAAGTCATCTTTTTACACTGGTTTGGCAGTAAAACTGGTAAGTGTTCATCTGGCCATAGAACTGGATAAAGTGACACTAGTTCATTTTTAATAACAGGTTACTGGTAGATCCTATCCTGTAGTCCTTATTTGTATTCTCTATGCTTGAATACCACTTTTTAAATTTTATAAAGGTTATTTTCAGTGGGCTCACTAGGGCTACTTTTTCAATACACAATTTGACTTCTCAGGTCCCCGCCTTTTCCTCCCTTGTCCCATGGATGTTGACGGCTCCAGAGTGTGGTTCACAGACCTCTGGAACTACTCCTTGGTGCCATATCTTCTGGAAGCAGTGAGAGAAGGACTTCAGGTATGTCATTTGCTTCCTAACAATTGCTTATAGGCTTCCTCTAAGTTACATTTAACTAATGCATCCAATTGTAAATACTGTTGAATTTATAAGAAAAAATCTCTGAAGAGATCATAGATATTAATGTTTGGCTCCTTTTGACTTGCTCATAATCTGAGCAGGTCTCAGTCTACCTCTGGATGTGAGAGTTAGTAGATTCTATATTGGTGTAAGAAAAGAGCTTTAGTCTGCCTGATCTTGTCCAACATATGTAGAGAAGTACACATGCAGGCATGTGGAGGAAAGCTTGTGAACAAGGATATTTTCACCATTCAGAAGATGGAGATAATTTACTTTTTGGCCATGTTGAGCATGAAGATCTGTCCCTTTTCATCTTTGTATCTTGCACCGCCACTTGTCTTCCCCTGAATTTTGTTCTTTCCTTATCTCTTTCTCATTATGGGCTTTCTAATGACTGTAATTATCATTGTGGATAACAGCATTATCAGTTCAGAGTATTTCATTGTTCTCTCCATCGTGTCTTCTCCACACCTAGGCTTTAACACCAGTTCCAGTCTCTTAGCATTCTCTGTCTATTGATATTGAACCAAATAATGTTTAATAGTAATTTTAGTAAGACTACGAATAGTTTCACAGTATCAAGGACTGTAAACTGTTCCATACAGGTTATGATTTGGGACCTCTGCACAGGTTTGGAGCAAACTTAAATCTTGCAATTAATCCTTTTTTTTTTTTTTCCTGTATTTGGCTTTCTCCCTTTTCCTTTCCTTTTACGTCTGCAACTCTGTGCCCCCTGGCAAGGCCCATTGTGAAAAGACTTTCTTTTTTTTTTTTTTTTTTGCCACACATGACAGCGAAAGAAATTACTTCATGATGCAGAGAGGGTTGTTATGGAACAGTCAAAGATCCATGTAAGCAGCTGCAGGTTCTTTATCGCCTTGTACTGACATAGTGGCATGCTGACAAGATGGACGTTTCACATCTTGCCTGTTGAATATCTCACACAATCCTAGAACTGCTTATCTTTCTGGAAATTACAGTGTGTTTATGCTGTGCAAAAAACTGCCAAACATCCAGTAGAACAGCCACAGTGAGATTAAGAGCACTTGTTTAGATCAGCCATAAGAACACAGTGATATTCATTGTGTTCATATTTTTCCAAGTATACAGGGTAACTCCTTAAATAAAAACTTCAATTTTGGAGCAGAAGATGGCAGCAGACAGAAGAAAATATGTTGTTTCATGAGCCATTCCACTTTTTAAATGCTTACGATGCCTTCCAAAGAACAACATTACTAACAATAAACAGAAACCTTTTATATGATGTAGTTAGATGTTCCTGGAACCAGGGAAGGGTAGAAAATTACTTTCTAGCCTGGTGCTTTGTAAGCTCACTTGTCAAACATGCAGTTTACAAACCTTGCCCCAGCTTCCAGGAAGGTTTTAGCCACTGTATGTCTCAGATGAGAAGCAGTGCTACCTACAGCCAGGAGATAGGAGTGAGCTTGCTAAGAAACGTTTCTTCTTGGCTTGTTTAATCAGATCCTTTCTAAGCAGCCGTGCCTCTGTTTAGGGCAGAAGTCTGAGTATTTCTGTATACAATACAGGGAACTGGGCTGCCTAACCTGAAAATCTGGATCCAGCAAGTGCCTGAAAGCAGGTGTTGCAATGATAAGCACGACTCTTCTCTCTGGCTTCAGCACTAGAATCCTTCGCTGTTTGAATCATGTTAGGAGTACAGCCCATCTAAATGCCTCTGCCAGTGTTATGCTTTTTCTTGGACTGTGTGAAGTTGTTTGAGCTGAGAGAGATCATGGAAGACCCTGGTAGCAGGCTCCCAAGTCCCATGTGTCATTATCACTGAAGGCAGCACAGCTAAAGGAGATCTGTCAAACTGCAGCCAAGGGTCTCTCAGTTGACCTGTTGCTTGTGAACAGCAGAGTACAGAGGGTGCATTTTAGTGAGGAAGTTACCAGACCTCCTAAACATATAGTATTCTCATTCTTCCTTCTTTCTGGCATTACAGATTTATAAGCCTTTTTGTGCTTTACAGTGGGGAAAACTTGTCCTTTGTGAATTTCTTCTCTTAACCTTGTGAAAGATCTCAGGGTTTGTATAGATGTCTGCTTCTGCATCCCATTTTGCTAGGAGAAAAAAACAATCAATGCTGGCACTTTCTAATTCACTTTAAATAAAATCCAGTTAACTTGAATGTTTTAGATAGATCAAAGATAATTTCACCTTACATCTTAGGCAAGTTACCTAAAGGTCTCGTTTCTCATACCAAAGGCTTGTAGCTCCTACCTTTGCCTACAAGTATCACTAGTTACAGAGTGCTGTTCAACTTGCATCCATTCTGAGTATTGAAGGAGCACTAATGGGGATGAAATCTTTTCAGTGTGTTATCATATCTGAGTGCTGAGCATGTTTGAAAGCAAACCTTTACTAGAAAGGTTTAAATGAGTTTGATGACTTTTGTCTGCCATTAAAACCAGTAGTGAAAATTATTGGATACTTACCTGTGTTATATTCACACTACAGATGTATGGTAAGAGGGCACCCTGGGAAGATCCCTCCAAGTGGGTAGCTGACACATATCCATGGAGCTCTGCATCTCTACAGCATGAGTGGCCATCGTTACTCCAGTTAAGACCAGAAGATGTTGGTTATGAAGGTTATGCATCAGCAAAAGAAGGAACAACCTCCAAGCATGTTCCACAGACTGATACAGAGGGGGATCCCTTGGTATGACTTAAACTTAGGGAAAAATGATTTTCGGTATATACCTTGATGTCACATTTTAAATTGTACATTATACAGTAAAAAAATATGTTATGTACCTGTTCCAAACTGTGTTTTTAAAATGAAGTCTACTATGTGTTAGATAAAGTAAGGAAAAAAAAAGAAAGGGCAAGAATCACCTTCACACTGATGGGTCCCTAAATCACAAGCATTTTCTATCTGCCCAGAAGTGTTTCCATGTATCTAGTACTCATCATTCAGGTACCACTCTTAAGCAACTTGCTTAATCAGCTTGCTCTGAATACACTTTTCCAGGTCAGCCAATTTGTCATGTACATCCTATGTGTGAAGGATATCCTCTCTCTCTCTCTCTATATATATATATACGAAGGATAACTGAGAAATTCACATAATCTAACTTTGCTATAGTAGAGAATTTAGTGGAAATGCAAATTATAGTTACCCTTCCTTTCCTCTGAACATTTCAAGAAAACTTGTGACTGTGTAAGACTCTTAATGTAAAAAGAATGCAATATAGTGCCCTTCAAAGATAAGAGGTCGATTTCCCTAAATGCCATATATCATTTTACCTAAATGTGATCCCAAATGTTTGAGATTAACCATTGCTGCTTGTGATAATGGGATATTAAATTGCATATATTGAACTGCTCTTCCCATATAGCACTTCTTCTACTGACTTTCAATCATAATTTGTAGTATTATTGTAGAGAATAGTACCTCTGGAATACAGGGAGCTCTTAGAAGAAGGGAATTTCCTAGAGGAAAATGCATTAAACTCTTACCAATGCTAAAGCAGTGACTTTTCAGCCTCCTTCAAATGTATGGGGAAGCATTTGGTACCCAAATCAGACCTTGCATCCCAAGGAAGTGTAGGAAATCAGCTCATCTGATCTCATCTTCCAAAGCAAAAGATTTGGAGTGATTGTTTGGCCCTTTGATTTGACCTCTCAGTGAGCATATTGCCCAGGCTTCCAGCACACATGCATCTCCTTCCACTAAGGTCACTATACTTGGGTAGGCAGATTTCAGCATCCTGTCACCCGTGCTCCCTGCACACTGTGATCATTTGTTGTTTACAGCTTCTTCTATCTGACCAGTTGTCAGAAGATGAAACTTGTGAATGTGCGGCTTGAGGTGGAGCTCATAGGGAGACACAGCGACACAAGGGGAGCGTGATCATATCTAAACACTGTGCTTGTGCAAGCAGGACATTTCACAGGAAGGCTGTATTACACACCCAATGCATGTATCCAGTATTCTTCCACATGAATACTTCCTAACCTTAAGCAAAAGCTTCCTGAGAGCATTAAAGAGTATTAAATGCTCTTCAATTCTATGAGAAATCTTTGCAAATAGCGAGCCACAGAAACCACAGAAATGTAAAGTTTCCCCAGAAAACAGAGAAAAAGAGCTTAATGTGCATATACAAGGATGTACCTTTGCCTATTTTTTCATTACCTGTTTTTTTCCCATGGACAACCTATTTATTCATTAAAAAAAAACTCTAAAGCAGTGTCAACATCTCTTGAAGCCCTGAGTATGCTAGTAAAAGTAGATACTTTATAAATAAAATCCTGGTAATTATACAGGTAGAGCAACAAACACCCAAGTAATTTTCTGGGGCCTATTGCTGCTTTTTGATGTTTTGTTTTCAGGTGGCCTCAAATCCTAACAATGCCCTAATGAGTTATTTGGGGTTCCACTCTCCTGGGAAGGGGGGTCTCTTGCTGCTCTCTGCTAGGCTGTTCCTTCAGCAGCAAATGGGACCCTTTTAGGAAGCAGCTGGCCTCAAACCACCCCACACCCACTCCCTCCCATTCTCTCTCTTGCAGAGTGGCTATGTTAGTGTGATTTTGTTTGCAGTTGCTTTTCCAGTGTGATACTTCTTTGCCATCCAGAAATGATCTGGAAGCTCTACCGTCTGCAAATATGGGCCCAGATGTCTGGCTGTGATATGGCTTCCTTCCCCTGCTGGTGATGCAGCTGCAGCCATTCTCACCCTTGACTGAAAGAGAGCTATCAGGCAGCTTCATTATATCCCTCTGGCTCTCCGGACCTTTAAACTCACATTGCTATTTAAAGACCAGAAGGCAGCAAAAAGGGTACCAGGAGGAGCTGCTGACTCCCTGCCCTTTCAGAAATCCTTTTGTATGGTCCCCTCAGCTAGATACCAGCACACCTCATACAGCAAGGCAGCTTAATTAAATTTTAACACGGCTGCTGCAGCATTAAATGAGAAAAGATTATGTAAACATTTCTTTCTTCTTTCAGATGAATATGCTAATGAGGCTTCAAGAGGCAGCCAACTTTTCAAGCGCACAAAGCTGTGACAGCGATAGCACCAGCCACCATGATGACATTTTGGATTCATCCCTTGAATCGACTCTCTGAAATGGACAGCCCTTGGTGGAGGATTATGGTAATATCTGCTTCCACAAGACCACTGCCAGTATTAAAGCAGCACGCCGAGGTCCCTGAATGAGAACGGTGTGTTGTAGATAGGCAGGAGACCTAACTGCAAAGTCAGGAAGAAAAATTGAAGTGGAGAGCTTGAATTAGCTAAATTTCAAGGCATTTTGATACTTATGGAGCCAAGTGAGACTCCATTTGTCAACTGGAAGGGGCCCTGGATCGAGGGCATCTAAGCAGATTGCACACGTTAGCCAAACTGGAATTTTTTTTTCCTTTTTCTCTCTCTCTTTTTCTCTCTCTCTCGCTCTCTCTGCTCTCTCTCTCTGTCTCTGTTTATCTGTACAAGTTTACAGTGCAACTTCTTTTGTTGTTTTTTTTTTTCCTTTTTTTTTTTTTTTTTCCTTTCCTTTACCCTGAGGTGCTGCATGAACAATGCGGTCCTTCTAATTCTCTTCTAACCTCTGTTGTGCCACGTGGTGCTGGTCACAGGACTGCAGTGGTGTTGGTGTTGTACGCTACTGCCCATTCCAAAATGAATCAAAGATGATGATCGTAACTCAGAAAGCACAAACAGTATTGTGCAATCACCAGAAAACATGACTGTGATATGCTGGATAAGTGCCAATTTAATTCTAACTGCCATGGTCACGGTGATGCGCTCCATCAAGTTTTTAGTATACGAGTCACAGATTTTATAAAGTTGTTTTTACCACAAAGGTCTTTTTTAACCACCTGCCCACTCCTTAACAACAGTTTTATACCAATTATTAACCAACACTGATTAAAGGCTTCTTAGGGCTTCATTTGTTTGAGCCTTTTCAGTGAAAGAAGGAACATTTCTTATGGTGCTGTCTCACTGCCTTAAAACAGATTTCTAGAACAGTTTTACAGTTGGTTTAATTCCTAAACCATTGGTAATTTACACTGTTTTTTTCTTCATTTACTAATGAGAAACCGTCAGTTAACACAGTAGCCTCATATCTGTATATCATGATTTTTTAAAGAAATGGATAGGAGAAAGAACAGTTGCTATATAATATTTTTATCTTGTGAATAGATTGCTCTGCCTACCCTCAGAAATACACAAGGAACCCAAACCCACTTCCACTGCCACCTAAACGCTGAGAAAATCGGCTCAAATCCATTTGGTCCCATGGAATGGAGTTTTTGGAGGACAGATGTTTTGAATTTTTATCCAGCAGAGCTGGATGCACTTGATGCAGCATGAGCACAAATATATGGTTTTGGTTTTGTTTTGTTTCTTTTTTTCCTTTTTCTGGTTTTAGCATGTTGTTTTGATTGCTATTGTTGTACATGAAAAATTCAGCATAGAGGAACACTGAAGCAGTGATGTCCACTGTGGAAGAGAAAGAGTTTATACTGTAAAAGTGGGTTGGTTTTGCACAGTCTATTGGGTGGGTAATGTAAATATATGAAGAAAAAAAAAAAAAGAAAAAGAAAAAAAAAAGAAAAAAAAAAAAGCCTTGCACAAATCAAATAAAAACAAACAAGCAAACAAACAAAAAATTGTATTTTATTCTGTTGGTGTTAAGAGATGTTTCACTTGCTGAGATTTCTAGTATGTTACGAACAAATACAGAATGCAAACCTTAAAAGCTGTTCTTACCTGGTGTGTTTGTCCTGTACTTACAGTTGTTATGACTATGCAGGAGCTATCAATGCTACAGTGATCATGTTTCGATATCTCTATGAAACCAATACATTTTGGGGGACTAAACATCTGGAAATGATTTAAGTGCATATGTCATGGCAGGCTACAACCAGATTGCATTAAAACTGCTCAGAATAATCAGAAGTGCCCTTTTTACCACAAGAGGCATCCGGTTCAAATAGGTGCATATAAACCAGAAGGTACCCAAGGGCTTTGGCATTGTGTAGACGTGTCCTGTACACCTCCATCGATGTTACCTTCAGGATGTGTATTTGGTGCTATTAACTGTGGCCACCCCGTGGTCACTCGCTGTAAAACAAAGATAAATCAATGCAGTTTTCAAATGGCACTGAGCTGCATCACTGAATCCAGAGGTTCCTACACGGTGCTATTGCCCTAACAAAACTCCAACTGATGTTATGCATGTCGGATTCAGCCAGACCAACATCATGGCCCCAGAAGCTGGATCTGTTTCTGTTTGTAAAATGTCAGTGCATATATCCTGACCGACTCAAAGAATTAAAGGAAAGTTACTCTTTCCTGTACCTGTGCTCTGAGCAAGCTTGCAGATCTCTTCCTGCCATATTTGACACACAAACACACGATACCACATACACGAAACTTCCTGCAATACATCTCAGTGAGTCCACCTAGTTTACAACTCAGAAATTGTTTGTGAAACATTTGTCTGTATACATTTTATATTTTGTACATTTTTGATGTAACATATCGTGTAAATAGACAGAAACAGTGAAATAAATCATCTGAAAAGTTTTGTAGTCTTTGTAAAGCCCTAATAATAATAAGTATTTGGTGTCATCGGACTTAACTGGATGATGTATTTTCTATTGGTTTATTGTTCCTCTAGCTTGTAAACCAGCTTGCGTATATTTTTTTTGCAGGTGTGCACACTGTATCTGTCTAAATTATTACTTTGCCATTAAAGTGGAATTATTTATTGAAAACACAGTCTGGTGTTTTTGCAGTCAGGACCATAACAGTTCTATATTATGTCAAACAAAAACACAGAAGCGACGTGACAAAATGAAGAACGTGATGTTCTGAATTCAGTAGAACTATCTTGGTAAAAACAAAGTAAAGTACTGCTTCTACTTCCAGGATTCAGTATTATTTTAGGCCAACTGTTTCCATGGTGAGAGCAGGCTGTGGAGTTCAGAAACAACTTTACAGGTTTCCCATTTTCAAGATTTTCTTCAAATTCAAGGATATTGATTTCAGTGGTGGTGGACCTGCGCAGAACAACTGGTGCAGTATTATGTCTCATTTTCAAATCTGAAGGATTCAGGGACACTTCCTCAGCAGGTATAAATCATGGTAATTTAACAGAATTCAAAGAAAGCAAGTAGAAATATGTTAGTTAGATAATCAAAGGTATTTTGAGGCTGGAAGAGATCATTATGATCCTGTGAGTGGTAGCACCTCAGCTCTAAACCTCAGCAGCAGGTCTGTTATTTCCCTGAAATTGCCATATCTTTGGAAAGATTAAATTAGAAGATCGAGCGTATTGCTGTCAACATGGCTAATTATTCACTGGATTGGTTTGTTTTTTGAGTGCTTTATTTGTAGTTAGATCTCACAAAATTCCTGATTTCCAGGAGAAAAAATACCCCAAACTGCCTTTTGTTATGCCTTTTCCTCTTATACTAAGAAAAAAAACACAATCAAAAGCATATTTTATGGTTAGATAACAGTCTTTCTTGCTTCTCTCTTGTAAAGCAAGTAGCTTGCTCATTCTCATCTCTTCGTGGAAAGGCATACCATACAGACTTCAACACATTTTTGGAAGACTTTCTGAACTCTTCATCTTGTCATGTCTGACGTGCAGGTATCAGAATTGTACGTGGTATTCCTGTGATGACTTTACTTATGCTACAGGCAGGGCTGATGTCACCTTCCTACTCCCACTTCGTATTTTCCCTGCTTAGGCTTTAGTGGTGACATTCACTCTCTAATTGCATCGTTCTGCTGCAGGCTCATGTTCAGTTAATTATCTACCGAGACCCTGAGTTCTTTTCATGTTGCATCATTTTGAAATACTTTGTCCAATCCTGCCCGTATAAGCCATGCTTTTTGTTCATTAGATATAGGACTGCAAATTTAACTGTATTAAATGAGGATATTCAAATCAGCCCAACCTACCAAATGTTTCAGGTCGTTATCTACAACTGGCATCTGTATAATTTATCACTCCACCAGCTTCCCTGTTTTCCAAAAACTGCTAACCAACCAGTTTGTAGATGAAGATAGTAAGTAACAACAAGAACTCCCATTGAATCCTGCAAGGAATCTGATTTACACTTACATTGCTGGGTCACTTAAGTCATCTGCATATTTGTGTTCCAGTTAATGTGGATATGAATACCAGTATATCATACAGAACCATATGTGTATACAACGAATTACAAGGTTTCTCCATCACTGTCAGTCTCTAAGGATGGATTACATCAGTTTCTGTTGAAAGTGATATATGTAGAGCTGGTCTTATACAAGAAGGGGAATAGAACAGACTAATGCAATACCTCATTCAGTGTGATTTTCCTATAATTCAGTGTTGTAGTATCTACGTGTTATCCATCTGCCATTACTTAAGGGAGAAGGTATGAAATCTAATTGTCAAGCTCCTTCTGCAGCTATTGTGTCAGCACATCTACCCATTATCCTTCATCTGGAGGCCTTCCAGCGAGTACTCAGGTGTCGAGGGCAGGAACAGCAGCAGGACAGAACAGTCTCATGGAAGGAAGTGTTTTTAGCACAGTACTTGAGACATTGCTCTCACTCATAAGAATTCATTCTTTAAGCCATTATTAAATAGCCACTGAGTTTCTCAGCATGCACTACTTTTTCTTGATAACTGAATAATGTCACATAAATTAAATGCTACCGCTAAGTTTGACAGTGCGTAAGCTGCAGATGCACTATCATGGAAGAAATGTATTGCTGGGTAATAATACCAGTAGCAGAAAATAGGATCTGTCATGAAAGATAAATTAACTAAGACCCAAGCCACGTGACCTTGCCTTTCTACACTAAATTGCATTTACTGTTCTTCGTTCAATTGTAACCTTAAGCAAACATTGATAAATAGCAATGACTGAGCACACAAAGTCCTATTTTTAGTAATAAATTTCATAAATGAAATAATGTTTTGTCTTTGTCAGTGTATTTTCTTCTTTTGTAAACAGCTTTATTAATACAGTCCACATAATTTAGGAAACTAAAATGCATCTTGACAATTAAATGCCAAAACTGAAAGAAGAGGCACCCGGTAACTGCTGTGCACCAAAATAAAGCATTTGCATGATGACACATAACCAGCACTAATAATTTTATCACACCATAAATAGATGGCTCTGAAAGAAGAAAGAAGCAGACAAAATACTTATTGGCTGTATCACCAAACCTCAGGATCTTAGTGAATTAAGTCCTTTAGATCAGTGAACTCTATTTTAGCTATGACTTAATGCATCTAAAATATGTCTGGATAGTTCTGTGTTCTGCACTTCACAAGTGCAATGACAAAACATACACAGACTGAGAAAGGACTCCTCAGTGCAACTCAATGCAGGTTAGTTCTTCCACTCAGGCAGGCTGCGTCCAATAAAGATCTACTGTTTCTGTAGAGAAGTCCCTGAGCTAGAAGAAATAATTAAGTGGCAGAATGAATGATTTAACTCGATCATTACTGCACTTTATATACCTGGCATAATCTTTAGTGTATTCCATCCATGCCAATTCAGGTTGAGCTAATGGCTAAGTGTTAGACTTCTGGTACTGATGCTTGATTGCGTCCGGTGCTGTCACAATGGACACAAAATCTTACATTATATCTAAGCTAACATTGCAGAGATGTATTTCTCACCCAGTAGGAGGAAGAAATCTAACAATGTGAGAAAACTTTATTGCCTTCTTAGTTATTGCTGTGGTTTATCTCATTATTGCTTAATGTGTTTGCATTACTCTTTTGCAGTGTCAGTGTGTCTCAGATACATTATAAATAGTTTCCTAGTAAAAATTTCAGCCATCTACACATCACCTTCCTGAGTTTAAAACAATACTGCTTGTTTGATAGTTGATTAGTACTGTTTCATACCAACAACCTATTTAATACACTACATCCACAAAGTAAATTTCACCTCTAGCTTAAGTGCCTATAACTTTAAAGAGCAAATGACCCAGCAATGTTTAATTTTTGCCCTGGATAGTGTTAAACATGTGCTGAAGTGTTTTCCTAATTCAGACTTCAGTGCCTGCAATTCATTCTTCCATAAACCACTGTCTTTAGAGGATAAGATGGTCAACTAAATGCTGTGAGATTCAGCTAAATGTGGTTTGCAGTGACTGTTCAGAATATTACATGCAAGAAATATAGTTTAATTGCACACTTAGGCATGGTATTTAGGAAGATGCCATATTACCTGTCCTAATGGTCTCTGAAGTTGAATAAAACCTTCAGACTATGTCACTAATCAGAATGTCAGAATAAACAAATGTCAGATATTCTCTGCTTGTGGTGTGCTTTGGGCTTTGTTTCCTGCCAGCTCAATGAATTGCGGCTTCAGAAGGCCTGCAGATCTGCTGAAGTTTTGCTTAGGGCTCAGGGTGTGAAGCTTCTCAAATTCTCACTGTAGAGCCAGAGTCCCTGTTGTGATGCTTTAGCTCCAAATGCTGCTTCTAAAGCTACGGTAGATTGAAGGGGAATACCCTTGTCACCTTCAGCTCACGGGAATAGGAATCCCAGTGTTGGAGATGGTCTAAAAATTACTAAGATATGAGGAAGGGGTGGGGGAGAGAGTCCATGGTTGTGTTGATCTGTTGCTGATGGTATGACCAAAACTTTTTGCATGCTTTCTGATATGAAAACATGAAATATTCTATCTGGAAAGGAAATTCTTATATTCTTATTTTCTCTATGAAACCATCACTTTGTGCTAGCATCGTAGTTGGCTTAGGCTGCTATTTCAGTGTTAGCTGGGGTGTGATTCACCTTGCTGAGGCAGCCAACCCGCTGACTTTGGGAGGCGCCATTCCAACAGAGAAGGCATATGTTCAAAGCACCCCCAAGCACTCCAGTTTTAGCCTTTTTTCTTTTTTATTTTTTTTTTTCTTGGGTAGGAAAATAGCTCTTGGTACTGTCAGAGTTTTTTCCTCTGTGTTTTTCTTTCTTCTCTCTGCCTTTCTGGTGTTTAGCCTTTCTTGAGTGTTCCTCTTCTTACTGCCATTCCTGCTGATGCCCCACTTCGCTACCTGTCCCTCCCTGGCACATTTCACTTGACCACCTCCTTGCTCCCCAGAAGGCCACTTACTGCTCAGAGTGTGCCAGGACAGCATCCTGTCCCTCTTTGGCTCTGAACACTGAGCATATGCTGTCACAGCTGAGCAGAGTGTGGCAACAGCCATCCAGAACCACACTGTCTCCTGCTTGCTGCCTGAGTGCTGGCATTTGTGCGGGTGTAGCAGTGGGAGAGGGTAGCAGGCTGTGAGAAGAAGCCCGATACTTCACCCACAACAGTGTATTCACAGGGAAAAAGTTGCATGGTTTCTGGGGCTGTGGCTTCCCTTATCCCACTCTCCCTGCTGACTAGGAAATGCTAAGCCAAAGAACAGTATTTCACTGTTTTTTTCAGTACTGCACCACAAATAGTTTGTAGTTTCCTTAGCTTTGAAGACCCTGTGGGATGTAAGACAGGAAATGTGCCGAGCAAGGACAGGGTTCCAAAACTTTCAGACCATGTCTGGATCTATCCAAAGAAGTTTATTTCTCTCACTTTATTGCTTGCCAGAGAAAAAGCGTAATATCTGCACTGATGCTTCTGTGATGATTCGCAGACCAAGAAAGGTGAATTTTTCACTGTATTAAAAAAACAAAAACAAAACAAAACAAAAAAAAAAAACCTGGGATTTTGAATCAGTTTTAGAGAACAGATTCACTTTGTCTTGACGGTAAACCAAAGTTTCTTCGCCTTTTTCGAAGAAAATTAGGAATAGTCATGTTACTATAGTGATATTTGTTAAGTAGTCATGAGCTCTGAGGAAAGCAGAAAATATTTTTCCATAGCCATCACTGGAGTTATAATTATCAGATGATATTATTTAGTACTTGCTTAGTGCTATTCAAGCATCATCTCAAAGTACTTCACAAAGGTCAGGAGGAGCTTATTGTTAAGGAATGAATGGGAAAAAAAATCTCATTAACAGCACCAGGGTGCAGATGGCAATTCAGCACAGCTTCATGCATAAACCTGCACCTTTAGATGCTGCTAATGAAGAAAACCCCAGACATTATTAACATTCTTATTGTCTACTGTTTATTTGGTGTGGGGGTTGTGTACAATACTTCCCTCCAGGACATTTTGTGAACATGGAAGATACTGCTTTTGGTGAATGAATGACATTGCAAAAGTGTTTTAGATCCACACGACTGATCCTAGAAAACAAGAATCATTTTCTTTTCTGTGTGAATGCATGTAAATATATGTTCCTGTGTGGAGAAAGGGATAGGAAAAAAACAACAATCACTAGATTGAAGTAGTTATCAAAGTGTGGTTTATATCTAAGTGATTAAGGAGTCTGAGCTCTACTTCCAATAAAGACCGAAGACTGCTTCAACAGACTTTTCAGAAACTATCAATGAATAGTGCATCTATGGTAGTTTGTGACATTTTCCTCAAAATCCTTGTGCTTATGATTAAATGTGACAAGGATGAGCACTTCAGTTCAAGTCACAAAAGCACTTACATATCTGAATTCCAAATTTCAGCTCTCACAGTTAGCTGAGCTTGGAGTCCTCTATGGCTTAGTGGAGCAGGAATTTCCTGTTTGCCTCTGGGAAACAGAGAAGATTAATCACCTCATATGCAATAACATAATGTTATGTCTGCAAATGCAATTTCCATACAATTGCTAGACATATTTCTGGATCCTGTGTTTTTAGTTTGATAACAGCTATCTTAGGTATCGCTCATTTACAGACCGCACTGGTCCAGCCATAAGCTGAAATACTCCATTTTATTAGGACACAGGCACAACCTCTGGCAGTGGTGACTATAATGTGCTGTTAAACATGCTCAGCCTAGCTTTTCTCAGGAGATGGCAGCAGCATCATTCCTGAGATGGCTGCAGTCACTTCCATTTGTTCTGGGTGCAAAGCAATAGTTGAGTGGGAAACAACTCCTCCATTTGCCCTGAAAAAGTCTTCCCTGCTGCTATGTGGAATGTTATGTTCGGAAACACACGCCTATAAGCTTCATCAGTGCAAGCAATGGTCAAAATGATATAGCTAAAGAAATATAAAAGTCTGAGTTAGCTAGCCCTATCTAACTCAAGCATGTTACAGGTAACCCAAAGCAGGGGTTTCTTCTTAAGGCAGTTGAACAAAAGCATTGTAAGCAATGCCATCAACTTGCCTATAGTGATGGAGCGGAGGGTCATGAGCAGGCAGGCAGTGTCTGTGTCAGATAGTAAGCAGGATTTCAGGTATAGCAGGTGCTGAGGAAGTGAAGGATGAAAGAAATAAGGGACAATAATATGGGAGAGGTGTGCAGGGACAGACCTATTTTATGTTTTAATCCATTTATTTTCTGATGTGGTATCAAGAGCACCTGAAGACCTGTGTGCAATAATGAGCATCTGTGACATCCTATCTGTGTTATAATTCTTCCTCCACCGGAAGAGATGGAGGAAGAGGTGTTTTTTGAAGATGTTTTCACACGTCTGTCTTTAAATGCGTGTTCTGCTGCAAGGATGAAGAAATGAGAGAGGGGTCGTGGGCAGCAGAAGGTGAGCGTTGCTATGGGCAAGACACATTTCTCTCACAGAACACAGATGCACTGCACATATAGACTTGTTGAGGGCTGCTGTTCTGCCAGCTGTAGTGTTCTGCATCACCTGGAGTTTTTCTAGGACTGTGGACTTCATGCTGAGATAAAACAAAGGGACTCCCTCCAGCTAACAGGTGACAAATAGAGAAAAACCATCACCCTGCTCTCAACCTCTCCTGTCTTTGCTGATTGCAATTCGTGTTCTGCTTCAGACTGCCTCTTTTTGTTGGTGTATTGATCACATCTAAATACAGAGTTGTATAGGTGGCAATGATATAATTGCTTGTGATAAAAGATGAGTTAAGTGTGTTGTTCACATGAGTCTAGACCATCAGCTAATTCTTCTTGGCTAGGGAAAAAAAAGCTCTGATCATAAGCGTCACTTGAAAGAAAAAAGAATCTAAACAGTAAATAGCTCATCTCCTCCTGGAAAGAATTTCACCCAGGGAAACAAGCTTTCCTGCAAAGAAATAACTTCTCTGATCTGTTGCCAGTCCTTCCATCTATTTCTGCTGTCATGAGACGGCTGTAGGAATAGTGTTTGAGAGAAGTGTTCCTTATCTAAATGCTAAAGGAGTGTTTCTGTACTGCCTTTTCCTTCATACCCTTCTGATTTCAGATGGTTATCATTGCAGAGAGGTGAGTGGTCTCTGCTTTGTACTTTCCAGGTGGCACAGCTGGAATCTGTCTGAATCTAATTCTCTCACTGCAGCTGAGAAACAGAAGTTACTAGTAGCAGAGGAAGGATTTAGTTTAGTAGGGTTTAGATTAGTTAAGAAATATGAGGTTGGTGATACAGAGCTGTTCTTAGCTGTCAGGGTGTTTTCCATTCTTTTCTGTCTTCAGAGAAAATGATTTTTCTCTTCCCACCTAAAATGGTAAACTGTAGGATGTAGAACTGATCAGAATGAGGGTGGTGAGACAATAGAAGAGAATACTGAGATGCTGCGAGATTTTCATCCTTGGTGAAGTTCAAAACTTTTTAAAAGGTATGGCCATGAACAACCTACTCCAACACTGAAGATAGAACTGCCTTCAGCAAGTGGTCAGACAATGTAACCTTCAGAAGTTACGCCCAATCTTCATTTTTCTGTATCTCTGGGAATGATCAAAAAAGAAACCAAGGCTGGCCCTATTTGAAATGTCCATCATTTATTAAAATGATAGACTGCGGGTGGTTGCATGCAACTGAAATTCATCTGTTGAGAATAAGTGGGAACAGTAGCAGTTCCCATTTATGTTTCTCTTCAATATCTCTTTATTACAGTCCAGTAAGAAAAACTTCCAGATAATCCTCCCATCTTCTGAATAAAAAAGAATCTGATTTTTGTTGTAATTCACTGCCTGCAGGTCAGGAGTTCGCTTTTTCATTTGCAATTTTTCAGTTATAATGCAAGACACGTACTGATTGCTCCCCAAGGTCAGAGCTATTGATGCTTCTTGATTATTTAAAGGTGTGTGAGATAGATGAGTGAACATCTAAGGGCAATGTTCAATGTCAAGAGTTTACAGGTAGATCTAGTGATTGAAGGAGATGAGATCATGACAGCTTTATATATTCAAATAACACTGCATCTAGGGCTATCACTGTCTGTATCATGATTATTAATGACCTGGAAATAGGTTGAACTTTGAGCTGTCAACAACTGTGGGCAAGAGTGTTATGTTGATAGTAATGTCTGGAGGTGGTTCTCTCTAGACTATGGAGGACATAAGATCTTTGGAGAGTTTAAAAAAAAAAATGAAAACACACAAGCACATAATAGCAAGTGAAAAATGCATTAGCAAATGTAAGTAATTTAGCTTTTAAATAAAATGTGGAATTATTCATACATTTTTATAAGTTCTCAATTAATTACAAACACTTGACCATCTGTGGAAAAACCTCTGCTTACTTCAGAGGGGTGATTCAAAAGGCATATGCATTGCTGGGAGATCTGAAGAGTGGAATTGAAAATAACACTTGGGGTATTATATGGATAAACACTTTGCATTTGGCTGACATAACAACGATTCCAGTTCTAAAAGAGTAGCAGGAGAGAAAGAAAATGATCTACAGCATGTGAGTGGAGTTGGGTTAGACAGGGAATTCTTGGAAGTAAAAGATCAATTAAACTGCATAGGCATACTGTAAGCCATGAAGACTATAGGTAACAAATAGTTAAGACACTTAATTTCCCATGGCTCTAAGTAACGAATGAGGAGGACAACCAGTTAGTCAAATAATGAGTCAACAACGTGATGCTGTTGAGAGGCAGAACATCCTTCAAAAACATAGTCATCCACTCAACCTCCTGCATCCAAGGGTTAGAATAAAGAAGTAACACATGTAGGTTCCCACCCTCCCCAGAAAAAAGTTTCCCAATTGCATTCAGCCCATGTAAAATTATGCAGTGATCTGCTGGAAAATTACTCCAAAGCATGAACACCAGCATTGGACATCTAGCAGAGTACTGGTCTTCATGTTCTTTTGCTGGTTTTTATTGAAAATGACTGGGCTAACTGCTTTAGAAAACAGAAAGAAAGTGCATGGCCAGTTGAAACCTTAAAGTACAGCTCTTATACAGGCCCTGGGATGCTGCCCAGTTCCTTAAGGAAGGCAGATCACACTTGTGTCTCTGCCCGTTGCACCTGGACCATGTGTACAATAGATGGCTCAGGGAAGATGTCTCCTCCAAACTTTGTACACCCAATACAGTTCAGCAGAGGATAGATAGCTAAAGATTATTAAATTTCCCCTTATGCTTTTGACTTTATGTCATAATTGATTTAAATCTTAGGAAAAAAATAGTCTGACATTGATGACACAAAGGCAGCCAGGTTTCTCAACACCTATTTTCCTCTGGTACCTCTTGCGTGATGCTCAGCTAGGTAGACTTTGGGAGCTGAAAAGTATGCTCCTTGACACATCAGGTGGTTTTGTCCACGTTCTCTGATGTCATTTAGCTGTTATCACAGAAACTCAGATTCACTGTGACTTTGTGCATGAAATATTACAGGAGTTTGCCATAATTAGACAGAGAAACTAACTTTGGATTCCCTTTTGTCCTCCTGGATAGCAAGACCAGCTAAAATCCTCCTGTCCATGCTGGCTATTTGAGATTGTATTCTATTAATTTGTTTGTTGTTGGCATGAAGATGTACATGCATGCAGAACTGACTGTGCTGGCTCTGGCTTGTCGTAAGTTTTGCAAGTAAGTGAAAATGTTAAAATTAGTTTGTGCCTGACACAAACTCATGACTTCAAAGTGCAGTTATCAGTTACTGGACTTATTTAGGCATTCTGCTCACTGCAGAAGAGCTTTACCTTCTCAAAAGTCCCTTTTTCAAGCATGTACTCATGAACTGTGACTATGCCATCTCTCATCTTTCTCACTGATAAAATTCCCATAATCTTTTTTCTATTCTATTTCTGTTACAAGAACTATTTTTCCCACTTTTTTTTAAACTATTTCATGTCTTCTCTGGCCCTCTTCTGATTTATGAGCCTTCTTTCTTAAATTTGAGCTTTGGCACTATCTACTCCAGGCACAATGGCATCAGTGTCACTTCCGAATACATACCGTTGACATTGGTCAAAAATATTGAGTACTTGGGTAAATCTTGTTCTTATGTTTTCAGACACATCTAGTATTACTCGTGTGATGTTTATCCGAGGTTCCACAGCAAGGCCTGGAGTACTTTGGTTTGCTCTATTTGTTCTTTTTAATGCTAACAGAATTTCTGAAATGTTATAAGTTTGCTAAGAATTTCTGAAATCTGTCTCTGCACAACTCTTTCAAAAAGATTCCTGCATACAAGAATTCTGTGATTTGTAAATTGCTATAGAATCCATGTTATTAAAAAAAATTCTCAAAAATTATGAAAGTATTTTATTAACAAATAATTGTATTATTTTTTCTTTTTTTTTCCTAGGGCAGACAAATATAGTTCTCCGCTCTTCCTTGTGTGTATGATTATTGACAACTCTCTCATTTAATTCTTATAATTTTCTGTGTTCAAGTTCTGCTTTATGAACTCAACTCAGGCTTTCCTGCAATAGGCTGCTTCTCCTTTTGCCTTACTAATCAGTATTCTTCTATTCCCCATTTCTGACTCACATCAGGAAAAGTATAAAAAATGTCTTATCTGTAATATGCATTTCTAATTTAGCGACACATTAAAAATACTATTTAATCTTATTGTATTTGTGTAATTTTTCACTTCATCTTATTTTTCTTGGTCTACGTTGATTTCACTTCAGCAGAAGATTTACACTTTCAGCATTGATTTTAAGTTTCAGTTGCATTCATAAAGCTTTCTCAAATGATTTTTTTCCAAATGATTCTTCTCTTCTCTTTGAGTTTCAGTTTCATTTACATAGTTTGTCATCAATAATACTTTTATTTCTCATTCTGTTTGCAGAAAACCAATGTGAAATTTATGATAGTGTCTGTGCTGTGTGATCTTGTCCATGTGATCATTTAGATCACATTTAGGATGTTTCTGTGATTCCAATGTGACACATGGTATTGCTAGTTCCTGTCTCTGTGTTTCAAAATCTTAATTATCTGTAAAGATGAGGCCTGATAAATGGATGAGTACTGCCAGTGTTATGCAGAACGAAAGCTGTTATGGTAATGCGTTATTCCTTCATGATTCAAAGTTGTTAGTAGATGTGTAATGTGTTCATCCTGTTCCCTAGTCTGCTTTTATTATAAGAAGGAAGCACCAAGCACTGCTCTAAGTTTTGAAATAGTTGATACATAAGAATCCAAGACTGCATGTTTCCCTGATATGAAATTAATAATTTTTAACACTGTCACACTTCTGCCCTTCACTGTACTTAATTCATTTGAAATTGGACCTACCCATTATTTTTAGCATGTTGGTCTTGCACATTCCCATCACATCTCAGTAATACCTGCTAGGTGAAATGTATGATCTGGAATAAACAATTCTGACTCCTTTTGTTTATTAATCAAGTCCCTGATATTGCTCTATAGGCTATTAGAGAACTTTTCTTCCCCCTCATGTGCTTTGATATCTTGATTAATTTTGTTCCCCAAAACTTTGGAACTCAGTTCCTCTCTTCATCTTTTCCATTTTCTATCAAACAAACCTTTAGATTTGTTTAGCCAGATTGTCCACAGAGAGGTAAATTTTCATTACATGGACACAGTTTTCAGTCAAGTCATGTAACCCCTTTACCTTGTGGAATGTTAGTCAAATGCTCTAGCTGAAGAGACAGCCGTTACAGCATCTACCTAACAAGCAGACAAAAAACTGTCTCCCTCTTGAAGAGCACGCAAAAGACAAATTAAATCCAGGAAGATCCATCTCTCTGTGCTCTTCCTTCAGCTCACTTCTGAGTTTCTCTGAAACAGTCTATATATTACAAAAATTTTATAGTGCACATCATTAGGCCACTGCCTTCACTGTATTCTCATTACTGATTAATCTCAAAGTATAGTATAAGTGTAATCTACTGTAGAAGGAGGAGACAATTAGCCTGTTTTGCAGTTGTTCTGCTTGCTTCCCTGTTGCCAGGACTCAAGAAAGCCTGACTTGGTTTTTTTTGTTTTTTTTTTCTTTTTGTTTTTTTTTTTTTAATAGGATCTCTTCTGAAAACTGGTGATGATACTGCAATATCTCATTTGCAGACAGACCTGCCAGTAGCTGTACTTAGAGAGTGGCACCTCATGCCTGTGCCTCAGGGATACAGCACACCATCTGTTGTCTCCTTGTCCTTTACAGGATGTTCTCTCAATTCTGTTTAAGGAAGAAGGCATCATACCAAACTACATTCTGATCTGCAGGCTTGATTGAAACATTACATCCTTGAACCAGAAATCAACCAAGCTATTATTAAACTTGATCTGGAACTTCAAAATAAAAAGATCTCTGAATCACAGTAAAATTCAAAGTAGGTTGGACAGTTTTGGACAAGACTGACTTTTCTGGATAGCTGGAGCTCTTTTATGGTGTGTTTAGTTTTCTCATAGGTCAGATTTGCACAAATGTCTTTCCCACTTTTTTTTTTTTAACAGTAGCTTTTTGTTTGGCCAGCTGGTACTCTAAAACTGCTGCTATTATTTCTAATTTTATTATTATTATTATCATTATTTTTACCTTTGTTGACAAGAGTACAACTGTTCTTCTCTACCTCCCTGTCTTGGTTTCCTGATCTTACTCTTTTTTTTTTTTATGAGTTAAGAGATCTCTCTCTGCTATTTCATGCTTGTCAGCCCTTTCTCCTTTGAAACGTTGCCTTATCTTAAACCATATGTCATCTCTACTTCTTGTTTTAACTTATTTCACTTTTAGGACAGCCATCATATATATTTCATATATAGGAGGTTTCTTATGGCTTACAATAAGGAAAACGACAACCACCAAATAAAAGAAAACAAAACAATAACAAAAAACAACTTACCCAAAAAGAAAAATTTAAAGATGATATCATAGATCTCTGTACTTTTCCATATAAAACAAGGACATACATGGCATTATGAAGAATCTGCTTTGGTTGTTCTGTTTTATAATTCATCAGATGCAATATCTAGAAGTAGCCAGAGTCCATTTTTAGAGGAAAATATGTGGGGTTAGACAGTATCACTGATTTGTATTGTTAAGGAATTTCTAGACTCTGCCTGAAATTGCTTAACCTTGACAAGTCATTATACCCCATAATATTTTGAAGCTACTTTCAAATAATTTGAATAGGAGGGCACGTATTATAACAGGTATTTCTTCAGTTCCTTGTCTACCACTGTAAGAAGTAATGGCAAACATGAAAAATATTTTGATGATATTGACAACTCGATGGAATTCACCAGCTGATTTTATGTTGTCATAAATGCTTTTACATGATTTCCCGTTTATTATTCTATTATAATTCAGAATTAATCATCAAGTGAAATGAAAAATTTAAGTATGCATTTAATGGAACAAGGATGAATCTCTGAAGACAAAAAAAAAACATTCTGAAGGTATTAATGAAATAATGTACCATACTTAAAAATGCAAATTCTGTTGTATTATTGGCTAAAAATATAACATAACTACAGGAAAAATAAGGTGATTTAAGTAAATCCCTGATCTAAATGTGTATGTTTGGTGGCCCTGCTAGGCAGGGGGGTTGGAGCTACATGATCCTTGTGGCCCCTTCCAACCCGGGTGATTCTGTGATTCTGTAAATAGCAGGCAGGATTTAAATTCCCTGTTGTACCCCTTCGTAATGCAAAAACATGGTAGCACTGATGTGGAACAGGACTGCCCAGACTTACTAGCTCTGAGGATACACTCCTCATAAAATTTTAATAACCTTTATAACATGTAGCTTTTCAGAGATAAAGAGCCTTGCTGTAAAATGACAGTCTTGCGGAATAAAGGCTAAAACTGCATAAGAGCATCTGAACTAATACGAGCTTGAAGAAAATACATACACTCACTTCAGAACTAATCAGGAGACACTAAAACTTTTGGCTTTCAATATATATTAATTGGTGCAAGGGAGGTTGTAAGGTGCTGGTTCATTACACTTGTCTTCACAAAGCCTGATTTCTGCCAGGTCCCTATATAAAGTTCAGAGATGTTGTACTTAAAGTCATATTCTTGTTTTAGTAATCTAAACAAGCATTATTAAGCATTATTTCAATTATTCATAGTATAATAATTGAGCTTTTGCAAAGAGAAATTGGTGAGGAAAGGGGAAAGGGCAACGCAGCTGACGTAGCACAGATGCTATATCACCAAAGATGCAGGCAGGAGCACTCAAACGCGAGGAGAGAATTGGGTCCCACCAAGATCACATCTGGTAGTGAAGAAACTGAAAGGAAAAACGAAACGGGGGTCTTAAAGGACAGCATTTGCTGAAGGCTCATGACCAAATAAGAATTTGTTTGGCAGACGGCAAATCTGTATCACTGCTAGAAAAGGTGAGCCAAGATGTAAAGTCTTACGTTTGGTATCAGTTCATTGTGTCCCTGAGAGGGTCTGGCCTTTTCTTTCTTTCCTGTAGCTTTTATCATCCTGGAACTATCTATAATGATCTCCATATAAAGGCATTAATTTCATAAAATCCTCTTTTTTTTTTTCATGTTCAGTCTCCTACAGTGTTCCAGGTGGCACGGAACACAGAAGTGTTGCACAGAATGCCCTTTTTATATCAGGCAGCACTTAAATCACATCGTTTGTTGAGTGCAGCCCCGTTCCCACTGAAGTCAGTGGGTGCTATTGAGCAACGATACCATGATGAGATTAGGCCGTATGCTTTTGAGGCACTGCCCCATTATAGTCTACACCTCAAATAGAATCTTCCCTCTAATAAACAAGCAGGAATGGATGGGAGCAAGCTGCTTCCTTGGCTGTTTCCTGCAGCACTATTTTATACCCACCGTCTGCCCACCCATCTGTTCAATCCCTGTTACAAAAACTGAAAACTTTCCTGATATTTAAATGGGAGGAAAATACCTTAGAAGAGGAATAGGTGCTGTGAGATTTCCATGAAATGACAGCCCTGATCATTCCAATTAGATGTGATAAAATCAGGAGATGAAGATTTTTATTTGTTTAGGGATACTATTTTTCTGAGCGTTTTGTGAAAGCAGCATATCTTAGGAAGCATTTGTCACTGCGTCAATAGTTACCTAATCACTAACCTGTAGACTCCTAGGCCAATCTTGAAGCACTTAGTGGGGCAAAGCTCTGGGCTGATGCTTTTGGGAGCCTTTGCATGGACCTGAACGCACAGAGCAGCAAGCCAAGGAACATTTCACAACCCAAATCTGGTGGCACCAATAGTCACCACAGGCAGCTCCAGCCCTCTGTAGACCTGGTTTTAGCCACAGGTAGAGGTCTGGAGCTCCTAACTAGGCCACAGAGGCTCAGGGCTATCTTGAGCAGTCTGATCTCCTGACTTGGGGAACGAGGAGTTGCTTTTATATATGTAGTCATAAGGATCACATAAATAATCCAGACTCCTAATGCGAAGGCTTATTGATGTTTTTAGGGAGTAATGTTTGGAGACAACTCCGAAAGGCATAACTCTAGCAGGAACTAGGTACATGGGATACTGGCTCAATATGTTTTATGGCCTCTAATGTTTGTTCCTCTGGGAATTAAATCAGTTTATTTGTCAAGTGTTGAAAAAGAAAAGGAAAAAAAAAGACAAAACAGGTAGATAGAATGTTCTCAACATGACAGGAAGGGGCACTTCTGTTGGGGCCACATTGGCTTGCACACAGATGGAATAGTGTGGAGCATGAAGAAGTGCATGTGTGAAAACAGACCCAGATGGAAACAGCAACTAGAAATTACATAGCTCAGAGCTGTATTTTCTTTCTTGTATAACCGAGTTTAAGCAACGTTTATCTCATACAACATCTTTACAAAATCATTGAGTGGTGGGACTGGTTACCAGTCATAACTGTTCAAAGAAACAAATAATTGATACTTGCACTTTGCCAAAGAGGGCTGGTACTGAACTAAATCTTTTTCAGAATGTATAAAGCCAAGGCAGCTAAGCAACTTGGCTGTTTTTCATGCTGTGACTAATGCCAAGTAGTTTCAGTAAAATCAAGGTTTATGAAAGAATTTCCACAAACATCCCTGTTTGAAGTTGTCAGCTTAAGCTCTTATCTGAGCACAAGAAGCCATATGCAACATGGAAATGAATTTTAGTTTGAATTACTGAATGTGGATTCAGATTCCAATAAAAACTAAGTCACAGGGATTTGGGATATTTCTAAATGTAAGTTGTAAATCAAATTACTTCCCTCTGTTGACGATCTTTTCCACACAGAGAACTTCTTGCTGTATTATAGAAAAGGCTTATCAGCAAACAATGTATTGCAACAGGCTGCCTTTTCCAATAGGATTGGCTCCAATTAAAAAAAATAAATATTAGAAACTGCTGAACAGCGGTAGTGAGCATTAGAAGATTTAGACAATTTCTTAGCAGAGAGAAAATTGTCTATCATAAAATTTGGGGTAGAAGAAGGTTGAACATTGCCTTTGAGACAGACAGTGCTAATATTAATCATAAAAGATTGATCCAATGACAATTACTTCTATTTTTTTTGCCTTTTATAAATTACAAGTCCTGCTCTGCAGTGCTCCACAGTTAGATTATATGAGGACTTATATTTTTGTGAAATAAACTTATTGTCAGGGAAGCAAATTGATAAGAATAAGGCAGACTACTCTTAAACACTGTCCAAAGAGTCAAATAATAGAACCATGAAATGTTTAAAGATTATCTAGTTTCAGCCCTCTGCCTTGGTATGTTACCACATACTAAGTCAGGTTGCCCAACACCCCATACAACCTGACCCTGAGCACCATGAATGTGTTTATTTTTTTTTATTCTCAAATACATATTTTTATAATCTCAAATATTCCAGCCTACAAAATAAAAAAAAAATAATAATAATAATAAAAAAAAAGACTGGCTAAAAAGTACTCCAAGTACTAAAATTGAGAAGAAAACAGTTGGAATTTGGGGAATCGAAGCCTGCTCCTGTGTGTTTGATTGATGTTTGGATACCAAAGGCAGGGTGTCTTAGCAAGGTTTTGTGCATGCTAGCATGGTCAGGAGTTGGGCTCTCTGCTGACAAGAGTATGCTTTGTACCACTGCTGCTCTTCCCAGGCCCCTCACATTCATGTCCCACGTGGCTCATGTAATCTGTAGATATTGGAGCTCAGCAGTCATTACAGACCTGGAGGCATGGAGTTTCAGCCCCAGGCTCTGGGGTGCATTATGGGCTAAATGAGATCTTGCACTCTGTGGCTAACGCTGTAATTGCCATTGTCAGCTCTGCAGAACTGCAGCTACAATCCATCTCCAGTAGATATAAATATATGTGCAGAAGTTAGTAATGAAATCTAAATGCGCATAGAGTAAAAAAAGAAAAAAACCACAGGAAGAAAGAAAGAGGATGTGCATTAAGATAGAAGTTCCTGATTCCTGTAGCAAATAACAGGTTTTCAAGAGGGTTTTCTTTTCTCCCATGTTGGCAGCCACTTTGTTAGATAATTGCTGTATTCCAGCCTAATGATACTACTACACAGCTTCTGGAGAATGTCTGGTGCTTATTAGGGCAGGGAGTTTGCCCATTTTAAAGGGGATGCAGACAAAATAATATGAAACTTCTAACATTCTGCCTTTACTTCTGTGAATACTATTGGGACTTTAAAGTCAGTTTGCTGACAATATGTCTGTTTTCTAGTATCTAGCACAAGTGGTTGTGCTTGAGATATATTTATTTTCTTCTGGAAGAGGAGTGTTCATTAATTTGTTTTATTAAGATGGGATTTCTCTATCAAGAATGCAAGGCAAGGAAGAAGCAGTGAAGTAGTTTTCTCATACACTAGGAGACTGTGCAAGCAAGTAAGGAAGACTTTTTCATTTTCTTACAGGTCTAATGCTACTTATAATTGCAGTGAAGGAGTACAATCTACCTTTTTTCCCCAGCCACACTGTGTTGTAGAAAGCATGTAGTGTTTTCTTGTTGAATGCCTTACAGTACATTTGCCAGGTCATGACATGAAAGTAAAGAGAAATAAATAAATTAATGCTCCACAATAGTGTGGAGAGCATCCTTCCAATATCACTTTTGAGTGTGTTTTAATCATCAGGTCCAAATGCCAAAGTAAATTTCTATCCTATTGCCAGCAGGCTTGTTTACATGCATGCAGTGCCTAGTTTGCTTTGCCAGAGCGATATAAAACACCACAAGATGAGGCAAATTTGTCACCTTGTATAGTTATGGCAAAATTTGGTACAGTAGCTCTGTACCCTAACAGGATGCTGAGGATGCCAGTTCACAGTAGGTTCCTTGTTTGTTCCTGTTGTTCTTGAAAATGTTCTGAGACAGAATTTTCTTCACTGCAGCAAAGCACTGGACCACAGTCTGGATTCAACTGCTCAGGGAATGCTTCAGAATTTTGTGCTCTTTATGAAGGTCAAACCCTGAGTCCTTGTATAATGCATACTAGCGTCATCATTCCTGGTCTGGCTATGCAAGGTCACCTGAGAACTCTTTAAATAAAATCACACTTGGTTAGTGGTTTCTTAATGTGGCATGTAGATTAAGAGTTAAGGATTTAGTAGGACAAAGGATGTGAACTTCTAGTTATTATTATTATTTTTTTTTTAAACTGAAGGTACTTGTTTCATCCTAACATAGAAAACTAGTCAAAGTAACTTTCTTCCAGTGATAGGTTATTAAAGTTTTGATATCCACCACTAAGCTAGCTGGCATTGGCACTTTTTATAGAAACGTTTTTTTTCTGGAGCACGATTCATTTCATCTGAAGAAAGAAATCTAAGATAAGTCAAATGAATTGCTCTTTGGAGGCATCTATTTTTCTTCCTTGACTATAAAGGGAACCTGGGATGAGTAACTCAGGTGTCTGAAAGTGAAACATCTGAGCTAAGGGGAGATGAATATCACTTGGAACGGCAAGCCAGAGATAGCTTTGTGGCAAGAAGTGTAATAAGCCACTAGGAAACAGACCTCACAAATGCTCAGTATGTATATAATTAGAAATTGTTTTATGTTATTGTTTGGAATTATAGCAACTCTTTAGTACTAAAGTCCTCTCTCTCTGGATGCCTCTATTTCTTCTCTGTCTGTTTCCAGATGACCTCTTCATTTCCTGTCTAACAGTTAATTTCTTCCCTCTCTCTAGCTCTTCCTTCATGAAGTTCAGGCCCCTGATCATCTTTGTGACCCTTGTGCAGACCCACACTAACAGCCTGATATCCTTCTTATGTTGGGGGCCACAGAACTGGACGCGGTATTCCAGGTAGCATCTCACAAGGTCAGAGGAAAGGGGCAGAATCATTTCCCTTGACCTGCTGGTCATACTTTTCTTGACACAACCCAGGGTGCCATTGGCCTCCTAGGCTGCAAGCGCACATTGCTGGTTGATGTTTAGTCTTTCATCAACTGACACCCCCAAATCCTTCCCCTCAGGGATGTTCTCAAGCCATTCTTTGTCCAGTCTTTATTTGTGCTTGGGACTGCTTCGAACCAGGTCTGCAACCTTGCACTTGGTCTTGTTGAACTTCACGATGTTGGCATCTCTCAAGCCTCTCTAGGCTCTGGATAGCATCCCTTCTCTCTAGCATGTCAACTGCACCATGCAGCTTGCTGTCATCAGATAGCACCAGACCCCAACAGACGTCCATCTAGTCCCTTATACAGCAGAAGAGTGTGAGATGAACTCCTATCCCTTTCAAAACTTCTACTTAATGTCATATGGTATGGACTATCCCTTTGGCCAATTGAAGTCAGCTGTTGAATTCTTTTCCCTCCCAGCTCCTTGGGGCCTTTGCTGTGAATTGCTTTGGCTGTGTACAACACTGCTTAGCTGCAACTATAAACACCATTCTGTTACTAATATTGTTTTTCTCCTAGAACCAAAACACAGCATCATGCCAGACACTGTGAAGAAAACAATTCCATCCCAGCTGAAACTAAGACAATGTCCCCTGTTGCACATTTGTAGGAGTGTTCTGTATGAGTCCTTGGAGAGATTAAATGGACGATAGTTTTATTAAGTTTTAGTTGATGCTGCCTCCTAAGAAATAATAAAAAGAGTGATGAGAGAGCCAGATCCTCCTGTTGTGTAAACTGTTCATAGACTACTACAGCTTCACAAATGTATAGAACCTAAGATTTATGTCTATCAGGTATCAATAACTCTTCAGAGATGACTGCAATTGGATCCTGATCCAATTTAAGTGATAATAACGAGCCATATGTCATTTGTTGTATGGGGAGCCACTTTTAAATTTTTTTTTTAACTTTTGCTTTCTGTTATTTCCTAGTCTGCCAGTTTATTTTTTTCTTGACTTTGTTCAGTGGCCTTAATTTTGCTTGTTAGTAAAAGCTGCACTGGAGTATGAAATAGGGAGAAGTATCTTATGCATAAGATAGTTTTATGATTTGCTACAAATTAAAAAGTTTCCCATTGTTTATTTGCAGCGCGCTTGTTCCTGCAACCCTCACTGAGTTGGGCCCTACAGTACTGAAGGAATACATTGTAAAAAAGAGACCCTGAATCAAAGAACCTAAAACTGCAAAGAAGAAGGAGCAACTGAGGGAAACAAAAGGGAGGACATTAAAGGTCTAAATAGGTGTATTAATTCCTGGGTATATTAAGCTGATCAGTTGCGATGATAGTACCTCTGTTATTTGGTCTTCCAATAAGACTAGACTGTACAGAATTTAAATTTCAGAGCACTGCATACTAATTGTGTTTGTATTACCCACTTGTCTTTTTTTTTCCTGGATTTTGAATGCTTTAGTACAGGTTTTGTATTAATTAAAGCTTTTAGCTGAAAAGGATTTCTTGGCCTATGTAAAATGGACTTAAAATATCAGCTTTTACTGTGGCATCAAGGAAGCCAAGACCAATTGCTTGGATAATGATATTCAGAGTAAGGTCTTCCCACTGTTACGGTGCATGTTGATTCTCCTCTTTTCTGGAAGGAACCAATGGTTAGGTCAGCAGCCACTCTAAAGCAGTGATAATCCAAAAGGCAATTCCTATGGCTGTTATATCACTAAAATATAATTGCTTCTTTTGCCATGAGATGCATGGCTTTAGTGAATGCAAATAGCATGTCTTTGAAAGATTGTAAGTGTAGTAATAATAATGAGGAGATGGCTGGGACACCACACTTGCCATACCGTTATATTTTTTAGCGCATATTGAGGGACCGGGGCAGAATCAGACTGAGAATAACCAACCTCAGTTTAACATTCAGGAAAATTTGTCCACAATCTCTTCTCATCACAGTGTCACCTGCTATTTCTATTACTTATTTCAATAGCTAACATATTTCATTATGTGATCCTTCCCACTACCCATTTTCCTCACCATTAACCTCACAGACTTCTACTCTGCATGTTTCTGGGAGAAAAATTATAAACGCCTTTTTTTTTTCTGTCTATAAATCAATATTTATTTTATCTGAAATATAATTCAGCATTCATATGTTCTCAGCTTGAAGAAGCTCCAGAGACTAAACCAATTCCTTACCTGAGCTCTATAGAAGATTTTTTTCCTTCTTAAATATTTTTTTAGGAACATAAGCCCATAAATATTTCTTTACAGAAATTAGTTGCTTTGTTCCAAGATACGTGTACACAGGAACTGTTTATTTCTACAAATTTAATATGACTCCACAGTTATGTTCAAGCAATTAAAACTGGGAGAATTTCTTCTCTCTTGGACCAGTATTCTTTTTGCAATTCCATTAAATTAGTCTTCTTTTGTCTTGGATTTCTTAAATATATATTCAATGATATCTCTAGGAAAATCAACAAATTCTTACATTAGAAATTTGTTTTGAAATATACTGTGGGACAGAGTCATTCATATAGGGCTTTATTTTATGTTTAACCCTAAAAATTGAATGGCCAGATCTTGAGCTTCCTTAGGGTGGATAGATTTATTTTTCCAAGGAAAGGAAAGTTTCTTTTATCTTACTTTTCATAACTGTAGTACACCTGTACCTTACATTTGGTCTAGCCCAAGTACCTTGTAGAAGTATATCCCAATCCACATGGAAAAAAAGAAGATGAAGGAAGTCTGGTTTGTAACAGACATGGTGAAGAATTCTAAAGAAAATCTTGCAGAGCCCCTGAATTCAGAATTACATGTATTCTGAGATTTCCAAAGTCATTACAATTTCGTGTTCAGTTTCAACTATGGAGCAGTTGGAAAAATCTTTTGTAATTCATATACTCTTACAGGTGGTCTAAAATGCTCCTAGGAGTATCAAATCACTGTTTCAGAAGTGATTTATCAAAATATTTTTTGTAATATAATTCAGATACTCGGTGTTGATATTGTCAAATCTATGTGGACATAAATGCTTTGACTTCATGCTTTCATAATTACCATGGTCTTTGCATGCTGCATTATTTAGGTGTAACAATGGCACTATAACAGAAATCACTTGTAAGTGATGTTAGGGATGATTATTATCTGAAGAACCAGCAATGGAATGTTAAATGGGTGTTTTTAATACCAAAACCAGGAGGAGGGGGAGTTGGAAGAGTAATAGTGATAATAACAGATCAGCACATGAAAAGTTCTGTGCTACTTTCTTTAGTATCAATACACTTCTGACATAAACTCATGGATAAGTGTTTCAAGTCATGCTATTCCTTTTCTGTATAAAAAGGTAGACTAGTTTGTCTGCTGAACTTTCTGTGTAGCAATTCCCTTTCACTTTAGATTCTACATATTCTGATTTTGCTGGCAAGAGTTTACCCTATGCCAGTTCATGACATGTTCATGAAATAGGCCATGAAATATCCTGGGCTGCCTGTTTAAATGAGCCATACTGTTTCTCCTTCCGAATATACTCACGGAAGCAAGAGTTTGATAAACAAGCAAATAAACATTGCTTTGATACTCTTGTCGAAGGCCAAGCATAACTTGTGGCAGTTAGAACAAATCTCATCTTCATTGGATCTTCTCTCTTCTTCCTGATTCTAGCCTTTTATCAGCCATTGTGGAGTAAAAATCGTTCTCCTTCTCTTTCAGTCTTTATTATGTAGCAAAGGCTTAAGAGGAAATTACAATTTATCATCCTGTTTGGAGAAAAATCAAGGCAGGACTTACTGATTTATAACTATTTACAAATATTATAACTATTTACAAGGCTCTTCTACTTAGAGCCTCTTAAGAAAATTTTGTGACAGTATTCAGGAAACTTACATTAGTCAATATCAAATGAATTGAAACAGCAGGGGATTTCAGCATTTTTTCCCTGACCTTCAGAAACAGATGGGTTCTTCCGCAATACTTTAGAATATCCGCTTTTTCCTGAGAAGCTGGATGTGGGCTTCAGGGACAAATTCCATCACAAAGCAGAAATATGTGATGAGACGAACCTTTTGTTTTCTTAGTGATACAAACACTAAAATAAAGCCTATATGGGTGGGGGAGCTGACTTTAAAAAAGAATTGTTAAGAAAAAGTAGTTTTGGACTGATAAAATGATAAAATTCTTCTACTGACAACCAAATACCTGACTACTGATTTTTTCCAGAGACAAAATTTTCAAGAGAATATGTTTCTTTTAGATAGTTACAAACACAACTGCATTTCAGCTCTTCATGAAAAAAGGCTTGCAAAGCTCCAGGGTAGCTTCCCTACTGAGAGTCCGCTGGCTCTGCCTCTCCAGGACCTCTGCCTAATGGATGTATTTGTCTTCCTTCTGGGAGAGAATACCATCATTCTGTTCGAAGTGAAGTCAAACAATTGGTACAGACGTGACATTTTAGAGTGTGAGTAATACTCATGGCAAAGGTTGTCACATTTGGGCCATTATTAACATTTCCTGAGGCAGTAATCATACTGGGTACAGGAAACTCTATAGAATTATTCTCCTCCTTTAATTGCAACCGAAACAGTGAATTAAACAGTTCCATGCATGCACCAAAACTATAAGGACTGTAGTGTTAGATGGCAAGATTCTTAACTCTTACTGTCAGTGGGGAACACAGCAGAAGGGGCTGCTGAGGGGTGCTAAGAGCTGGGCTGTGTGCAGCCAGATCCTGCACACAATTTTTGTTCTGCAGGATCTGGCTGTGCTTTGATGGACCTGCTTCTGCAATGGAAATTTTAAAGTGACGTCTGGGAGGAATAAACAAGCCATCCTAACAGCAGGAAGTCAAGTCATTACTTTACCTAATGAGGCAGTCTGTGTGTGAAGTACCTGCATGCATCTAACTGGTAAATCTTCTCCTGAGAGGGAAGCTCAGCTCTGGAGCTGGGGAAGAAAAGCAAGTTGTTGCACTCATCTCCTGTGTGCTTCTTCTTTCTTTCTTTCTTTTTTTTTAGGTTTTGGTTGTTTGTTTTTTTTTTTTTTCTTTAGTCCAAGCAATGGGTAAATGGCATGTACCTTAAACACAGTGCATTTACGGAACAGTGACCTTAAAGCTTTAAATGACTACATTGTTTAATTTGAAGGAAAAGAATACCACAGATCAGTGGAAATGTCAGCAGTATTTTTAATGAGTCAAGTTTGTTCTAATCGATATCCAAGTCTTCTTTCCATTGCCCTGAGATTGTCATGCTGTGGAAAGAGATAATAGCAAATGTCATGCTCCAAAAAAACCAAGTGGCTTTGTTTCTACAAATCAATTGAAAGCATTGTTCTACTAAATGTGTCAGACACAAGTGACAGAAAAGCTGTATTTCCAAGAAATCACTGTTTCCATACCCCATTTAGAAAAGGTTTGGGGTATATTGCTTACAGCCTTAGTATTCTGCTCTCAGACTCCAGCACAACCAAGATAAACAGAGGAATGTACAGGACGTCAGAGACTCCATCTAATAGAGAAATACCCAGACTACTTGAGAGCACATAGTATGTTTTTTTGTTTGTGGCTCTGTATTGTTAGTTTTTGCTAGACTTTTTGCTATTGTTAGTCCAGTTGAGAATCTTACACGAGCTAAGAAATAAGCTCACTCCTTTTTTTCATGAAATCTGAGACTGCAGAACCATACCTCAGTGTTTTCTTGCACAGGCAGCTGAAACTTACCTTTAAGGAAAAGTCTCCTCACCTATCCAGATTTGTGTGTTTTGTTCTTCTCTCCCCAGTCTTCATGGGAATGACTATAACTTTTTTCTAGCAGGTCATTCTGTCATGCTTTCTGAGGTGTCGTTGGGACTAACAGTCTGTAAATGTAATAGCCAAGCATACAGATGTCTGAGTTCATAAACTCAGTCCAGACCTGAGAGAAGCAGTCTGTCATCTAGCTCAACAAAATGTCCAGTGACAGGAATTCATTACTTCAATGCCTAAAGCGTTAGTATATGAGCTAAAGTGTGCAACATTTATTGTGGGTCTTGAAGCTCAGACCTGTTGATCTTATGCCTCCTCTTTTGACTTTATACTCCTTAACTTTATACTCCTGCAATGTATGCAGCAGTGTGGAATGTGAAGAGGTACTGTGTGTGTAGGTGTGTGATTCAAAAACTTCACCAACTTTATGAGCGTTCGACATGAGCCAGTGTTACAACTGAGTACAGACAGATTAATGTAGTTTATTCCCATTGATAACGGAGTGGAGCAGTGAGAACTAAATAAAGACACTTCCTCCAGGAGCATGGGAACAGGGAAGAGGGAATCAGTCCTAAAGACTTTGTCTCTGCTTCTCCTTCATGGCCACTCCTTGCCCGACTCCACATGGGCTTCTCACAGGCTGTGGCTCTTCAAGCATGGCTCCAACACAGGTCTGTAATATAGGGCCACCTGTTAAGCACTGCCCCACACGGGTCTCCCAGGCCTCCTTTCCTACTGCAGGCCCCTTCTCATGGGCTGCAGCTCCGACCTGGGCTGCTGCTGCAGGGAGGGGAGTATCCATGGACCATGCCTCCTTCGGGCCCTGCAGTTCCCAGCATCAAAACCATGCCATAGCAACCCAGTACACTTAATGTCATCCATGTGTGAAATCAGTACCCTCTCTGCTTGGCTTTTGTACTTGGCTTTACACTAGAGAGATTCCTACAAAAAATATATATTATATATATATATATCCCATCAGGAGCAAAAAAAAACAGGCAGATGGCTAGGAAGGCCTGGAGCACAATAATGTGGAATTATATCTGTATGCATAGGAATGGTGCCACTCCCTAGGAAGCAGTCCAGTTGTTTGAACTTCTTGACAACTTCTTCAGATGTCCCTGCCTCTGCCTGTATTTACTTATTTTGGCCTGTACTGACACAGATAATGAAAGCTCCAGAATAAAGGAGAGCCTGGGACTAAGACAGGTCAGATGTGAATCAGCTGCTTGTCTGTGCTGTACCAAAATCTGTAATGTAAGCTTTTAAATTTAGGTTTGAACAGAATTTTCTGTCTTCTTTTATTTCTTTTGAAGATAGTTCTGCTTTCACTGCAGTGAAAGGATAATAAGGACCCCAGGCAATGCAGCGCTTGCTGACCTATTTCTTTAAGTGTAGGACAGGCATCAGTACTTGGGGAAACATTCCTTTAAAAATTCCTTTAAAATTGTGTTGAAAAAAGCATTGTATTTCACCACGGATGGTGTGTTTTTGTATCCTTGTCTAGGACTATTTAGACAGGAAAGAAAGCAGAATAAAGAACTTAATTCCTACATTTAATTCAGAGTTTGCAGAATTTGAAGAGACAGATTCAGTAGTTTGAATCTCACTAGAATATGCACAGAATTTCCTGCTTGGTCTTGCCTTATGAAGTCTGTGAATCCAGAAGGCATCTTAGAACTATGAGGATAATTCTGCCAAGCTGTAGGCCAAATCTTGACCTCTTTTTCTGTCTTCTTTAGGATGCTCTGATGGAAAAGGCAGACAAACACTGGGGTTGTTACCTAAGGTTTTCTTCTTCTGCAGAGAGGGGGATTACAGAAGAGGGGAAGCATTTATACTTATAGATGTTGGTTTTCATAACCCCAAAGCAAATTATAGATATCTTTTTATACCAGTTCCTTCATGTGGGACAACCATGTTTGTGCTGTCATTTTAAGCACGACTGAATTGCACTGTTTTCATGGAGATCTGTTGTTCTGATGCATACTAGTGCCATATGTTTGAGGCAATTGCTGATAATGTATGCAAAACTTCTTTGAGTAGATTGGAATTAAAAACAGATTTATAGTAGAATTAGCATGACTGCCATGTATTTCATCCTTTAAGTATACATGCCACCTTATATTTCAGTAAATTAAATTATTTTTTCCACTCGAAGTGACTAAAAAATGATCGAAATGAAGGATTTTAGGAAAGACTATGTCTTATAATTTGTTACATTTAGTATGAATAATATATGTCACATAATAGAAATCTGGCTTGTCCTTGTACACTTCAAAGAACTGTTAGACTACTGAAGTAAGAAAAAACAAATTACTAGCACACCATGAAAGGATAAACATGCTGAGGTGCCCTCTGTGCTATAATTCCATTTGGATGTGTTAGATGCTTTGCTGCATGCATTTGCTCTGAGCATGCCCTCTGGATAGCTTTCTCTGTCAGCAAGTCCCATCATGTTTACAGGAATCTCTATTAAGGGATCTGGGAAAGCTAAGAAATGTATCTGCTTGAAGCATAATGCAGGGGGACTTGTTAGAGCAAATTCCCGTGCTTCTACAATATGTAAAACTGGACCACAATATTACAGTTGGGTTAACATCCTGAAATAAAATAGTTGATGGAAGAAAAAGGAGCTTTTTGAACTCCTATTAATTGGCAAGCTTATTGCAAGTTTGGAGGGACACGTAGCATTCAAAGTTGTCCTGTTAGGGAGGGGGCTAGTTCTCTCTGACAGTTATGTGCTTGTCTGTGTTGCTTTCTTGCCAGCAGTTCAGACTCAGACTAGACAAAACAGGGATTTCTCAAACATAAAGCACTATACGTCAGGGAGTTTTCTGAGGTTCTTTACAGCTGACCACTACAAGCTAAGTGAAGTTCCTTTAGGAGATAGGCTGCTGAGAACAATCCATGGGGAAGCTGACAAAGCATCATCAGTATCCTTGAGTCAGTTTCCCCACCTCCAGATAACCTAGTTAACTGATTCTGGCATCAGCAGCTTATATAGTTTTTCTAACTCATTTGTGACTGATTCTTTTGTTCTTACATAGCTGCAGAGTCTGACAGCATTTTTGTACAACTTCTTGCAGTTCTGCTTCATACAGGCTTTCCAAGATTATTCACAAAATGGCTCTCTGGTAAGAGAAGATAAGGAATATGCTCAAATAAAATACTCAGGCTTAAAAAACTGTACTAATCTTCCCATCTCTATCCACTCTCCTCACTCTCCTCTCCAAAAAACCAACAACCTCTTTCAAACTTTAAGCGTATTTATGGGCTTGTATCTTTGCATATACATACTGATTTGCAAGAAGTGCAATTGGAAGGTCAGAAGATGCACAGAGGTGTGGTTAGCATTCAGTCTAGCTTCCAGATACAGCTTCTGCTGATTTCCAGTGCAACCTCTCATGTTTGTGTTATGATCATTGAACCAAGCAGACCTGTGTTTTACCTAAACAGCAGTGTGGATACACCTACTGGTGGCTGTTACAAGGTGAATCTGAGGTGGTGAAACATCTTAGAGTTCTTACTACTACTTAAACCCACAGAACTGGCTTTTACTGGCTTTTACTACAGTCTTTTCTATACCACTAGACTGTGACTGTGTCGCTGGATATATACGAGATAGAATCATACAGCAAATGCTGATAAAATATAAAAAAATATATATAAAAAAGGACCCTTTACACAGATCAGATACAATAAACTATTAAGTGTGCAGATAATAAATGGCAGAACTGTATGCAGAGATATTTAGGGATATATGCACTGCAGTCACTGCAAAATCATCTGAATTCCATAAAATAATACTTGAGGTTAGCACTTGGTATGTACCAGAAACTGGCTTCAAGATAAGTTTGTTTTTTGCTCTCATGACAGTGCCTTTATTTACCATCTCTGTGTTCCCCTGCCTGTCTCAGATAATGTAAATGCCGTGTTGGGGTCAATTAAATGTGACCAGGATCATTGGCACAACATGGCTTGTGATCCTGCTTTTGCTGCCTATGGGCACATTCCCTGGAGCATACAGCATCTCAGCCAGGCTTAGGAGATGCTGGGAGTAGTGCTGATACTTACAGGCTAAAATAGTGCAAGGACACATCATAGCAGTTATCTGATGTAGGCAATTGAATTCCTGCATATTTTTGAATACTTGGATTTAGTATTGAGAAGCTTGTGTTTTATTGTATTGAGTTGTATTGAGTTGTGTTGTATTGAGAAGCTCAAATTTGCTTTTCACACATCGTAAATATATTTCATAATCGTTAGAAGAGACAGCTGGATGCAATACAGCATGTGAATACACTGCTTACTTCTTCATGTTAACTTATCAATTCACCTCAAATTTAGAGATTTCTTGAATTTACCATACTCATTATCATGTTTATTACCTTTCCAGCTATGTGCCATGTTTAATGATAGAAAAAATTAAGAACCAAATGTTGCTTATGTTTTCTTCTCCGCTACTCCTCTGCAGTACAGAAAAATCTGTGTTGCCTGAAACAGAAGGGCTTGTCTGTCCCTCATCTGACAGAGTTTTGAGGCGTGTATGTAAACAGTTGTACCTGTTTTGCTCTACTTAAAAGATGCAAAATTATTTACAATAATCACCGGTAGGAGTTTGAAGTAAAACCAAAGGGGATAAAGTCAGCCTTTTTATCCTGCTAGCTGATGCTGTGGCACCAGATTGTGATGCATTTGTCTTAGTTCATTATCCCTCTAATGCTAATGGGCGCTAATGGAGAGTCCCACGTTCATTTTTCTGTTTGGCAAATGGCTAATCACAAAAAAATATATTTTATGAGATATAGACTGGATTGGTATGGTGCAGCTTGAAATAGTGGTATGCTTGTACATGTTGTAAGGGGCAGGGGTAAAGCAAAAAAAAAACCCTTTTATTTTGCTTTAGGAGACAACAGGAGAGCAGACCTCCTCACACCAGATCTTGGCTTCTTTAAGGCCTGTCAAGGACAACTCTTTGTGCAACAGCCTGGCTGAGAGCACAGGCACTGGTAAAGTCTCTACAAATCTGAGCATCTATTTGCTTGTATTTTTGAAGAATAGGGCACCTATACTTTTATTTATATATATTTTAAGATCTCAAGAAGTATGAAGAAATGTTGCCCTAAAATTGTAAATCTTTTGCCTGTCCATCTGGTTGCCTCTGGAGTAGTTACCACTGATTTATCACACCTGGGGCTTATTTGTAACCAGCACGAAATTCACTAAGACCCTGATGTCCCCATCTGCTTCTGCTCTGCTATTCCATAGCAGTTAGGGAAAAAGGAAAAGGAAAAGGAAAAGGAAAAAGAAGAGGAAGAGGAAGAGGAAGAGGAAGAGGGAGAGGGAGAGGAGAGGAGAGGAGAGGAGAGGAGAGGAGAGGAGAGGAGAGGAGAGGAGAGGAGAGGAGAGGAGAGGAGAGAAGAGGAGAGGAGAGGAGAGGAGAGGAGAGGAGAGGAGAGGAGAGGAGAGGAGAGGAGAGGAGAGGAGAGGAGAGGAGAGGAGAGGAGAGGAGAGGAGAGGAGAGGAGAGGAGAGGAGAGGAGAGGAGAGGAGAGGAGAGGAGAGGAGAGGAGAGGAGAGGTATAAGGAAGAAAGAGGAACTCATCAAAATATACAAATCCTTAGATTTTTACAGTGTGAGAATAACATGAGAGAACTAAATGCTCATCCCTTACAAGTCATGATTGCTACCTTTAATAAGTGTTGTATACCAAATGTGGAACACTTAGTAAATTATGTTGTAGCATTCAGAAATAGAAGGTGCTGCGTGTGCTTATGTATCATTGTACCATTGGTCACATCATTCCACAGTAACAGTGCCTGACCTCTGGTGCAAGTATTTACAGAATTCTACAGCACTATGTTAATTAACTGTCCAATGGAGTGTTTGTACTCATAAAAAGAATAATTTTGTTGAGAGCAGAACCTATCATATTTCTGATATTTCAGCCTTCATAAGCATGCCTTTTGAAAGATTTAATAAGCCTCATCTCCCCCCAAAATTAAATATGCTGGAAAATAGCAGAATATTTTCCAAGTAACCTAAATACTACAGCAATATAATGAAATTTCTGAAACACATGATCCCTAATGTTGGGCAACATTTCATGCTGTCATGGTAACAAGAAATCTTAGGGTTGCAAATCCATAATTTAAAAAAATTATCTTGAGAGCATAAAGGGTTTTTATAATGCAGCTGCAGTCATAGATACGTACTATACTACTGCTGGCTACTTTGCAATACACATCTTTTTTTAAATCATCCTGCTTTTCACGGCTCTTAAACCTCATTCAAGTGTGTGATGTTCTTTTCTTTAAGGATTTGTTTGTCTTTCATTTCAGCGTGAAGTTTTCATTAATCTGATTTCATGCTAGTTTATAATATGCTTTTATGAAATATCTAGGGTTTGTCCATCTATTTATTTTGCAATAGCAAATGTGTCTTTTTTTTTAAGAAGTAGGTTCTTTGTGTGAAGATTGTGTTTTGTTGTTTTCTTTTGCTATCACTGCATATTTATTTTAGAAATACTGATATCTAGGCACTGTTCTCCCGAGTAAAATGTTTTTTATCCTGAGCAGTGATGATTTGTTCTCCTCCACATACCTAATGTTTCATAAGGAGATTAAAAAAAAAATAATAACAAATCAAGAGTAAAGAGGCTTTCACGTTTTCTGTCTAATAGCAGTTAACTCTGTGATTCCAGTGTTTGCTTTTATTTAATGCTGAGAAGTCATACCACTCGCTATATGATGTGTGGGTTGTAATATATAAAAATACAGTCATCTTTCACTGTGATCAGTGGCAAAATTCCCATAAACTTCAGTGAAGCCAACAATTTAAAATAAAAAGATGTTCTGTTCTGAGCAAAGGAGGCACGAACAAATTATGTAATGTTCTCTCTTGATCTAAGATTGCTTTTTTAGTCACATGAAAGAGAATGTCTCCCTATCCTAAATTTATCCTCAGATAGCAATCATGGACAATGAACATTGTCTGAGTAGCTGTGAATTGTTAACACATTTCATAAGACTGAAGGGAACTCCTAGATATATGCCATCACAAGAAGCTGTGTCATAAACTTAATAAAGCTTTATCTCAAAGCTATGCAAGTTGTTTGTCTCTTCATTACTCATACTGAAAGGCCATTCCTGTAAATACTCCTCTAGCTTCCTTCCTCAACTGAGTCATCTCATATATCTATTTGTTTTTGTGTTGATGTTGCTCTTCAGCTTTAATAAATCTTTTCTCTTCCTGCCTTGACCCAGTAATATGTTTAGAGAGAGCAAACATGTCTATTCTCAACCTCCGCACTGAGAGCTGAGATTTTATTCTCTAAAGCCTAAGTTTTCTTGATCAACCTAGTGGCCCTTTTCTGCACCTCATCCATATGAATTCCCCTTGAACAAGGGGAAGACAGATTGGAGCTGCTTGGTGCCTTGTTGGGTCCACATGGCAAAGTCTGAATGAGATCCATACTTCCAGATTCACAGTGATCCTAAATTTGAATTAGTTGTATACATCACAAACTGGAATTCATTTGTTACATGGTTATATCTTTGCCACCACTTAGAATTTTGTTGTACTGTTACTGCGTGTAGAAATTATAGGAAAACAGTAATAGCAAGAAAAAGACTCCTGATGCATATGAACAGAAATTGGGACTCCATGTTAGTCTACAAGTATTAATGAATGGATTTTTATATAGTCTACACAGTGCACCATATGAGGTGCCAGCAGTATGAAATGTTCTGTCCTTTTCACATCCTTGTATGGCATAGATGGACCTTAGGTAAGAAGTGAAATTTGTTCGTCTTCATGCAATACAATGCAGTGGATGACTATTCTGACAAATTTGGCTGAAAACAAACCTCTAAATGTTTCTTTATTATAAATCTGTCAAAATATGAATAAAACTAATTTGTAGTTCTACTTAAATAGGCTCTGAAGAGCTTATCTCTCTACAGAATCATTTCAGCTCAAAGGATTGTGTGTATGCTGAAATACTGACTTTGTATCTGTAGCTCATATGTAAAACTCAAAATCTTAGCAAGAACTCAGCAAAACTCTGAAATAACAAATACTTCCTTAAGATCAATAATGACTAGAGGCTGGATAGAGCCTTATCTTTTAGTTCTTTCCTGAGTAGCACATGCAGATTACAGGGTAGACAAAGCCTGAATATGTCATGTACATACTATTTCACAGTGCTGTGAAAAGTTATAAATTAGCTGTTCAGGGCTTTTCCAGAACAAGACTGAGATTTGTGAAAGGACTACATCCTGAGTCTTTGCTGTACAGTTATAAGAGCCACACATAATTGCAGACTCTCTGGGACAGCAAAGGACACTGGGAGGTCTCCTGGCCAAATTTACTGAGTGAATCAGGGTCAGTGCTGAATTCAGGCCAGGTTCCCCAAGGCTTTGTTTACAACACCCATAGGCAATTTTTTCCAGTGCATAATCATCATTTTCCTTATTAATTTTTTTCTTTCTTTTTTGTTTTTTCTTTTTTCCCTCTCTGTATTTCAAGCCAGTACAATTATCCATCATTTTCTCATCATACACTTCCAGAAAGAGTTTGGCTCTATCTTTTTAGTGACCACTCTTAGGTATGAGGTGTTGCTATTAGGTCCTTCAGAAGCCATCTTGTTTCCCATTGCTGAGCAATCCCACTTCCTTCAGCCCCTCCTCACAAGGCAGACGCTCAAGACCCCAGCTACTTCGGTAGCCCTGATGATCAGATGAAAAGATTGGTTAAAATTATTTACTTTTGAACAAGGTGTTGCTGTAAGAACTACATAGCATCCAAGTAGTCTTGATTGTTGAGGAAGTTCATATTAACCAGTACATAAAAGTGCTGAATAAACAGCCTCCAGAATATCAAAATGATTCTGGGATAAAGAAGATGTGGGTGATTTTGCTTTGGAGCCCTTAAGGAAAAGAGTGAGGTGAACAGTGTCAAATTAGTAAAAAAGAAAGAGATCAGTCTATTGATAACTCATTTCTGAACCCTGTTTAAGAAAAAAACACATTGACACTGTAGCAAAGCTTTATTGGCTTGTCTGGCCAGGCATTCCACATGGCATTTCTCCTCTCTCCGAAAGCCTTCTGCAAACTTTAAGTGCAGCTGGACAAAGGACACCAGGGCTGTACCAAGAGTGTGGCTGTGTATCTCACTTCCTAAAGGAAAGAAGGGGACTGTATAATGAGTGAGTGTTATGCTGGTGCTGATGTTAGGCTTCAGTTTCCTTTTTGCTTGTCCTTTCTTGCTGCTCAGTGTTTCAAGGCTGTGTGAACTCAGTGGCTTGTCTCTTCTGCGTCTTCAAAGCCCTGCTCCTGTGGCTGCTCAGTTCCGTGCACGGAAGCAGAGCTTTGAAATCTGTGCTGTGTGACCACAGCATCCAAGTAATGAGTATTTAAAAAGAAGATATTTGAGCACTGGGGAAAAGGAGGAGAGGGCAGGCTGAGGGAAATGCTCATCTGTTTAAAATGTCAGGGCTTAAAATACTGCTCCCCAGGATTTTCAGGGAGCTTTGAGCCCAGCCAGGAGCTGTCTGCTTGTCCCACTTCAGGCATTTTGTCTTCAGTGAGTAATGACCTCTATAGATTAAGGACGTATTTTCCACTTGGCTTGGATTTGCATACCCCCTAACAGTGTTCCTTTGGAAATTCTGATTTATTTCTTTTAAATCATGAAAACATTACTACAGTAGTATACAATTCTGGATGCATAATTGTCAAACTGTACATAAACTTCCATGGTCTGATGAAGGCATGATATATTCACATGTCTGATGGATTCATGTAGGCCTTAACCCCTTCGTATCACTGACTGTCTTTCCACTGGCTATTGCATAGTTTTATGTCTCCTATGCCCACCCCCTCATCTTCCAATTTATTGATGAATGCATTGTGCGTTATTTCTTGTAGTTTATCAAGTTCGTATTATTGCAATTTAATTAAAACAATTAATATTCATGTAGTAATAAATGGTAGCAGCAATTTTGTGCACAAAGTGGTTTTGAAAGTACCCTATGTGCATACAAATTGTTTAATTAAAATAAATATTGTAATTAATATCTTATTTGTAACATAAATCAAGAAATGCACACAGAGCTCTGCTGCATAGCACTTGGGAAGACAAACCTGTAGGCACTCACAAACATGTAAAGAAACAGAGGTGAGAGGAGGAACAGTGCAGCCACTGAATTGTCTATTACCATTTAATCTTCCAGGCTGTATATAAACATCTAATAAAAGCAAGAAACAGGTTCAAATGAAAGGAAGGCAAAGATGGGAAACTGTAAGACAGAAATCACACCACTCTGTCAAAGAAAGATAAACTGAAATTACCATGAGGAGGTGCTGAATTTGGATCCTCTCACTTGTCATTGCCTTATTTTCAGTGGAAAGTTCAGTATGCAGCCTTTGCTGGGTGACAGCAGGCACTGTCTTCCTGCAGATCCATAATTTTATCCTATCAGATGCGGAAAATCAACACCCAAGCACAAGGATGTCCTATCACTGTGTTAAGGCCAGAGAGCACTTCAGATAGTGGTGCTGAACCTTGACTTCCCCATAAATATCTTACTGACAACATAAAAATTACTCTCAGCCAACTAAAGATCCAGCTGATATATTTTTGGGGGGCACTCTTCTGCTCTGCAAATCTTAGAAAGAAATGATGGGGGCTGGGAGAGGAAAATGTTTTTCTGGAGTTTTAGCTTCTACTTGTTTCTGTTAGGAAGTCTTTCTGCTGATCTGATTTCTCATCTGGGCAGAGGCAGCCTGCAGAAATTCTTCTCAATTCTGTGCTGTTTTCCATTAGAGTGAAATGACTCTGTTCCACGTGTGGGAGAGATTTTTTTAAATATTGCTTAAGATGGTCTTTCCAACTGTTGAGTGTTTTCTTTCCTTCCTTCTTGTGGATGTCCTGGAAAGCTATTTTAGCTATATACCAAATCATTAGTCATCTAAATGACTGTTCTGACTTCTGTACTCCAGTAAACTCTAGTAAAAAATTCATGGTAGTGCCTACTTCAAAGCAATTACTTGACTTTTTCCTGTACTAGCAGAGAAATACATGCCACAAAATCTTCAAATCAGTTGTGCATAGAACAGTGCATGGTCCTTTGATAATGGAACGAGAGAGCTAATGGATAGTTTATTCAAATTGCTTTTCTTGCTGAACAGATGGAAAATATTTGCTTAATTTTAAGAAAGTTAGAGCATGGGAAGGTAGAGCCCAACCAGAAGTGTCTGATTAAAAAAGAGAGATGAACAGTGAGAGAAGGATCAGTGGCTTTGTTTGAGAAGACATTAACTAAAAGGAAAAAACAGACTGCAAATATGTAACACATAAACACAAAAGCAATTAGTTTCTCCCAGCAAAAATCGTATAAGCCAAGTTTATTTCATTATCCACCTATTATACAGTAATAGTAGTCATGAAGACTCTGGCAATGAGAATAAGGGTTAACTTCTTAATAAAAATACAGTGTTGAATTTGTTCCTGCTCAGAATAAAGGGCTTTATGTGGCCAGATGGAGTCTTGCTATTCTCAATATAGCATTCCATCTTGGTCCTTGTCTCAACTACAGCAGACATCTTCAAGGTACCTATGATCCAATGCACTGCTCAGGGTTCTTGCAACAGTGCTCACTCTTTGTTATAACTGTTTCCCTGGAGTTCCTCACTTCCTTCCCCACCACTAAACTCTGGGGGAAATTTTCATATTTGCTGTAAGCTTGAATGCTCCCACTGGAGTCAGCAGTTGCTTAAATCCCCTCTTTATTCATCAATTATGTCATAATATTGCCTACTAAAGTGAAGCCACTGACATTTTCCTCTACAGTGTGTTCATGGATTTTTCAGTAATTCTTTTAGGGCTTTCAGGCTTTTTTCCCAACATTTTACTGCTGCATGAAGAAAGGGATGAAAAAGGCTGGCTAATGTTTTGTTTAAAATCTAGCCATCTCATCTGTCACTCTGCTCTCAATCTTCTAATACTTCTTTTTTTAAAATCTTTTTTCTATGTACATTTCGCCCTTGGTAGGTAGCACTAACTTTTGAATTTGCCTATTGGTAAGTGTTCTTTTGTGTAGGACTCTTTAGTTCTCTGAAGATTGTGGTTATTTTGTTGTATTTTTTCAGGATAGGGTAGAAGGCTCCATTAACGCTTCCTGACTTTCTTAACTCCAGGATTTTAATTTTTCTTGAGACTCAGTTGTGTTTATTAATGGGAGGTGCAACTATTGCATGAGAGATTCCACTGATAACATTGACAAAATTGGCCTAGTGATCACTGAGATTGTAATACATTGAGAAGGTAATAAAAAAAGCTGTTGAAGCTCTTAAACTAAATACTATGAGAGTAATACAGACATTATGAGTAAAGTTATTGGTTTTCTTGTTATGATATTTTGTTAGGCTCTCCTCTTAACTCTCTAATATGTCTCCTAAGATTTGATGGAGCTTGTTCAAAACCTTATCTCACATGGTTTCCAGTTTTTACAAACAGCATAAATTGATTCTCAATATAGTTAAAATAGTTTAAGAGTATTGCAGTTATACCCATATAATTGTGTAATGTGCTGTATAACACAAACAATTACATGAACGTACAGAGCATAATAAGACAATTGGCTTTCTAAAAATAATTAGAGACATTGACTGGATTTCAGTGATGTTTAAACACACAACTTCTGTTTGAAATCAGCTATGTTCCATTAGTTCTTGGTTAACTCTAGATTAAAAGAAAATGATAAACGTTTATTTTAGAAGGTGGAGATTATACAACTTTACGTGTGCTCTCTGAATTTTATATGTTATTCCTAGGTGTATGTGTTGCATCTCTAAAGAAAGTCTCTGTATTGCTCCAACATTTCAGTTATGTAAAGAAGCTGAATGAAACAGCTCTGACAAGGGGAGATTCTTCCTGCAAGTGCTTTCCACAACAGGAAGCAGTGAAATACAATTGGAAGGCGAGGGATGAGGGAGGGCCCATAGTACTGAGGTAATGTCATTTTTTTTGGTGGGTGTGTAAGCTAATAGGAATTAAACTGTGTTACTAGAAGTAAGTAAAGCACTTAAGGCAAATCCCAGCCTGGTTTTATTCTAGTGATATTCTACATGAGTCCTTCAGAGCAATAAAAGGTCAAAAATAAGGTTTTTGTTACCATAGCATTCCCTGTGACACTACATGCTGTGATTCATAAAGGGAATGAAAGATAGGGATGCATAAGTTCTTATTTATCAAATTTCCATCAATGGTGATCCCTACATTAAGACAATGATCCTAGAAATCTTGAAAATCAGTTATATCCCTTCTTCATCAAATGATATAATTTATCTTCCCTTGGAAGAAGTTGCTACCTAACAAATACTAAGAAAAAAACAGCTTTTGGATCTAACATAGCTGCTTAATAGATCTCTGTCTTTGCTGTCATATATGCCAACTGTGAGCTACAACAAACTAAAAGATAAGAGAAAAAAGGTGAATATTAGCATGACATTTTCATTTTAATTACTGTCCCTTAGTGTTTCTGTTAATTTAGAAAATAAATTACAGATGATAATAAAAGGCAATATGTTTATTTAGTCTCCATATAGGGCTCTAGAAAAAAGAAGGGGGAGGGGGAGGATTTTTCTATTAAGAAGTGAAATAGAAGGAATCTTTCATATTGAGTCTATTCTCTGCTTATCACTTACTGCCACATTCAATTTTGTTCATTAAACAATAGCTCTTATTCTCCATCTTAAGTATTAGTTAAATTTCTGACCTATTTTTTCTATTATAAAATTGCTTCGCTCCTGTGATCATTAGAAACCTTTTCTCATTACCATTTTCATGTATTCATGACTGCTTTATACTCATTTATTCTTGTATCAGTACTGCCTTTGAGTTTTAAAAGTTCCTGTGTTCCTGCCTTTATTCTTTCTTCCCTTGCCCTATGTGTAATAGTTAGGAGTCTCAACCACCCTCATTCTTTTTGTTTAGCTGAACAAGACTCCTCCAATAGCTCAAATTTTCAGTGCCTCTGCCAGTCTAGAAGTATACTACATCTATGTAATCTGAATAATTTCCATTGCAAGTTAGGTATCTGCCTTGCAGATGAGGGTCCTGCTAGTAAAATGTATACGAAGCATACAGTAAAAATCAAAATGTATTACATTTGTCTGTCTTCTATATCTTCTGCTACGGGTCTATATGACTGTGTAAATTGTAGGTTATATTTTCTTATCTTATTTTGGCAATTTTATTGTAATAGGCAATTTTTCTCTGCCAACTATCAACTAATAATTTCATCATAATTTTATAAACATTGATCCTTCATACATAAGAACAAGCAGTAAGTGATATTGAGGACAGAACTCTTGTTTCTTAGTTCAGGAGATGATGAAGCACTCTGTGAAGACCAACACATTGTTTTATTAATGTGAGACTGTGCTTCAGGTTCACCTTTTTTTTTTTTTTTTTTTTTTTTTTTTTTTTTTGCCTTGTTAGCAGGTCTTCATTCACTCACACAATGACTTATTCAGGAACTTTGCTGATGATTTCAGTCCTGTGCCCTCCAGATCTCCCTCTACCCACCTGCAAGGCTTTCTCCTGGGAAGAAAGCCTACTTCAGAGGAATTTTCTCACTAATATTCCCTGAAGTGGTTGTGATTCAAACAAAAATCTGTTACTCATTCTTTGTGTCTCATTACATCCTTACTGCAGGTTATATGAGCACCTTCACCTTGATGTCTTTATTTCCCAAATAAAGTGTGTCCTTATCTTTTTCATCAGGTTTCATTTATATCTATAATACCAAATTTATTCTCCAAATGTGTGCTTAGAGTTACTCCTTGCAGTAATATCCTAGGAGCCGTCTCAGTTTCCTTGAAGGATTAGATGTAGCAGTTTAATTTACACTACTGTCTATCTGGCTTCTGCTCTCACCCATATGGATACCTTCTGCTCTTTTCAGCAGGTTTCTGTTCTTCTCTCATCAGAAGCCTGAATCAAAACCCAGGGCTCCTCCTTTCATAGCTGAAGGGAGTGATAACAACGGTGACATAAAATGAGAACTAGGTACAAGCACAGATGGAAATTTTCTGTGAGAATAGCAATTGTTATTAATCTGCATTTCAAAACTCGCCCCCATGACAGAGTTACCAGTGACTTGTCACAGCTCCACACTACTGTTCTGCTGTTCTGCAGCTTGAAACAATTGCAACAAAAAGTGTGATCAATAGCTCAGTTTAAAAGAATTTGGAGAAGAGGAGAAGGTTTGCCCACCTGTGAGCAAGACAGCTCATCTCATGCAATGAGGCTGAACAACTCCTGTTTGATGATCACAACGGTTGGGTAAAGTGGAGCAGGAAGAGAATAAATGTCTTTCGAATAAGATTGCAAAACTACAGGAGGAAAATGCCTGACTTGAATTTTTGACCAACCACAGTCCTGGTTAGTTTGAATAATGTCTTTATTTAATCTGATAAATGTTTTCCTAATTTATGTTTAAATTGTTAAGCCCAGCCCTTTTCAGCAGGGGTCTGTTCTGAGGCTGTGTTTGCCTGCATAGTGTAAGAGGAGCTTTGTTTGCTCTCTGCCTCCCCCACATCTCCATGCATACAGTTATGTTAGCAGCCACAACTACACAGCCTCTTCAGAATTCTCTGGCAACATGGTAAGACAGTTCATGGCATCCTAAGCCACATAAAATGCCTAAAATGCTTTCAGGCACTTTGGGTGTAAGACACTTCAAAAGGGGCAAATTCACAGTCAAAACAGAATTAGCATCACCTTTAGAGTCCCGCAGAGGCAGCTTTTAAGGGACAGGGTAAGTGTAACCACTGAATTTTAGTGGAAAGGCCGCCTTACTAGGTTGCAGATGGACATCCCAAAACCTTCATATGGTTGTTTGCCTTAGCAAAGTTTAAGAATGCACTTGAATTTGCTGCTGAACTGGGACCTCTCAAATTCAGACAATAAAACTGAATAATCAGAGTGTGAGGTAAAGCTTACATGAACTATATTTCCAACTAAAATGCTTCTATCCTATTTCTCAGATGGTACCAGCCAGTTAATTTGCTTCTGTTGCTGTTCCAACAGATGAATTACAAATGTGTTTGCTTTTCGCAGTAACTTAAGGTTATGTTGGATACATAGTGTTCACTTTTGATTGAGCAAAGCAGATGCTGCATTGCCAGTCATTCTGTTTATATGAAGCTCTTCATCATCAAAATGTATACTTTGCTCTCTATTGCTGATAATTTACAAGAGAGATACATGGAAATATTTATATGATGGAGACCAGACATCTATCACAATGGCCATGAAACCCTTTCTTCAGAAACTCTTATAAGAACATGACTGTGATGTTTTACACCATTTAACAAGCTGTCCCTCCAGTATCAGCACAGGGGGACAATGCATTTCTTCAGAGTAGCTGTAACTGAGGAGCAATGTTGCTATCTTCCTGCTGTTGTCCTTTAAAAGAGTGATTGACTTATATTTGTCATGCTTTTTCTATCAGACAATATATATATATATATATATATATATATATATATATATATATATATATATATAAAGCAACCATCAAAGATAAATGGGGCTGTCTGTGCCATCACTGAGAGGTGTTGGGAGCATCATGATGGAGCGATGGACAGTTTGTGAAGGGACCTGGAGGAAAGCTGTTCAGTTCCTACCACTGGAGAAAGGTTTAGGGAAAAAGAATCAATTTACACCACATAACTTTGGCTTCAAAAGAGCAAAGTTGCCCTTTCCAAGCCTCAGCTGATGGTAGTGGACAGGTGAAATGGTGTGTAACTAATCCCTTGAGGTCTTCACCAGCCCTTTGAAGTGCACAGCTTTCTTTCATGGGCCTCCTTGCAAACAGGTCTTTCACAAGTGAGTCTGTCTGTGGCATTTGTGAGGCCCTGGAGCTGTACCATTGTAACAAGGGGCTGGAAAGGCTGGGTGGTGGAAAGAAATAATCCTTTCAGCTTCAAGATAAAACTCTCTAGGTGTCATGTTTGGTTGAGGTAGGGCTTACATTTTTTAAGTGGGAGAGATCAATCAAACAAAGGGAGGAAGGCAACCTAGTGGAAGAATAATACTTTTTCAAAGGCTGTATTCACTTGAGGTTTCACCTTTCCTGTGACTAGCCGATTTGGTTACCAGATTTGATAATAAAACTGAAATTTTGGTTCTCTTTTCAACAGCTCTTGTAAACTTCACAATGTGAGGAAGATTTAATCCTTAGTTTGTGATTTGCAGCTATGTGAGCTGGAATTTTTTTGGGGTGGTTGGGCAAAATACAGTAGTGCAACTGAAAACTATGGAGACAGCACAAGTTAGGACAATGTTACAAATAGTTACTGTAGCATGGGTCTCTGTAAGACGCCTTGCTGTTCGGATTGGCTGGAAATAAGTGACCCGGCTGTGCACTGTGGTTGAGGGTCACTCCTGCATGGAGGTTTTGTGTGCTGCCCTGTACCTGGTCTCTCCTTCATCTCTCTTCAGGAGATAATCCTGTTTGGACTAATTTCTGTTGTATCAGCCACTAAAAAAAAAAAAAAAAAGCAGCTGGGAGCAGGAGGTGGGGATTTGGGCATGAGTGTGAACAGAACTAAATTCTGCAGAGATTGTATCCGGCTGCACGAGAAAGGCATTTTAACAAAGCTGGGCCAGTTCTTTCCTGCAGGCTCCCACCGTGGAGCAAGTTCATGACCCTTGTTCTTTCTGGAGCAGACACATTCTCAATTAAAGCTGCCTCCTTAACAAAAAAGGATACATATTAGAAAGGGCAGGCTCGGACATGTAATGGCTCGGTAAGGCTCTTCCCCTCCAGTGTGACTGGAAGAATGGCCTCAGGCCGGGCTCCTTATGAAAAGGGAAAAAAAAAAAAGAAAAAAAAGAAAAAAAAAAGTTGTCTTGCTGCCTTTCAAGATAGGGCAAAGGTGGAGGATTTTTTTTCCTCTGTAGGCTGATTTTTTTATTTTTTTTTTTTGTTCCCTCTTTACAGCTATCCCCCATTACAGTTCAGGCAGCATGAATGTGTCCATTATAAACCCATTTATGAGAAATATCCCGTCTATTTTGCTTGGAATCTTAAGTGAAAATTACATAGCTTATAAATGCGGAGAAAACTTCTGGTTTGGTACAAAAACATATCAAAAAAACAACAGCAAAACAACAATAGAGAAGCTCTAACTTTTCCTATTGTCCCACTGATAACAGTTGCAAGTCCCCTGCTGACCAAATTGCTGACTGTATTCATTTGGTATTCATTCATCAGTATTCATTCAGACATCACCAGCTCTTGAGTCCTGCTTTGGCTGCAGAGTCTGAAGTGCTGGCTTCTTTTGTGGCCTTCCTGATGTGTTTCATGGGATAAAGCAGAGGGTAGCCATCCACAAGTCTTCTCTAAGGAAAGCCTTGCAGATGAGTTGCCTGGTTCCTCAGAATATGTCTCTACTTTTTTTTTTTAGATCAAGGCTCACACCACTCAGAGGACTGGCCTCTCTGAATTTTTCAAAGACTCTCTAAGGTGGGAGTAAATATATCCATCCTCTTTATTCTCCCTAACAAATAAAAATATACAAGTTCTGACACAAAATAGAAAAAGGGGAGCTGTATAGAGTCACACAAATGGCCTGTCCAACCCTAAATACTAACCCCAACCACTGGTAACACTCTCTTATACACTCTGCCACTCTCCAGTTTCCATCCATTCTCTCACCCCTTTCAGGACAAAGCCAAAGTGCAGCTTCCTTCCTCTCTCACTTCTCCCCCATGTGGCTGCTTCTCTGGGAGGCTCTTGTATTGCTGCATGGTACTATCTGCCTGTTTCCTAAAGTTCTTTTACAACTCCTCCTCTGCAGTTTTGTAAATTTGGCAGTGCTTGCAATCTAGCTCCTGAGCAGCAATACATAGGTGTGACTTACTTAGTTTCATAACTTTCAAGCCAAGAGCTTGATCCCATAACACCACCATTCAGCTTCCCCAGGAAAGTTACGCTGTGAACTGGCCACTCTGTTTAACACCACAGAATCACCCTGTGTCCTTTTATCTCTTTACCATCAAAGGTTTAATGTTGCATGTAACATATACGAAACATTGCCACCTTCACTGGTCCCTCATTTTCAGAGCAAAGGCAACTCCCAGCAAGAAAATGCTGCTTCAAAGTACTTGGAAGACAATGTGTCCTACAGGATGCTGATGATGCCAGAATCAAAAGCAAAGCAAAGGATTGGAGGAGGGGAGGGGGGAGGGGGGTTTGGAGAATGAACAGATTGAGTTGATTATGAATGCTTTGACCCCTAGCCAATACAGACTCTTTCTGAAATGTAGTGTAATTGTTTTTTGAAATATATAGCTTCCCTGGCTTTGATTTTTTGAGAGCCAAATAATATCATGTATTATGGAGGAAAATAGAGAACAGGTTTTCTGCTATAAAATGATAAGGAAGCAGGCGTCTAATAAACCCTTGAGACATAACCCAGGTTATGCTATAGTGTTTATAAGGGAGTAACAGTTGTAAGGACTATGAATAACACAACCCCTGATGCTCCAGTGTTTGCTTCTGGACTCCAGCAGGAAATGTCCTTCCACTCTGCAAAACTGCAGAGTCTCAAGCACGTTTCTGTCACTGTCTGTAAGCTTTTATTCTGGTTAAAGGGCCAGAATGTTGTCAAACGAAAACGAATGCTGTCACAAGCAAATTTAATATCTGTGTTTACAGCAAGCAGTTCTTCCAGTGCTGATTAGAACATGGCTCCATCTGTCTCTGGCTGGTCACCCCACCATATTTTGTGCAAGGGCTGTGCAGTTTAAAGAAAACCTAGATCTGAAAGCAAGCTCTGATTTCTTCCTTGCCCAGATACACAGTATTTCTAATTCTTTTGATTTCCTGATTCCCATATAGGTGAGAATATGAAGCTGTCTTATTGTACTGACTAGACTGTTGAGACCTTCCTTTAAAATGAATAAAGAAAAGGGTTTTTTGTGGTTTTTTTTTTCTTCTTCTTTTTTTATGTGGTCTGTTTGTTTATTATCCCTTTCCTCAGCTGTTAAAAGCCCTCATATATAGTTCATTCCAAAATGATTCTCGTGTAGAGTTTTCTTATCATAAACTATACTCACTAGGTTCAAACAATAATCCAAAAAATATGTAATCTCTTTCTATTTGAATGGTTAGACATTTCTTAAAGTGTGAATTTAAAAAATGAGGCATAACAGCCACTTCCACATGTGCTACTGCAGGAGCAATATAACTTCAGCACATAGAAAGGAATTGGCTTAGAGGGATGTAGTAGGACACAAGAAAGCAAAAAATTTGGAAGATCTGTGTGCTGATGTTCTTATCTTTTTGCTAAATGTAGAATAGATGACATTTAGATTTGTACCCACACAGCTGTATTTTCTTGGTAAATCTAGTATTACTAATTGTTCCTATGCACAGCACTGTTTTCTTTGTGAGGCTCTTCACATCAGCTCTTAACTCCCAGTTCTGTGCTTTAATAACAATACCATCTGGCTGAGGTTTTCAGATTTGCCTCTAGGGGCTGAAAGCCCATTTTTCCATTACAATTAATGAGATTTGGGTGTCCAAAACCCCTGGGCAATTTTGAATACATCACCTATGTCTTTGGGGTTTGTAAGTGTTTTGAGACTTTCAAAAGAAAAAAAAATTAGCTGACCTGAGATGATACTTTTTGTTGTTCAGTATCAATGCCTTTTAAAGTCTTACATTAGAGCAAAATTTGCTACTCAAAAAAGTACATAAAATAATGGCAGCTGTCAGTAGCAGCAGACATTTGTGGTATGACAAATACGCAGTAATTTGCTTTTTGATGCTATGGGTGAAGGATGGCCAACATTAAGGCCAGATTCCAAAATCTTCATGTGGTCACAATCTACAGGAGCTCTTCCTTTTTGTCTTGAAGGCTTGGCTTCAGCTGCAGACACCGGCTGCCCCTTATGGATCAATTCTTCTTGCAGCTGAGGACTTAGGGGAGCTCCCACAGCTGAGACAACTGGATCCAGCTGTGCTGGGGACTCACATAAATTGCAGAGGGCTCAACAGCCACCCTCTGGTCACATCTTTGTTGTTAAGCAAACTGCCAAATTGCTCAAGAACAGAGATACTAAACCAGTGTCTCTTCTGTGGGTATGGAAAGACAGTTTAGTGGCCAATATATTTCATAAGAAATCTTCATAAGGTCTTCAGATTTTAGTATGTAGCACTAAAAAAAAAAAAAAAAAAGAATGTGTAAAAATAGTGCTTTGTAAGACAGAATTAAAAATGCTCTCTGTCTTCTGCAGGAGAATATTTTCAGCAGCGATGCAATAGATGGGCTCACTAAAAGACGACATAAGAAGAAAGTGATTTAATGCAGAGGAAAGTTGTTTGCACTTAATGGTAAATAAAAAAAATGAGTAACAAGTCAGTTCAAACAATACTGTTTGGTGTAATTCATTTGTGTATGCTTATACAATACAGTTATATAAGAATCTACATAAAAATGTCTGCTCATTCAGTCAGAAGAGTCTTGTTCTGTTTTATGTTGATTTAGATTTATAAGAAAAATCCCTTCTGTGTGCTTTACAGACATAAATAATGTGCTTATTCCTTAAAACAAAACAAAACAAAAACCCCAAAGACTATCTCTATCTTCATGCATTAATCTTCTGGTGGACTAATATATGCTACCTCAAATATGATTCATTTATGAGGTTTGTAAACTGCATAACGGAGGACATGGTTCCATGCTCAGCGTAAGCAGATACAGAGCTTGTACCACCTCTCAAAATAGCAGTCTGACTGCAGGATCTCAGCTTTCCCTCTTGCCTGTGTTAGCAGACAGCAGATCTGGTTGCAGACTAAGCTTCATTTGGGGGAACAAAAGGAAAATAACACGGAGAGACAGTTTGCAATCTTGTCTGTGCCAAGAGGGTGAAAGGATGGAAGCATAAAATGAAGGTCAAAGCAGGAGCTGGAATCACCCTTCTGTCCTGAGTGTGGTCACAGTTCAGTTTCTGCTCCCTCACACTCTGAGTCATTCTGAACACACCTATGCAGAGAATATGCAGTCATTTTAGGACATCAGAAGCAGCTGACTGCATGCCAGAATATCATATTTGTTGATAAATCATGTTGCTGGGTTTTGGATTTGTTTTTGTTATTGCTGTTGGGTTATTTATTTATTTATTTAAAGGCTGGTGGCTCTATATTCTACAAGGACTTTAGGGTAAATCAGAGGAATAATTAGCTATGTTAGTATGCGCAGCAATTTCTCTGTTAGTGAAGCAGAAGGAAATCCTGACAGACCTAGGTGGGAGGGATGAAAGGACTGCAGTTATCCCAGGAATAAGGCACACGTTTCAAAATAAATGCTATGTCTAAAGAATACAACCATAGGCTCGGTAGGATATCAAAAGATATGGGTACAGTAATGTCTGCATTATTATTTGTTACAAATTTCAAAGACCACAGACTGGACTGTGGAATCGTTTATTAGCTGGGTTCAGCAAATCACCTCTGCCCTTGTTTGCTGGTGTAAGTGAGCAAAAAGGGAATAATATTGTAATTCAAGGAATTACAGCGAATTCATTACAGAGTGTTTATACCACATAGCCAGTTGCTAAATGATATAAACATTAAAAAGGCAAGACCCCTCTTATGCTTCTGGAAGGGTAGAACCTTTGCATTAAAGTGAAAAATAATGTTACTCAATTGAAAGCAATAATCCAAGAGGGTATTGTTTATTCATGTATACTGTAAGAAAATCATTGTGAGCTACTGCAGGCTTCTACTTATTTTTCCACATTTCTACCCCCCCACCCCCTCCATCAGCCATAGCCAAACTGTGACTGAAATATTGCTTTTCCATCCCCCAGATGGCAGTGCTGCCTTCTAAGATAATAATACTCCCTTGGTCTGGGAGAGAAATGCGTGCTGGTCTCAGGCTGGCTTATGGGACATGTTTCTTTGTTTCAGAGGAAATATGCTGCAAATTCTCACGTAACAAGACTGAGGTAATCAAGATGAATTTGACCATCTGAGTCTGATGCTGCTCCTGTCAGAGGCACCCATCAGATTATAGCCCATTCATAATAAACGACACCTGTAAATGAGAGTTGGAATTTCTACCAAACTTTACCTTAAATGTGCAGTTTCTAACAACTTCTAGGTGCACTATAGGAAATAGGTAGGGTTGCCAACTTGGTTCTTGAAGGATGTGCAAAAGAAAAATGTGCATGCTAATCTTGGTCCACAAATACTTGGCTTTCAGCCTAATCCTGCCTCCATTTCCCTTAGCAGCACAACCTCATCAGGCAGGTCCTCATCAGGCAGGACACTGCAGCATTGCAGATGCTTCGTTAGAGATGCTCGTTTGAATCCACTGTGCTTTTGTGCAGTCACTTTAGATACGTGAGCTCAGTTACCCCACTCTGGGGCTGCCTGCACTAAGTGTGCAATCTTCAATACGAGTTAATTAACCCTGGTTTAAAATAATGATTGCAATGGAATAAGAAAAATCTTTTTTGTGGAAATGTCTGCCAGCTCCAGTGGCACACTGGAGAGGGAATGAGGAGCACTCAACCCCTCACAATGTCCTGGGGGAGTAAGCCTGGTTGACATGGAAAGTGCAGCTTTTTAACAATTGAAAATCCAAGTGAATGGTCTGGCATGTTCTTTTGTATTTTGGAAATATTGAGAAGGGTCCAACTAGGATGGGAAGGTGTGATTTTTCTCAAGGATCTTAACACTCACTACAGCTTGTTTTGTTGCTGCCAGGGAAGAAGCAGAACAGTGACTTTGTAGGGGTATTTGCATCTTGTTCCTTTCCTTCGCTGGAGATGTCTGTGCGTGTCAAGTTTTCTCCTGCTACATTTTGAAGGTCCTAAATCACAAGTGGCAAAAAAATGCTCCTAAAGATAATCCCCTCCTTCCAACTACCCATTTTGTGGTTTAAGATTCAGTGAGGTTATTTCCCACCTTTTCTGCTCCAGTGACAAAGCTTCTGGTGGAAGGTTAGATGCAAGCAGAGCCCAGGCACCCATCACCTGCTCTCTGTCAAGCCCAGGATGCAAGGACCCGTGCTGTAGGGACCTCCCTGGCAGGACGTGGCAGGGGGTGAATGAGGGGAGCAAGGCAGGAACCCGCAACAGAGTGCAGCAAAGGCAAAGGCTTCGTCCTCAGTCTCTTTTGGAGCCGTCGCTGCTCTGTGCTGCTCTTCAGCTGGAGCAAACAGTAAATATATAACCTGGCCTTCCCTGGTAACAGGATAAAAGAAATGCAGATTTAGTTCAGAACGGCTATTGTGTTACTAGTGGTGCTTGGGTCACACTCCCATTCTCAAACCCTCCTTTATGCTCCTTTATTCTCTTTGTACTTCTATCTGGGGAAAAAAATAAATAAAAATAAAAATAATGAATCCCTTTTTCAGGAGGGAAATGTTTTTCTTCTCTCTACGGGTTTCTCTAATTTCCTCCTCCTCACCTCAAATCTCTGTCACTGATGAAGTCATGCTTTCCAGCCCTGAACCCTCATGACCATCTCTTCCACTGACATTGAGAATTACTAACTCATGTAAAACAAAGAGCTCTCAAACATAAATCATGCAATCTCCACTCTGCCACAGCAGGAATTTCTCTTCTCTGCTAGCTGCAGAGAAGCTTGTGGAAAAATCGAAACAAACTGGAAAAAAAAAAAAAAAATCAAACTCATAAGCAAAATTATTATTTTCTGGTGAGTGCATTCAGTCCTCCAGCCTAATAGAAGTCTCAGACTGCCCTATCACATGACAAACATGTAGTCCAAAAAATAAAGGTATTTCTAAGTAAAGAGCATCATGGATAGTATTTGAAAATTGAGAGAAGAAGCTGTCCTTTAGATTGGGATCTGGATTTTACACTGTATTCTCAATCAAAAGCCTTCTCCTTCTGAACATATTAGCAAGGATGGAAAAGATTGTTTTAAAAATCATATTAGTAAGACCCTAAAACTTCCTTTTTTTTCCCCCTTAAACCTACAAAGACGGAGAAGGAGCTCAGCCATTTAAAGACACATTTGCTCATCCCCAGAATTTGATTTCAACCGTCGCCAACTCACCTGAATTGATTATATGGGAAATGAAGCTTATCAAGTCCAGTTTCCCAATTCCAGTGATTACAGCACTTTGCAATTCTGTAGCTTTTTGCCTGCAGAATATGGCAGACAGAAACGTCATCTTGGTTTATTTTTTAAATAACCAGATTGCTCAGTTAAAAAGGAAGCCCACACAAACAATATCTCTGCTGCTTGAGAATAAAGATCCTTCCATCTTCTAGAAAAGGTTTGCTGCCAAAATGATGATTTTTTTCATGGCTAAAACATATTTTATATTCAAAAGTGAAATATGTAAAGTTTACTAAAAACAGGGATATTTTATCTGAAATTTAAAAACTCAGAACAGTCTTTTCCCCTATAAATATGAGAGAAAGCTTGTAACTGCTTTTTTAATGATTTCCTCTATATGTGGACTGAAAAATTAGGTTTGACACAACTTAGAAATAGATTCTCCCTCTTATTACGCATGTTTTAAATAGAAAGACAGTTGCAGAATATGTTGCCATGGTTGTATTAAATCACCCTGTCATTAATATCATGCATCCTTCATTATTAATAGGCAACTTAAAAAAAAACAAAAAGGGGAGGGAGAGAACAACCTTTGGTATCTTCTCCTCAAGACAGAGATGGTACAAGAGCCACCCCAGTGGCAGAAGTTTGCTTAGAGATTCTAAGCAAAAATGGTTAGAAGAAAACTAAAGATGAAATATTTTAGGAAAAGGCACTAGACTGAAAGGATCTCTGAACTTTCTGCAGACATCCTCATATCCAAGTATTGTTCGAGTCTTGGCCAGGAAACCTTAATCAGAAATGCACAGGTTGCATTGGAGAAATGTCTGTCTAATCTTAGATTTTCCTTTGAACCAAAATCCTCTGTCTAAGTGCTTGGGTCAAAAGGAGCAGCAGCGTTTTACAGCTTAGCTGGCAGAACTTGGTTATGTGTCTGTCTCCTGACAAATCGGTTTTCTTAAAAGCAGAGGTGACTCAGAGATGCATGAGGCAGGCAGACTGTACACCTCAGCAGCCATCAGTTGCTTCCCTCCCCACATCCTTTTAGGGAAGGCAAGCTTACAAAGAACAACATATCTTTTGATTCGGTGGCATGTGTTGCAAATATGCATAATATTAAGACAGAGGCAAAGAGTAGATGTCCCTCATCACATTTTTTTAGTTTGAGACAGTAGGAATTTTCCATAGCTCCTGTTCCATAGTGAGACATAGTTGAGAGCCCTCCCATTCCTGCTTTTGTCTTTCTGCCGTCAACTGCTATGCAGCTGGAGGATGAGTTTTTTTATGGCTATTTCAATTGCAGTGTTCATCAGGACTACTGATAAACATGAACGACCGCAGTGTCGGAGAAATCTTTCTCTGTCTTGCTTAGTGACAGATTTTGTTTTCTTTACTGGGAAAAAATATCTGATTCAGCCAGTGAGCAAGAGCCCTGACTTCTGCAGGTGGGTGTGCAGCAGGCCTTCCCCTGCAGCATACAATCATAGAATTGCCTGGGTTGAAAAGGATCACAATGATTATCTAGTTTCAACCCCCCTGCTATGTGCAGGGTCTCCAAAGCATGGGGGAAGAGGCCTAGTCCTGTGGCTGCTGCCCTGTCCCAGGTCCCTGCTGTAGAGGTGCAGTCATACTGCACCCCAACTGCATTTCAGGCAGATGGCATCGCTTCCCATTAACTTTAGTTTTTGATTTATTTATTCACATTTTCTACCAGAATATCCAACCTGGACCAGATTTTGGCATTTTGAAGGCCTAATTATCAGTCTAACAGGGAAGTCTACATTAATTGTCAGTAAGACAGTGTGACTATTATCAAAGCAAATGCTGGCAACATACCCAAATGCCTGTTATCAGCAAGGGAAAAAGTCTGCCAACTTTATGCTAAAGAGAGTTTTCACTCAGAATGGGATTTTTTTTATTCTGGAAGCTACATCAAAATGCAAAGGGTATTTCCAAAAAGAATTATTATGAAGGAATACTGAAAGGGAATGTGAAGAAGGGAGAATGAGAAAGAAGAATCTTCCTGGAGAGTTTTCCCCTGGATGCATAATTTGGTTGGAAGGAAACAGAGAATGGGGAAAAGAGAAGATGCTCTCTTTTCATTTGAAGCACAGGAGACCGAAGACAGGTTGTTGGGAGTGCTGCAGGAGTACGCCTACTGCTTCTAAAATTTCTCGGGGGCTTGATTAGTATAGATCACACATGTTTAAACAGACAGACTCATTTGTGGGAGGGAAAGAATATTTCCACAGGGCAGATATTTGAGATCTGGTTTGTTTCTATTTTTCTTGCCCCATCGAATGGAACATTACCAGCGATGATCCGAGAATTCAACTTTGCAAATTTCTTCCTATTGCAGAGACCCTTGAGGTCTTCTGCTGTGTTTTGCGACATGTTGCAGCTACTGTGTTTACTGTTAAACAGTAAAGCCTTTGAGCCTTAGAGGTACACAGAGGGTATTCCAAAGTATATTGTAGAGATTTTTATGATGTAAAGTCCCAAATATGTCTCTGAATGAATGTAGCTTTTGTGTGTTTGTGCCAGTGAGAGAGATAACCCTGTTAAAGGAAAGAACCACCTAATGTGGCACCTAATGCAATAGCACACAGAAAACTTTCCATGAAATTCCATGCAGAGTACTGAATATTCCCTCAAGTAGAACTTGTATGCCATCACACAACAGTGATGCATATTTATCTACACCTTTTTTAACTTCTTAATGAAAATAAATAACAAGCTCAAAAAGTTCTCTTTCCAATGTACCTACATCATTAGGAGTTAATTTTCAACCATCATTTCACAGACTGGTCAACCCCACCAGAATAAAACTCAAGATAACTTGAAAGATGATCAAATTTTGGTAACAGCTAACGAACTCTCTGTTGAATGATGAGCTACATGATATCTGTTCCTCAGAAGAGATCTAGTAAGTCACTACTAGATAATGCGGAAAAATAAAATACAGAGATTGCGCAGGAAATTAATCAGTCAGCTCACTCCTGGTACCTTGAGATGCTTCCTTCAGAAGTCTGGCTATCTCTTTGTGGTATTGGTTATTTGCACACACTGAGAATATTCCTCTGGGAAACTTCTTTATCACATGCTCTATGAAGCTTTAGATCATTTTGATAAGAAGATTTTAAGATAACCTACGTAAGAGGTATTAAAAATGATTTCCAAAGAAAATGCTAAGACTTTTTAGAAACTCAGGATTTTTACTCATATTGGGAACATTTTAAAAACACAGAGAGTGTTTAGCAAATCCAGTTAAAAAAACATTCATAGTTCAGATTAATGGGAGCAGTTCCAATGAGGCAAGCTGTGAGTTTGTCTTACAGGTATTATCCATGCAAGCTGACAGTATTGAAGTTAGACTGAGGTACTTTGAGGAGGGTTTTCTAAATGGGATTCTATATGATCCTAGCTTTGAAACTCTAGCAATGCCACCAGAAACTTCTCATTAATTGCCTGTGTTTCTCATGGAACCAATATCAACCAATGTTCTTTATTTTGTCCACACTGAAGAATCTAATAGTGTTTTTCATTATTATTCAGGGTCTTGCCTATTAAAATCTCAAGAGCTAGTACAATTCCATTCTGTTTCTTGAAGTGTTACAACTTGAGTTTCCCGAAGGCAGTTTTAACTTTCTTGATTGCCTTCCCTGCTGGACAATTGAATACTGAAGTATGATTGCAACTATCAATAGACTCACTTCTATGCTCCTAATCTGAAAAATAATCCTAATTTAATTTATGAAGCAATGTTTGCTCATTATTCCTGGCAGGAGATTGTTGGATTGAGAATTAAGGTTTTTCTGTTGTTGAAGTTCGTGCTTCGTAATACATTCCTTCCTTTTTCCATCATGAATTTTGCTAATGTTTATTATGGTACTATAGCAAACCCTAAAAAAGTAAAAAAGGAGTGTTCTCTTGGAGGCATCTGACTTTGGATCAAACTCCCAAATAACATCCAACTTCAGTCTGAGTTTAATCGGCTTCTCCTCCAACAACCCTCCCACATCTTCACGATGCATTGAGGGAAGGAGAAAAGCTCACACTTGTAATATCCTTCGCTCATTTAGAAGCAATTCTTTTAGAAGGAAATAAATGTGATATTGTGTACCCACTTATAACAGCCATGGGTAAAATTATGCTGCATTGGTTATTGTTCTTTACATATATTACCAATTGAAAAGGAAATGAAGTTTGAATTAATGGGCCCATTTGTTCAAACATGATTGTTAGTATTAATATGCAGGGTAAGTCAGTTGGCAAGAGCAGAAATAAATTAGTGGGTCTCTCAAATGCAGCATTTCACTGGAGACTAACTGCACAGATGCTGCAAATACAATCCCAGAGTTAAAACCAATGTGCTGAGAGACTTTGCTGAGAATTCAGGGAAAATATCAGAGCGCAGATTCCCCACAGTACGCTCTTATTGTCCTAAAGTCCACATGCACTACCGGAAGATTATTAGTGTTTACTGAGAGAAAGCACTCTGAGAGGGAAGGAACTGGTGGAAGTAGCAGCCTCCCCAGTTTCCTTCTGCAGCTGCCAGGCTCATGCTGCGTCTGCAGAGTATTCTAGATGGATTTCTCCATTGGAAAAATAGCTGTGGGAAGTTTGCTTTTGTAGGCTCAGGCAGAATTCGGCCCTGCCTGTCTCGATAGTGCTCAGTCTGGCTTCCACGTGCCACCAGTGTAAAGGCTGGATTCACAAGCAGAGGGGACTGCTGATAACTCTTGCTGCCCTCAGACTTGCAAGCTCACAGGATGAAACCCTGTCCTCAGTTAAGAGGAAAAGCTTTGGAAAGCTCCCTGGGAATCCAATTAGTAGATTAGAAGTTTTGCTAGTTGATTATTCATGTTTCTAAACTATTCATCTAAAAATATTCAATTTGTGATCTTTCAGTAGGATGCTGAAAGCTGTATTTGTGTGCATCAAGTCCAAATTTCTCTTAATTATTACTTATCTCCCAGGAACTGAGCTTTTTGGAAATGAAAAACCACCCACCATAATGTCCTTGTTTGTAATCTTCTTCATTAACTCTGATTCTTTCAAAAAAAAAGTACAAGATTTTTTCTTCCCTTTTTTCAGAGCCAAGTTTGAATTACCTTACTGCAACAAAGCTCTCAATCTCTTATCATGAAGAAGCTTTGGAGATCAATCATAATCTGTTGTGTTTTATTTAGTTTTGTTTATATATATATATATAATAGGAATGGCAACTTTTCATGAAATCAAAAAATATTCTCAAAAATGGTCTTTCTTTGATTCCGTGAAATACTTCGCACTTTCATGTTACCCATTCATCAAACTTTCCAAATGTAACAGCAGAATAACGATGTTAGAAGAAAGCAGGACAATCACTAAAATGTTTCAGTCTGCATCTGCATGATAAGAATCGCATTAGAATTCAACATTAAGGCATTTTTTGCTGAAAATAAAAATGATCAGGTCTTTGATAAAGAAAAAAAAAAAAAAACACCACAAAAACAACCTTGGCTTTTCCTGCTTTAATCAAGCAATTTGTGCCCTAGTAAGCACTCTGCACTGCTGAGTTATTTTAGGAGCATTTATCACAGGTGTTTCACATGTGTTCAGCACATCCTGATTCTAATCCTCTTAATACGCTTAACAATAGTAGGGCAGCTTTTGAGAACAGGCAAACTGGCTCTCCTGATTATTTTGGACTGTGTTCTTACACAAGCACTATTTATTTGGAATTTGAATCCCTGTTCCAGCACTCGTTTCATCCAAAAGCCAACTCCATCTGTGCAGGAGGTGCTTATAATGCATCACTAGGCTGAACAATTCCTGCTGCATGAAGACAGCAACATGTACATGGACAAATCAAATCCTGAGGCCAGTGCCTTCCATGTTCACACAAAGCTCAGTGCTCTGGACATTAAGCATTTGAAAGTGCTTTCCTCTTCTGGGTTGCCCACTATCTGGGGTCTTCTCAACCAGTTAACTGACATCTGAGCTATATTGTGAGTTTAAATTGTAATGCCATGTAAACAGTAGCAGATATCACCATAATTCTCTAATTAGCCTCATTAATTTATTGCTAGTGAGAGTTCCTAGCTTCACTGGTCCTGTGATGGATTGCAGCAAGTGCAGTGTGTCTCCCAAGCCAAAGGCGAGGTCATGTAACAGAACAATGTCCATGAGATGATCTTCAGATCCAGCAGGGAATATTTCTGTTTAAGTATTAAACTTTTTTTTTTTTTTTTTTTTTTTTTTTAAGTACTCCAGGTCATGTTTCTTCAAACGATTATGCTTTTACTGTGTGATAAATAAGACTCTGCCTGAAGATACCAGAGGGCATGTGGCACCAGAATAATATCTCTGCAGCATATTTTGTGTGGTGATCACACCATTTCTAGCTCACCATATGGCTTGGTGCAGATGTCCTAGCATTAAAATGACCTTCTTCATTACATAAAGGTCACAGATGCAGAATTCAACATTTTGAACCCTTGGCACTGTGCAGGCTGTACAGAGATTACACCTGTTGCTTTTCCAACAGTTCAGAATGCTCTCACCCAATATTTGACTAAAATACAGATATTGAATTCTAGCTTATGCTGCTTTTGGTAACACCAGTTAATAAATGTAGATTTTTATTAAACAGAGCAATTGCTGATATTAACCATCAACAATGTTAAAGTTCTAGAATCAATTTCTACATCGGTTTTGCTTTTGTAGCCCCACTAACAAGAAGCATCATGTCCTTCTGCTCTGAATCTTAGTCAATGGTTGTTTTGTCTCTTTAGTAAAAAAAAATGAACAACAAAAATGACCAGAAAGTTGGGGCAATGATCAGGGGTTTCTGCACAGGAAATAGTACATCGTATTCTGCTTAATTAAAAAGCCTTTTTCTCCATCTTACCCTGGAGCAGGCAGGCTGGCCAGCTTTAACTGCTCCCCCACTCCCTGTCCTGTAGAAGCTGCCCTGTTCCACATGGCCTGAGCTTAGTTCCCATGCCCTTCTCCAGAGACTTTGCACTGTTCCCTGTTTCTCTGACAGAAAACCTTGGGATTGTCCTCAGTGTTCCTGCTGCTGCTCAGCGCTGCCTCAGTCAGGCAGCATGTTGAACAAGACAGGTACACAACCTCTTAATTTAACCAGGACTGCAAAGGTCATTAAAGGGCACAAACAGATAACATGCACAAGTCTTCTCTCCTAGGGACAATCCTAGGGTTATTGTCTTTTGCTGGTCATTAGATATTGGTAAAAAGATTTGTGGTTTACATGCAACTCAAAAGAATTTCTACATATGGCATTTTCAACATCATATTCAAAAATCATGCCTGACATAGCTTTTTTCAGCCAGCCAGCCAGCCCTAAGTACTTTTACACAGCCACTCCACTTCAGTAGTTCTTTTCTGGAGGATTTCTTCAGTATGATGCTAACAAATTAATACATCTGAAAACCACGTTCTCTAGCTATTCTCAGAGTACCCTATCACACATGCTGTTTCTGCCTGCTCTGTGAATCTTCCTTAGCAGTGAGCATTCATGAAAGCCACCAATTTAATGTGTTTGAAATATAACCAAAATATGCTCCCTGACAACCCAATTGAATGAGGAACACCTGACATGGAAGCTTTTCATTAAAAACAGATAGCAGCCACTGATCTGGGGTGTGGCCTTTTTTTTTAAGCAATAAAGAAAATCCTAAGTTGTATGAAAGGCTGACCAAAACTGACCACATGCACACCTGAAGGAAAACCCAGACCTGTATTTTATCCCCACAGGTGAAGGAACAAAAGGAAGTGAAAAGGCACAGAAGTTAAAGTACATGATGCTCGATGAGATTGGCACAGCATCATGAAGCATCTAATTTCAGCTGCCAAAATGGCTCATATTGATTTTTCGTATTTTTCATTCTCCCTGTGTGCTTTTATGGAGAGCTGAAATAGAGTCTCCATTTTGCTCTTATGAAAACCACGTTTCTTGGAGGGTGATGTGGGAGAGGGAAAAGAATAGCTCATTTCCCTTGGAAAAATAGCAGCCTACTTAGCACTTACTGGAGGATTATACTCCTAATGCTCTGCGAGGCTCCTGTTTAGGCATGCTGAGGGGAGCTGGATGCCTTAGGAGTATTTAAGAGAGAGATTTAAATCCATATAGGCTGCTGTGTAGTTCCCTGTTTGTGCACTGTGAGAGAGACCCACATTTCACACATTCCTTTTTAGAGCTATAAAATTGAAATTAAGGGCATAGAAGACCGCAATTCTGAAACACCTCCATTTGTAGATCATAACCGAAGTTACTGAAAAGGTTGTTACAGCGAGGATTCTCTTTCTTCAGGGTTTCCCCACAGCCACAGTCTGGCTCTCAGATGGTGAATGTGGAAAACTGCAGCCATGTACAGGTCAGACTGGTTGAAAGATTAACTCTTCATACAGTGAATCATTCTTGACAGCTAAGCAAATTCTAAATCTTTGCAGGATCAAAGGAAGATTCATTAGCAGCACAAATACCTATATTACTTCCTGTCTTTAGGGAGTTTAGAGATGTGTAAGGCTTCTTAACAACATCAGCATTACTGCAGCGTGAGGAAGGGAGAAAACAGCTCTTCTATTTCCTTTCCTTGCTGTACAAAGGTTCTCACCTGTCTAAGTTTACATCTCCTCAGTGCCTTTTCAGCATCTAGAAAACTGTCCAGCTTTCTGTAGTCACACTTGTTTGCAGTTTTTCAGCCCTATGTTTGGGGGTTTTAAAATGGCCAGAGGCACATGGCTTGCAGTGGAGCCCTGCTACAAGAGACTTGTTTGATCAATATTTATGACAACAATTAAACAAACAAATCTTCTGTTAGAATTTCAGCAGAGTAAAAATACTGAAAGGATTTTGCATCTACTGCTGCAGATAAGAGCTGCCTCTTTCTGTTTGGCACTCAAACAGCAGAATTTGAGCCATCCAAGTGACAGTTTTAGAAGGAGGGAGGAAAGAGCAACAAAAAAACTCTTATGACTCAAACATCTTTCCTTTTTCTCCCCACATTATCTGGCAAAATTAAAAACCCAGCAGGAAATTAAACATATACACCTGACAAAGAACTGCTGAGAAAATGTGAAGTGTGATTATAGATGACTCATTCTCATTCGGGCAGCCTGGTCTCCTTAAAAGATTCTAGCAAGCTCTGTTCTCTTTATTTTTTTTCAAAAAGGCATCTTACAACTCAATTTTCTAAAAATGATTTGCAGTTATTGTTGATTGCATGCAAAATAGGAAATGTAAAAAGCTTCTTTTAATGATGCATTCTAGCTAGTCAAGTTATCACAAATTTATATGCCAAGTTCACGAATGAAAATATTTTACTATCTGCTTTCCTAGCCAATGGAAAGGATTCCTTTCTAGATGCCTGTGAACTGTATTTTTAAGCTGGTATGGTTTTAACTGGGGGTACTATGTAATAATGCTTAAACTTACATACCATTTCTTACATAAAGATCTGTGGTGCCTTTACCATGACTCAAATAATATTTTTTCATAACACCCCTAAGACATGAAAAACATATATGTAATGCAGACCCAGTAAAGGATGAAACAACAGGAGGCAATTAATTCTGGTGTTCAGGACAACTGCTTCCTGAAATCTTCCAATAACAAACAGTTTAAACAGTAACTTGGTTTCTATCACTGAAACTGTCTGGAGATTTGAGTTTTCAGCATGGCGTTCCTGAGCTGGAATTCATCCAGGACATCCAGGTTAAGAGGCATACTGTGGCTTTCAGAAAAATTGCTATGAGTATTAAATGATCAAAAAGAGGTCACATCCCAGTGGTAGGTCCCATCAAAGGATTAGACCCGCATCATCAGGGTGTTCTTTAATAAACCCCTGTTGGAATATTGGCTCAATTCAAACTTTAAAAAAAAACAACAAAAAAAAAACAACTGCAGCGTAGTGAATCTGCTTAGTGCAGACTCAGTGTAATGTCATTTAACTTGAAGGATTTGACATGATGAGAACACAGAGTGTACAGCCTACAACAACCCAGGACTTGTGCTTTCAGAAAAGGCATTTGAAATATTATACTAAACATACAAAGTCTGTATTTGGTTCCCTACTATACTAGGCAATCACTAACAGTGTAAGAAATGCTTCTAATTGACTAGAGAGTCCTAAACTCACTACCCTGTGATCCTATTATTATTGCCTATGACATTTAAAGTTACCTGCTCAAGTTGGTATTTTTTTTTCTTTTGAAAGTTTAAGCTGTTTCCAGAATTGATATTACTAATAAAAGAATGCCTTTTCCACGTTAAAAAATAGAAAATTAGAACAGCTGTTCAACTTCTATTGTTCCCAAGCCTTGAAGGAGAAAACCGTGATTTCTGAGAATATTATGTTTGTTTCAAGAATAGGTCTCTCTTTTTTTTTTTTTTAAATCAACTACATTTGACTCAAACTCCACATGTTTATGTTCTGTAGTAACTTCTAACAAACAAAATTCTCACAAGATCCTGAACTGTTCCTGTTCTCTAATTCATTTTCCCCTAAATTCATTGGCCCCTAAAAGTAAAAATCTTGGCATCCTGTGACCCCTTTCTGAAAAGTTACAGACCATTTCCCTACCTCCCAAAACAGTTCTGGACCAGACAGGTATGCAAGATAACTGCAAACTTTTGCATGCACACCTCAGATCTTACTGAAATAGGGTCTCTTGTTTAATTCTTTGAACAATAAAAGACAGAAATTTGTCTGCTTTGCCAAAGCCCTTCTTGAAACTGCAGTAGCTCTGCTTGCAGACAACTGAACAGATTTACAGATGCATAAAAAACAACATCTGACAGAAGACTCCTCCTTCTTGTACCATCACCATTGCATACCCTGCAAATCCCAAGGGAGAAAATGTCTTTCCAGTCCTTCACTTGCTCAGCTCAGCCCTCTGATGTGATTGGTGATTCGTCTCTTTTTGTTCTTGAAGAGCTTGTCCCTTTGATGACAGTCTTTGATGTTCCTGTTTCAGATTCAAAGATACTGCCTTTTTCTACCATAAAAAATGAAATTTTAAAGCAAACTAGAGGTCATAGTAATAAATAGAGTTCATAAAATCAAACAAAAATAATTAAGATTGCATTAATGGATTCTTCATAGTCTCCAGGGGAGTGGAAAACCACTGATAGGTTAGGGATTTTTCTGTTTATGCTTTGAGTCTAGAGTTGAGGGCTTTTTTTTTTTTTTTTTTTTTTTGGCTACTATGATATGTTTACACCATTTACTTAACATTTAAGTTATTGTTGTTGCTATGAATTGTTCCACACAGAATTCACTACTCTATTACAGCTATTTCTGACTGATGCAACATACCTTATTGGAAAACAATATTGCTACTGTTGAGGGTATGTGTTCAGAGAGAGGAGAGGTCTCCAAACAATGATCTCCAACTTCTTTCTTTCTTTCTTGTCTGGAGGATTTACCCAACCTTTTCCTCAGTAGCAAGAGTGACAAAGAAAGAAAGCACAGGTCAAAAGTGGGTTCCTCCAGAGCCTGACTTTCATTTAGGAAATACTATCAGCTATGAACAAGAAAGTCTTCTAAAGGTCTTCTTACTGCTGAGACAGTAATTTCATCCACAGAAAGTTACAGTGCTCAGGGTTGAAACAGGACTCTGTGCAGAGCACTGTGTTATTTTTTGACTTGGCTGCTGGACTTCTCCCCCCTGCTATTTTTAAACATTTTCAAATATTGCCCCTTTTGACTTTTAAAGCAATGAAAGGTGCTATTAATATGGTAGACTCCTTGACTTGCTCGACTTTGAATGATCAGAAAATTCATTACCCAGTAGGGATTTTTCATTGTAATGAAGAATTAAAAACATGGCTGCTTGTCAAGTAACTTGCCAAACTTTCCTGTCAGTGATAAGGTGGGAATCAGCAGAGTATCCAGGCATTACACAGCAAATAGTACAGGAGGGCTAGAACATTGCTTAACAAGTCTGTCTGAGCTGTACACAGACCAGAGTGCTATAAACAAGGAAATAAAATGCCTGCTTGGAGAAGACAATACATTCATTATGTCACTTCAGATGTTTTCTACAGAAAGCAACGAAATAAGATTTTAACCATTCCAACCATTGTTACCACAGTAAGTATAAACTAGGGGAGGGTGCTGGAAAAATTTTCAGAAAAATAGTGTTGTCTAAAGAAACTTCACAGTTAGGTTCACTCACAGTAAATTGAGGCTAGCAATTTCTATAGCAAAAGAAAACCCAGCTCCTCTAAACAAGATTAAAAGTGAAATTTTATCCTTGAGGAGCTTGACACGACTGTGTAGGGTATTAAGAACATACTAGCTATTAGCCATAGTTCTACTCAGAACCTCACTCTATAAATAATATCCCAACAACTTTGTTCAGGAGAAAAGAAAGTGAAGAGTGATAATTTGTACTGTGGGATGCACTGAAGAGAGTGAGACTAACAGTCAAGCCTCAGCTTGCCTCTTATTGGGGAAAATGAACAATCCATTAAAGCACAGTGTTTTGAGGTATCTGAATGCTAAAGTTTATTTAATTCCTTTAACAATGTGTATTGCAATATGTACAAAGGTCAATCTGAAAGTAATGCCTCCTATTTATTTCCATGGAAACTACAAAAAAGAAGCACAATAACACTATTTAATAGAGCACATTCTCAGCTAAAGAACTCCATTTTTCAACATAGCCACCTCCAGTGGCTGATTCATGTGGATGAACTGATCAAGACACTCTTCATTTTGTGGTGTGACAGCTGCGTGTGGCCATCCGGAACATGACTTGTCCTTCACATAGCTGTCGCCACTACCGAAACACATCAGCCACTGCCTCACTGTGCTCACATCCACTGTTCAGTCTCCATAAATGTTCAGCAAGTATCAGATTGTCAGTGTGTGCTGTTTTTTTTCCACATGGAGGAATTCAGTGATACACCTTTGCTTTATACTCTTCCATGTATATTCCACTTTTATACTTCCATGTCAGACGCCATTTTGTCAGACTGCCTCTCTGCTGGCATTGGCAACACACAGCAAAAAAAACATAACAGAATATTGGCAGGAGGATTCAACCTCTACTGCCATGCCACCAACATCCACCTCTGATGTTGTGGGTCAACACAATACAAGAGGAGACATTGCTTTCAGAGCAGTACTTGTATGACTAACCGGGAAATGTAACACAGTGAGGATTTATGTTGGAAATTCTAACTGTAGAGTGTACAAGAAAAGTCCTGTATGATTCAGCAACTCGAAAAGAATAAGGGTGGTCTCAGGCCTGATGGATCAGCAAAATAAGTTAACAGGACCACAGAGATTCAAGTGAATGTAGAGTACTAAGTGATGAAGTATGAGGGAAATGGTGTTCAAAAGAAATGAGAACAGGGTTCTATAGGGGAACATTACAGGGAGAAACCCTTATAATGTTAATTCTTTATGCAAGCTGATCATACACTACATACTGCCTCCTTGGTTCATTGTCAACAACTTCTTACAATACTGATCACAGCTTTCCCTTGCCATCCTTTGAACTGGGAGTCACAGGCAGAGGATCACCATGTTTGACAGTTGGATGTGAGTCTCACCATATGTCACATATGTTCTCTATTCCTCAGGTAACCTGGGGCAAGGGGAGGTGGGAAATTAGGTAGAAAGGGATCTGAGGCAGTGTATGAAGGATGTGTGGTAGGAGAAACTGATAAAGAGAAGGACAAGTGCCTGCTTCTGTGCTTGTGTATTGGGTGAAAATGAGTGTGGTTACCAACATCCATAGCCATACATCCATAGCCTGAGCTCAAATCAGTGGCACTTGGAGAATGGCATTAGATGAACTATAATTCAAAATTCCCATTTGATAGTAGTCAGATATATGTAACTTTTGAAGGTGTCAGCAGTCTGGACAAACTTTCTCTGCTACAGCTAACGAGTGTGGGAACTGGAGATGAAAGCAGCAACATAGAGATGAAGATGGGGAATGGAATCAGGGCCTAGGAGCCAGTACCCATGGAGAAGGGACGAATAGACAAAGTGGATCAATATCTTCAGAACTTTGAACTTTCAGACCACTCACCTCACCTCCCTCTCTTGCCTTTACCATGCACACACACAGCACGACAGACTTCTGGTTACATTACCAGTGCCACTTTCTTCTCACTTCCTTGTACTTTGCTATGAAATCTTAATAGTTACTTTTACATAGTCTCTGCAATGCTGAGAGAACTTGTGAGACAGATTGTAAAGGCCCTAAATGAAGATGCACAGGCATACAGGCAGTTAATTTCCAAGTTATATCTGGTGCAGGTATTAACAGTGAGAACAACAAACAGGATGGGCTCACCAAATAAAAGAAAAGCAAACAAATCCCTAAGAAGAGCTTTCTGGCAGCTCAAAAATATACGCTTTGATACAGTACAGTAATTAAAGTGCACTTTCTCTTTGACTATATTTGTGTTACTTTTATGCCAAATTCTGCACTTTTTTTTTTTTTTCTGGCATTTGTACAAAAGGGAGCACCTGTTTGTAATTCAAAATCAAACAAACAAAAAAAATTTTGTCTTAAAAATACACTTCTGAGAGTAATTCATGTTGCTATGAAATGTATTGGTTTCCTTTACCTGTTTACATCCCGAATTAGGAATTTTAAGTAATGTTATGTTTAGGTGATGTGGCATTTTCTTTCTTTTTCCTTGATTGTTTGTTTGTTTGTTTTCCCCCAGGGAATTTTAGAACTTGGAACTAGGAAATCCTTAGGTAACGGTATATTTTGTTGTTATCCAGCAACATTGCATTCTCATTTGGCTGAAGTGAGGATTATTTAAAGTAACTAATTGCCTTAAGGAACATGTGCTGGTTGGGAACATTCTGTAGTGTGTTAAAATAAACAAGTGTCTAGAAATGCTCTGTAGAGGCTGGCTCACTATCTTGATCAGAGCCTATAGCACCAGCTACATCACCAATACCTGGCTGCTTCTTGCAGAAGTGATTGCTGTGAAAGAGACTATGAAGGGAAAAATATATAATTTATATATTTTGTTTTACCACCTCTCTGAACTCCGAACTGCTGCCTCATCTCACCTGGGTCACGACTTGAACACTCATAATGACTGTTTGTTGGACTTGGTTCTCCTGATAGTTGCTTATGAGTATGTATGTTGTGAGACATCTGTTCTAGAGTTATACAGATCAAACTTTCCTGGTGCTAAATGTTAGGTTCATTACAAGAAAGTACACCATACTTAAGATGAAAGGTCAGCTAAGATGTTCCAGCAAGGAGACTGTCTGTGTCATCTTAATTTGCATGCACAATTGCATGGACAGCTACAGTTCACACTGATTTCATCACAGGTGCTGGGTTTTGGTAATAAATGCATTCTGCATGCAAAGTAGACAGAGCTAAAGGATCCCAGACCATGGGAAAGGTATTTTCCAAGCTATTAGTTTTCAAATCTTGTGGACCAGTCAGAATTCATAGTATAAATTCAGAAACTTCTTGTCAGAATTAGAAGTAATGGCTTTCAGACACAAAAGTACAGTGAGACTTTTGGAGGTCATTTGGCCCAACTTCTTTCCTAAAAAGCAGGACAGAACTGTTACCAATACGCAGTGGCTTTGTGTCTTAAAAATCTCCAGAAATCTAGATTTCGGAATTTCCCTGCACATACTGATGTACTGCTGAACTGCAAAGATTTTCCTCTTGGCGAAAAGTTTTTCTTAGTGATCACTCTAACTTTTCTAAGCACAGTTTATTCTTATTGCCACAAATTTTAAATGCCACTGCCAGAAAGGTTTTGATTTCACGATCTTCCCTTATCAACTGCTATTCAAGTATCTGTTGCCTGCTATTTGACCAAAATTTAACTGCTTCAGCAGACTAAGGACCTCTCAAACTTACCTTGTAGCCCCACACTTATGAATATAGTACCCCATGGCAGTCTCTCCAGTAAGTAGTCCAAAATCAAATTTGCTTTGCTATGTACAGCCCCATGAGCTTCAAGCAAAGAAGTATAACAACTTCCCCAAATATTTAAGCCAACTTCTTTTAACACAGCCTGATCTTCAGCTTACCTTATTCATAGTGAAAGAGAATATTCAACATACAGTCCATCATAGTCCATCTTCTTTTCAGCAGGGCTGCTGCTCACCTTTATATTATATGCAAGGTTACACTGTACCGGTACAAGTTTGCTTTTTCCTTGTTGAATATCATGAGGCTTCTGTGAGTCTGTTTCTCAATGTCCCTGTGGATTCTAGTTCTTTCATTCATTGTGCATGTCTCTTGTCTTAATTTAGCATCATTCATGAATTTGTAGATGATAGATTCTGGGTGATCAGCCAGGTCATTGATTAAGATATTCAACATTATGAGCAACAGTTTGGCCCTTCTGGTACCCTACTTGTTCTGGTCACCAAGCAGATGCTGAATTACTGATTGCCAATCTTTAAGCCAAGAGTTACAGGCGATTTTCAGTCCATCTAGCCATCATTTCTTCCATTCCACACTTCCTCAGATGCTAAATGACAGAGCTGTGGGAGACAGAATCAAAAGCTTTTCTAAAGCTGAGGTACACCACATCCACAGGCCTCCCCTTGCTCACAATCATTTTGTTGTAGGAGACAATCCTGTTGAACATCATTTGTTCCTTTAAAATTCATATTGATGACCACTTTAAACATTTTATACTTCACATCATTAGAAACAAACTCCCAGAAGACAAAGTGAACTTTATAGACCCTGAGGTGAGGCTAGCTGGTCCGTAAGTCCCTGGGTCCTTCTTGCCTCCGTAGAGAAGGTATCAGTGCTATGCAAAGCCATCCAGGGAAAGCAGGTGGGAACCCCAGGGAAATTCGTTTTTTCTCTGTGAAGGTATCTTGGAACTGGTTTTCCACGACAGAAGGGTCAGAGCTTGGGAAAGCGTCATGGTCCTGGCAGTATCCACTGAGCACTTGCTGGCCTTGAAAACTTGGAGAAGCTAGTGTCCATCTTATACCAGGCTATGCCCGTAGAGTATTGATACCAGCTGATTATTTCATTTGTGTATAGTCGCAATAGATGTAGGCCTCTAGCTTACATATCTGAATTGACAGGATGGGTCACCACATACAGAGTAATTCTTCCCATGGATAATTCAGAACTCGTAGCTGAAGTATCATTTTAGCTCAGCTTCATTCTCAGTACTTTATTCTCTTGAGAGAATATTGGCTATAAAGGAATCTAACTCTGATTCAGTACCCTGAATTAAGGAATCATTCCCTCAGGCAGTGTGACTTAGTCTTGTTGAGTTCAACTCAAAATTTATTTTGTTGCATAAAGCAGCAAAATATGATTCATATATTGTGAATACTCAGCTGAACGTTTGCAATTTGAGCTCTTAATGAATTTCAGTTTGACAAATTAATTGCCAGTTTATGCTGTAAAGGTTTCAGAGGTAAATGGGAATAAGAAACATAATTCTGTTTCATACTTTCTGTGGGAAACACATGACCTCTACATCTAACGTTCTATTTAGAAAAAGAAGTTCTTTCTGTTGAGAATGGTCATCGCCAAGCCAATAAAACCATTCCATAGATGAAGTCACACATTATGGAAGTTTTTAACAATTGCTAGACATTCATTCAAAGATGACAATTCAGATTTCAGTCATAATAATCAACTCTCCTCTCGAAAATGCAAAAACATAAAATTCTGAACCTAAAAAAGCCTTTTATATTACTTTTCGGGTAAATATTTTAAAATTGTTTTGTTCAGAGGTAGATGTATTTGGAAGCACCACAGTGCTGAGATCTATAGTTTTTTAGTTCACGCACTGTGAAGAACTTCTGGCCCACCAGAGGCTTCCTGTAGTGCAGGCATTGAACTGCTCATCCTTGATCCTATGGCTTCAGTGCTAGTATGGGGAATATCCACACAGAGAGTACAACATAAAGTAGCAGGGCTGGTTTGTGAAAAGGCTGCATTTCAAGCCCACACATGTCAACAGAACAACCTCAGGAATCCCCGCAAGATTTGGTTGCTTCTGAAAAGCAACCTTAAGAACTTCCTTCTTTCTCTTTGACAATACCACTAAAAGGGATAAAAAATATGAAATGCTAATAGAGATTTTTGGAGAGCATTGCTGAAAGGCCAAATGGAAGTTGTGGGGAAATACTGTGTAGCTTTTTTTGCTGAGTTTCTGATTCTGGTTCCCAGTATGGGAAATACAGGAAGAAATTCATTCCAGCATGGAAGCCGTTGGAATGGTGTTAACTTGGGGCACAGATCGTGAAAAATATTGCCACCTCTCTCACTTGCTACAGGTTGTTGATTTATATGGGAAATGAGAACTACAAAGGTGTATTTGTGGATAAGCATTCCTGTTTCTCTCTCAGTATAAAGGGCTGAGAATAGAGGTGAAAAAGCTGAGGAATGAGAAGAATACAGAAGATACCCAAACATCTAATGAATGCTATCTTGTTCAGTAAGTGACATGCTAATTTCCTCTTTGAGTATTACATGCTGGGCCCCTCCTAAAGTTTATTATCAAGTAAATTAAACTGGAACTTGCGGTCTTTGGTATATCAGTCAATCTAGGGAATAAATGCATTTCATTATTATCTTTTCTTTTTTTAAAGGAAGGAAAATTGTAATTGTTTTCAAATAAATAGACAAGGGAGTAATGTGTGCTGTCTGTGGTGTTTCACATCTCTATATGAATTTGCTCAGCAGTTAAAGAAAATTAGCAAAAAGATAATAAAAAATGCCAATTTCTTAAAAGCTTATCGCTTTCATTGTACAACAGCCAGCTCTTTAAATAAAGTGAAGTGAAAGATGCAGGAGGAATTATATTAACTTTGCCCTCTTGTCCCTGAGCTACTGTCTGAAGATAAAGTTCTGTTTTTAAAGTACTGAGCTCATTTCAAAGGAATACAGCAATGTATCGCAAAACTGTGATCTAAACCTTTAGCTTTCATGCATTAGACTTCAATGGAGAGTAGAAAGGTACGTGCCTACAATTCTAAAATAAAATAATTTGGTCACTGAGAGTTCGTGGTCTTTATGCAGAAGGATTTCTGTTAGAAAACCGAAAGACTGAGACTACAGTTTTCAAACCACCAATTCTAGTGGCTCACTTTTTTGTAGTCTGGCTGCTAGTCATACCATTCTCTCCATGATTTATATCTATATTACTTAGAATTCTTGCAGTAATGATGTTTTTGTGAATTTATTTGAACTTCACCCAAGAAAATGCATGCTAGAGAAGGCAGTAAAGTGTTTGGCACAGGTGAGATCCCAGTTATACAGCTATTGTGTTATTTGGTCTTCTTTATTCTGTATAAACCTGCCATCAGCAGATTATAATTAATTTGATTTCCAAAGATTTGTAAGGAGTTGGTAATTCCTTAAAATTTAATCTTTCTTAGACTTTCAGAATTCCTTCTATCTCTTCAACACATTACACAAGAGAATTTCTCTCTGAACTGAATTTAAATAGTCACTGACATTGAACAATTAAGCTTGTGCTAGGTATTGTTGTGGCTTTTTTTTTTCATTGAAAAGAAATTGCATTTTCTTACAAATTTTTTACAATTTCATAAGAAATAAAGAAATTTCTTATTGCTGCCATTGCAAAACTCACTGATGATTCTGTATTGGTATTCCTTATTTTGAAAATGCAAAAGAAATCACAAGTCAGAAGAAAATGCAAGGAGGATGTTATTGTAGGCATTGTCACCAAATCAGAGTGTGGCAGAGTGCTGAAGGCGTCAGGGTGAGTGGCAGTTCCCTGACATTTTGGCTCCTCACTCTTCCATTTAGCATGCAGTTTGAATGGTAAAGAGAATGGCTGCAAATTAGAAAGCAGAATTGGGAATGAAGTAGAAGGAAGTGTAAAAAATAAGATGGATTAAGTAAAATGGAGAAACAGAAACTGAGAAGCATGCTGATAATTATGGGAGAATTATGGTGATATATGATTAGGGACTGGATTATATCCTCCTAATCTAGTCTAATTTACCCACCTGTTGCAGCTGTGATGAAGGGTAATATTTTGTCACCTCTTTTTCGTTCAAGTGTGACAAAAAGGATCAGCAGCAATGCTGCCTTAGGAAGAAGATCTCTTGAGCTGCTTCCTCCTCATGTGAGCCTGCATCAGATGTAGTTACACTGCAGAAAAGCACAGAAATCCCTTTGCCAGTCATTTCTAATGGTAACATTAGATCTCTTCAGACATGCAATCCTGACCATTTCTACTGAATCTGAGGCAGCTTCTCCCCGTCCTAATGAGTGGTCAGTGAGGTATCATCGGTGACACTTATCAACACAAGACAGACAAAGACTCCAGGACAAAATAACAAATGAGCAGCCAATGAAATTCTATCGAAATAAAAGACAATAGAGTAAAAACAGGAAATGGGAGAACATGAATCTGGAACAACCATCATAGAGATGTGTGGGGAAAAAACAATGGCCAAAGAAAGTAATTATGTCTTTCCCTACTACTGAATAAACGTATCAATCACAGAATCATATAATGGCCAAATTGGAAGGGACCTCAAGGATAGTGAAGCTCCAAGCTCCCCAGCCACAGGAAGGGCCACCAACCTCCACATTTAATACTAGACCAGGATGGCCCGCACCTCATCCAACTTGGCCTTGAACATCTTCAGAGACAGGGCATCCACAACCTCTCTGGGCATCCTGTTCCAGCACCTCACCACTCTTATAGTAAAGAGCTTCCCCCTGATATCCAAACTAAATCTTCCCTCCATCAACTTAAAACCATTTCCCCTTGTCCTACTGTTATCTACCCTTTAAAAGAGGTGAATGAATTAAATAAATAAATAAAAGGGAGTGTGGATAGTGCTGTTACTCAAATGAACTGTTTAATTGATACAAATACCTCTGTCCTAGGAAGACTGAAGACAGGCATTACAAAGAAACGAGGCTGGGCAGGTGCTCTTTTTCTCAATTAATACTCCTTTTATTTATTACAAATGCAGTATTTACATATCTATACAGCCAGCTCCATTGGTTAACAAATGGAGAAAAATAGTCCTTATGGTGCAAAAGTCATTTGACTGCAAAGCTATACCAAATAATCACAAGACTAAGCTCTTCCCTCTGTCCTGCTTGTGACTCGCTCCTGATCTAGGCAGTAACTAATAGCTTGCAGCTTGGCCTTGTCTTTCTGGATGATGGAATAGTGCTTCTGCTCACATTTGAAGTAGAAGGAAGAAGCTTTATAACACAGATGCATATTTCTGAACCTCAGGTAACAAATGCCAGCCTCTGTCTGTGAAAAACTTTAAAGTAGCTTCGGGGCTGCTGTCGCTCGTGCTGTCTCCCTGCTCCAAAAATGCCATTGGGGCTGCTGGGGAGAAGATGAACGAAGTGACTCTTCAGCAGTTTCTGGTAACTTAGTGTTGGAGTGGAGGCACGGCATGGGAGTTACTGTGGCTCTTTTATACCATAGTGACAACTTGGTTGCTCAGTAAAAACTGCCAGTAAAAACTGGAAACAGAGTCTTGTCATCTAGCTATCAGTATCTAATCTGGCAGTCTAACTAGATAAATTTAGTTTAACAAAAGGGATAGAATCCTAAAACTTTCACAATAAGAATAGTCTTGAGGAACAATATACGTGATTTTCCTTTTTTCTTCAGTGAAAGGAATAACTGCAAACTATGGCGGTTTTGTGACAAATACTATACCAACACTCACCCTGTCACTGTAGTCTTCAGATGCGTTAATTTCACACCTCTTGGGACAGTTAGGTCAGTGGCTGATGGTCAGAGTGTGAATTCATAGAATCACAGATGGTTTGGGTTGGAAAGGACCTCCAAGGTCATGTGGTTCCAACTCCCCTACCATGGGCAGGGACATCTCCCAGTAGACCACGTTGCTCAGTTCTTTCCATGCTATCTTATTCAGACGGATAAAGGAGATGAACCTGTGTCCTGTGCAATATTCTCCAAGAACAATGTGCAGTTTTAAATATATTGGTCTTGCAGTTCTCTGATAGCACTTTTCTTAATGAAATTATCCTCCTAATTGCTGCCAAAAGCAGAGATGTGTTATTAACAGAGTGTGGCAGAGAACTCACAAGGCAGGACACTCTGTACAACTGAGGCAGCTCCTCACTTTCTATTCTGAAATGTTTAATCCTTCACACCTGTGCAAAGCAGGGTTCTCTCTTTTTTCTGCAACTGGAATCCAAATATATTACTTTGAGATAAATATGTACTAGAGAAATTGAAACACTCAAATGCCTATGTTTGCCCAGATTAATTCTCATGGTGTGGCAATGTTTGACAGATAGAAAAGGTGTTTTTTTAGTTAAGAACTTAAGGAGTGAAAGGATGTAAGCTTACAGCAAACTTTGTCTCTCGAACTGCTTTCTGTCTGGGAGATTGACAACACAGAAAGAATGTTATGCTGAATAACTCTAAATTCTGGGAAAACAGCTATGTGGAATTCAGTAAGGAATAAAGACAAAACTAATGCTGCATTTCAGGCTACCTTTTACAGCCCATTAATGTTTCCTTTTATGTTCTTATTTACATAGGTGGTGATCTCCCATAGTTTTCATAGGTTGACACACAATATATTGCTGTCCAGATGGGACAAATAATCATGGTAATTACCAACAGAAGTCACTAAAAGCCTTAAACTATTTTATCCATCCTTGCATACACCTGGACACTGTGTATATATAAACGACACAGTAGCAAAGATAATCTTGTGATAAACCATGGCTCTATATGACGACCTGTATAGCTATGTAATTTCTACACACGTTTCACTGCACAGCTTTCACATGGACTTGTTCCTATATCTCCTTAGGCTGTGTTTCTATCATTCGAAATTTGCAGTAGCAGACAGAGTCATAATCTGTCAAGTTCTTTCTCTCTTTTCTCTCTTTTGTGTGAATCAACTTTTGAGGTGTCTTTGTCACAAAAAGAAAGAGGAAGAAAAGGTAACCTGTCTGTAAGGGGGTTCAATTATCCGTTTCTTGGTTTTAAAAAAAAAAAAAGGCTTTTCCTTTTCCTTGCTCTTTTTCAACCAGATTTAAAAAGTAGAATGATGGTCTTTAGGTGGTGGATTCCAATGTGTCTGTGTCCCAAGAATTTATAATGAAAAGTTTTTATAAATATCTAAAGGACGTGGGAGGCAAAGGGATGAGGTCAGGTTCTTTTTCGTGTTGTGTAGCAACACGAAAAAGAGTAACAACCTAAGACTTGTTTGTGGGAACTTCTGTACTAACGTGCAGAAGAACTTACAGTAAGGGTGATGGAGCACTGGAATAGGCTGCCCAGAGAGATTGTGGAGTCTCCTTCTATGGAGATACTCAAGACCCATCTGGACACCTACCTGTGTGGTCTATTGTAGAGTACCTGCTTTAGCAGAGGGGTTGGACTCAATGATCTCTTGAGGTCTCTTCCAACTCCTGTGATTCTGTGGTTCTGTTAAGCATAGTTATCTCAGACACATGGTCTTAGTCAACAACGCACTAATTAGCAGTACTGAAAAATGCAACAGAAGAGGTAATTTCATTTTTTCTCCAAATTTCATTCTTGATTCCCTGAAGTCACTACATAGGATCAGCAGCAAAAAAGATGTTAGCCGAAGTTTCATGGATGTATGATCCATTAGTGTTCATTTTTTCAGAAAAACAATGAACCAAATTTGAGGGGATTGAGTGTACCCTCAGTAAGTCTGCAGATGATACCAAGTTGGAAGGCAGCGTCAATCTGCCTGCAGGTGGGGAGGCCCTTTAGAGGGATCTGGATAATCTAGATTGCTGGGCTGAGGTGAATGGGATGAGGTTGAACAAGGCCAAGTGTCGGGTGCTGCACTTTGGCAGCGCTATAGGCTTGGGGCCGAGTGGCTGGATGACTATGAAAAGGAAAGGGACCTGGGGGTGTTGGTTGATGCTGGGCTGAACATGAGCTGACAGTGTGCCCAGGTGGCCAAGAGGGCCAATGCCATCCTGCTCTGCATTAGAAATAGTATGGCCAGCAGGAGCAGGGAGGTGATCATCGCCCTGTACTCAGCACTGGTGAGGCTGCATCTCGAGTACTGTGTTCAGTTTTGGGCCCCTCACTACAAGAAAGACATTGAGGCCCTGGAATGTGTCCAGAGAAAGGCAACAAAACTGGTGAGGGGTCTGGAGCACAAGTCTTATGAGGAGCGGCTGAGGGAGCTGGGAATGTTCAGTCTGGAGAAGAGGAGGCTCAGGGGAGACCTCATTGCACTCTACAACTTCCTGAGGGGAGACTGTGATGAGGGGGAGTTTGGCCTATTCTCCCAGGCAACTAATAGGACCCAAGGAAATGGCCACAAGTTACACCAGAAGACATTTCAATTAGACATAAGGAAAAACCTTTTCTCTCAAAGAGTGGTCAGGCACTGGAATAGCCTGCCCAGGGAGGTGGTGGAGTCACCGTCCCCAGCAGTGTCAAGAGGCTTCTGGATGAGATGCTACAAGATATAGTTTAGTGGCTTAATGAGTAGTAATGGTGATAGGAGAATAGTAGGGCTAGATGATCTTGTAGGTCCTTTCCAACCTTGTGATTCTATGATTCTATGAAACATTCCACAAGTGGCTAATCTTCTGAGAGGAGGGGTTCATTTTTTAAAAAGGCTTAAAAATCTCCTATTTCCTTTTTGTGGATGTAATCCTGTAGGTGATTACTGTGTGGTTCCAAGGTCTAACTTGTCTGATGGGCCATATCCGAAGTACCTATCCTCTCTGAGGAGATGTTGGGCTCCTTGGACTGCACCCTTCCACTTGAGAGGATGTTTTTTGACATAATAAATGAGGCTTATTTTTTTTAGCCACCATCTTTCAGTCTCCAGAGTTAATAACAAGTCCTCCCAGGCAGATCTGTAGAAAAGCAGGGTATTCAGAGACAGACTTCATTCATTTGAAAATGAAATAAATTAGGCAATGCACTCTAGATGTTGGTCCCAAAGGCTAGTATTATTGCTATTTAACCAATGTCTGTCATTTACTGAAATACCAAACCACATATTTAATTTTAATGTTACTGTCACAATGAATTGATAGGTTAGGTATGTAAATTTGATTTCAAATGAGAAATTAAATGTCTAATCAGTTGATCATTACATTCATAGTAGGTCATTAGCATTATAGCTCTCACATTGTTATTTGTCTTTGACTACTGGGTAGTTTTACTTTCACAGCATGTTATTTAACCCGGTTGCTATTTTTTTTTCTATATTTAATTAAAACTTGTGAGAAAATATTTATAAGAGGAACAACCAGAACTGCTGTTTTGTTTTTTCCATAGTCTGGAGTATCCCTTAAAGAAGCAGAATGTTAAATAAAAACAACAGTGGGTGTAAGACACTATGTGCATTGCCTTCTGCATGTGGTTTGGTCTATTCAAGTAGAGCAGTAGGCTCTGCAGTCATTTTTGTGCTAGATTTTAAGAGATGGGGAAAAGCAGAAGACAATAATGACTTGATTGTATCTTTTACAATGTTTATGCTTTGGATTGGTGTCCATTGTTTGAGTGATCATCTACTTCTATGCCACTGACTGGTCCATTCAAAAAACTAATGCCTGTGGGAGACATTAATACATGCTTGTTGTTTTGTTGTTGTTGTTGTTGTTGCTGTTGCTGTTTATTTTTTAACTTTAATTTGTTTGTTTTTTTCTCTTGTCAATGAATTTAGGAGAATACTAAGAATGTAAGATTCTTACATAACAATGACTTCTCTTTTTCAAGAGAAAGATCAGTGCAGAGGAAGTATGAAGTGAATTCACATTATGGGAACTATATTTTTCCTTAGAAACTCCAGTTAGAGTTGAATTTGGCATTTAGTAAGGAGTAACTTCTTTCTGTTTGAAAACCCACACATGCTTCATAAGTCAATGCAGATAGTTCACACATGCCTAGAAATTCCAGCATATAATTGCCCCGAAACTGTCATTTTCTCTGAATGTAGAGCTGAGCTGAATTCCTTCCTACTGTTGCAGCTCTGGGCTGCTGTGATTGTGCTTGGTCCACACACCCACACCAAATGGTTTGTGTGTTCCTGTTCTCACCAGGCCCCTCGATCTGGCAGTCTGCAAGGCCAAGACACCCAGCTCAAGTGCACAGGGGTCAAGGCAGATCTGGAACAAACACTCTGCAGAGGTGAGTGGCAAACAGATCAGGAAGAACAACAAGGAGCTATTGGTGTCCTTGGTCTGCCACTTCAGTGTATCCCTGTGTCAGTAACATTACCACTCCAGCTAAGGCTAGTAAGTCTTGACAGTGCTGAATAACTGTCTATCTGTCTTACAGATAAATCTTGTCAAGATTCACAAATTGCCATTCTTTTGCCCATCTTTTTTGATTAGGTATCTGTTTCAGAGCCCATTAGGTTATGTCTGGAACAATATAAGGTGCCCCTGCCAAAAACTGTGCCACCAGTATTTTTCCAGTATTCCAGTGTTTAGAATATGCATGTGGCTCTGCAAAACTTGACTGAAATTATTTAACCAGCCAATGTAAAGTACTGATTTTAATGAAAGGCATTCTTTGGCTGAAATGGTTCACTGATTTCTGCAGAATTTGCTCCACTTTGACTATAAGAGTTAAACCGTTCACCTGAAGTAGGATCAGAAATAGCTCCCTTGGTTTTGCAGCTATTATCCACAAGTATGTGCCCATGAATGCCCATCTGTTAAGCTGAAAGCTTTTTCTGCTTCTCTCATTCAGTGAATACGTATTTATTTCATGCAATGTGAAAAAGGTTCCACTGGAGAGTTTGTGAATCAGCAACTCAGTGAATCTTTCTCTTAGATATATTGTACAGGGAGCTGGAGGATGCAGAATTCTGTAAATGAAGTGGAGCCAGTCTGTAGGGTCTGGGGTTTTGGTTTATCCAGCTTTTAAATATCGCTTTGTACTTACTCTCATGGCTTACATCCCTTGGTTTCTGGAGCTCAACCTGGGACACATACTCTGATTTGCTGGAGTACCACATGTACTTCAGTGTAATTGATGCAGTAGCAGCTGCATTTCAGGTGGATACAGTAGAGCATAACTCTGAATATGCTCTTGGGGTTAAGGCTGAGTATCTAAACACTAGGAGGTCTCCATGCCTGGGTTCTCCAGCTGTTGGATGGAATTAATGCCACTCTAATCAGCTCCCAAAAGTGACCAAGCACTCTGTATGTGAAACTTCCAAGTAGTACTGTGAAGAGCACCAGAGAAAAGATTTTAAGGAGATTAATCTTCAGAAGGTTTGGTTTGTGGTGCCTGAAACCAAATTCTGGAAAATGAGAAGAAAGCAAAACAGTCACTGTCACCTCATTAGGTGATCGCTGTCCATTCTAAATGAGACATGGAAAGGTAGGGAAAACCAGTTGCATGCAATTGTTTAAAAGGAGAGTGTATCATCATGTAGCTGCAGATAAAGTTGAGCACTTGAATATTAATATCAAAATTTCTAAACTTTGGAGTGTCCTTTCAATGTAGTTTTATATGTAATCTTCATGTATGATTTTTAAAAATGGCAAGTTTTTGTAATTGTTATCCCTTTACTTTCTCAGAATGAGATCTAGAAGATTGTAGAATAAATTCCCAAGTGGCTGTGTCAGTTCAAACAAGAGTGTACAATAGACTGCAGAGGACAGCTGTGCAGTGATAAGTCAGAGGACTGTATGACTTAATAGGGCTTTTTCTGTTTGTGCTTTGTGTGGCACTGGGAAAGGGAGTTAGCTTATCTCTGTATTATCTTACTCCTCTGCCTCATGGAAAGACCAGGTTTGGGTACAATAAGTTATTTTCACTTGGACTGTGTCTTCCCCCTTTCTCCTGGCGTCACATTTGAAGTTCCTGTGTTGTGTAATCAAAAGGCACGTGACAGAGTCAGTCAGCTCTGCTACCATCAGCAAGCCTGTATACAACACAGATGGTATTAAGGATTATGGAGATACTATCTAACCAGTAAAGAGAAGAAAAGCATCCAGTCTTTAATAAAATGGTTGTATCAATGAGGGTGGAGAAATATTTGATCAGTGAAAACAAGGTAACACTTAGTAAAAAGCTTGAGGATTAACTTTTCAACTCTAGCTGATACGGAAAAGGGGGAAAGGAAAATATTTATCTCCTGAAATCAAATGATTTTTTTTTTCTCCGGGCTATGAACATCACTGTACAGCAAAGTCATCATTTGACTTATGTTCACTGCCTTACTCCTACAATATTGCCTAAAACAGGTCAGCTAGAAAGAATCAGGCTTCCCAGAACTTGTTCCTCCCTATACACAATGATGTGAGGCAAATAATGATATTGAGAGCAGCTGATGTGTGCCTAGATTTCCCCCTCCCCTTCCTTTCCCTACAATTATTGTCTCTTTCCCTCTCTGTCCTTCTTCCTCCTTGGATACAATACTGCCAATCAATTGCAGTCTCCATGTAGTAGCATCATGAATTCTTTACTTCTGTAACTCTGCAAACACATTCAGTTTTCAGTCTAGCTGGCAGTAGTGCTGGCACAGGAATGACTCTCTGTCCTCCTGGAATTGCCTGAAAGAAGAAAAAACATTGCTATCTGAACAGAATAAGTAGCAACGGATAATCTTGGCAAATATATTTGCTACTAGCATTGTTAAATTTGACACAATTTCTTCGTTTACCTGTTCTGGAAATAATGTATTTCTGAACTGCAGTGATGTGTGTAATGCCTAGTCCACTTAAGCCTGGAAAACACCATTCCAGTGTTTTCGTGTTCTTGTAGCTTTACTGAAGCATTCAAATTACATTCTTCAACTTTTTCTGGAAGCTGTCTGCGCCAATACTTTTTCCAAAGATAAATATGGAAAAAATAAAATTACATAGTTGAAACAGCATATCATTTCCAGCTGCTAGGTTGGTTTTCATTGTCACCTCAGTTAAACATTCTGTATAAATGTTAAACTCCTCTTATGCCATAGAAAACTATTTAGTTTTCCTTTTTAATTATGTTAGAATTTCAGAATCACAGAATTATAGTTGTTGGAAGGGACGTCTGGAGGCTACCTAGTCCAACCTCCTTCTAGAGCAGTTCCCTGCAGTAGGTTATACATGAAAACATCTAGGTGAGTTTTGAATACCTCCAGAGATGAAGATTCCGCAGCCCCCCTGGGCAGCTTGTGCCAATTCTCTGACACTCTTAACACTGAAGAGGATTTTCCTCAGAAAAAGATTTATTTTTGCAATAAAATGTGGAGGCACTGAAATGTCAGCCAGAACAGTATGGTTGCTCAGCCTATCTATAAGCTAATAAAAGCAGTTTCCCAAAGGTACACTTCAGAAATGCCTGGAGTTTTACAGGGAGTGAGGAGAGTGGAGATTCCCAAGGAGAAAATGAAAATTGATATCTAATATTTAAAATAGTAGGTGTACACATAGATTTACTCTAGTCCAATTCTTTATTAAAAAAAAGAAATATCCTAGACACAGCTAGGACTAGGTATCACTATGTAATCAATGACAGATCTGAGCTCTAGTTTTCTTTCTAACTGATCTTCGCTACTGTTTTCTGTCCACTACCATCAATGTGAAGCTCATCTCCACAGCAGTGGTATTAAGATGAAGCTAATTTGCTAGAGTACGTTTTCTTGTTCTAGAAGTTCTTCACAACTGTCTTGTCCAAAAGCTGATTTATGGTATTTCACTGTACCTTAATCCCAAGGCACCGTTTACTGCTGAACTTTTCTTTGCCATGTACATGAGCACAAATGACTGCTCTGCCTTTTCTTCTTTGTCTTCCTGGAGCCAGAAGGGAGGAGAGGAAACAGTTTTCCCTGAATGGGTGAGCATAAAAACTGTACACTGGGTGATACCATTCTGTTCTGCTGGCTTCAAAATATCTGTTGATGTCTTTGAAAACTTACTTTATCAGGTAAATTTGATTGATGGTCAGCTCTCTCAGAACTTGTTTTGAAATTGTTTATTCCATGGCCTTGAGCAGATTGCTTCTTGTTTTAGTCCAGGTTAAAAACGTCTATAAAGCCTCTGCTTATACTTAGTTCCGTATTTCTATGGAAAGAGCTAAAATAAGATAAACTGTTTTTCATTTCTCTTTACAATAGAGGAATCCATGCAGGAGAATAAAGTAGTACTGCAGTTGTTCCTTTTTATTTATTTATCTATTTGATTTTGCAAACCACAGCAAAGCTCAGGCTTTGCTTTGTATCAAGTTACTTGGTTACTTGGTCTAACAAAGCCAGAAGCTGCTGCTTAGTTTTTAATTGCTGCTTAGTTGTTCAAGAAGCACTGTCCTTGGCCAAGGGAAAGAGAAGCTGCTTCTGCAGATGTAACATGAAGTTGAAAAATGATATGCCACTCATCTGCGTGGGACAAATTTATGCAAGCTTTGTCATGGTCAGCAAGGAAGATTAATGGAAGATGGAACTTGAGGCAATCGGTTTGGAAACAGACTGAACCAATTCATTAAATAGAAACACTTAGCAGAGCCTGTATCAGGAAATATAGATGAATATTGATGCAGATCCTTAAGACTGGGGGCAAAGGAAAATATAACGTACAGAACAGACAACACTATAAACAGGAAGAGTTTCATGATGTCTCTGCTTCTGACCATCCAGAACGATTAGATACTGATGGGGAAATTTCTCTAGTACTTGCACAGAAATTTGGGAATGTATTATTTTACTGTAATTAATCTTTTCTATATTTCTCTCGTATTTTTCACTTGTAATCTTCATATATTTTTAGCACTTTTTACATTTGTAATATCTATGCAAATTATTCATAATATGAAATGTTCATTAATTTATATATGTTTAATCACTTGAAGAGTGAAGGCAAAGGCTATTATTTGGAATTAAAAATGTATAGTCCCAAAACACCATGGAATAGTTGATATATATTGAAACTGTATTTTTCCTAAATTAGTTATACACATGATGGCAGTTCCTTATAACTGTGGATAAAATGAATGCTCCTGTGGCCAGGGGAGTTTCTCTAGAGCTTTTCTCCTGCTGAATTTCTCCAAGGTGCCATTTTATAAACTAACAAGAGGTAACTGATTATGCTAGGAGTCTTAGGACTAATTAAGTAGTGTTTAAAAGAAGTTTAGGTTTAACTAGTGGTGTAGATGTGTCTTTTATGAAGGGGAGACTAGCCAGTGTTTGACTGGGTTCTGGCTGGGGCATTAAGGAGTGCAGTGATGATATATTAATCAAGGAGATTAATAAGGAGTATAAAGAGATGTTAAAATTCTAATATCAAAGAAAGTAGTACTCATGGAAATTCTAGATTCTAGTAAATTCTAGAGTCTTCTGTTGTGTAGGAAAGAGAGGCACCTTTTTCAAATTTGTAGAAGTTTACAGAAGTAACTGATGATAAAAATCTTGGTGTTATTTTTTCTCTATCAAAACACTGAAATGGGCAATGCATGTCGAGACAAAGAAATTGAATCATTGAATCATTTTTTTCTTTCTCCCTTTTCCTGGCCACAACATTAGTAACTAAGACTTGTACTATATATATATGTATATATATGAGAAGTTATTATCTTAATAACTTCATTTCCACATGGCAACCAGTTCTCATTGAGGTAAACGGATTTTGTTCATAAGGGAATACCACTGGAAGGTATATATATATATAAGGCTCCTAGTATAGAATCCAAATTGAATTAAAGTGCCCTTCTGAGCTGGTATCTGCTGCTGAAAGATAGAAGAAACAGAACAGAATAACATCATGCAGCTTAAATTTGTCTTGCTGTATCTCAGATCCAGGAAGTTGGTGGATGATACAACCTCAGAGAAGCTCATATGAATGCTAAAGGGAGCTGTTCAGATGATGTGAGCAGTCAGAAAGAAAAACAAAACAAAAATAAAAAGTAAAGAAAGAGGGGGGAAAAAAAGAAAAAAGGAGGGAAAAATTTTTAAATTGCTGTTTCTAATTCCAGACTGTACTGGAAAGGATCAAAATTGACTCTCTGGGCCTGATGCACTTGCTAATAAAATCAGATACTCTCCAACTAACACAATTTGGAGCAGGTTCAAATTTCATTTCTCTTTTTTCATTTTTAAGAGGCCCTCTTTATTGCTTTATAATGACGTGAACATTAAAAATGCTCAGTATTTTTAGAAGTTGAATAGGAAAACAAGCTTGCTTGCTGCATTTCCCACTTCCCTATCAGAACAATGGAGCTGCAACATATAATTAAGAACATAGTTTTGATCAGCATTGTAAAAAAAAAAAAAAAATGAAGAAAATATATAAATAAATGAGCAAAGAAATAAGTTAAAAATATTTAAATATAAGGTGATGACAATGTGAAAATTGCCTCTAACAAAAATATCACTGAAAATGCTGCCAAAATGTCAAATTTTCATCTGTTAGAACTCATCTCAACCTGGCAGCACCATAAACATGAAAAACACTACATGGTTTTGGTGTTAGACTGCCTACAGTTTTCTAGCTTGGTAAATTTTGTCAGAGCAACCATTTTTGTAGGATGTATATGTACATAATTCTGTTGGGAAAAGCCACAATGCAGAATGGTGCATTAAGCTGCTCTTGCTGTGCTTCATAAGCTGATATGAAACTATGTTTGCACAAGCATTTGTATGGTTGCACCAATGGGATCTCAGGCTGGGCAATGGACTTGTCAGCAAGGCCTCAGTCCTGTGCTCTCACTACCAACTAACACGTGCCATTGAAGAGTCTTTTTGAAATAAAAGCCTTCAATAATTAACTATATCCACGTATAAATATAGGAAGACTTCATAACAGTTAACATTTTAAAATTTATAATAGAAAAGAGCAGATGGCAGTCTTGACTGTTTTATATAGATTTTTCTATCTTAAAGATTTATCTGTCTATATTGTGAATTCCTCAAGAAATGAATGTGAACTGGTGACAGTATGAATTGTAAAGTGCTAGTTTTTCTTTACTAAAGCCTCACTGCAGATTAACATGAACTACAGAATTCTTAGCGCATTATAAAAGTGTCTAGATGGTGAAGGGCAGCTGATGTCAAGTGAGGCTTCTATAGGCATATTCAGTTTCTTTGCTCTATTGAATCATTTGCCTTCAGGAAAGAAGAGAAAATCCCATATTATCCCTTCCCCTAGAGCACAGCGCTAGCAAGGAGTATCCTTATGTTACAGCTGAAAGAACTGCCCTGGGCGCTTTTGGGAATAACGAAGCTGGGGCTGTTCACAATGACATGTCTCCATTTGAAGCACTGGGCTGGGATTTTCATCTAGTCTGTCATTAGAATTTCTCTCCCCTATGTCTCAGAAGAAAGGTAATCTGAGCCAGTGGGAGCCGACATAACACACAGACATATTAACACAGATATATTAACAGTCACAAATTTTTAATCTTAAAACAGTGTTAAGTGTGTCACTCCCCACCCAAAACTTCTTTTTAATGTTTTTATCTTGCTCACAGATGACTGGGCCATCAAAGAGTCAAAGTAAGGTTCTTACTAGTTAAGCTTCACAGCAGCTCACGCAGACAGCTTTATCCGATTAGGAAGTGAGAAGAGTTTCTTCAAGGAACTAAAAAAAAAACAACAGTGCCCTGATCCCCAGTCCTGCAGAGCAGGAGAGGTACTCCAAAGGCTTTCTACATCGTGTGACACTAATTGATGCTTCTGTTGATTAACATAGTAAATGAGACTGTATATTCAGAAACACTTTGCTAGAGCATTTAGAATAATTAGTTAAAAACATTCTTTCTCTTTCAGAGAACACTGCTGATTAATCTTCCCAGTTAGAAGACACAGGTGTGTGAGGATAAAAGCATTGTTTGTCTGAAGAAAAAAACAGAAAGCGTCTCACAGCTTTGCAAATTATTTCCTTTAAAGCAGTCTAGGTAAATGAAGATGGAAATAGCTGTTCAATATTTATTCATGAAGAACAGAGAAGTTTCAGTTATGTTTTGTTTGCGAAACAACGCTAAAAGCTGCCCTACTGTAATTCTGTTGAGGCTAATGAATTGCTGCTGGAGATGAATATGGTCCTGGTATCTCTGTTTTTACCTGCCAGGAAAAAAAAATGTTTTTCAGCTGAGTTTACATATTAATCACTCATAGGCAGAAGACACGTCCTGGAACAACTCTGTCTTTTTTATATGGACTGTCCAATTCAGTTTGTTTTCTAATGATGTGAATAGGAAGTCAAGACCACTGCAGTTTTTGTTATGATTTAAAGTCGGTTCCACGGATCTGATAGTTTATCCCCAGACTCAAAAATTTGTTGTTGGACTGATCAAAGGCATAACTTTAAAAGTATATTTGGAGACTGGAAAAAGAAAAAAACAGGACTCCTTTTAGATTTTATTAGCTGACTTGCATACAAAGCATTGCTTCAGAAGAAGCTAGGTTAAGTTTCTTATGTCTTGAATATTCTAACTTTCAGAAAGGTGGAAAATGTGCTGTATTCCTGCTCTGCTTAGATGAACAGGACACCTCTGCCAGCACAAAGGGAGTGGTCCCGCTTGTGTTTTGCTGAAAAGCATGTGTTTGGGCAGAGGGCCCACAAGTGCTGAAGTGATGACACATCAATAAACTGTATTTTGAAAGCAGTAGTCTTCCTTCTATATCCACTCACTGCCCAAGATTTTCTTTGGAGTGTTTATGTGACTGCAGAAATTATTATCCCTTTGTACTTGGTATTAGTGAGAGTGTACTCTGATTATTGTGTTGAGTTTGGGGGCCCTGACTACAAGAATTGACTACAATAGCATGTGCAGAAAAGAGCAATGAAGCTGATGAAGGAACTAGAAAACAAGACATATGAGGATCAGCTGAGAGAACTGGGGCTGTTCAGTCTTGAGAGGAGAAGGCTGAGAGGAGACTGCATCACTCTCCGCAGCTAGGAGAGCCAGAAAAGAGGTGGCAGCAAGGAGGTACCTGTCTCTTCTCTGAGGTGAAAAGTAACAGGACTCAAGGAAATTGTCTCAAGTTGTGTCAAGGGAGGTTTAGATTGGATATTAAGAAGAATTTCTTCATAGAGAGAATAGTGGGACTCACTAGGTGATTGTTGGACTTGAAGGTCTTGAAGGTCTTTACAACACAAACAATCCTATTATTTTGTGATTCAGTCCCATGACTTCCAAATCCAATGTCAGTAGCATACAGCTCCTGGAAAATTTAGTTTACAGCTAATTCTGTCAGGCAGCCTGTCTTGGAAATTGGGTTAAAGAGAGGTTTCCTAATCAGTAGAACATTTCTCATTAAAGAAAACTCTCTATCAGATACATTGAATTGCAGATCTAGTTGAAATTATTTGTTGCTTTAACTTGTTCTAAAAACATCACATTATGTAATGTAGATTTTTAAGATACTGTGATTTCAAGAGTGACGTATATTAGTGACTGAGTTCTCTATAAAAAGAAAGGTTGCTTTCTCTTCCCAAGCAGTAATGGAATAATTGGTGGGCTAGTATGAATGAATCGTGAGCTGCATACATCAAGGCCACTCAAGTCAAGTTAAAGTCCTTCAAACCTCAGTTTGTAATTAAAAATGAGAATATAGGCATGGTCCTTAAATCCTGATTAGAAGTCACTTATAATAATTACAGAAGCAATGAATGAAATTTGGAATTCTCTACCCTGGTAGGCAGCATCTAATCCTAGCTGGTGAACAGGCATCTCCATAAAATACTCTTGAAAGTGATAATGTAAAATTTCAAGTGATGTTTAAAAAAAAAAAAAAAGAACACTACTTGGTAGCCCAGAATACACAGAGCCAAATCTCAACAATATGCTAACAGCCCTGCATGTAAATCACTATCTATTATATGCTCTATTATACTCTACGTAATTGCTAATATTACATTGTATTTAATATTTTATAAATTACTTTGATGTATCATCTATATTTCCACATAACTGGTCTAACTTCATTATCATGCATGCAGTTTGCTTGCAAAACACCCATGTGATTTTATTATGTGAGTTTATTTGGGTCCTCATTTCCTTAGATTCTAAGCTGCATTTTTCTTCATGTATGTAATTGTTTCCTCCTTTTATTTTTCCTGTTTTGATTTGTGTTTTTGTGAAGCTCTGACTGAGAATCATAGCTGTTTGGGAATTAGGTTAGAAACACCATCTTGTGCTCTTTGTGATCTTTTGGTTTTGTTTGTTTGTTTGTTTTTTAAATCCCTTGCATTCCCCCAAAATTTTCTGAACAATAATACACACATTATGGAATGTAAATGTCATCTCAAGGCAGCCTTCCATAAAGTACTGACCATTAGTGCACTATCTGTTTTACTGCATCATTCACATGATTCATCAAAAGCCAGGAAGGAACAGTTTGCTTTTTCTGGCTAGCACACAATCATCCTTAATGTATTTTCTCATATTTAAATTCAAGGATTTCAGACAATGCAATGCCATTAAAAGCTTCTGTACTGCCAGTGTCCTGATGAAAAGCTATAGTTAAAGTTACATATACAGCTTTCTCTCAAGATTTCTTTTTGTTCTTTATTCTTTCCCCCTCCTACTTAGAATCCACTTTGCCTTTAAACTTTGCAACTCTGTCCTGTTCTTGTCATTGTGTAGGTGGAGACAGCAGTACTGAATCACATTTTGCTTTCATAGTAAAACAGTTTTCATTTCTTCTCCAAGTCTGCAAGCTATTCATGATTTGCAAATTTTAAAAATAGAAATAAAAAAAATCATTAACTATTTCTATTCCAGTCAACATAGATCAGAGTAGCAACTTGTATTTGTGTTCCTTGTGATTTTTGGTTTTACTATATTTGGGTAGGACATGATGAGAGGAATGCTTCTTCCGGAAAGATCTAAAGATCTGCATCCATTTCTCATTCTCCTTCATAGTCTGTGTCCATCCACTGAGTCCACACACACTCCTATCATCACAGCCATTCCCTGTTGTTGTTTATGCTAATTCTGTGTTGTGTTGCATAGTGCAGCTCTAGGAATGCGAGGGAAGGGTTTTAATGCAAGGGGAAAAAGGTAGGGTTGTTTGCATATGTTCAAAGATCCTAAAACATACAGGCAGATTTTAAAACACGTGAACCAAACTGACACTTAGAAAAGTGTCTGCAGTCTGCAGTGTAAAGATGTAGGACCTCATCCTTGTGTCATCCTCTTTGGGGTGTATGTTAGTTCACTGAGAGTGACTGAAGGGCTGTGGCTGTGTGGCTGACAGAACTCATTACAGCACTGTGAAGAGAAAGCTTTCCAGATCAGTTGACTTACCTCTGAAGATCTGTATGTCAGTCTTGTAAAAGAGCACATGAGAGGAAAATGTCATAATACCTGAATCTGCTCTTGTTTAAAGTCAGATAAGTTTATTACAATTTTCTATAATAAAATCAACATAAGTTTGAGGTTTCCCTCTCTTTTAGCCATTCATATGCAAGTTTGCATTAATTGAATTAAGTACTGCAGATTTTCTCAGCTGAATGAGGTGAGGTGAGGAGTAAGTAGAAATATATGTGTTTCTTGTAGATAATGCTGGCATTAAATTTATGGATCTTTGTATCACTTAAATACTTTTCCAGTTCTTGACAGTCTAGGTGCTCAAGCCCTTTGTAAAACACATCCTAAAGGGCAGTGGTCAAACAGGAGAGGCAAGGAGGTGCTGCAGCTAACAAATTTTACTATCTCTTAAAAAATATATATATATATTTTGCATATTTTGCAGTTAATCCCTAACTCCTTTTTTTTTTTCCTATTTTTTTTTTAATAAATAATTGAAAATATATCATTGTGTGAGTATAGCCTACTTTGATCAATTCATGTCTTCTTTAATAAAAATAGATGGATATTCCTTGAAGTCTTGGGATAAAATATCTATTATTCATTTACTTTCTTGAGCTGACTACTTCTAGGAAATCCATGCTTAGTTCCCATAAGAGCTGTTTCATGACAAACTTCTATTTATTTATTTAATTAATTTCTGATGCATGATGTAATTAAATGTATTTTTATTCTTGATTTGTTACAGAAATGGGTATTGAATGAGTTAAAGACTGATACTAGCTAGACACACACAAAAATGTACTATGCTCAGATGATATATTGAGATTGAGTTGTGAACCTGATGCTTTTCCCCCTAACTTAATGTGTGTAGTAAGCACTAAGGGTATCTGTCACAGAGCACAGCACCTCAATTTAGTAGGCCTGCAGAACAAAATCATCTTTGGGAAACTGTCATTCTCACATTGTCTCTTTACTAAAACATTGCAATTGAATTTTAGAAATTCTAATTCGGATTTTTAAATAGAGTATGACAGAAATATATCAGTGAAGCACTGGGATTGTTGTTGTTTTTTAATAAGATCTGTGATAGCAGAAAAACATAGATCTGTCAGATTCTGAAACATCACTTTTCTTGATGTGTCGAGTTTTGAGATAAAATACACAGTGCTGACCAGGCCACACAACTTCTAATGCAGCAATAAGGAGACAAGAGACACAGGGTGAAGAAATATCTCTGCTCAACTCTGTGCCCTCTCCCCCTGAACTGTCATATGACAGGTTCCTCACATAGGGTTGCTCCTGGTTTGTCCCCTTCTCTAAATTATCCCTTGAAGAATTTCCGTAGATCAGTCATTTCCTTCAAAAGACCTCAGTCTTGTTGCTTCCACAAATTGAAAATGGTATTTGCTGTGCGGTTGGACTTGTTGCCAGCCAGCAGGCCTGTGTCAGAGGGCATCAGAAAGTAGCTGGTACGTACACTAAACATGAACACAATATTTGTGCATAATCTCTCTCCTTCAGTCTGAGAACATGGTACAGCGAGGCACTTGTTACAAAAAGGCACCTAATCGCTTGCAATATCTCCTGCCATTAGCAGATTAATTCTTTCTGACAGAGGCGGCTGCCACTTACAAGGCATTTCTGGAGCCTTGCCCATGGGCATGTGGAGGTAGAGCAGTGCTTCAGCTGCTCAGCTGAGCTGCTCAGGCATAACCAGAGCCCAGCTGGAGCCACCTCAGCAGCCATGACCGACTGCTTTGGCATATCCTTTCATGTGGATTGGGTGTGTGATCAGCCTGCATGAGCCAGGCCAGCAACAGAACTTGATACAGCAAGCATGGCAAGCTCCAGCACAGGGATGTCAGCACCACCAGCCCTTCTGGCCTCAGACATGGTGCTGCTCATAGGGTCTCCCTCTGTTCGTTCCTTCTTCTTCCACCCTACTGCTTACAAAGGACCTTATGCAATTGGGGTTTTTTTTGTTTTTGTTTTTGTTTTTGTTTTTGTTTTTTTTCCTTTCCTGAGCTCCATGCAGGTGTGTTTCTAGGCTTTCTCTCCTGCTTCTTCTTTGAGCTTTGAGACTCCGAACTATGCACGTGTCATTTCATTACTGACCTTATGATCTGCACTTGTTGGCAAAAATGTACCTTTACTTACACTGAGGAGGGGGAAGCACATTTTGTGTGCTGTGTACCACCCAGCAGAGATTACAAGATGTGAGCAGGGAAGTAGTGTTCCATAATTAAAGGTGATTCAGCAGTGCAGCCCCCATGACATTACATTATCTAAGAAAGGAAATTTACAAATAAAAAAATCACTGGGAAAATGAAAATATTATTCACTATGAACAAAGCTAGCATTTAAAATATGCTCAGTTGTCTTTGAAAATTAATGAAATGTTGGTTTGAGAGCTTGAAACATATTGTGAGATTATATTTTAATTTAGGAAAGTGAAGATGAAGTACATTGCATGAAGTGAAATAGATAGGAAAGTCTGCAGCACTTATTTTCCAAGCATACTTGCAAATAATTGCATTTTAGTTGAAGGCATGCCATATTTAGGCCAACTGAAAATTAATATGGTGTTTAGCAAGATACTTGGCAAATGGGTTATACTTCTTCACCTGGAAGATGCATTCTTATTTATATATGATCCAAAATTATAAGGAATTACTGAGAGAGATTTCAGCACCTTCTGTTAAGAACAGCCTGATGAAAAATAAAGTGTGCAAATGGAAATCAAACTGTATGAGGAGAAGGTAGCCGTAATCTTCATGAGCATTAACAGCCCTAAAATAAGTGGCATTAAATGTAATAATCGTTTGGCCAGAGGAGAGTGTAAGTCATTGGTGGGTGGTCAGTGGGTGAGGAAGAAAGGACTTAAATTTTCTTTGGAAAATTGGATGTGGTTCTGTGCTTTGTCTTTCATGCCTACTTTCACACTGAAATCTCAACTTCTGTTTACTTTATTGGACAATTTCAACCACATTTAGCAGAAAACTAAAGGTCTTAGGGTTAATTAACTTTGTCAAGTCTTATGCTGCTATGGCATCTTTTCACTTGCCCTGGTAAAGGAAAAGCTGCTTTTCATTCACTAAGCAATGGAGAATTCACCCTGAAGAAACACCTTAGAAATGTTCTCCCTAAGTTTTGAATTATCCTATTCCTTCTAACATACTGAAGACAATCAGACATAAGGCACTGACCCATAGGAAGTCAGATCATTAATTTCAGTTGTTGCTGAATTATTTTTTTTGTTCACAGAAGTTTAAAGCTGAGATATCAGTAGAAATTCTGTGTTTTCAGTATATCTTCTAAAAAGGCTGATGGTTTTACTTTTGTTTTAAAGTAACATTCTCTTCATAATACTTGTGGTTGAAAAATACACATACTCAGTGACTCTTTCCTCCCTCTTAAATAAAGGAAAGCAACTTGCTACCTACTTATTCTTTATCTAAAGCCATAACAGTGGTTTTGTGCTGATAATTCTGTCTCAAATATATGTGTAATACTAAAATGGTGAAGGAACTAGAGGCCATGACTTGTGAGGCACAGCTGAGGATATTAAGGACTGTTCAGTTCCATCTAGAGAAAAGGACACTGAGAGGAAGCCCCATAGTGACCTCACGAAGAGAGCAATGGGGCAAGCACTGATCTCTTCTTTCTGGTGACCAGTGCTAGGAAGCAAAGGAATAGCTTTAAGCTGCATCAGAATAACTTCAGGTTGGATAATAGGAAAAAGTTCTTCAACAAGTTGGTGATCAGGTGGTGGAACAAACTCTCCAAGGAAGTGATCATGATGCCAATGTTGTCAGTGTTCAGGAAGCATTTGGGCAGTGCTCTTAGATAATGCTCTTACGTTTCTTGGTGGGCAGACAGGAGTTGAACTCTATGTTCCTCATGTGTCCTTTCCAACTCAGAATATTCTATGATTCTACAATTGCATTTGCATGAAATTCAGCAGTAGAAGTGTTAAGGAAAGAAATGAGGAATAATGTGAAATGTTAAGCAAAATTGTTTCTAACTAGAGTGGCTCTTTAACAGCCTCTAAAAACCAGTAGATGAACTTTAAAAGTTGTGTACGCTTCAGCAGACAGAAGCTATGCTTCAGCAAACCTGAGACTAAGTGACGATAATGTTAAATGCATATTGCGCACTTCTGTAAAAAGAGCAGTGGAAAAAAACCCTTCAAAATCACGCTTTCCAAAAATTTAGGATAAAGGTGATTGGTGGGTGGATGAGATTTAGGCATCATATAAATAAGCTAAGAGTTCTGAGGCAATTTGAATCTCTTCAAGAAGTGGAATTGACACAGAGGAATCAATGATTATAGCAAAGCTTATAGACACTCTTCTGAAATAAGTAACAAAAAAGTGAAAATTCTAACTTTGCACTTGTATGTCATATGCAGTTATAAAGATACCAAGGAACAGAAATGCTTTGTATTATTGATTAGTTACTGTGTCCTTGTGATATATATTTATTTTTAGGGAATTTTTGCCTGAGCGCTCAGGTACTGTAAGTATAATTTCCTGTTTTTTCTCACACAGAAATTGCTTCACAACAATACTTAAAAATACATATTTAAAGTAATAATACAGATAAAAAATTGAAGGATATTCTAGATATACTAAATATTACAGAATTAAATTTTAAGAAGTGTGAATTTAACCATATGTGAACCTTTTTTAATATAAAGTATAGGAAAATATTCAGTGGTACAACATGCACAATTGAAAATGTCAAGCAATTATAGATGTAAATGAATTTACTTTTCTTCCAACAGTTTTTCAAGGAATTTTCAAGAGATGTTACTTTAACATGTATTTAATTTTTGGGTTCTGAAAACACATGTATGACAGTAACATTCTTCAAATTAACCACCTGTGTATCTTTTCAACAAGTCTCAGATGGTTTGTAGTTAGCTGGTCACATTAAAGAACTCCTGGGATTATTGTTCACCTTTTTCAAGGGAAGACTGTTTACTACATCTTGTTCTCCTGCAGACTCTCAGTGCATCCCTTGTCATGACAAATGGAGCTGACGCTGTAGTAAGGCTTCATCCCTGCCATCCATCGTTTTGCTTTCTCACAAACAGGAACAATTAACCTGGTGACCAGCAGTGTACAGTGTTCAGCTTTGTCAAAGGGAGGATGTGACAGACAAATTAATTTCAGTGGTTTGGAGTAGTGTGTGCTATCCTTGGTTGTGCTTATTCATGAACCTTGGCATGTTTTTGGTAGGTTCAATACTGTTGGAGGAACATAAATATTCAGGAACAAAACATCTTTTGCACTATTTACTCCACTCTTCAATTGCACTTCTTCCTTTAAACCTTCATTAAGAGGCTTTCAAAAATCCATTTAGCTTGACTCAGTTTGATATATAAATAGCAAGCAGGTCACCGTCCCAAATATTGTGTGAGACTCTCTTTAGCACTTAAACAACATCCTGTAAGTGCCTGCCACACACATAGAGAAATGAGTTTCTGTGGAATAAGCTGATTTAAGCATGCGTCATGGGACCTACATGTGGCCAATCTACACACTGAAACTCCTGGCTGACCTTAACTAGATTTTAACTAGCAGTGAAGGAGAAAAATAGACAAACTAACAACGTATTGTTTTACTCCGTGATCGTGATCCTGCAGTGACAGATGGCAGCTGAGGGGCAGTCTGACAAAATGGTCTCAACACAGAAGCATGAATAAGGCAAAGGTGTGTCACTGAATACCTCCATGCAGAAAAAAATCACACCTACTGACACTGCTTGCTGAACGTTTACAGATACCGATTAGTGGACTGCACAGTGAGGCAATGGGTGATGTGTTTCAGCAGTGGTGGCAGCAGTGTGAAAGAAAAGCCATGTTCTGATCAGTCATGCACAGCTGTCACACCATGAAATGAACTGCGTTGATCAGCTCATTTGTGTAATCTGGCAGATTACGAACAGGGAAATGTTACGGATCTGAATATCAGCTTCAGTGTTTTGGAGACGATGGTGGCAACGCTGAAATACCACAAAGTTTGCACCAGGTGGGTCCCACAGATGCTCGCACGGGATCAGAAAGAACACTGTATGCAAGTTTGTCAGGACCTATGGGACCAATACAAGGCTAAAGGTGGCAGTTTCCCAGATTGCAGCATTACTGGTAACAAGATGCAGGTAACCACTATAAGCCAGAGTCAAAACAGTATGTGTATTCCCCACTGAAGAAAAATTCAGTCCTCTGAGGGTAAAGTGGTATGCACTGTCTTTTGAGATAGGTAAGGGGTGATCCTTCTGGATTTCCAAAAACCTGGACAAATCACTGACTCTGCCACAGCTGAAGACTCAAACTTCCAGAGTCATGCCAGAGACAAAGACAACCTTTCTTTTGCAGCATGATAACACCAAGGCTCATACCAGTCTGAAGACCATTGAGCACATGGCTAATCTTGGATAGATTGTAACACCATATCCACAGTATAGTCCAGATTTAGTGCTTTCTGACTTCCATCTGTTTGGTTTGATGAAAGATGGACTGCGTGGGCAACACTTTCCTTGCAATGATGCCATCATAGCAGCTGTGAAAAATTGGGTCACTTCCAATTTTGCAGATGTTTAAATCACAACATGCAGGCTCTAGTTCATCACTGGAGAAAATACATAGCTGATGGTGGTGACTATGTTGTAAAATATTGTTCTGCAGCTAAGAATTTTCTCTATCAAATACTGTTATAGTGGTCTTTGTATCTGTTGTATTTTCTATAGAAATGAAAAGGAAGCATTACTTTTAGAGCACCCTATGTATTTAGGATTGATTGGATTCAAAAGGCTTTTTTTTAATCAAAGTTTTACTACCAAGTACGATTTATCAAGAGACATACATTTACAAGATTCTTTTTTAATGTTAACATTTTAATACAATAACATTGCATGAAGAAAACAATTTCAATTTTTTATGTATTTGAGCAAGAACTCCTGAGTAAATTTGCCTGCCTTTAATTCCAGTTTTTGAACTTAAAAAGGCAGTTTGGTACAGTTTGGTTCTTACCTCAGAGATTAAACTAAAGAGCAAAATAAATTACATTTTTTTAAAAAAAAACATAAACCATAAAGTGCATTGCATGACACAACACTGGTTTTACATTGACTTTCCATTCCTTTTTTAAATTGGCAAGGCATGGCACAATCAACTGCTTCACTTTGCAAGACTCAAGTTTGAGTTTGAGTCTTGCTATCAGATCTCTCAAGTTGATAAAGTGAACTTCTAGCACTGCAGCCAGCAAGAGATGGAGAATGCAGGCTTGAAGTTCAGAAATTGGCAAGTGTTCAGTTTTCCAGTAACTTAGCCCAATTAGCTCTTCATTTTTCAGTACAGCAGATACATGTGCCTTCAATTTCCCGATGGTCACACTGAAGTACTTGCATTAAGATTTATTATGATGGTGAAAAAATGTGACTTTTTCCAAAATAGATGATTGAATATTTTGCTGTGATGAAACAAAAACTGATTTCTGATTTATACTTTTTAATGACAAACTCTATCCTCAGAATTCTGAAGTTGCCTTTTATGTAACATTTTAAGTGTGTTATCCTTAAGTGTGCCTTATAGCTCAAGTGACTATATGTTTAGCAAGATGTGTTAAGAAGACATACTGCATCAACACCTTTGAATTTCAAAAGTGTACAGTATGCTACAGCTCATGTAGGAAAATGAAGAAAGTACATTATCTGCTAGAATTTTAATTTTAGTTCAGAAACTTCATTGACAGTGTTCCTTTTTCTGCTCGTGACACAATGCACCATGAAAATATTTCTTTATTGGTTTTAATCATCGTTATGAGCAGGAAGAAAGAAAAGTAAAGAAAGAGCAAAGAAGGAAAATACACAAATAATGGAACATAAAGTAGGATTAAACTGGATTGTTCTTTGAGGATTATCACAGAGCCTTGTATTCTCACACAGCTTCACATCATCACATCAAGTGGAGATAGTTTCTGTTTTATGTGATTTTTTAATTCCTAACCTTTTCCCTCTCTCCTTTCCATACTCATACTTACTCTGATCTTAGTGGGAACACTTAAACATTCCATTTTTAGCTTTACAAGCCATTTCAAATTCATAGAATTTTTAAAACTTAATTTAAATTCCAACTTCTACGCTGTTTTCTTCTTCAGATTTAAGCAAAATTTTCCATTTTCTTTCTCAACCATGGAAACTAGTAAAGCTTTTTTAATATGACAGGGTTTTTTTGCTGAATGCATTGAAGTGTTAGGGCTTTGTTTTTTTTTTGTTTTTTTTTTTTAATATTAAAATGCTGCAGTATGCCCTGTGCACTCAAGGTCATAAATTCAAAAACATATTTAAAAGATCATCTGAAAGAACTATCAGTACCAGACAGCTATTGATGTCTGTATCATTTCTGCTGACTGACTTTTTCTGTTGTTTCATTGATCTCCAAAGAGAAGAATACCAAACCAATTTGTACTTCTGTCATTAAAAAAGAAATTGTGATTATTAAGGAAATGCTGAGATATAGGAGAAATTGAGGGGGCTGAGAATTGAGGCTCATGAGGTAAGCATTTTCTCAGTGTGGTGAAGGGCTCTGAAACTGTTCTGGCAAGGCAAGTCATAGTTTATCCAAGACTGACTGTGACTTAATTCTGGTTGTAACCCAAGAACTATGTGTAATACAACATATTGCTTATCTGAATACTCAACTGCATAATATCTTTTTAATTGATATTTGGAAAATTAATCAAGGCTATACATCTTTAAACCACTGAAGCAATCTGAGTTCAAAATGCTCCTGCCTAATAGAAGTTACATGATACAAATGTCTGTCTGTCCGAAGTTAAGATTAACTGCTTTTATCATATGTAATTTCTAAAAATCTCCAATGACAGCTTGATAACTTCCATAAGCAATCTTTTTCATTTTTTACCTCCTCTTAAATTTAGTTTCCACCATATCCCACCGCAAACATGCAGCCTAACCGCTTGCTTGCAATTTATGTTTTTTTTTTTTTCTCTTGTACATCTTTCCAGATCAGTGCAAAGGGAGAAACAGTGCAAAGCTGTTGGGACTTCCTAAAGTATGCAGCAATTCTAGTCACAGCCAGTAGTGCCAGGAACACACATTCAAGCTCTGCACAGTGAATAAACAGATGAAGATTACTGTGTCAGAGTTTTCTGAATAGGCATTTTGCAGAAAATGTCTTTTATTTAATAGAAATGCAGTTGAATGTAATTTTATCCTTCTAAGTAAACTGTTCTCTAGGAGAGATACAATTACAAAATTACAACACAGTCCTTAAAAAGACAATGTTCAACCAGTTCCAAAAATTAGAGACCGGATTATCTTTCTTCAAAGCATGCTTTCAAATGACACTGCTTAATACCAACTGAGTTGCATTCTCTGTACATAAATTTAGTCCTTTAAAATGTGCTTTGGTGCAGCACAAGATAGTCATCGTGGCTCCCTTTATTGTCAGCAGAAAGAAGCAGATGGAGAGAATTGCTTTGTGGCTGCTCCTGTCTCTATGCTGACTATAGATAAATCCTAGACAACAATCTCTGACTGTCCAGTACATTTTTTATCTTTTGCTAGAGGAAGTTTTGAAAAATCAATCCTATTTGTAAAGTTACCAGCCTCTGGTGAATCTTGAGAGCATTCCAGCTGTTTTTACTAAAAGCCCTGCAAAACTCCAGAGCCTCTCCAGCTGATTCCTTTCGTCACTGAAAGAGGACTTTTGCCTAATCTTGCAGTGTTCACACACACCTCTCTCCTCCTAACAATCCCTAATTAACTCATACGATGCTTTAATAAAGGTCTTAGGCAACCCACTGCCAAATTAATGGGAAAGTTCACAAGGCTCTGAAGAAAGTCTTCTACTTGCACTTCTACTTGACCTCTAGGATTTTCACAGACTTCCCTGTTTTATCATCAGCTCTCCCACTCTGAACTTGATGATCAGCTTCTGGTTCAAACAGCTGTCAAACGCTCTGCTGGGCACCAAGTAACTGCTACTAATTTCAAATTCCATACATAATGAAATCTGGCGCAGTACCCCATAGCACGTGAGATTTGAATTCAGCTCTCTAAAGCATACTGAATGAAAGCAGAAATTCACTGTAAATTCACAGCTCCTTGTCTCTGATTGCAGAGCAGATAGAGCTCATATCTCTTATGAATCCTTACCATTTCTCTTTTTGATGCACACTTGGTTTCCCCTCTATTCCATTACCACTACATGCAGTTGAGCGTATTACTGTTGCTCACAAGCACATTCTCTGTGCTGACAGATTTTTTATTAGCCAAATGCTGGCATTTTCATTAACGAGAGCACATAAGAGAAAGATGGGAGAAAAAGCTCTGCAAGGCATTGGCTCAGCCTTCTCTCACAGGAGCAGATCAGAGAGGTCTCCCTCAACAAGAGCAGCTCACCGCCTGCAGCCACATCTGGCTGGACACGCCATCTCCGCCTTTAGGCCCACGAGGTTCCTGCACAGGGTTCCTCAGGAGGCTGCAGCAGGAAGGCATTGCCTCCCCACGAGGTTCCCAGTCATTCTGCCACACAGCCACTGCCAATGTTTCCAGAACGAGCCCAGGCTGCTCTCGCACCGCTCCGCTGGGCTGCCTTCCTGACAGATGGCGTGCAGCAATGCAGCGGCCACAGCTGAGCATACGTTGTGGAGGTGTGATTCCACTGTAAAGATCTTCCAGTGCTGCTGCTCAGAAAATCTCCAGTGAGGGAAGGTAACAGTTTAAAATTCTATTATGTACATAAAAGTGTTTATTCACCCCTCATTGCACACAGGGCTGCAGGGTATTGCTGTGCCTGTTAGCGACATTTTTTGTTACCTGAGAATCGTGCAGCATCAAAACAAGACCTGCTGAATCATAGAATCATAGTATCATTTGAGTTAGAAGGGACCCTTAAAGGTCATGTAGTCCAACTGCCCTGCAATGAACGGGGATACCTACAGCTAGATCAGTTGCCCAGAGCCCTCCCAGCCTGTCCTTGGACATTGTCTCCAGGAACAGGGCTTCCACTGCCTCTCTGGGCAACCTATTCCAGTGCCTCACCTCCCTTGTTGTAAAAACTTCTCCCTTCTATCCAATCTAAATCTCCACTCTTTTAGTTTGAAACCATTTCCCCTTGTCTTATCACAGCAGGCCCTGCTAAAGAGTCTATCCCCTTCTTTCTTTCCTGGCTCTTACTTTCTTTCTTACTCTTCTCCAAGCTAAGCAAGCCCAGTTCCCTCAACTTTTCTTCATAGGAGAGGTCTGGAGAATAAAAGTACTATCAGAGTTGTTGGGAGACAGAAAGAAAACTCTGCAGGATAATAGCCTGATGACTGAAGGAGACATATTTTTACAGCAGGCTATCTGTTCTCCAAGAAAGGTAGAACTGCAAATGCCTTTACTAGGGCCCTTTAAAACAAACAGCTTTTTCAGATTTTTTTTTTTTTTTCCAAAATGAACTCATTTTTTCTGGAGAAAAAATGTGTGCATCCCACATCCACAGAGGCACATTAGTGCTCCTGTGAAGCATAAGACTCCTGAGTAACAGGGATTGTACTGCCAGATATATAGAGAGATATTCCACAGAAATGTAGGCTAAGGACCTATGGCATTTGCATTAGAGCACCTTACACTTTGAGGAAGATGTTTGTCTAAAAGGGTTATAAATTGGCTTAGAATCTTCACCTTCTCCACCCTGGCTCTTGGTGGCTTAATTTCTTCACTGATTTTCTTCACTTCAGTGGTTTCTCAATCTGAGGCAGGATGATGGCTTGCTGTCAATGAATGCACTGTATATGGTGTCTGCCTCTAAACTGCTTTCAGGCTGATAACTCTTTCTAATAAGCTGTGAGACAGCACTCAGCATGTTTAATGTTTCTATTATTTTTCTACAGAATTATAAGCCCTTGCCAATATTTTTTTTCTTGTTGAAAACTTTTTTAGTCCCCTATCATCTGGAAGAGAGAGAGAATTATGCTACGGGTGCACAACTCTGAGCCCAGCTGTCTCTCTTACCCGTTCATGAAGGCTTGTCATAGCAAAGAAAACTGCTGCCAAACTAGTTGCTGACAGCAAATATATATATATATATATATATATATATATATATATATATATATATATACCCATTCTCACTTTTGTTTGGTTTCTTTTCCTCCATAAAATCAAAACGTGGGTATAGAGCTCCATATGCAGTTAACTCTGGTGCTCCCAAGGGGTCCCATCATATTGAATAATATATATATTTGCTAATTTGTTGTTATGAAAGTGTTAAAATCATAGAATTAAAAAAAAAAAGGCATCAAAGTGACAGTCCCTTCAGAAGTCTGGCAACAACGGGAAAAAACAGCTTCACAGCCCGATGTTGCTGGAGTTTGGCAGCCAAATGGGCTTGTGTAGGCTGTTGTTGGCAGCAGCTTGCATTAGCTGAGGGTCTCCTTTCTAGAAAGACAGATTCGAGCTGTCAGGCATGGCCGCTCAGGCTGTGCAAGCGGGACTTGCATGTACTGATGAACTGCCCTCATGCTGGGCCTCTCCCCTCTGAAATGCAATTCTCTTATCATTATGGCATCGCATGTGAAACTTTTGAGGATATTACCTAGCAAATACCTTTACTTCTGTCTAATTCTTTTAAATTTAATTTCTTTCTTTCCTCTGTTGGCCATTCAAGCCTTTGAAGTGAATACTCCCTCTTCTTTAATTCCTCTATATGAGCCAGTAACAAGTTTATTTGCAGGATTTTGATAAAATAGTAGTATCTCATATCCTATAGTCTTTTTAAATTAAAATAATAATAATAATAATAATTCTTATTTTCCTTGAATATTTGAGCTTAGTTTATTTTTTGATTGAAGCTGAACTTCCTGTACTGTTTCAAGCAAGCTTTAAATCAGGACTTCTCATCAAGGAGGACCTATTCCTGTATACTTTGTATAAATACCATTTCTACTGTAAATTGATGTTTGCATTTGAGTATTGTTTGAACTAGTAAATGTAATTCTGTTTCACCTAATAGGCTCAATAAATAAAACTCATCTAGGATCACTGCAGTTTTCACTGATTATCTTTGGTACATCATTCAAAATTAAAAAATACTTGAAGCAATATATCATTACCAATCAGATTATTGTCAGATTATTATCATCCCAATGCATCTAGTTCCATGCTTGTTCCCTGATTATTCTAAGATCAAAAGGACTTAGCTATCCTTCTTTTAGGTTGCCTGAATAGAAATATGAAATTACGAATTCTTCCCAGAGTGATAATGTAGAAGGAATTAATCAGTACTCACGGTGATGGGATTCTTTTTAAGTAATGGCAATTATTAGAAAACGGCTCAAAACTTCTTGTAGCAAATGGTTCTCTCATTGCTCTTGTACTGAACATACTAAACAAACATTTCATACACAAAAAAGTTTTTAGAATGATAAATTTCCAGAATTCTAGAGAAGAAAACAAAGAAGAATCATTCAGAATCCTGACAGAGTCCTAGATAAATTGTTTGCATGGAGTGAAGTCTGCTATCTCCTTATTAAAATTTTTTTCTCAGTGTCTGCATATTAACTGTAGGTTTTTTTTCAGTGGGGCTAATATTTGGGCTGGTGTGGTTCTAAGTCTTACCTACAAAGGTACAAACTTGGTGAAACCTCTTTATAGGAAGGTCAAGACCAGCAAAACAAAACAATCCTGTGTTATTCAAATAGCTGTAGAATTCTGTCTCCAGTTAGTTAATCTTTAGCTTAACTGGTATGGTTTTATCCCAACAAATATTTTCACAAGGCTGCCTTGAGAGTGAATTATCACTTCTGTTTTGCTACCCTGGATTTCTTCCAATCTGTCACTGTCTCCCTGTAATGAGATGTCCAGAACTGCTGAGGTGTAGTTGTATTTATCGTCCCACGTAGATGAAATACCCACTGTATGTTTAATGCAGTTTAGAAAGCTACAGACTTTGTGCTACCAAACAGCATTGCAAAAGTATTCCTTAATTATTTCAACACTATTACTAGGTCTCCCTTTCTCTCTCTGTTCAAAGGTGGAATATTAGTTTTCACCTTTTTCATTATAATTAATCAAAACAACTGAAGAAACTCAATCTTTCCACTTCTGTGAACATCTGATGCAGCTAAACTGATTAGGCACCTACCTTTTGCTTGGTTTAGGTTAAGCTCTGTGTGCTTTGTGCTCTGTGTGAAAGTTTGTAAAAAGCCATAGTTACAGTCTAAGTGACGTGAGACTGCAGTAAAGGGAAGGTAAATGTGAGCATGTGAAAGGAAGACAGTTCAGTCTGTGCTCACACCTTCTGGGACTTCTATAAATGACAAATGCAACTCTTTCTTGATTGACTTATTATGTAGAAGAAGACAGAACTAATGCAGAGATAACTTGTATATTAAACATGCCCTGCACGAGGCCAGTAGAGGCATCTCTGTGCTTTTAGATGAGCAGACCAAGAGATGTGAAGGAGTAGCAGTCAAAACTTGCAGTCAGAAATGTTGTTTTTCTCAGAGAATATAGCATCTTTAAAATTCAGCTGCTCCCTTGATGGCTGTCAGCGTGTCTCTTTGTTTTGGGGAAGAAAGAGATGAAATGCTACTTTTTGGTAAGGTCAAAACCTTTTCTTTTCCAGGTTACCTGGAATGTTATGTTTGTTTCAAGATTCACATTCTTTCTCTACTGTAAAAGAATAGAACTGTGGGTCTGCATACTCTAAGAGAGAAAATATGTTTACTTTTATCTATTAACTTAGAAGAGTATTCAAAGGAAAACTACATAGATCATCATAACTGTGTAGTTTAGTAGATACTGTTGTCCCTATAACTAAATCTAAAAGAAAAAAACAAGACATCAGAAACTTTCTATTTCTATTTAAGAATACCATTACCATCTTTATAAGAAAAGAATTCTCATGCTTTATCAGCTATTGAGCTAGCTTTGTAGTGTGCAAGTGGCTAGGTTAAATCATGCACAAATGCAATGACACAGCCCCACATATCAGTCTCAGAATACAAGCTGGGCTTCACAGAAGAGACAAGCTCAGTCTACAGCTTTACCCTTTGTCTCTGTCAGTACCCTGTACAGTGAGTCAGCAACCTCCTGTTCTCTGTGGGAAGGTTCTAATACAGGATTTATTGAACAATTTTCTTCTAAGAAGGATGATTTTCTCCTAATGAAAACATATGGTTTTGGCAGCAACAATCTTTAAGGAATGGAGTCATCCTTTATCCTTTTTTTTTTTTTTTTTCTCCTTTACGAAGTACCAACTTAAGCACTGAGCTCACTTACCAGTAAATCACCAAGGAGAATGAAGTATTCCAAATTCAGCCATCACTATCCTCACTTGTAGAAGGCTCAAAGTGATGTGAATCATAACTGCACTTCATAACAAAGATAATATTGTGTAAATGTTCCTATCCAGAAGCAATGAGTCATGCTACAATGACCGTCACTTAATCATTCTGACTAAACAAAGGATCAACATTTACAACTGAGTGTGTCAACTTTTGTAACGCTTTGGATAGAGAGAAGTTTGGTAGAATAGAACAACTCATAAAAACTACTATTATATATTAATTCATACGACCTAGCAGCCACTAGTTTTATTTGAAAAATATGTGGTCAGGGAGTTGTGAAAGGTTGCCATTTCAACATGCTTGCAGAAAGTATCAGTATCAGAAAGAAAAATCCACTTGACCCTTTAACATGATGTTTATCTACAGACAGCATAGAACCTTCTACAGTAGATGAATGTAATGATAAATTCCTAGTATAGCTGAGAATAAAAGAAGCATGGACGACCACAAATGGGAGATTTTGTTTAGCTGGCTTTGCTATAGTTTAACTGTTTATAAAAACCTATTATGGATTTGCAGTTTGCTGTGAAATGGCCCCTTAAAGGACAGGTTTATAGTCCCTCAGCTAATGTCCTTGGGTTCTACTTCATCTGGTAAAGATTTAAAAGCTTTCTTTCACAAATACTTTAATAAAATAAAGATTTTAAATAAATTTTAAAAAATCAAATTTTAAAGCCCATTTCTTAAATACTACATTGCTTTCTCTAGATTGCCAAATATTGAGCGTGCACAAGCAGTGTTTTTATGTGGCAAAGAATGCTGCTGTTGTTCTAGGGTGCAGCAGGAAGAGGGCTCCCAGCAGGCTGAAGGAGCTGATCATTCCCTTCAGCACCAGTGAGCCACACCTGCAGTACTGTGTTCAGTTCTGGGATCCCCAATCCAAGAGGGAATGGAGCTATTTGAGAGAATTCAGCGGAGGACCATTAAGAATGTTGAGGGGCCAGAGCAACTTTCCTGTGCAGAAGAGGCTGAGAGCTGGATCTGTACAGCCCAGAGAAGAGAAGGTTCAGGGTGAATCTTATAAACACACATAAACACCTGAAGGGAGAGTGCAAAGATGGGTCTGGGCTTTTTGCTCAGTACTAGGACAAGTAAACATGAAGAAGCGCTTCTATACTGTGTGAATTACTGAGCACTGGCAAAAGTTGCCTAGAGAAGAGCTGAACTCCATTCTAAATTGGCTTTGAATCTCTACTACACTTCATGAACTTTGGAAAGCATCATTGATCTTCTCTTTGTGCTCTGCTTTTCCTGGTCATGTGGCATAACATCTACACATGCAATACTTTCAAACCTCTGGTTCTGCCCAGACATTACCCTTCCACTTTAGACATGTTCATCATAGTGATTTCTAATTTACTGTCCTCTAACTTTTAGCACTGACATGACATCCATCTGGTGCCACTGTGCTGATACCTCTAAAGACTCCTGCTCAACATTGTTTTCTTGTTCTCTCGTAATATCCAGCCTGCAGCCATCCTTTGAAGCAGGAGAGCATTTGTTTTTTACACACTGCTTAACCTAGTATGGAGAATCCTGGGCTCTCAGACAGTACACTGTTGACAAGGATAGGGGATATGATGTGAGGTTTCAGCTCACTGTATTGATTTCATCTATAAACATGTAAACATTAAATTTTGGAATAAAAGCTGATGCCTCAAAGGTCTTTTAAAACTCCAAAAGATTTCCTTGCAACAAGGACTTCATCTTTGCTTTCCCAGGGAACTCAAAATTGAGGGCTTGAACAATTTCATGTTCAGCTGGTGCTGTAAGTTATACCCACTGGATCCGATTGAAGAATACTTTCTATACAAAAGTGAAATACAGAAATACTGTCACAGATTATGAGAGGAAACTTTTGTAAACACATAAATGATATACCAGGTGGAGCACAGAATGCTTGGAGGCTTTTTTTTTTTTTTTTTTCTGAAGCAAAGACAAAAAGAAAAAACATTTTGTTATTACACGAAGATGCTATCAAAATTCTTCCAATAATTTTGCAGTCCTTCTTTCCTTGAAAAAAAAAAAAAAAAAAAAAAAGTGGAATGCAGCCATTAAAAAAATTGATGTTTAAAACTTCAAGAAAATAATCAGGCTTTTTAAGAGCAATGTGGGTCACGAAGCTTTTTGAGAAAGTGTTTTAAGTTCAGAGGATACAACACATTCTTATATGTTTGTCAGAAGCATTATTTCTTTCATTGACATTTGTAGGCATTTCCAACTCAACAAACTTTAGATTCCTAGTGAAAAACATGAAGGAGCATGAATGATAATAAAGGTAAACTTTAGGGGGGGAGGTAAGTCACAGTGAATAAATCTCCTTTAGTGGTAATTCAGCCAAACAGTAGGTATAATTTTTACAGAGACAGAATAAGTACAACACCTCTCATTGCCTCTCTATCAGCAGAACTAGATCATTGTCTATATAGTAGTACTGCAATAGGGAGGTAGAATACTCAGTTTCTTAGCTGTAATTTTCACATAGCTACATATTCTAACTTTACTAACTTGCTATCGGGGAAAAAGAAGGATGGGAGAGAAGAGAGTTCACAGATAGCACTGAAGAATGAAATATTTGGCACCACTGCCAGTTGTTATTTCTGCACTATACAGAAAAAGTGGGTATGTTTATGTCCTCTCATGAGGTATGTTCTGCTTGAGGTGACAGCTAGGACTTGCAGCTGGCACACTCTCATTGTTATACCAACACATTTGGCTGGGGCTGTGGTCTCCTTCTTCTAGGTCTTGCTAGTACAGCTCTGGGTTTTCAGCAGGGTGATGTGGGCAAGTGGTCTACCTGGCATATGGAAAAGCCAGGAACCTTTCTGAAAACCCCAGAATGGAGATAAGCCTCTTCTGTGTCTCCACTGCTCACAGCTGAGGGCACCTAAATGTCATAGAATCACAGAATGGATTGTGTTGGAAGAGACATCTAAGATCATCTAGTTTCCAATCCCCTGTTGTAGGCAGGGACATCTCCCTCTAGACCAGGTTGCTCACAGCTCCATCCAGCCCAGGCTTGAACACCTCCAGGGAGAAGCATTCACAGCCTATCTCACCACCCTCACAGTAAAGAATTTCTTTGTAATATCTAGTCTAAATCTACCCTCTTCCAGTATAAAGCCATTTCCCCTCATCCTGTTGCTACCTGCCCTTCTAAAAAGTCCCTCCCCAGCTTTTCTGTAGGCTTCTTTGGGTACTGGAAAGCTGCTATAAAGTCCCCCCTGGAGTCTTCTCTTCTCCAGAGTGAAGAAGACCAACTTTCTCAGCCTATCTCCAACTTTCTACCCAACTGAGTCCTTCCTGAGGACAATGGAGTCAGCATCAGCACAGGAGGAACATGCAAACACCACAAGTAACTGTGACAAAAAGGTTAGATGATGATTGGTATCTTCAAAATGACCAGACAATACATTCATACCAGCCCAGAAGATTTGGCAGGTGGTTAATTGTATGTTTCCTGTGCTCATTGACATGGTGAATGTAGCTCCAACATCAGCTGTTATCTCTGAACCATCTTACTGCACAAGATGAGTAACACTAACATCAAACTTCTCTACAGGATATAAAAAATTGAGAATGGTAAGTCAGCAGGTGTAAGGGAGCTGTTATATCACAGCCTGAACTGATGATTGAGTGTTTGGTGAAGGGGGTGGCTGGCCCAGGAAGTGCAGGTGCAAGAAATTTACCTGTGCTTTCCACTTGACTGGAATCCCTCTCTGGGCTCATTTAAGGGTTAGCCTCTAAAGGGATATTGTTTGCTGAATGAAGTCTGTTTCTTGAGAAGGAGTGTTCTGCAGCCAGAGATCCAATCACCAATTTGGGTGAGTCAACTTTTTTCCTCTATGTGTTCCTAATTGTATTCCTTGAGATGCTTTGCTTGGTATTGCGAAAGAACTTACCAGAAGCGATTTCTCTGCTTCTGAAGACCAACAGCAAGACAGGTGATCTTTTCTGAAAGTAGCATTGCAAACTACGTTATTCAAATTCTGTCATAGTAGCAAAAGAACAGTGTGAGAGTCTTGAAGAGAATATCAAAAGTGGAAGGGTGTCTGGAAGGAATTACACAGCGGAAGAAAGAAGCCCACTGTAGACTGTTATTGAGTTTTGCCTGTTTATTCATGTCAGGTATACTAATAACAAAAATAACAGAAGTGTGTTTGGTAGGTCTCTTATTCTGAAGTTGTGAAGAAATAAAAAGCCAGAATCTACTTTGCATAGTTAAGCAGGAGCAAAAATTAAAAATGAAATAAAATAAAAATGTAACAAAAAGAACTCGATAAGGATCACAAATTTCAGCAGGTCATTTCTTAAACTCAAGCTAATTTTAAGTGCTTGTGTCACGGCTTTTGCTCTTGAGCTCTGCTGTCTAGAGTCTGAGTTGTACCAATTTTAAATTCATGGAGACAGCCCCTGCAGACACCAATCAAGCTCTTCAATACATAGAAGTTGAATATTAAAAAAAACAGCACTTAATGAACTAGAATGTCTATGAGCACATGCTACGTCTCCATCACCTAAACTGAAGCTTGTTTTTATGATGCAGAAGGTGTTTACATTTCAAAAAACTATCAATTATTCTTAATTCTTGTTCCTTATCAAATTAATTTCATTAAAGAACAAGGAGTTTCTATCTGTGGTTACCATGGAGAATGAAAGTATGAAATGTGACTTCAGTTATTACTCTACTAAGATGAAATTTATTGTCTGTCATTGTACCAACAGCAGCTATAGCAAAGTAAGTTTGTATCAGCATTATGTGATGCTTACCACTGAAATAAATGGTAGTGACTTCTTAGTGTTTATTAAGATGCACCTTCTGTAACTATCATAAAGAGTTAATATTCCTGTTGTTAATAATCCTACGTGCATTCAGAACACTCTCATTCACTGTATTAAGATCATTTAAATTTTTTGTCATTATATTTACACCAAATCTTTGCTCTGTAAAGAGGTTGTATTACTTCAAACAAGTCTGTTTTATGGATGAGTGGACTCAAGCTTTTTCAACTCTTTTCACTTTTTAGCTGAAAATTGCTCAAAAGCTGTTATCAATTGAAATGGGGGGGGGGGGGGGGGAAAGCAAAAACACCTTGTTTTTATTATATAATAGAAGTCTATCAAGTTGTATCAGGTGCATTGACTCTGAGTTTCTCATCTTGTAAAGACCAAATGGCTGCTGCTGGGCGTTTGTAGTTCTAAGTTATACCTGTAAGTTAACACACTATGTTCAGACACTAGACAGAGTACCTATAGGCTGATACCTTTTTTGCTTTAGCCTTGAAAATGTCAATTTATATTCTGACAGAATAATTCAAAATTAGCTGAAGGAGTTGTCTTCTGCTTTTGCAAATCCTTCTTCAGGAGGATCAGCTTTGAAAGTTTGGAAATCCAAGCTATTAAATAAGTAAGGAAATTAAACTCCTGTAAAGAGGAAATTGAAAGTCTTATCAAGTGCCAGTTAAATTCTGAGTGCTAGACTTTTTTAAGGACAGTTCTGAACAAGTTCTGTGCAACAAAGAGAGCTAATAACAGCTATTTATATTTGTATCTAGAACTATGGGAAATGCAGTAGTACTGAAAGTACTTTGAATTGTTATTTATCAGCCTGCAGCCTAGTGCATACTCCAGAGCTCCATACTCTGAGGGGCAAGTTATCCACAGGGGAAACAGAATATCCGCCATAATCTAAAGTTGCAGTCATGGTGCGTCAACAGACTCCTTACTTTTCCTTTCAGATGAGAGTGCTCTTTAGAAAAGTTGATTTCTCACAGAAAATTATTTTACAAGTGGCGGGATAACAGTAGCTACCACCAATACTCATGAGGGGAGATCAGCATTTTGCTGTCTTAATTTGAAAAAAAATTTTTTTTCAAAAGAAGAGTTTGTGTCAAGTAATGTTTCATTTCATGTTTATTTCATGAAGAGAAAGATGCTGACTACAGTCATGTTATTTCTGCCTCTTTTTTTTTTTTTTGCCATCATACTGAAGTTAATGTAAAAAGAATACAGACACGTCTGTGATTCTATAATACTATGTCTTCTGACTGTCACAGTCTTTAGATTACAAAGGCACTTCTTCATGTCTAATAGAATTAAGCCTCCTAAGTAGTAGGAATAAAAGTGTTCAAAGCAGAAATTGAATACTGCTGAAATAGCGAGAGTTGACTGAATACAATGCATAGCAAAATTACACAATCTTCAAAGTCCTTGTAGGCTGCTTTTACTGTTATGTGTAGGCAGGCAGTTATAGTAAAAATTCAGGTGGTAAATTGAAAGATTCAGAAAATATGGAAGGGCCACATCAGAACATCTTTTATTTCTTGGTAGAGTTTTGTCATCTTTCCTCAAGAAGCAAGTAAAACACACAAAATTCTTTTAAATGGTTTATTAGTAATTGTAAACAGAAGCATTTCAGACACTCACATGGAAAGTAAAACATGACTTGAAATGCATCAATATAGATTAATACCTATAGTATTCTGCTAGCTTGGCTAGACATTTGGTGAGGTGCAGAAAGTAGGCAGTATTCATAAAGCTCAAGCAACAGTCAGAGTAACTTCTAGCTAAAAAACAATAACAGTGAGAAAAGCTCATGTTTGATTAGTTTCCACATACAAACATTCAAGTCAATTTTGATGGTACTTTAAAACTTGTCCTAGAATTTTCTTCCCCATCCCAGTACTTAAGTATTGGTAGGAAGAGCTCAGCCTGATTTGCTTCTGCCAGGTAAACAAGAAGGAATCTCCCAGCCAGTAAAGTTCAAGCAGGAGAAATGTATTTCTTGCTTCTTTCTCCAGGTTGTACTTGCACTGCCAGCAACTAAAGATTTTCCTGAAATATTATTTGAGTAACTTTCACATGAAAGAAATGGTAGAAAACACTTATGAAAGAGTGTTATGAAAGATAACTGAATGTCTAGTATAGTTTGGGTTACAAAATTAAATATGCAGAAGATTCTGTCTTTCTAAGGTGAAATAAATATGGAAAACTCTGCTTCAGTTCTCAAGCAACGTTAAGAATCGAAGTGAATGCTGATGCTTATAAGCAAGACTAAAGCATATAACAACATATAAAACTACTTTGGTATTACTCTGATTTGAGATTTTGACTTAAATATTTTCAGGGCTTTAGCTGTTAACAACTAGATATTTCTAAATGCAAAATAAAACCCTGAAATCCCAGCCCTACTTAATTTGTCTTAGTTTATTGATTGTTATTGTTTTCATGGCCTTAATCTGTAAATGTTAACAATGTTTTTGCTATAGTGCTTACAACAGTTAATGTATTTAGCTATCCTTCAGCTTTGTTTTACACCACTTCATATGCTTCCATACAGTTTCACAGCATCCATCCATTTACCATCTGCTTATATGAAAAGCAGTAGGATCAAAAATAGTGGTAGGTACGAGACGTACAAATCATAAACGCTGACTTTGTCTGGCAAAAAAAAAAAAAGGGTAGCATTTGGGTTCATACCTATCATCTATTACTTTTACAGAAGAATAAACTCTTACTAAACAAGATTATTGAAACTTCTTTTCAGAATGAAGGCTTCAGAATGTTTAGGGCTTTTGAGATGAGTGCTGAATCATGTTGTGGATGTGAAGTCCTTGGTCTGCAATACAGAAAATGTCATTCTACTGATGGAATTTTAAAATAGATATTTTAAAATGTAAGCTTTATTAGTAGAGATGAAATAGCCTAAATGATTTCAAATGTATTTTTAAAAAAATTGTTATTATTTAAGTGACAGTTAGAAAAGGTAACTTGAATAACCGACAATAGGGTGGATTCCACCAATAGCCTTCTGTGTTATGCTTTTTATTTCATGGATTGCTCTTAGGAACCCAGAAATGCCAAATCCCAAACCAAAATACTGCTTTTGAATTAGGGGAAAAACTGTGAATTTGAGAAAAACATACTGAAGAATATCTCAGAGCTTATGTGGTTTTTATACATCGAGTTTCTGGGGGATTTATCTGATGCCTAATGCTAACTTTACTTGATGGCGGTTGGAGCTGACAGTAGGGAGAGAGTTAAAAAACCAACATGTTTATGTTTGTACAAAAAAGCTGCTTCCTTACTTCTTTTCTATTTTTTGGAATCAGAAGTACCTAAGAAACCAAGTTCATATTTTTCTGCAAGTGAATGACACAGATTTGACAGAAGGAAAAACAGCAGCTTGAGTCCTTGCCTTCAGAGATACTGACTGTCAGATTCATTCATTCTTCAATCATAGGATTACATAGGAAACTGCTATCTACAAATTGACAAATCTACAAATCTCCTAAATCTATCTGCCTTCTTTAGGAGTTTGATAACTTCACTTTTAGACAAGAAAAAAAAAAATGTAAAAAGTTCTGTCTCTCTTGGAATGCAAACTTATAAAATGTCAAACAACAGTTCAAAAATGGTACTTCTGGGTTTCATCCTTCCCATTGCCCTGTTGTTCTGGGCTCAGACATTCAAACCTGCTTTTCACAGCCTCAAACTGTATGGCATATTGGCTGAGTTAGCAGCTCTGTGAAAATACTGGGGAAAAATCTGCTGAGGTTCAGAATGTTTGTTGTCAATATTCTTCCAGAAATTACATCATATTTTAGGCTGGAAGAGAAAAATCATATTTGGAGTGTTTTCAAAGCAAAGAAAAACAAAATCTGCACATTACCTTCTCTCCTCTCCCTTCCCCCCCTGCAAAGCTAAGAAAAGTTTGACAAGGAAATATTGGCACACGTAAGAGAAAGAAGACTTCTTTATGTAGGCAGACTGACAGGTCTGTCACTCTATTCCCCCTCTTCATGTCTTGTTATCAAATCAGTTGCCTTTGGAAAGCTATCTCTTGGTGCAGGGAGCTTGAAATTTCAGGTTTATTTGAGAAGACTGCAGGAATCACACCCATTTTTCACTGTTCTTTGCTTAAGTAGAGTCTGTTTTTCAGCATTCACAAATGAAAAAAGTTCAGCTTTGGCTCAGCAGGCTCAAGGTTTTAATGTTTTAATTTTACATAACTATGTCACTCTGAAATCCTACACGGGCCACACCTCTCTAACGTGGTGTGTTAACAGCATTGCCATTCTTTCAAACTCTTTGTTGTTTTTGGAAGAAAAAAAAAGCTTCAGAAAACAGTACCTGGGATTTAAGAGTAAGATGCATCTAAGCAGTATGATGGAATTATTTCCTTCATGTACTTCTGAGCTCTCAGAATGAAAGGAAGGTGATGTCTGAAATTAGCATGGGTGTAGTTAGCCTGGCTTTATCCCTGGACTGGCAGCTAGCTGCCTGTCAAAGGTTTTAAGTAAAGTTCTTGATTGTAGGTCAGTTCTCGGTGGATAAATCACAGAAACAGCCACAGATAAGGCACATGATTGGCTATTCTCCTGCTGAGGAGAGACTGCATTAAGGTAGACTAATGAATACTGAATCATTTTCTCACCCTCAGGGTGGACGCCCCTGTCGGGGCTGAGTCACTGTGAAAGCAGTACGCTGAAGTGATTTAAAATGCAGCAGCCTTTAGTGCCAGTGACAGATGGATATAACTTGGGATTTATTTGTACTCATTTTTAGGCCTTCACAAGCCATGAGTGCAAATGTACAAGAAAATGAAAGATAAACCGTGATAAAAGACTCCTGTTTGTACACACTGTAGGGAAGTGCAAAGTGGAGACCTTGCCATAGCCATTTAAAGTGACCATGGGGGCTGACTTCTGGGGCAGACAAATATGGGTATTTTACTCCAAGGTTTCTTCATTACTTTTCCTCTTTCTACAAGACTGAAGAATTTCATGGAATAAGCAGTGTGTTACCTTTGCCTAATGGAACTGCATCTCTTACATTTTCTGCTGAAAGCTTGTTCTGATGTGATGATTATCAATTTACCTGGTGAACTGGAGGTGTCATAGCATCAGAAGTGTGCATATGAAAAGCTTGAGATATATTTTGGCTTTGCCAGTTGCATTTTAATTAGAAATGTCTATCCTTGAAGAGAAAGATGAGACTAACTTTGAAAGTATCAGCCACTCTGAAAAGATTGGATTAAACAAATTCTATTGCAGTATGAGTCAGAAATTATTGCATAATTCCCAATTTAGGAAAAAAAATGTCTTATGGGCTAGGTTCTGGTGTGTGAAATAGGACTTCTGTTTGTGTAGTTGTGACATCCTCCATCAGCACCCTGTGAGAAGTAGTGGCAGGGAAATCTCAGGGTCTCACATGGCTGTCAGTGACCACTGCAGGGACCAACCCAGGAGCAGTGTTAGTGTGAGAAGGTGTAACATTGCACAACCCTGTGACCTCTCTGTGATGAACCCTCTTTAGGCAAGAAGCGCAAATAGGGCTGTCTGTGCACAGAGCAGCCACAGAACGTATCCTACAAGGAATGCTATACATACAGAAACTGGATAATGAAACTTCATAGTGTGCATGCATGAATTCTTCTAGCTCCTCAGTCAAAACGTAGCCTATGTAAACCTAAATTGGAAAGCTGCTTGGGAAAGGAATCGCGTGCCAGTGGTGACTGTTAATAGTCAACAGAAGAATAGCTTTATGAAAACAATAGTTCTAATGCTAGCATCCTGTTCTAGTCATTTAAAACATTCCTGTTCATTGTAAAAAATGAGACTTTTAAGCTGACCTTCTGTTTTACCTTTGGGGAAACTAATGCTTGTATTGCTAAGGGGAAGCTGGTTGGTTGTTTTTAATATGGTATGTGCCACAAATGAGAATGTTAGGAAGGTCTGAAATTTCATCTCATCCAAATCTATTAGTGTTAATGTTTTTTTCATTACAATTTCATCAGAATTAATTAACAGAATCTGTGAATAATATGCTGCACACATTTGATATGCAAAACCAAATCAACTGTACAATTTATGTTTCCTTACAGCTGGTGCTTCGCATATTGACAGTCAGGAGTATAGACTACATGCACTAGCTTAGACCAGCTGTCTGTGATCAGCAGCTCCCAAGCCAGGATGTGCCCTGGATCACACAACAGCATGGTTCTGGAGGCTGACCTGCTGGTCTCTCGGAACTTCTGAAAAGGACAGACAGCCCTGAAAGCAGCAAACTTTTTTGCTTACAGGCTTAAGAGGTTTAACTCATGTTCAAATCGTGTTGGCGTAAATATGTCTTGGCTATTTAATCTAAAAATATTCCAAGATACACTTGTGGAATGACCAACATTTGTTTTTGATGACTTGTCCAGGGCTTCCTCTGAGAGCCCTATAAATTACCTTACTGACATGATTCATCAGTAAGTAGGCATGGCTAATACAGGAGTGGGATGCTTATAATTTTCAGAGAAGAGCTCAACGTTTATCAGAGATAGATTTCTGTTGATAGCAACAGCAGTGTGTAATTAACCCCCCTCTCTATAAATGCCTGATTTTTAACAGGAGGAGCCATTTCTTAAGCACTGGAGAGCTTTTTCCATTATTTTGATTGCTGATTGCAAGAAAAAGATTTGAAGTTTCCTGTACAATGTGTGTTTTTTTTTTGTTTGTTTTTTTTTTTTTTTGTTTGTTTTTTTTTTTTTTTTTTAGAACATGATAAACCATTTTCACAGGCACAAAGTTCTAGAACATTGATACTTTTTGAGGCATAGAACTGAAGCAGTGCAAATCTGTTTACTGATTTCTTTGGGCTTGGCTCTGGTTCCTGGATATTTACATCTAAATTTCTTCCACTCAGATGTGGTATTTGATTTGAGTGTTTGTGAAAACTACCAATCTGATAATCTTGCAGACTGAAGCTTTCAATTTATTCACCCGTTAAGGACAAAGTTCAAGTTTCCCTTTCCAATTACAGTGCCTACACTTGTGCTGGTCTGACCACCTCGAGGGAGGCATCATTTAGATTCCAGCCACATGCTTTCCCCTGCCTCACTGTTGTGAATGCCAGCAAGAAACTGATTTATGCCAGCTGTTGCATATTTTTAATGGGCACACTTGTCTATAGGGAATAAAGCTATCAGATAGCCACAAGAAGATAACAACTTCAAGTTAGTACCAGTCTGAACTGGATTTAAACTGATGCTCTGCAAGAAAATCTCTGAAACTGTCCAGATATGTTTTGGAATCTCTGTGAGGCTCTGAGAAGTATTTTAATAGGAGATACATTTTTCTGCCACTGGTATATATTTTTTAAATGTTTCTGTTCACAAATACATGAATTATCCAAATTTCAGACTTTATGAACTGCACTCAGACTTGCTTTATAGTTAATATGTAAGGAAAGTAGCTCATATTAGGAATGCAGTACATATATAATATACCTGGTGTGCATTTATCTAAACAGTGTCAGATTTTGAAATGTCTTACATTAACTTTGCATCTGTGCTGTGAATCCAGAAAGATGTTGAGGTTTGCTCAGCTAAATCCTTTTTCATGGTGTTGGCAGCTGAGAAAGAGTTTGTCATAGATAAGCATACTTTTTTTTGTTTGTTTGTTTTTCCCCCATTCCTCATTTCTGAAGAGGACATAAATGAGAATAGATTGATTCTAAAGTAACAGAAGGAGTGACAAAGAGACAATAATGATGAGCATGTTCCAGCTGCATGGATTATGGAAGCAGAAAAAAACCTCCAGGTTCTTGTTTTCTGACAAGACAGCCAATTCTGTCACTTCAATATGGATGAGTCAGAGAGAGAGTTAGGAGGTGTTCTGTTCCTATCTGCTGTTGTAGTTCGATGGCTTTGGTATTTGTTGGGCTTCTGGAACCACGCTGTCTCAGATGAATTGAGATCCTCATCATTTCAGGGAAAAGGCAGAAGAAAGTGGTTCATTTCTAACAAACTGTTGAGCCTCCCATCTGTTCTGTTGACACTGGTTTGGAATGGAAAAGGGTTTGAATAGGACTTGAATATGTTGTATGCTGTATGTTTGATTCTTGTTGTGTGACCTGCAGAGGGGGTTTAGCCTCGTCATTCCCGTTACAGAGGCATATGTTTCTGAATTAGAAAACTGATTTCTTATCTCTTCCCACCAGAATGTTACAAACTTGCTTTCCTGTTTCAGCTTTCTACCTTGAGGTGTTTTTTATATGTTACTTGTGCTGTGCTTTAAAAGGACTGGTCAAAATTTCAAGTTGTGTTGTTTTTCCTCCTGCATCTTGTTCCTTTCCATCACTTCTCCTGTCTGAAACAACTAGCCAAAAACACTTGAAAAAAATTAAGTTAATCTCCTTTTGACAAACAGCTCCCTGTTCTGCTTTGTCAGGTGATTGATTGATTAGTTAATGGTACCTTTGGCCTTGCTGTTTTTTCTGCAGAGCTGCCAATTACTTTGTGTGGTGCTTCCATGTGGATGAGTGATTGTTAGGGATTTGCAGACACCTCCTATTCACCTTCAATCTCTTTCTGCTTCTGCATAGATGAAGATACCCCGTTGGACAAAACCTTCGATCAGTTTGATGCTTGGAATCTGACACATACAGTGACAGTGCAGCATTAAAGAGAATTCATCAAGTTAAAACAGATACCTCTAGTCATTACAAGATTGCAGTTATTTGCACTTGGCTATTACTAGGTTGTTCTTAAGTGCAAGTCTCTCAGCTACAGAATCTATTGAATTTTTGTCTCAAATAAGGCTTTGGGGCATGTTGTTCTGATATGTTAGCTTACTAGCGGACCAAAAGGGGGTGCGTAAGAAGGTGAGAAATTGCACACTGTAATGATGCAGCCAAACTTTTTTTCTTTGAAGCAGGCAGAACTACTCTTAGCAATTCCCTCATCTGCAGTTCTTTTCTGACAATTTTGAATATAAACATCAAAATGTACTCTAATTGCTCAAATAAAAAAAAAAAAAAAGGGGGGGGGGGACGGGGGACGGAAACCTGCCTAATTTCCAATTGTTTCCTAAGTCTGGTCTTGGAGCTGAGGGATTTTTGATGTTGAAATGTTTCGCTTGCTGTTTTGGGTGTTTCTACTGCGGTCTAAGCAAAAGAAATCACATTTTCTCCTTTCCCTTTTCTGGGAAATGCATTGGGGAGCCAAGGAAGTTTTTCAGTAACGAAAGAATTTTGCTTCAAAGCCTAGTTTCAGACTTGCTCCAACACATGAATGGAAAGAAGACAAGAAAATAACTGTAACATCACTTTGGAAAATTGCTAGTCTGTATTCCATTTTTGTAAAGTGGTTTGTCAAAATGATACATACAGGATGAAGCCTAGACAAGAATTCAGTTTTATCTCACCTCAGTGACTGCACATCTGAGTAGTCCTTTGACAGGCTTTCCCCTTAGTTTGTGGTGTTTGTTTTTTTTTTTTTTTTTTTTTTTTTTTTTTTTTTTTAAACCTGGGCAAGCCCAGGGTATATATCTTTGGTGGAGATGTAGACCAGTCAGTAGATCCAAAGGAAATAACCTAGAAAAATTATATGCCATGATCCTCAGGCAACTCACTAGAAATAAATGTAAAGAGAGGAGAGAAGAAAAAAAAAAATGAGAGAGAGAGAAAACAAAACAGGCCTTTTGTTTATTTGTTTCCAGCTCAGCTCCTGGCTTTGCAAGGCAGAGTTTCTAAGCATGCATCAGTAGGGGTTGATCTTGTATCCCTCTCAAAACTAACTGCATAGTTTTCCCTGTTTGTCAGGAGCTCTCCTTTTATTCTCAGCAAGCAGCCTCTTGCTATGTGGATGATGTGCAGATGGTTGTTCTGTCGCCTTTAGATCCTATGATGGACAGTTTTGATGTGGTGGTAAACAATGGCCCTTCTTAACCTGGAAGACACTTTGACAAATGCATTCACTTCTTGAAAGAAATTAATAGCAAAAGGACTCTGTTTACTTAGATTTTTCTTTTTACAGTCCTCTACCTCAAGATTTCACCAAAGAAACTTAAAGGAGAGTTAAGGTTGCACGAAGTCATAAGAAAAGTTGGTTTAAATCTTGATTTCCCATTGTATGTAACTGTAGGTCAGGTAATGCAGTTTTTAATTTTACAACTATAAACACCAAGATTGGAATAGGAATAATCTTTCATTTATTTTTCTTCAGCTAAGATGCAAACAAATGTATTTATGACACTAAAACATTTGCATTACTAAAGGATTTCGGTGAACATGAATAAATTCCTAACCTATGAAAGCTGTAACTAATTTTACTCAGTCATGAACAAATAATTTTTGCAATATTTCTAGGCTTAGATTCTGTTTGCCCTTGTGTTCTTGTAAACTCATATGTCAGTTGAGTCACCCAGACCAAAGCCACGTTCTAATAAGGCATAGGAAAAAATAAAGTGTATTTGCTGTAAGTTTTCTCTACTGGAACTACAAAAGTAGTTGTAACAGATATATATATATATTTTTTTTTTTACTTTTTTGAAAAAAAAATGACCCTTCATTTGCTTGGGCAAACCAAAATTGTTGTTGACCATCTTTAGTGATGTTTCTCTTAGCTGACAGTTGGTTTGTGACAGATGAAGCTGAGTAATCAGTGGACTGTGGTGGAAACTGAAGCCATGTACCTGATGCAGTCTGGTTCTGAACTGTCGTTTGTGGTACATGTGGATTTGTTATGAAAGCTTCAGTGTTTTGAATATTTTTGTATTTGTTAGGATCATGAGTGAAAAATTGCTAAAACCCATTCCTTCTTAGGGAAGGTATATTTTCCTGAATTTACAGAGCTGGATTTAGTGGCATCCCTATTTCCAACTGTCCTGGGAACATTGCCTATCCATGGTAGCTTTGGTAATTTCACATTTGTCCTGTATTAAGTGTTTCCCCTATAATGAGTTTTCTAATATTTAAGGGAACTGCCATGGAAAAAGTGTAACTTTCATCTGTTACGGTGTCTTTGTTGCTGAAACACAAAGAGACAAGGAAGTAATAGAAATATATTTATGCTTAGATAATAGGGAAAGAAATAATGACAGTGAGGCTTTGATGGAAACGCTGGAACAACTTGTCCAGAAAACTTTTATGATCTCCACCTTTGGAAACATTCAGAACTCAACAGAGTATGGATCTGACCAAGCTGATATAAGTTCTCTTTGCTCTGGGAGCAGTAACGGAGATTAATTCAGTCCCTTCCAACTGAAATTATTCTACAGTTCAGAACCTGCTATATGAAAGACAGCAGCAGATATTGTTTATAATCATTAGAATCCTCAAATTTTAGATTCAAGATCTGAGTATCTTTACTGTTATATGAATTCTGTACCAAACTGATTCTGAATATTCATGTTGCTACCTAAATGTCACAGACCTACGCGAGTTTATTCCTTGGAAAACTGCTGTTCATCTCATTTACCACTAAAACTTTGGAAACAACCATGACTAAGCTTGGGAGTTCTGGTTTTGTTTTTAGTTTTGGTTATATTTTTTTTTTTTTTTGTATACTAGGATTAGACTGTGCCTGCAAACAGAACAGACAAGCAAAGTTGTCTTCCATATGTTTCTTCTGAATGATTAATCAGAAGTATTTTTCATATACTGTAATGTCATTTACATTACATATATTCAGATGCTGAAGTACATTAACATTCAATTACTCTGATAACTAATTTGAAAATTAGGGAGTCTCTGGAAATCGAAGCAGTGATAACCAAAGAAGCCTTTATGCTTACTTGTGACATGTATTGAAAGAGTCAAACATGGTCTTGGAGGGATTCAGATATATTCAGTTATAATATACAGTTGGTAGATGATTCCTGCTGCAGGCAGTAGTGAAAATGGCTCAGCCAATTGAAGATGTAAACACACAGATAAGCATCCCATTTAAAGTACATTTTTTCCTTATTTTCCTTCTCTGTAATGTTTTTAAGTTCTTGAATTTTGCATGTTGGAAGCATTCAATTAATTTTTATTTTCTTTGAGTAAGGAAACAAGTAAGAGGGGCATGAGGTAGAGAAATGAGCAATATACCCACAGTTATTTAGCTGGTCTCCCAGTCTTACAAAACTCCCTTTGGAACAGGAAGAACAAAGCAAGCACGAATATTGACCAATTGTTTTGACAGCCTGCTGTTTTCTATATCCTGTCTTCCTCCGTCACCATACATTCTATGAAACAAACAGTTACAGATAATATATTAGCTGGAAGACCTGCAGTTTAATGGTACTAAATATAAGGACTTCCCACACATTTCTAAAAATAAGGTACAGAGTTGCTGGAGCTTCAAGAAAAGTAATTTCAGGCTCCTTAGCATTGCGCATACCATGAAAGTGGCTAAACTAACTAGTAAGGTCGGCCTAGAGATTAGGACACCAAGTATACATGACAACAATTGAATGCTGCCATTCTCCCGTGAGGCTCAACATTGTCATGAGAAAACCAGGAGAACCAGATCTAATGCATGGAAATCCTTCGCAGGAAGAAGATGCCTATCTTGCTAGGAATAATATATTTTCATCAAGCAAAAGTGAGGGAGGGGAAAGGTAGGGACACAGTGTCCCTGTCCAATAGCAGGCTGTGATCCTTGTCTCCCAGTTATGTTTCTGAGTTGTTTTCCCATTCAGGAATGAGGTCTATGAGCCTGTTTTGGAAAAAGCATTTATTCTGACCTGAACTATATAGCATAACATGGAAGAAAAAGAGAATTTCAAGCAGCCAGGATCATCAAAAATCCATACCATTCCTGGGAGTAAGCTGATATTTCAAGTCATCCTTGCATCCAAATTTGACTGGTAGTGAAAAGGCGATGATGTGGCAGAATAATGTCTTTTTTTTCTACTGATTACATAAATCGTATTCTGTCAACTGCTAAACTAAACTAGTGACTAAACAGCATAGGACATCATAACACTGTTCATTGCAGGAAAGTAGGACTCTGTTATGCCTCATTGGTTCCAACTTCCTGCCTTCCTCCTACTCCTTTTAACCGAAAAACCCTGCTTCTCAGCAAAATTCTTTCAAGGTTGACTCTACTTCACACCTTTTATCTTCCATATATATCTATAATTTACGCAAATAAAATAATATAAAATTATAATATTAATATCGTAATAATGTAATACAACATATGTATTATATAGACCATATATATTATGTGTTACTATGTTTCACTGTATGCTATTTATTAGAAAAGCCATTCCTTGTTTATTTTTCTGACTCTGGCTGAGTTCCTTTGTTCCTTGCTTTTCATTATGTGGCTCAGTCTTCCAAAGACAATTGTTCCACTAGGAAGATAAGGTGAAAAGGTAACTCAAATAACACAATGTGTCATCGAAATAAAACGTGGTACAATTTTAGTTTGCTACTGTGGGAATTCCATTTTTATATCATTCCCTCTTTCCCCAGAAGTAAGATAAACTATTGAGTTTTATACTTCTGGTCAGAAATTTTCAGTTATATAATGCAATGACATGTATATGTTGTTCATACAAAACAAAAGTAAAATTTACTCCTTATAGGTAAAAGACCATTAATTTTAAAACATTGGTTGCTTCTAGATTCCTGATACTGTGGGGATAAAATCTCATATTATTTCTCAAAAAAAAAAAAAAAAAAAAAAAAAAAAAAAAATTTGAGTCTCATCCATAAAATGCAGGCTTTTCTCACAGTACAAAAATTTAAAAGTTTTCCCTGTCACTACTTTTGTTGCATCTATGTGGTACTTAGTATATTTATGAAAGCTTTTTAATGATCAGTTTATTTGGTTGATGAACTTGGGAAATACTTGCTTTTCACAGGAGAGGCACTCACCAGTAGCTACCACCACTGCTACAAATCCATTCTGCATAGCTACCACAATGAGGATTTCAAAGTCTGTTGCTTTTGACTGTGAAGTTACAGGACAAATTAGTAGTTTTTCTGCCAAGAACGCAATACTTGAGCTGAATTAATAGATGTAGTAAATAATAGGAAACAGAAGGAGATGAAGAAGGGGCAATCTAAGGTGCTTTCTTCTATCAAGTGTTCAGTAACTTCTCTCAGACTTTCTGGAAAATGTCTTTATGGCCAAAAGAAAGCTAATTAACCAAACTCAGATCCAGAAGATATATTATGCTTTCTGCAATGCAGAGTATTTTTTTAAGACTGAGTAATTGCTTCTAGTTTCCTGGAGTGTTTTACAGAAAGACAAACTGATAGAGAAACAAAATTTCACGAAACACCATTCACTGTTTGAAGAGCTGGCTCTCAAAAGTCTTAGCAGATGTTATATTAGATGTGGAAAAGAACTTTCATGTGAGCAAAATAATTAAAAAAAAAAGCAGAGTAAAAACTAAATGGCTCTCAGAGAAGAAAATGCCTGATGTTCATTATTTTCACAGAGTTGTTCCAGTCAGTCCTCATAAAGTTTTTCAGTATTGGATGGTATTATGCTAGCTCAAAACACTGCATACCTTTAAGCCCCTTTCCAGGAGAAACTTTCGTGTTTGCTGCATTCTCAGTTGCCATGACAGGTACAAGCCTGGTCTATTTCTCCCTGACTGTGGGCCCAGTTTTGTTGCATTCAGATACTCATAAACTTCAAATTGCTCAGTTGAAGGTAAAGAAATTGTTTCAAAGGGGTACTGAAATAATTTAGAACAAACATGGACTAAAATAAACAGATCACATCATACCTGTATTTTATACACAATATTTATACAGGCCATCACTTACTGAACAGTGAATAAAATCAGTTTTTTAACATATTGGTTAAGTAGTAATTAGATTTTGCACAATACTCTGTCCATTGGTAAATTAAATATAATTTGTGTCAGTAGAGCAATACTCCTTGCTGTTGCGCCCTGTGCTGCTGTGATGGTTATTAATTCAAGGAAAAAAAACCCAGTTCTTTTCTCTCATTTGAGAGATTCCATCCACCGTATGAAACTGGATTTAATCTAAACCGCACTGAAATCTGTTGCAAAAACTCCTGTGGCCTTCACTAAGCTTTAGATCAGTCTCTGAACAGGTCAAGGTTCTTGTGGAAAATAATATCATGAGGCATTATAATTATGCATGAATATATATTATCAGTGTGTAAGAGGTTTCTCTGAAGGAATCACAAACTCTCAGAACAGCTGAGGTCAGAAGGGACCTCTGTGGATCAACAAGTCCACCCCCACTGCTCAGAGCAGGGTCAATTAGAGCGTGTTTTCCCAGGGCCATGCAGGAATATAACTCTAACATTATTTCTTTAGTTTTAAATGACTGGTTTTCCCAATCTAATGCTCTCTTCAATAAAAGTCTGTGTTACATTTCACTCTATAATTATGGGATCATTTGCCAATCCTTTATGGCCTCTTATCAAGAGAGTGGAATCCTGTTGTGCATTTTACATTTAGTATATTTTTTTCACTGTGCATGATCAGGATTTGGAGTTTTAATGCAATCTTGGAAATTATTGTAATGTGCTAAACTAATTCTGACCTTTGTAAGGTTCTCTATTTCGATTGCAAAGCACTTCACTTCTTTAGCATGAGTCAGTGAGACTGCGATCATTGGAGAAAAAAATTAAGCAAAACTAATGTAAAATGGATGGTTGGGAACATAGACATATGAAAGACCCCTAAATCTTGTCAAAAAGTATTCCAGAAATGCAGCATTCTAAGCCACTTTGCCTTTAGATACTGTCATCAAGTCTTGATCAATCAAAGGAAGATGCTGAACATCAGTGAGGTTTTTGTAGTAATAATACTCAATTCTTGTCCCATTTATTTTAATAAAATTGCTTCCACGAATTGTTGCATTCATAACCAGTTACAGAGCTGCTTCAGTGAATCTTTTCCCCATTTCCCTAGATACTTGTTATCTGACATCCTTTAACATCCATGTTCTCACGAATCTGCTTATTTTTTAGATTGAGAGCCATATGGCAATTAGCTGACAGAAAGACTATTTACAAGTTATTGATGGATGCTGTTGATATATACCTGATACTGATTGTTGATAAGAGTTATATTTTAATTGAAATTACTGCCCTTGTTACTATATAGTAATGTGACTAGTTGAATATAAAATTCAATACCAAAAAATTGAAGGCCAGATCTTGAGTACTATCTACTCTCTATGTAGGGTTCAGATTCAGTCCAAAAAGCTTTTTGTACCACCTACTTTTCAATACCGTCTAACCCTACAGGCCTTCAGCTCAAAAATATCACTGATCTCCCACAAAGAAATCATCACAAGAATCAAAAGGGGGGTTATGTAGTAGTTCAGCCTGAGCACGATTGTCAGGGTCAGCCATGAACATGGGTGGTATGTACTGGTATTCCCAGTCCCGCAAGAGTCCTTTATGCTGGGCATGGAACGTTGCAAAGCCAAAAATACGTCAAGCATGGAACTTGGCATGGTAAATCTCTGTCACTTTAACAAGAGTATTCTTCTTGGATCAAGAAAATAGAGGCTGCCGATCAAGCTAGGATTTTAAGGATAGTCCTAATCTTAATTCTCATCTCCCATTTCCTTATAAAAAGTCAGAGTGACGTGTTCTATTTGTGTGTTTCTCCTATTCTTTTGGTCTGATGAAGTCTGTAGCTAGAGCACTTCATTGGTTTTCACAATCTTTGAAACAAATGTAATGTTTTCTGTGACGAGAATATATTCTATATGCTAGAATTAAAATGAATAATAAATATATATATGTTTCCAAATAGAAAAATCTGATGTACATATTAAAGAACAGAAAATATCAGTTGGAACTTTGCCAAGCAAAAAAGTATCTATATCTTAGAAAGAGAACTCATGAAACTGTTTTCTGGTTCAGGTGATCTGAGTGCCTTATATTACTGAAACATTTCTGAATCTCTTACATTACTGAAACTTTTGTGGTGTGAAGAAGAATAAATACACTGGCAAAGAAAAGTGACTGAGAGTGACCTGAAAGTACTGAGTGACAAAGCCTTTCTGATCTTATTTGAAATGATGTTTCAGACTTCACAGCTTACACTGAGGCTCTGTTATCAATCAGTGACCTTGTTAGTAATCTCAGTGGACAGAGTAATTAATGACACTGTTTTGCATAGATCTGGGGGATGAGTAGGAAGCAGATATAATTAGACTATTGTAAAGTCTCAATTTTGAACTATCACTTCTAAAAGATGTTCATTGATATGTGAGTTTTATCAAAGCTAGCAAATATGCATGGATTTATCTTGCATAAGTTAACTTAGGGAGCACAATCCCAAAGTCAGCGCTGTATCAGATGATGCTTTTTGATGCAAGCACTAATTGATGAGCAACATTTCCTACAGCCTTTATCTCACAGGGCAGAATGAGAACTAATTTGCTTAGCTGTTTTTTCCCAGTCTGAATTTCACTAGGTGCCACCACAATTGTTGGTACGAATCTCAGCCACTAAGCCTCATGAATCTGCATCCCTAGGTGTGTGAATACAATGCTCTAGGCCAGGCATGCCCAAACTATGGCCCATGGGCCATATGAGACCCTGGACAGACTGTGAATTTTTCACATTATTTTGTGATTATGGTGATATTTTTTGTGAGTTGGTTGTGTGTAGCTTGAGTGTGGACTGGGTAGGCAACATCAGAACACTGTGTAGGGGAGGGGCAGTACGGTCCTAAGTCTACCTCTCAAGCCATCATACACACTCGGTCAAATCAAAACCCTTATGTGTTATATATTACCTGTGCTTGAGCCACTGGGAGAGTAAAGTGCAGTGATTACCAATAAGCTTTCCCATTTAATTATTACACTTGGGCTTGTGCTATTTCATAAAATAATTAAATAAGCAGACTGTTAACAATAGACAAATTTTGTAATTTTCAACATTTCAAAAGGTCAAATCTCCCAGTAGTTTAATCTTTTTACTGCCCTCCTTCGCTCATGTTGTAATAAAAAATATGTAAAATAAAAAAAAGTTTTGTTACTGCTATACATGAACTATATTACATAGCTTATATGCAACTCAAGACATTTCTCCTTACTCGGTGTGGGCCCAGGCAAGCCAAAATATTGGATACTCTTGCTCTAGGCCATCTCTTCAACAAGGCAGATTTTAAGAGTAAATACTACTGTTGTGAGGAATGTCTACTTACTGATTCAAGCTGTTGTTTCTTAGAAGTAATCTGTAAGCAGGTCTATAGTCTGACCTCAGCAGAAAAGGTGCTTTCATCTGACTGACTTGCTCGAACTCTTATTTTTAAAATAACTGAGTTTATTTTCATATTGTTCTCCTGCTGTATGTTGGGCTACAGGTTTAAGCTGTGTATTGGGTAGAACATTACAAAATTCCTTGCATGTTTTGGAAGTATATATGTTTTACAGTCTGTATAGCAACAAAACAGAATCTATGGAAGCTTCTAGGAGAGATAATCTGCATTTAAAAGAAATATGATTTACAAACATATGTACTAAAACAGCACCTGCCCACAGCATAGGTAGTGTTAGTGTTCCTATTCCAAATCACTGGCTTCAGGGGCTTCAATATTTTCTGCCAGACACTGTGTTTATCAGTGTGATTGTATCTTGCCTGATGGCAGAGGGATAATCAAATTAGGATTTTTACAGCAAACAGTAAGGAGAAAATACAAAATGAAAAAAATAGAGAGATTAAGCTCCTTACTGAGAGCCAGAATTGGCCAGTGTCCCTACCTGGCTGCTGCTAAGCTTGCCATGCTTAATCTTTACAGTCCTAAGGCTAGGATAGAGCATTCAGAGCAACTGACCTAGAAAACACTAAAGAAGCTGAAGCAGTTTGTAAGTGCTTGAAGGAAATCTCAGGCATACAAACAGCCAGAAGTGCTGCAAGGAGATCGCTTTCTCACCACCCATAGGATGAATAAAGTTCATCAAAGCTGGCAAAGAATGGAGAAATTTCAGGCAAAATGTGATAAAACTAGCCCATGGCTCCTGCATGAGGAAATGATAGATTTTTTTTTATCTAGACAGATGGGAAAGTCACAAGATGTGTTCACTGAAGAATACAATACAGAAAAGAGTAAATTTATTTACGGTACTAACCATAGTACCTAACATTTTGATTAACCCAGCACCTTGTGAAGTTACAAGATGAGTATAGTAGCTAGTTCCTTTGCAACCACTTGATTGTTCTACATGCTCTGCGATCTAGTCCCTCTAAGCTTTTCCATTATGATGCACAGTGTTTTCTGCAGCAGAGCTCTCAGACAAAAGTACTGGCTTCAGAGCAATTCATGGATGAGGAAAGTGGTGCACACAGCCAAGGTGTACCTGTAAAAGAACCACATATATTCAATCACAAATCTGGGGCATAGAATCATAGAATGGTGTGAGTTGGAAGGGACCTTTAAGATCACCTAGTTCCAACCCCCCTGCTATAGGCAGGGACACCTCCCTCTAGACCTGATTGTTCTAAGTCCCATCCAGCCTGGCCTCAAACTCCTCCAGGTAGGGGAACAACATGCTGTGCTTTTCCAGCATGCAGTGAAACTGAGAAATGTTGGTCATACTGGAGAAAGGGATACAATACAACTCCAAAAATTCTACATGCCCCTGATGTTTTATATATTTGTATCAAGTAGTCTGGGCCTGCAGACTTCCCACCAACAAATTAACCATGTGATAAACTTAGATGCAACTCCAGAGCTGCCAGGGAAACCTGCCAAGGAGCCAGATGTCTCTAGGAGTGCTGCTGTCACTATTTAACTGCTGGGTCCTGCAGCTACCACCAAATATGCAAAGGAATAGGTTAATGTGTTATCTTATTTCTTAAGCTAGCAGCCTCTATATCAATCTACTGCATTTGAGGTAAGTATTAGTGTCTTTGCAATTTTTTTTTTCAAGCTGAGACATGCATACATGTAAGGTGATGATGCTGATCAAACATGAAAAAGAAAACATGTATTATTGACCACAACTGCTACATATTCTTAGCCTTCAGTGCCATAATTTGAAATGAAACTTTCCATCTCAAATGTGATCACAATAGATCTTGAAGCTTTTAGGGAGGTAAGGCTTTCCTACAACTTTCAGTGTTTGGTTAATGTCAGGTTAGCACTCAGAAACAACCAAAATCACAGCATCAGTGTCCAGAGAATTTGTATTTCATTTGTTGTCCATTTTAATCAATCACAGAGCAACATAAATCAATTTTGGAAAGTATTAATTTATTTTTTAATCAAAGATTCCTCATTCCCATGTAGTGCTATTAATTCCAGAGTAGTGATACTGCTTATCCCTGTTATTCAACTGTTACCTTTCAATCTTGTACTGTAGATAACTTCAAATTTCTTTCACCTATAAAGCAGACCAATCCTAAGCATTAATTAGAGAAAGGCTTAGGCTGATCTACTGCTATAGTGTTCAATATGTCAGTCCTGTCTTCAGACCTTAGAAAGATTTTCTGCTTTCGGTGCACGGATGAGTTAGATTTAGGAGGCAATGGATGCCTCTATACTGTCAGTTAGACACAAGCCTACGTCCATTCTGAATCCTCTGTATTTTTCTGACTCCCCACAATGTTTTCTTCAGAGATGCTGTTCAGGTATGGGATGAGTGTTGCCATACTCTATGAGACATCAGGTGCCCTGAGTGAGATGGTGCAGCTCTCAGTAGGTCCTCGTTGCTTCCTAGAGCATCTCAGGACATACCTCCTGTTCTCATCTCCCTCTTTCCCACAACCATTGTGTTCTCTTGTTTCATATTTAGCTTAACTCTCTGAAGCCTTTCTCTAATTGATGTTTAGGAAAGAATGGAGCAATCAGCAAAGGTGAAGGCCAGAGTGTCATGAATATGTAAAGAAAATGAGATGGAAATTGGAAGTTCATAGAGGACCACAGGGAGTTTTGGTGGTACATGGCTTCCCTTTCAAAATCTTCCATCTGAACCATCACTCTCTCCTGTCTTTTGGATCTGCATGATGATTTTTTAAACATTGTTGCACTGACAGATTTTGTTATGAAAATCTGTAGTTTTCCACTTGTAACAAGTTTCTGGAGAAACAAACCCAGGATGTAAGTCATTTTTCCTTCCTTCATCTTTCCCAAGCCTTTTTCCCATTAATAGGATGTTATCACTTATCTTGATCATTAGACTTAGAAAATGTACTCCAGTATTTTCCTGAGGCTTTTTTGTATTTCTTTGCTTCAAACGCAATCATAGAATCATGGAATCATAGCATCCTTGGAGCTGGAAGGCTCCTTTAAAGATCATCTAGTCCAACTCCCCTGCAGTGAACAGGAGCATGCAGAGTTAAATCAGGTTGCTTAGGGTTTCATCCAGCCTTGTCTTGAAAGTCTTCACTTTCTTTTTTCATCGTTTGTTTGTTTGTTTGTTTTTGTGTGTGTTTTTCATTTCTCCAGTGCCCTTCACCACTAAAATACAAAGTTCCTAGATCCAAAGATCCTTGAATTTTAAAAGAGGGAGAAAGAATTTTTAATGTCCAGATCACTGTATTTTGCTACCTGTTCAGCATGTGTTGGCTGTCTCTAAGGTTCTCAGTACCATGATTTTAAGAGCCTGAGGTATTAGCATCTGTCGGTCCTTTCCTCCCTATTTCTAGATCCGTGTTGAACAAAATGTGGAGAATTATTTCTGCTGGCTTGTCAGGAATATCCTTTTAAATTTGAAAGAGAGGAATCCAAGAACTGTGTGAGCTTTAAATGAAAATAGAATGTAGTATGTCTTTAATGCTTGTAAAGTAAACACAGATATTTTCAAATAAGGGAAGAAAAAAACAGTAATTTGATTCCTCTTACTTCTTAAACTGATATAATTTCTGTTGGCCTCATATGGAGGGAAAGAATAAGAGATTAATTCCCTGGGAATAAAGGAAAATAAGGATAAACACAGATACATCAACAGAAATTAATAACTCCCTCTACCATAAATATTCGTTTAGTTTTTCTTCTTTGCTTAGGGGTTCATCTGGCTGTATTTTATATTTCGCTTCCTTCTTTACAAAGATTTTATCCCTTTTCTATATACTATTAAGCATATGTTGCTTAATACTAGAATATTTTTGGATCAACTAAGTATCAGTCAAATCCTATTATCGTAAAAGTCTGTTCTGGAAAGATCACCTCTTTCTAAGATTACTGAAATGAAAGCAAGAGCCCTTGCACGTTAGACTCTCTTTTTCCAAAAGATTTCCATTTTCTTCTGCAGACCTGCCACTTTACTTGCTAGTTGCATTATGAAAAGCTGTGCTTATAGCAGACCTATTGTAGAGTGAAAGGAGAAAATGCTTGGCTACAAGGCAGTAGCTAATTCACTATTCTTCAGGGACTGATATTCATCTATCCTTCAATAAAAGCTAATGGTTAAATAGACCCAATGCACTCAGCTAATCTAGGAAGAAGGTGATAGTTGGGGGGTTGGGATTCAAGTTCATGCTGAAGTGCTATTCCTGAAGACAAAGATATTCTTACATTTGCCATAGAAAAAGATGACAATGTTACCAAAAAAGTATCAGATGGCTTTCAATCTCAACTACATGGCTTTGTGAAAAGCACTCACTGCATCTGAAATTTTAGATTTTATTAATTTTTAAAAATGTATTACTGTTCTTTTTTTTTTATTTTTCATTTTAAGGGATATGATTATTTAAACAAAGGGATTAGATTTTAAATAACCTTCTGACTAGTCTTTTGCTACTTGAATTCCATCACCCATAAGAAGACACAAAGAATTTTTTTGTGATAAGCAATTTTTGCAAAGCACTCCCAGGAGGAGAAATGACAACACGTTTCCCTCTGTATAACTACCATTCTAGTTAAAAGTACTGCTGTGCTGTGCATATCAAACAGTCCATTGTGAGAAGGAAAGCTCACCTGAGAAATCAACAACAAAAAAAAACAGCCCACAATTAACACAGCAAGCTATGCAAGGGCAGAGCAGATAAATAAGATTATGATTTAAAATACAATGCAGAGAGAAAACCACATGGCTTATGGACAGTTTCTGCGGCTATGTATAAATACATTTGTGTCACTGATTATTTAAACAGATAATCTAAAAGTATTTTTCTGTGTTCTAGGATCTCTAGCTTAGCTATAGTGTACATGAACATGAAAACATTGATCTTAATGTGTAGATGAGTTGCTTAACTGCAGGGCACAGGCAGTTGGTCACAAAAGGCCAAATACTTGTCCTCTTGAAAGCAGTGGCAAGGCTCTCCATGGTTTCACTGTGAATAGAAATCAATAATAATTAGGGGAGGAGTTGAAACCAGTGGCTTGTGTTCAAATCTGGGGACACTCTCATAGTGCAAGTGACGAAATAGCAGATATTATTAAAAAAAAAAAAAAAAAAAAAGTCACAGATCTGAACAACAGAAAATCAGCAGCAGAACTGCTATGTTTTCTCAGTGATAAGGTTGGATGCAGCACTTGTGAGAGGGCTTGAAGGTCTATCTGTGTCTTTCAAAAAAACTCAGTACTACACGGTTTTTTTCTTTCTACATTGTCTCCCTTATTTATCAGTTAGAGAAATACGCATACATACGAGTATACTTATTTTTGCAGGGTTCTGTGCATTTTTTTCAGAGTCCATACACAAATTCCTCCTTTAAGGGATATTTGCCAATAAAGCATTACCTTTTCTGTCAGAGACCAGACTGCAGACTGTATCACTCTTGTAAATCAGAGAGTAACTGCAGTGCTACAATCAACAGCTCTTACTTTCCTTCAGTATGCATCGGGGGAAGTCTGCAGACCAACTTATTTTGCAATAATATGAAAAAAACGGCCTCAAAAATTGGATTGAACTGTTTGTGAGTACAGAAATGGTTCACTCAGTAGACCTCCCACTTAATTTTTGTGAGGGTCAGTTGTTACTCTAGAATTGATACCACAGTAATTTTTCTGTGCAAAGTGCTGGAGATTCCAACTATATGGTGTTGGACATATACTTGAGATAATGTATCAGACCAATGGAGGTCTTAGAGATGGTTGAAAGGCAGAAAGGTTGAAAGCAATTTTAATGAGCTCTGCAACAGCTTTAAGATTATTAAGTAAATTCTTGGTAACTGGATCATATATGAGAACGTTAGCATATTTTGATATTTGTGATAACTGTTCTTTATACTACTGCCTTCATCTGAATGCTATGTCAGTATCGCTTTAAAATAAGGGGCAAGACTCATTAACACAGTAATTTGAGTGAGATATATTTTACATTGTTTGATATTCAAACTATCTAAGAAATAAATGTATTTTTTTAATTTTATCCTCACAAACACGCCAAACATAGTTAGGAATTTCATGAAATTGGTTCAGGGAAAAATTTCCCATGAATTTTTGCAGAGTTACAGGATGATTTTTGTTCAGTCTCAGAAGTCTGAGAAAAGTAGCCTTAGTTGAGCAGCTCAGAGAGTGGGGAACCTCACAGAGTTCAAACACCCTCCAGGTAGTATAGTTAATCTACTCTACAGTTAACAGTGTGGATAGGATCTGTCTTTTTTTTACTACCGTCACCCAAGTAAACCCAAGCAACTATAGTAATACAGTGGTGGAGTACCTGGACCATCTCAGTGTTGGTTGTTTAAGATGGGGACTTATTGTTCAACTGCATTTACATTCTTGATGCTCTCAAATCTGACAGGTTGATAGATCTGGAAGTGAAGATGATGAATCTATGTCATCCTATCTTACACATACTGTCATTGTAGTCAGACACATTTCTAATCCTACCATCAGAACAATAAACAAAGTTTATTTCTTTCTCATTGCACATTAGTTTTCAATTAGGTGTTCATTAAACGATAATATTTCATTCTTTTATAGCTTTCTTAATGAGTCTTGTTCCAACAAAGTCTTTAGAAATGAAAATACTAGTACTCTGAGTGTGGTAAATATGGAGAATGTAGACTTCTAATTCCACCTGCTAAAGAAGCTTTGTCTGTGGAGAATCTTGCCTTCTGTTTGTTAATATTCAGAAGGTCAATTCCTTTGAATCTGCTTGTGAGACAGACTTGTTTAACGAGTAATCACCAAGGGCTGTGATTGATCTATATCACAGTTAGCAATTTCTAAGTACTTGCCATTTCATTTTCTCAGGGTGTCATTTTTTGCTAAATTTAAACAACTCTGAAGAATTAAAATATTTGGAGGATTCTCTGACTCTATCTTCTCAATCAATTATACTGAGTGGAAGGATCTGGGCTGTTCAAATGTGCTGTTTTATAATGAAGAAATGCAGATAAGGCATTTGATGTGAGACAAAGGCTTCACAGGCTCTTGAAAAGAAGAACCAGGAGTACAAAACAGTCAATATATGAGGAGAATACATGGTGGAAAAACTTTCTTTCCATAAATACATATTACATTTCTTTTTGCTTCTTCTGCTTCTGCTTTTGTAGAACTACCTCCTCTGCTTTTTAAATGTCATCCATATTTATCAGACCGCATGGTTCTTGACATTTAGGAATATTTTCTCATCAAGCTGTAACTGAAGCTTTGACAAAGGGTACTAATTATCAAGGGACTGGATTTTTTTCCTTTCTCTTTACTTCTTTTTTATTTTATTTTATTTTATTATTATTATTATTATTATTATTATTATTATTATTTTAAGGAGCAGTAGGCTATGTGTAAAGTGTAAATTATCAACCACTGCCTACATTATGGTAGCAGTCATTCTTCCCTTACTGTTGCACCAAGGTTAGAACTAAGAAGTTAAACTTCTGCTAAAGCATGTATTAAAGGTAATGGATGTTGAATGGCAGTGGATCTTAAATGACAGAGAAGTCATTAAGTTACCTACTCAAGCAAAAAGAGTTACCACCTGTTAGAAATACAAACAATCCCAACTGAAGTAAATTTTATGAATGCTTTTAATATAAGTGCTGAGTAACTATGCTCTCTCATTATTTCATGAAGTATAAAATACATAACTTGTATGCTACAATACGGTGAATAAAAAATTAGAGCATGAAAATCTGCTTAAAAACTGTTCTATTACTAAACAGAAAGCTGCGTTATTTTAAAAGCCATACAAGTGTACTGTGATTTTCATAAACAAAATTTGTAGTATTAGATATAATACATTTTCTTGTCCTCAGTAGCAGTAAAGCCATATTGGACCCTGATCAGAAACACAATGTTTGTTTTTCAGAAATCCGTTTCATAATTCTCCAAATGAACGGTATAGATATACAGCTAAAATCTATTATTCATCCATTTTTAGTTGCCTAGCAATGTACAACTGCAAAGGAAAGAATAATACATCGTGTGTAATACATTTTTTTATTGTTATCAATAATCTTGTGTCCACATAGTTCTCCTTCATTATGACCTTGTCTGCCATCACAAATAAATGATTTGATTTCCTTGACTTGTCAAACCCAGGCTACTTAGTATGAAGTGAGATTTTTAACTAAGGAGGGAATGCAAGGCTTTCCCATTACAAAATCAATTTTAGTTTAGTTTCAATATCAAAGTTAGCTCTGAATATAAGCTCCTTGAATTCAGCTATGTTAATCACAATGCTTAGGTCAGACTATCTGAATCAATTTTATAAAAATCCAAGACCAAGCATAACTTTCATGTCTTTGTCTCAGTCTTGTTTTAGTGTCATTAACTGAGAATTGGTACACTTTTTTTACCAGCTTATCTAGCTACAGATTGTAAGTAAAGAATGTAGCCATCCTTACCTTGCACCCTCAGGAGAAAACAATTCCAAGCAGTTACCTGTGACAGCAGAAAAGAAATATGGTCCTAAGTATTTCTAAGACTCAGCAGTTTCTACACAGCGAGGTCTGCCTCCTGTTGCCCCCTTCTATCCTACACATAATTCTTATTAATGTCCTCATATTGCACATTTTAAATCATCATATATTTATGAGGCAGGAGCGAAAGGAAACAAGTATGGAGCTGTCCCTAAAAAGAAAGCACAACAGACCAGATCAACATGGCTTTCATACAATTTTACAACATATTTTCTCTCTTTAGAAGCAATCATGGTACTGAGTTAAGGTAAAGAAACAAGCAATAAGCAATAAGAACAACTACAAACAGAAACAACAACAACAACAACAACAAATTCTACTCCTTTTTTTTTTTTTTTTTCCCCGCAGGCTACAGAAAACTAAAGAATTCTTGGCAATAGCATTCCTCTTCCAAATGACTGTCTACAAAAACTATTGAAGTAGATTGGATTTACGTCCTACAGCTCCACATAAATTTAGAGCACTTTTCCTCCTCTTAATTTTGGTTTTTTTTTTCCTTAGCTTTAACTCAAAGAAACTCTCTAGACTTCAGTAGATCAATTTGAAATCTCTGTCCTGCCTTCAGACAACAAGATTTCTAATTTGAGTATCACTATATACATCTATTCCCCCCTGGGAATTTTCCTACTCAAAAAATACTGAGAACAGCACTTCCACATTAAGTTTATCATAAAATCCTTAAAAGATTTGGAGGGAGGCATGTGCCGGGAACTGGTTTTTTCAGCTTTTGTGTTTCAAGTTCTGCAGAATGTTTGGCAAAACAAATTGTGGTTCAGTACAGAATGAATGCTTCACTGGTGTTGTACTTTTCCATTTCCCCTGTAGAATGGTGAAAATGATGATTTGATTCTTCTTTTCTCATAGAAAATGGCATCTTTCCAATTTTTTGAGTAGCTAGAAATCTGAAGAACTGCTCTTTCTCTTCAAAAAAGTATTTTTAGAAGAGAAAGCACTTTTAGTACTGGAGTACTCTTTTAGTACTGGAGTATGTAAGAGAAATTTTCATGTCAGTCATTAGAAAAATGTAAGGAATTAACAAGTTTCACACCATCATGTCAAGTCCTGAAAACCTACAGGATTTGGCTCATCTCTGTTGTGCATATGCGTATAGGTGGATATTCCCATTTTGAAGACTAAGATGGAAGTGAGGCTATGGAAGCTAAGTAGATGAAGGGGTTTACCCACTTGCCTGTATGGTGGACAGTTCCTGATGGTTTCAAGAGGAATGCTCTCAATATCATATTCCACAGTCTCTCTCCTCCACTTTTATTTGGGTTTCTACATTCTTTGTGCTGGAGAAGGGCATTTTTCTCTACAGATTAAGAGGTTGGTAAAATTTCACTACTTCAGTAGGATCCTATTTTATTTAGAACAGGTGCTGCTGTGAGCTGAGGAACAGTCAACTACTTCTCATGACTGTGAAAGAGCTACACTGTACTAATTCTGTGGTATGACTCCCAAGTATGGTTGATTTACCTGAACTTGTATAAATGCTATAGTCATCAGGCATGTCAGGTAAGGTAGATGAAGTTTTGGTTTCCACATTCATCTACTTTTGCCCTGTAGGTTGACCACAGAAATCTAATGATGTGAACAACTTTTAGAAAGGATATGAATGCCACTGAAGAATGGTGTAAATAGGAAAAAAGGAGTCATAAATAAGATTAAAATGTAGCAGACACCCTGAGATAAATTATTGTCTTGTAATTTAGAGTTATTTTCACTTTAAAGTAGTCCTTGTGAGGGAAAGCAGGAGTCATTTTTAATCTGGTACTTGAATATTGAATTAATGAAGAAATGGAAAACATTGCTGTGGCTTTATTGGAGATCCAAATATTTTTTCCAGACAGACCTTGTCTGCTCCATATTTAAACAACATTTGTCTTAGGGATGCTTGAGTCTATTTAAAGGTAAACTAAGATCTAATTTAGCCCTGTGATATTTTCAAGCTTCACCAAGAAGCTGTGACAGTATGAAGAGATCAAAATTATTATATTCTAGTGAAAAACAGCTTTGGGAAAAAGAAACTGATAAACTGACATTAAAGCCAATGCTCCAATAAAATATACACCACTACCACTTTGGCCTATCTACCGTTTTTAAAGTGCTGCTGATCTCTTATTTGAAACTCATGAGTGTATCCAGGGAGCCTATGGAAACACTGAGGGAATTATCTGCCTTAAACTGGGATAAAAAAGTAAAGGGTAAAAGTAAAGGGTAGTTTCTGTCCAAGGTTGGAGAAGGCCTCCAAGTCATTTAGCCCAACTGTACACCTACCACCAATATTTCCCCACTAAGCCACGACTCTTTGTACATCTAAACACTTCTTGAACACCTCCAGGGATGATGATTCCACCACCTCCCTTGGCAGCCTGTTCCAGCACATGACAACACTTCAGGAGAAGAAATTTTTCTTCATGTCTAATCTGAACCTTCCCTGGTGCAACTTGAGGCCATTCTTTTCAGTTGTATTGCTGGTTATGTGGGAGAAGAGGCCAACCCCCACCTTATCACAACCTCCTTTCAGGCAGTTGTAAAGAGCAGTAATGTCTCCCTTGGGCCTCCTCTTCTCCAGTCCAAACAGCCCCAGTTCCCTCATAAAGTTCATGAAAAATTTAATAAATTCATGAACAGATACTAAAGCGGGATGCTCACACATATACCTTCTAGCATCATCTGCTAATTTATCATGAGTGCTGGGAGACCAGCAGTGGAAATGGTAAGGGTTGTATGTTCTTCCTAAGTAATTTTACCTGTGCCAGACAGAATAGAAGGCTAGATAGACCATCAATTTGATGCAGTTGGTGTTTCTTACATTTATACTCATGGATATGTGTGCTCTGACACAGTTGAAGTGTACCTACAGCATATTCTGCTGCAAGGTACAAACACATGTGGTTTTTTGTTCTTTTTTTCTATCAAGTACAGTAGTAATCTAGATAAAAATATGTTTTTAAGAGAGCTCTGTATACAAGTTAAGGAGCAAAATTAGCACACTGATATTTTACAAAGTGCCAATACAAGCTGTTGGATTTAACCTACTGTCTAGGTTAGTCTCAATTGGCTTGGCTTCAAAGAGGCTGACTATTCAGAATAATTTGTGTTAAATTGATTTTTGCACTAAGCAAACTAAACCCAAACAGCAAATCAATCTTTATTTTGTATATACAGAGAGTACACTATCTGTTTCACTGTGTGTTATGTGCTGAATCATTCCTCAGTGTGAATTCTAAGACAAAAATTCAAATAGAACTTTCTAGTCCTACTCCTATAGCCAGTGAATGACTGCACATGATGGTTAATTTCTAAGGGTGCATCTTCAGCAACTTCAGATCTGCCTCCATTACTAATGGAGTATTCATCTTTTCTGTTAAATTTATTGGGAATTTTGTTTATTCTGTAATACCTCAAACAAAGCAATGCTGTCTTAGTAGCATCTAAGGAGTACCACTGAGAGTTTAGAAGTAACTTTTTCTATTCCTCTTCTTTTATCTGTAAAACGGAGACTGTGAGGCATACAGAGCGTAAATGTTATTAATGTTTGTACAGGTCTCAGGTAAAAATACCATAAAAAGGCAAAATCTCACTTTAATAAAAGTTCAGGGCTGTGTCTTATTTTATTTATTTCTTTTTGACCTTTAAAGGGGGTGAAATCTGAACTTTCTACTGTTCCTAAATATGATTTCTGACGCTTATGACTTAGAACTTAGTCTCCTTGCTTTAGCTGTAGTTATCATGAATTAGTGATACAAATACAGTACATTTGATGCCTTTAAATTAAGAATTTGACACTGTAGAAATAGCATCAACATTATTGGAGCACAAAGGCTACAATAACTTGACTTTAAAAGATAATTCCAGTGAACTCCTATGGTAGTTAGTATTTCAAGAGCAACATTTTTTATCTTTGCATGCTTTATCCTCATTGTCTCTTTTCTTCAGAATCATGCTACAAAAACAATTTAGTTAGGTAAGAGGTCCTGGATATGAGTGTGGGTGCACATAGTACCCTGTACACTCTCACAGTTGAACAATGATACAGCAGTTCCCAAACTAGAAAGTATCTTTCTAGAAGACAGTCTTGTAATAAAATATGGTGTATTCTGAGGCTTCAGCAGATGTAATTTTTAATAACTGCAACCAGCTACATTTTCAGAATGCTATATTGCTTGAAGATAAGCAGTTATCTGGCAGTGCAGAAGTTCAGTTCTCAATCAGGAGTTTGATAAGGAGAATGTTTATGCTTGTCAGATCTCTTTTTTAAAAAGTAATGGAATGATGACAGAAGGAACTTGTTTTCTGATCTGAAAAGAGACTAGCAAATAATTTTAACTTCATAAGACAACTTCAATAAAGTTAGATGCATTACCATGATCACTTTCAAAAGACTGTTTAACATGACCGTTTCTATTATGACTAAAACAGATTTCACGAAAGCAATAGCAGATCTGTAAATTTTTAATGGTCTGTAAAATCATATTCAACGATGTAATATATAACAGATACATATTTTTATACAAAGAAATAAAGTTTGGAAACAATTCATTTTAAAACAGTGAGATAACCATTTTGTTGAAAGCAAAGTATGGATGCTATATTTAGAAGAACTAATGGTTCTCATTATAATGTCTGTTGTAGGATAACTACAAGGTGATACTGTCTTCTGAAAGATTCCCCCATATAATGAATACTGCTCAAACTTCCAGTCAATATACATGAAAAGTTACTTCTGGAGACTTCACAGTCAAAGTCACTATATCCTGCCATTAGAATTCATTGACAAATGTATTTAATTTATGTTTGGTGTAATTGAACTACTCCATCATTCCTTCCTGTTTGAACAGTTATGGCCACTTAGGAGTTTTACATCACTTTTAACCTTGGATGATAAAGGTTTTTCTTTTTAATGGTCCAAGACCAAGAAACTATAATTTCACTGTTCACTCAGCACTTTTGTGTTAATTTCTTTTTTTCTTTCTTTCTTTTTTTTTTGGTCCATTTATTTTTTTCCCAATGTTTGATCAATATAAACTCCCATAATAAAGATAATTGAAAATCTCCATGCTCTTAATTAATCCTCTCTTTCCTGTTTTATAAATATTTTTAAATCTTCCTATCTTTTTTCCATGCTGACATTTTCATTTTTTATTTCTTTACAGTCTCTCATATTTGGACCCTATCTTGTCATAACATTGATTATAGAGGCATCAATAAAATCTCTTTATATCTGCATATAATTCACCTACAAGGGTTCTAAAAGAGTAAACATTTAGGCTTTTCCAGTTGGCATCTTAGGATGTTCTTCATCTTACAGGTTGATAGCATCATTTTGAGGGAGGCAAATATATAGAATACTTCAGGCCTGGAAGAACTTCCAGTATAACACTAGTAAAGCACAGGGATTTACTAGTGGTGCTGAGCTGTCATCAAGTCTTAAAGGTCTTTATCTTAGAGATAAAAACAGTAGTAAGACAGACCGGACTATATGCATGGGAGGAAATTTCAGTGGTGTCAAAGATATATATGAATATTTAAAAATATATGGAGTTATTTCCCAATTACTAGTTCAAAGGAAAAGAAAGGGGACAAGGAACATTAAAGTTTGTTTGTTTGTTTGTTTTAACAAAAGGAAATGGAAGAGGAAAACCCTGTACAGAGGAAGAAGCTTTTTCATTGAAAATATATTTTTTTAATCTACTGTTAGGCAGACAGTCTGGGGAAGATGACTACCCACTAGCATTCTAACTCCTCTCTTTAGTCATATATCCAAGACTGCTTATTAGCATTCCCAAGCATGTACCAATTTGAAAATGTCTTCCCTTCAATTCGGCAATATGGAAACCCCAAAGTGCACTTTATTTGTCTAATAGGTTCCCTCAAGATGCTCAAAATCAGTTGTGAGTCTTCTGGTTATATTCAAGTGAAATCCACTCAAAGGAAAAAAAAAATCTTTTTACTAAATAATGAAGGCAGAGAGTGCAAAAAAAATACGGTGTTCTGGACTGAGCAGTGGCAAGAAACACATGGTATTCTCATATGATTATATATGCAGCACTGTCATCTTAACAGCAAAGCATTCTGGTTCTTATCGAATCTGATTCTGGATTCACCACATAGCCCCAAGAAAATCACAAAACAACAGATATTATTTTGCTTCCTAAAAGACATATATTTTTAAATGCTCAAATGATCATTCAGTAAGTTGATTAGCCAAATTCACAATCAACCAAGAGACTGATGAGTCCAATTATTCAGAGCACAAAAATTTTCCTTCATATTATTGTATTTATTTTATTTTATATTCTGCTTTACGAGAAGCCAAAAAAAGCCCCTTTCACCCTCCATTGATAAACATTACCAGTGTACCTATATTTGCACCTCACTTGCTCTGTTGTGCTGTGTTGAGATGCTATTTATTTCATCTTGCATTACATACTTTCCAGGAATTAGGAGTGAGTAGATAGATGCCTAGTTACCAGCAAACCAGTGACTTTCCTTTGGTTTGGGAATGGAGAGCACTCCTAATGTTAGTAGGCTGTGAAAGTTAACTAAATTGTAAAGAACTGGATAAAAAAAAGTAAATACAGGATAAAAAAAAGTAAATGCAAAAAATACTCTGTAGCATGAGCATGTAAGCTGAAATCATAATCAGGTGGGGTATAAGTTGTACTTTATAAGGCACAATCAAAGCACATTAGTGGCTAATTTGCCTTCGTTTAACTGGTTAATGGCATTTTTTTATAACTCATCCCCTTCATCCCAGAATTCATCCCCTTTCATCTCAGTTTCCTGTAAAACAGAGCAGTGATATTTATATACCTCCCAGGGCTATTGCAAGGGTTCACTAATTAGATATAGATTGGTTTTCAAATGGGGTGACTCAACCACAGCTCAGTCTCTCCACTCTGCTCCAGCAGGGTCAGAGCACAGGCATCCTGCTTCCCTGGGGGCTCTGTTCTGAGCTTTGGTGAAATGATAAAGAGGAACTCTGAGAGTTTGCTTTCCAGTACTGCATGCCGTATTTCAGCAGAATTACTAGATTATTTAGCAGTAGCTTAACAGTACAGAAAAGGAAGGAACATTTTTAGAACTGGCATCTTAGTTGTCTGTTCAGCGTGCACTGTGTGAGGTCGAAGTACAAAACTCCTCAAAGGATGAAAGCAGCTTCCTTATAGATTTCTCAGCTCTCTTTTCTGGGAGTTCAGGATGCAGTTTTCATCCAAACTTGCATGTCCATGCTGTCTTCAAGCCTCTCGGAGACTTCTCTCAACTCCTTCTGATGCATTCTGCAACAGCTCTTCAAGGGCAATGACGAGATACACCTCCTGTACACCTGTAGAGTGCAAAAAAAAAAAAAAAAAGACCTGTGTATCCTCCATTGCTTGGAAGAGAGCAGAGGTAATCTCAGAGGAGATTCACTGAGGAGATAGTTTTAAATACTTAGACTCATTCTTTTCAAACAAATTTATTCTCATGCATCTCAGTTATTCACTGCAGTTTAATTAAACTCGGGATAATCATTTCCCATTTTAGGGAGGGAAAAAACAAATAGTTTTCTCCACACACTAGCCATACGCAAAGCTATTTTTTCTCGAAGGTTGATACAAGAGAAAATAATTCCTACAGTTTCAGAACTGGGCATTTGTACAGTTCTGAATCATTTCTGCCTTTAACACTTGACAGCATGTAAAATAGATGAACTGTATTTTGCTCATATTCACTACATATCTGCTTCCTCCTTGACAATACAATTTTGGCTCCATAACAAATCACTATTGCAAATCATCTTAAGAATTTTAGTCCCATAATTTACCCAAAGCTTTTTGACCTTGCTAACTGCAGTTTTTAGAGCAGAAGTTTAAAATAAATGTCAGCCTTGCTGATATGGCTGTATTGTTTTCTCCCAAGAAGATAGCTTAATAAGTTTAGACTACAGGAAGTGACAGTTTCATCCAAGTTTCAAGAACCATCTCTAATTTATTTTAATAATGGAAAGCAAAATGGCATGTGACAATGGCTTTGTATTATATACTAATTAAGTTCCAGCATCTGTAGTGAAACACTGTCAGGTTTAGGAAGAACTTGAAGCAACATGTTACTAGTTATTTGGTGTCCACTACATTGGTATCGCAGAGGTTGATCTTAAAAAAAAAGTGTATTGGTATGGTAACAATGACAGCAGGTATGTTTTTCATTTCATTGCTGCTGACCTTAAAAAAAATGCTTCTAGATGACCTATTCCATTGAAGGTCTGCCTTTCTCTTGCTAAATTCAGTAAGGAAATTGTTATTACCAATAAAAGCAAGAAGGTGCTATACTAAAGGTTTTAGAGCACTTGGACTTGCATGACAATGGTTTGGGGACTAAATATGAACACAGTCCTTCCAGTTCTTTCCTGTATGTCATTAACAGAATAAAATATTATGGGGAATAAATTTTTCTAATTTTACGTCTCTTAGAGAAAATAAAGGATGGCCAAGAAGGCCAAAGGTAATAACTGGGCTTGTATCAAAAATAGCGTGACCAGCAGGACTGGGGAAGCAGGAAGTGACTGTCCCTCTGTACTCTGCCCTGATAAGACCACACCTGATGAGAACTGTGTTTGGATTTGGGCCCCTCACTATAAGAATAATAAGTTGCTCAAGCATGCGCAGAGAAGAGCAACAGAGTTGGTGAAGGGGCTGAAATACAATACTGTTTAGTCTGAAGAAGAGGAGGCCAAGAGAAGGAAGGCCTCAATGCTCTCTACAACTAACTGAAGGGAGGATGTGATGATGAGGGTGTTGTTCTCTCTTCTCAGGTGACAAGTGAATGGACATCAAGTAATGGCCTCAAGTTGCTCCACAGGAGATTCAAATTGAATACCAAGGAGAATTTTTTCACCGTACTGGATGGTTAGACATTGGAATGGGTTGCTCAGAGAGATGGTCCTGTCCCCATACCTGGAGGTTTTGAAAAGATGGATGTGTAGCTTGGGACATGGCTTAGCAGTGGACTTTTAGTGTTAGGTGAGTGGTTGGGTTTGATGTCTTAAAGATCTTTCCCAACTTAAATGATTCTGTGTCTTTACGGTGAGAAGGAAAGTCATAGTTCTGAAAGAACTGTAGGTTCTTAGTACCTTCTGTAGTGAAATGTCATACAGGCATCAACAGCTACACTTTTGGGGGCTTCTTGTCAACCACATCCACAAAGCGGACACAGACATAAATGAACACTGCATAGAATTTTCCTGATGATAAATGAGATAAATGTATAAGCATGAGAGATAGTTTAAAAGAGACAGTGTTTTAAAAAAGGGTTCTTTTTAAAGATAAATTCAGTTATAATGAAAATGGCTATAATGAACATGGTACAAGTTTGTTGACTGCAGAACAGAAATGTTTACAGCAATTACTCATGGCTATGGCTGCATACTGTGTAGTTTAATATTCTGAATAAAGAGTCTTGTTCTTATGAGATTGTTGGTAGTTTTGATGCACAATGAATGCTGGAGGCAGTACACCTGGGGAAGAGAGAAGTATTTTGTTACGCTATGTGACATCAAAGCTGCTAAAGGCCATCTTTGGCCTCCTCATGCTAGCTGCAATACCAGTTTCTGAACATGATAATGAACAGAGCATCTCTCTGAGATTTCAGTATGCTTCTTCTGAAGTACTTAAGGGATTATAAATGAGATAAACATCCCAGGGTGTCACTCCCTTTTGGCAGCAATTTCATGCAATCCCAAACTGTATCACTTGGTAAGTGAAAGTGATTCTCAATGCATTGAAATGGAAATTTTAAAGGAATGGTTTCTGAATTTAATGCTCATGAGAACAAATGACCTTCAGTGAGACATGATGCAAACAGGAGCAAGACTGAGAAAACTGTCCCACTAATTCTAGTTATCCTCCTTCTATGAAGAACAAGCTCCTATATAGTTTGTGAACTCCTATATACTCTTTAATTAGTTTAAACCTGTTTTTTTCCTGTTAGATTTGCACTAGTGAAATCGGAGGCACTGAGTTAACTGAATTGATTTTAAAACAGATTCCAGTTAAACAATGTAATTTATGACTTTAGAAAAAGCCTACTTAATTCTAGACGTAAAGGCAGGCATAGTAAGCATATGTCATTAACATGCAACTCTTTTTGTAGGCATATTACAGGTACTTCAAATGCCTAACCTGAAAGTGTGAACAGTCACTTTGTTCTGTTCTGACTAACTTTCCAGAGAAAGAGTTGTAGAAGCAGCCGTATAACTTCTGAAGTTCACTTCAGCATTCACAGTGATTTTTGGTAGATTCATTGTGCTTGCATGGATGCTTTCCCTCTGCCATACAGAAGTGCTATTTCGTGTCCCAGGTCCTGAATAAATGTAAGCATGTTCTATGTCTAATCTAGACACAATCACTCAGACACTCACAAGGAAATAAGAGGTCATGAAGGTTCAGTATTTCAGACTTTTCCTTGAAGATCAGAATGTAGTTTTATCTGGAATTATGCAGTGTTTGTATGTAGCTTTTTTCTTTGGATTTGCTGCTATACTGAGCATGGAAAAACACAACTTCTGAGTAACATAAATGGTGACAACATATAATTTTCTTCTTTGTGGCCCTTGCTATAATTTCTTGCCTTTCAAGTAACAAAAAAGTCATTTTGATAAAATCTTTTCCATTAGTCTTGTCAGTATCTAGTTACTTGTGTGCAATAGTTGTATGACTAAACATCCTAATTGTTTCGAATGGTACAGTTCACAGGTGTTTTCTACATAGAGTAAATATTTCCCAAGACCACATTATGGAAATAATTCACTGGAACACTTAACTTTCAGTAGTCAAAAAGAATATCCTTGTAGAAAAGGTACTCAGTACTTAATCCAACAATTACTGAAGACTTGGATTCCCATTGGCAGATTAAGGTCTGTTGTTTGTTTGTTTGTTTGTTTTTGTTGTTTTCTAATTAACTATACCAGTAAGAATATATTGTTATATACAGCTTTGTATATATGTTATATAGCTCTGTTTCTCACATTACTGATTCTATTGTACCACACACTTCTCAGGGTTAATAGTGATTTCAGGACAGGCTATTTTCAGCAACAAAGCTGAAAGAAGTGGAGATTTAACACCTTCAGGAAGATGAGCTATGTTGTCAGCTGCACTGCCCAAGGATAGCCACTGCATAGACTGAACACAGGAGCAATAGTATGGGAACAAGGAGCAGGGAGGAGGCATTTTGTTTGCCCATTGACCCTTCTCAGAGATCAAGTGATACCAGGAAAGGATCTCCAGAACTTAGTTGGGGACCTACCTGGAATCTTAGTCACTTCTTCCCTCCTTCATTTTACGTTAAAAAAAATAACAATAAAACAAACAAATAAATAAACAAATAGAACCAAGCTTTCTGCACCCTTCAGGAGTTCTGATGCCTTGATCACTTTCACCATGTAGCTTGCACCTCTCCTCAGTCCTGCTTCTGTGCTGTCTCTGATGATTTCAGCCAGAAAAATGTTACTGCTGGTTTTCAGTAGTTTCCCAGTGGCATTTCTTCTCTTCATCCCAGCAGAGGTACCAGCTTCAAATTCCTACAGGCTTCACTGAGGAGCAACCTCCTCCTTTACCCACTAAGTTAAATAAAACAGATGATTTGTTACTCTATGGAAACTGTTCATCATTCTGTCTTATCCTTTCTCTGGCATCTTCCTTGGTCTTAGTGTCTCCATCTTTTCTTATGTTTCTTAAACAACTTGATATCATTTAACTACACTTGCAATTCCTAACAGGCTGCTAAACAGCATCATATCTCCATGATGTAAAAGTGGGACAATGCAGTGTCCAATAAAGATTCATTGGAGTAAATGATCCTTCCTGAAATAATATTCCTTTGTTGTTGAGAGGAGCAGACAAGCTCTATTGCTTCCTTAAAACAGCAGGACAGGAGACTTCATCCTAAAGAAAACGAACTGATAGAACAAAATTGGTGTGATATACTCTTGTTAGTCATACGCTGTCTTGCTTTCAAGATGCCTGCAATAACAAAACAGCCTCACGGTTTGGCAGCATGCACAACAAATGACTCTAAAACCAGAAAAGAAATCCCTTTCAGTTTAAATATAACAACACTCAAATACTCAAGAAAAAATGTCTTGTAGTTTCCCCACTACTTTTGGTCAATTTTGAAAATAATTGCAAGCATACTCACTAATTTTGCCCTTTGAAATAAGAGGCTTTTTTCTTCTTGATATTCCAATGGCCCTCAAAACAAGTAATCTAGTTTTCCTTGTTTACTGGAACCCACATGATTCAAGTGTTCTGCAGACTAGTCTTCCTCCTGGACTCTTATTCTCTAGAATGGAAGGGTACAAAAATATTTAATTTTGTGCTGCTGCTGCTGCTGCTGATTAGCTAACTTTGGCAACTTCATAATTGTCAGTGGAGGATGTTAATATGCAGCCCCAAGGCATTTCCCTGAGCATGTAGGTTCTTTTCAAAATATGCTTGGGACTTCAATTGAGAACATATTTTCAAGGCAGAATACCACAATAGATTTTCCTCTGTTAAGTCCATATCCAATTAAAGAGCTTTAGTTGTTAAAGAAATGCATACAGCCACTGTTGCTTTTAATAACAAAGCACATCATGTGACCACTGAGACACATTTGAGGGGCAGGAAAGGAAGGTCCAGCCTTCAAAGAAAAAAGGCAGATAAATTGCCCTATGTAATGTTCATTTATTTGAACTCTGAAAAGAAACAGAAATGAAAACTGGAAATCATTAAATGCAAAAAACAGTCAACAGCAAGATAATGACGCAAATCTGTGAGGAACAACTGAGTTTTGTAAACTGCCCAGCCCCCATACTGGGACTTAAATTTGTAATTTTCTAACATAGAGATTAGACAACAGGTGGAATCCAACAAGCTTGATTCACACTAAAGCAGTGTTGATTAAAACAAAACAAAACAAAACACTATATAATTTAGTTTATAGAGTAAACACACAGTATTTCTGCATGAATCTCCCCATGGATTCTACCATAACAAAGATTATGACTGCAGATTAAGGGCTCTGTCCCAGCCTTTAAAAAAAAAAAAAAAAATCCCTCCCTTTTAATATCCCAATTTAAAAATGCTGTGAACTATATCAAATAGAGAACAGAGGCAGTAATCCTCAAAGTTCATTTACAGGGTTCCCACTTCAGTAGTCTTCCTGGAACAATAAAATAGTTTGAATGTGAGCTTATTTGTTAATTTCTATCCTGCTTCACTTCCTCAAGATATTTTTGATTGCTCTTATCTCTCTCACTAAAATATGCGTGAATGTTCTGGTTAGAAATCACCAAGAGAGAAGCTTATGATCAGCAGCCAGACATTTTGAGACCAATAATTTGTTGTGGGTTTGTTTTTTTTCCCCCAAATTAGTTACTTTATTGCATTAAAGGCTATAAATAAACGAGGCTGCATTTGCTAGATAGATTGTAAGTGAGATGGAACTACAGCTGTGCCTTTCTCTTCAGTAGCAAGACAGCTCCTTCAGCCCCAAATACTCTGATTTCCACCCCTGAAGACTCTCTCAAACTGACAACATTCACAACAGGCATAATACATTATACCAGCAAGCTCCAGGTAGCAGCCAGAGTGTTGGATTCAGTATCAGTGAGGAGATTACCACCTCTTGTTTTGGTTCATTTCTCCCTGGAACCAAGGCAAGCTTAAAATTCATCGAACAATCAGTCAGACAAACCTTTGCAAAGCAACATTAAGGAACGTAATTGCTGATCAAACTTTCTTCTCAATGTAAAATTAATCCTGCGGAAACCTATAAATTTAGTGAAACCTAAGCACAAAAAATTAAAAGTGATTATTCTTTTGTATTGACCTAAGATTGAGCTAAATTTAAAACCTGGAACATTAAGCATTGCTGTAGCTTCATTTTCTTCTTGTTTATGATTCACATGGGAATTACTATTTTTTATTGGCTGTGTACTATGTGCAAGTGAGAGCTTTGAAATACATTAATAAGCTATTTTCTTCTGGCAGACCCTGAAAGTTTATAAGTAGAGATCATACCAGGACTCTGAATTTTAATCCAGTTTGCATTTATAAAAATAGCAGTACTTTATCTCTTATGAGGCTTTGCTTTATTATTCTGCTGATAGAGATTGTGCTGTTTAGAGGAGTGCTTAAGTAGAACCATTCAGTGAAATGAGAAAGAGAAATGTGTTTTTCTCTGAATTGAGAGGATGAACAATTTGAAGACAGAAGAATATAGCCAAAAAGGAAAAGAACTGAGAGTGACTAAGGCAATTACGAATATTCACACCCCAATGGGACTACTGAGCCAATACTATCTTTACATTTCATTATTTTTATATTATTGTAGCATTTATTGTTAAAGGAACTAGCTTCCCTCATAAACCATATGAGAGATTACTTCACCTGATGCTGAAAAGACATGCCAACTGAAACTGTTATTTACCCAATGATTCTTAATAAAGGAGAAAGTTGTACTACTAATATTAAAAATATGATAACATTTAATTTTGATAGCAGAGCTGACAATGGTGATTAATGTTGAAGAAATCTAAGATTACAAATTAATGAAATATAAATACAGCTGACACTCGTATACCAATTATACAGCACGCATGCTGTAGAGGACGTGATACAATAATTAAGCTAACAAATATCTTTGTTAAATTATATTCAAAATTATAAAGCTTCCAGGTCACTTTTCCTTATAAATCAAAGGGTCTCTGAAGGCAGATATCAGCCTTGAATAAATGAAAATCTTGAGGCATGTCTCCAACAGAGAGTTCCCTCTCCACTTTCTACCAATAGAATTTTAGAATTACAATATAGTCTCCAAGGGAGACAAAAAAACAGAGAAGAGGACACCTCCATCGAACCAGTGTTGTTTGCATGTTTTCACAGTCTGCTTTCTATTATATGCTCTTCTATTGTCATTGACACTCATGATGCTATTGACAACGCAATAAACTTAGAACACCTTATAGCTAATGAAACAATAAGATAAAGCAGATCAGTCCCTGGAAGACCACCAAGATGGTCGCAGGTCTGGAGCATATGATATGCAAGGAGAGGCTGAGAAAGCAAGATATATTCAGCTTGGTGAAGAGAAAGCTATGGTGAGAATTTAGGTAGGAAGACTGTGTAGTGAGAGGGTGTAGATGATAGAGGCAATATTTTTTTGGAGATGAAAGGGACAGAAGGAACGAATGCAGATTGTAGCAAGGGAGATTGTGTTTAGATACAAAGAAAAAATTCTTCACACTGAGATTGCTCAAACAGTAAGAGAATTACTCAGAGAATTTTTAGAGTCCACATCAGAGATGTTCAAACTCAACTGAGATGAAGTCCAGTAATTTTACTTTAAAGTTGGCCTTAGAGAAGGCAACCTCCAGATGTCCTTCCCACCCCTAACTATTTTATAATTCTGTGATTCCTTGAGTTACTGACGGGTTAAAATTTGAGAAAAGTATTGCATGCTGACATATACAACAGCATTGGCATACATGGTTCATAATTGCATGATGTTCAATCTTCAAACCCTATCTCCAGCTTCTAAAGCTCGTTGATTTTGTTATATTCTTTTCTATTACTTATGTGCTATAAAGAAAATGCTTTCCTTGTGGAAACAGATTTGAACATACAACAACAAGTTGGTAAATATGGAATCATTTATAGAAAAGTAATAAACTGCAATTAATTTCAGATGTAGATGCACAAATTTTAAGAATGGAGGTAGAAAAACAAAGATGTATTGAATTGAAGTGAAATTTATAATTACAGTTTCTAAGAAACAAAAAAAGAAAAATAGAAGCTTTTGACAGTAGAAATATACAGCTCAGAGAAAGATGCATAAAATGCTAATGGAAATGTTATTTTTCCTAAAAGATCTCTTAAACTACCATGCCTCATTATTCTCTTGCAACTTACCTGTGGCTTCCAAAAAATAATTATTCAGATAAAATAATGCACTGCAGTCATACTATTACCACAGTTGTTCAATAAATTAAGGTGCCTCTTAATTCTGAGTAAATGATAAAATATACACATCTGCCAGGAAATCTAGACTAAAAGCAGAAAAGGATCATCAGACACCAACTATTATTGGTGGTGTGGTTTTCAGGGTAATGTGATAGAACTGCAGAAGTCAAACTGAAATATTTGGGTCAGCAAAACGACTGAAAAAGAAACGCTTTTGTATAGGAGCACCAAAATATTTTATTTCAGCTCTCAATACTTTTTAGCTCTTTTCAATTATTGGGCATTTTGTCTTAGTCTAAGATATATCCATAACCTCTACACAGTAAAATTCAGGCTGTTAGGATGTAACAGAAGCAGTACATTCTGATGATCGGTGCTCAGTTGCGCAAACAATGACAATTCAGGATCCCAGTTCAGAGCAAAGAGTCTCCTATTCTGAAGCAGTTTAAGTACCTTCTTTAACTACAAGAGGATCACTTCTACTTCAAACTTCTATCCTAAAATAAGGATATTTTTAGAGTGTGCGCTTTTTTTTTTTCCCTCCTGTAACTCCCATTTAAAAACATTCAAGGTAGCATAAAGATGAGTCCATTTCTATGGAAATGGTCTTTTTATTATTTAATCAGTCCAGCATCTGAGTGATTCATGAGCTGCAGGTTGGAATTCAATAAGTAGTTCAAGAATCTCTGAGTTGAGAAAATCTGAAGGAAAGAAAAAAACCCAATGTTCTTCCACAAAGGATTTGGTAAACAGTATGTCAGTGATGAATGCTACCTAATCCATTTACAGCAGTTAAAAGATACTCTGTTCCATAGCTTATTCATTGTTCACTTACAGAAATAATGAGCATCAGTGATGCATTTTGCTAAGCACTGTATAAATCCATAGCAAAAAGAGAACCAGTAGCTTAGAGAAATTAACCACACAAAGCACTTGCAAAGGGAGTTCATTGAAATTTGGGAGCACTGTAAACAAACCAGAAATTTTCTTCCACAAAGATAGGGATCAATAAATGGAATAAAGCTGCCCCATGCTTCCAGCAGTCTTTATATTCACACTTCACCCATACTTTGTCATCATTAAATTCTTCACCATAAGAATAGGAAAAGTGCTCTTTGTTGTTTTCCTTGTGTTGGTATGTATGTGCATACATAAACGCGCTTGTGTGTGCCTTATGGGTACACACACAGAGCACTGAAGTCTCCACATTCACCTTAAAAGTACCTTGTAGTCACAATTTTAAGCACAAGGCTATTTTTCTAATGTTTCCACAGGGTGATCTTAGTAAGACTATTAAACAGTTGTAATTAGCTGGAGCTTAAAATAAGCAAATGGAGGAAGAAAATATGCACTGCAACTTAGTTCAGCGTGCAGAATGAGCCCAGAAAGCAGCAGCACCCTGATGTTTAAAAGAGTAATACTGATTTTTTTATGGAACAAAAATGCCTTTCCTCACTGCCTTTTATTGCTTATACTTCCACCCAGCCAGGTTAAAAGGAAAAGGAAGATGGATGAAGAAGATAAGTGAATAGAATTCTGCTGGAACAAATGGTGCAGCTCAAATTCTTCTCTGCCTCTTGACTAGATATGTGCATGGCTTTTTTAAATAAAAATTTATCTTCTGAGAGGTTCTGAATGCTTAACTCTTAAGTTGCATCATTTTTCCCTACCTGCTTTTATATACCTTTCTTATATCAAATATAAATGTGATTCCACCACTTCATCAGGCACAAAGAGTTCTTAGCAATTCTTTACCAAGCTGAAAAAATATATAAAAGTCAAAACATTTTCTATATTATTATTGTAGCCTCAGTAACAAGACTTGTTAGACAGAATTTTGAGAAAATGGGATTTTTTTTTTCCAGATCATTCTATCCTTGCTATCCTTGCTGCAGGGGCTTGTGAAACTTCAGAACATATGTGTTTTGCTGAATAAGGGTGCTTATAGTACTGCTAGTGCTTGTGTGATCCTAAAAGGTGGTGACAGAGTGTTGTTAGTGAATAAAAAATAGATAGGATAAAAGAGGCTAAGTAACAGGAGCTTTGAAAAAAAATGAAAATATATATATCACATGGAAAATCACTGGGCTACCTTCAGCTTTTACTTTCTTTAGAATAAAATCATGTTGACTAATGACAGAAGTCAGCTAATGCTCACTGAAGGTTGTGTTTTTACAGATGATGGAGATGTTCCAATACGATCTTCCTCACTTCGTAGAATTTTTGGGTAGCCTTATTGATCATCATTATATTTAAATGCTACAGCTACTAAAAATTGCAGGCACTCCCAAGGGCATCCAATAACTCATTTGGGAAAAGGCCAACATGCATATCATTGAAACCGCTTCTGAATAGTTTCAGACTGTCCGTACAGGGAGTTTCAGCTGACTCTTTGAGGTGAGGTGTAAACTCAGCTGCTCATCAAGTATGAAAGATAGGATTTTTTTCCATGTTTCCATTGACCGAAGGGTTAACAGAAGGCAAGTATAGAAAACAATCTGCAGCCATTATTGTGTAAAATATAAATCTAACTGGACATATATCAGGAATCTTCTGTTGTGGGACAGAGGGAATAAACCAGGGGGAATGAAGGTGGGGAAATTCAGAGATACCATGGCAATGGCCCATCCAGAAAGGCCCCGGCTCATATGTGGCCTCATAGGTGTGAAGGTAAAAGTAAGAATGAATGTAGAGTGAAATGTTCAGAACTTGAAAGAGTTTTTGTTCTACCAAGCATTTCCTTACTGCTGAAAGCAAAGTTCAGACATCATCATTAAAGGACTGAGAACTGCACTTTGAGGCTTTTACAGAACCATTTTAGAGCAGAAGAGCTCGGTGTACTCTGTGCCATACTGTGTCACAGCCCCATTGACAAGTCAGTGAAGGTAAGCTTCTCTGAAAGAAATCTCTAGGAGAAGACAGTTCAAGAGGGACATGCTTTTGCTGAGTTGTCAAAGTTTTATATACATATATACATACATTTTGTATTTTTACCTCCTAATTTCTAATACAAAGGTATTAAATAGAAAAAGTTAGACTACTTTTTATGTTCAGCCTTCTTTAATAGCATGGGAAAGATAAGCTTGAAAGATTCTCATTGAAGTGAGCTCACTGGGTAAAGACATTTATTTCTGCTGGTAGTACTGTGTTGATCTTCTACAGGTCCACTGAATTCATTGGTTTGACTGAAACCACATTTTTCAAAATCCAGATAAATAGCAAAGATGTATGACAGAAAAAGACAGACAGCTTAACAATTCATTTCAGTAGCTCTTATTTATTAGAAATATGACCACCATGGTAGAAAGTAGCAAATTGTAAAGACCAGCAGACATTCAAGAGATGAGAATCTCCACTGAGCTCTGTTGGCTGAGAGACCATGGAATAACAGGGAAAACAGGATATGTGCACAAGCAGTGCTGTTCAGAACCTTAAAGCAATGATGGAATACATGCCAATCACTTACATGAAAAGCTATAACCTATTTTCTTTATCACATTCACACACATAAGAAAGTGGAAACTTCATATTTTTTGCAATCTCCAAGTCCAACCTTATTATACAGGGACTGTCACACTGAATAAATCAGAACTGTTTAAAACCCTGTAGGCTGTTCACAAAACTCATAGCCACCTGTTCTTGTGTCTGGTGCCTTTCTGTGACTTGCTGTAAACACAACCTTACTGAGGTCAGCAGCTGCAAGACTTGGTGGAATGGCTGCCCTCAGTTACATGCAGCCACAGTCAGATTATATTACTGCTCACACAGTGGCCTTGCAGGCCCCCAATGAATAAATGTTCTCTGCAGAAAGCAGCTCAACATTCTGGGACATGGCATTTATAAGGCAGTCACTTATTCCACACTTACTTTTATGTATGAATATGTAATCAAGGGAGAAAGGAGCAGAGTGAAGCAGTTTAAAAGCTACAGTAAAAGAATCTGTGCCAGAGGCAGCAGTAAGGCAGCCCTTCCGTCTCAGCTTCTGAAGGCTTCATTGTGAACTTAAAGCCTAGGAGAGGGACCATGGCAGTTAAATATCTGCCCACAAGTACTGCAGAAACCATTTAGTTCTTAACAAGCTCATTCCTATCACTGACACTAATTCTGCAGAAAAGATATAGTTTCAGGCCACATTTCCACTGAAGAGCTAGTAAAAAAAAGTGATTTTATGTACCTCCAGCAGAACAGTCATGTGTCATCTGACAACAGTCAGACAGTTTCCTGAAGTTAAAAACAAAATTGCTCTTAAGGAAAGGGGCTTAATGTATAATTCTACTATACCTGAGCTCAGTTTTAATCTAACATTCAACCTGGAATAAAACCAAAACAAAACAAAAACTAAACAACAAAAGCAGCTACCAACCAAATACTAACAACAGAGATCAACCTGCACTATCGCTTTTGTTTGCAGAAAATGCTGCCATCAGTTTTCACTCATTTGTGCTAGCTGCTAAATGATAAACAGAGCATGGCCTCCACCAATTCCTTGAGCCGTTCTTCATGACAGGAAGCACCTTCTAGAAGATCCTGGTAACACGTGAAAGATCCTTTTTTCCTTCCTTGACAAACAGCTGAGTTCATGTCTCATCTTTCCAGCTGGACACTTTAACACATAAGCAACTGTAAGTGGAAGTTTCTATTAGTAAAATATCTTTAGGATGCAAAATTGTGTAATTTCAAAGGAAGAAGGGGGAGTACATTTAAATCTAGTCTGAGAATTCCATGGTAAATGTTGAAGATAAGTATTGTTGGCATATGCTCCATCAGTGTCCTTATTGCCTTGCCAAAATATCTAACCAGTCTTTATTCCTGTACTTTCTGATCTGGTATGAGTGTTGTGTCCCAGTGCATATGTTATGGGCTTCTTTGGCATTGTAAAACTGGCAAGTGAATCCAGTCAGATTTATAAACGCTATCTTTCTGACTCCAGAGCATCTGTACACTGTGGGCAGACTGTTCAAAGAACACGTAAACTACTTATGTATCCAAACGGGAAGTGATATCCATGCCAGTTTAGCATGTGTTTTGTGAAATGCAAATTAAAATCAGAGGCTGAAGATGAGTTTCTTGTTCTAAAGTATCCTGGTGAATTTAAATATATCTGAAAGGTACTTCTTTGTCATGAGATCCAATCATTGCCTTTCTAGCAATTATTTTATCTAATCTCGAAGGATGCATGGAGCTCCATTTTCCTAGGAATGCTGTTCCGGATTTTTGTTACTCTTTGTTACACCCTGCACTGTTTTGCCTTTTTATCACCAGACAGTTTTAACCCATTGCTGATGCTACTCTTATGAGTGCAGTTATCACATAAAATCGGACCTTTGGAAATGCCTGTGGATAGGTCATGTTATTAAGCTTCTTATTAGAGGCTGCTCTCTCCAGCTTCGCCAACAGTTTTCAATTGACTCGGCATCCAGTGCTTCACATATTAACAGAGTTAAGATCTACTGCGTTGACTTTGTCTAGAAAATGCATTATCAGACTACTCTTGCACAATTTGCTTCCAGTCATTTTTTGTTATATTTCATTAATTTTCTCTCCTAGTATGCAGACAAAATAACAAGCTTGTGCTTGCCTGAATCATGTTTATTCTCTACTACAAGTATCATTACTACCTTTTACTATTCTTCAGTCATACAGTACCACTTCTTGCTGGAAAGATTCATTAAAACTACACACTGTTGAACACCAGCTTGTATGATAATTCTCCAAAAATTGGTGGGAACTGTGAAAAGCATCTATACCAATTTTCTTTACAATACTCTCTTGCTTTGTCCTTCTAGTTTGTTTTGTAGTCCTCTTCTAAAAACGAACAAATTATTTGTTCTACCATAAATGTTAGGTGAAGTTCTTATCATCTTTTTTTTCCTGCTGTATGGAGCCCTCAGTATATTTGTTCTCTTTTCACTTGTATTTCTGAAGAACCTTTTATCATTTTATTAATATTTTTTTCAAATCCTCTCTTGTCCCTGAACTTTTTGTTCTCTTAAACTAGTATTTATTTACTAACCAGTCTTTAAAGCATTCTGAATATGCTTTCTGCTTGTTCTGAAATGCCCTTCTCTACTGAGTCAGTCAGCCAGCAGAGCTTAAAATCTGTAAGTTTCATATCTTCTATGTTGTATGGTATATAAATCGTGGACAGTTTTGCATCTATGGACTGGAAAAAAAAATGTAAATCTTCAGACTCCTGGAGTCCTAAGCCTGATCATTAAAAACTGAACAATTCCTTTGGTTTGTCAGAGTTTATCCAATTTTGTCCAGTCAAAACAGAATGCTTTTTTTCCAATAAATTTTACTTTATCTTTCCATGCATTTCTTTTCTCTACAAATACAAATTGAATCGTTATAATCTCTAGTGTTCAACTGAAGACCATTTTCTGCAGTCATTTCTTCCATGACAGCCTTGCTGCTTACCAGTGCCAGTGAACAGTGATTCACAGACAACTTGCCCATCAAAATTAAGGAATCTTCATTAAGTGGTTATCTTTGTTCTGAAAAGTTTGGCACTGCAATTCTTTGGCTCATGTGTGGCTCAGCAGTGTGCTTTAATGTTGAGGGGAGCCATGAGATAAGAGCAATGAATCATCTATTCAAGTACCACAGATTACATATTTTGTTGTCAGAAAGCACGTGACTTGGGGTTTTCTTTCTATTTGCATTAACTTCAAAGGTAGTAACAAGTATCTTGAAAGAGCTCTAACCATTTCAGCTTTTCAAATCTGAAAGTGGATATTTTACCCTCCTTGTGAGAGCCAGAAGTTCAATAAAAGTTCATGAATTTATTTTTCATTAGAATATATGGGTCGGTTAGCTTAAATAATACTAAAATACTATTGAATTTCTTAATTTGATAAAAGTGCCTTGTTAGTTATAAATTGAAATGGTTGAAAGCAGTGATTTAAAGTATTAATAAAAGTGCTACTGCATTAGCACTTGCAAACATTTCTACAAAATTTTAATCAGTTTCAGTTCGTACACATGCACCCATGATTTTGTTTCTAAAGCACTGACTACTATTTACTAGTATGGTGTAAACAAAATATTTCCTCAGAGATCAGTTTAAAGATAAATTAAACATGGGTGAGCTCCAAGAACCTTAGTGAGGCAAATTTTAAATACCACTCAACTCCTCAATAGTGTGTTTCACCAGCTGGCAGTCTTGAATACACTATTTGTCTACTCTTCTTTTAATCCAAGAGGCACAGGTAGAACAGTATGAGTCAACTTTTCTTCCTTTTTTTTTTTTTTTCTTCTTTCAAACCAACAAATATATTTCTGTAGATGCAGGTCGAGATTATTGAAGTCTGATTCTTCAATGCTTTGGTGTAGCTGTTCAAATCCTGAAAATTAAGAAACAAAGATTTCTTTAGAGAACTTGGTGGTCACCAGCTACCAAATAGTATCGCATATATTCCACATTAATTTTTGGCAATTGGATTGTAACTAGTTCTACAAAATAAAATGAAAATTAAAGTAGAGAGTTAAAAGTAAAATAAACTCATTGAACATCAGAAAATCTTCCACTTGAAGGAAAGGTCTATTAATGTGAACATCAGCCTTGCTCTCTCTCTGCACTTTGCATCAGGAAAAATTCCAGCCAGTGTTGGGCTAAATGTGTTCCATTTACCTTTGCAGCCCTCCTTCCATTCCCCTACAACCATGCATGTTGTGCAGTGTTGCAGCTGAAGATAATCAGGTTAGTACACAAATAACGCTTTATTATTTTTGTTTTACATAGGCTATAAAACTGTCCAATCTGTTTTAAAAATCCTTTCAGTTTTCAATTCACCAAAGCTTTCACCAAATTGAGTCCCCCACCGGTATTATATAAAGCAATTGGGATTAGAACAAGGGAGTTATTTTTTGACTTTTAAATGCAAAACTCTCCTATTTTTTTGGAGTAATTCTTTGTTAGAATTATGTGGATTTAGCACACAGTGTATTGTTTCTCCTCAGTACTATCCTTTCAACCTAGCATTACTTCAGTGGACTGTGTGTGACATTATCCTTTGCAGCTCAGCTGTGGTATCTTCCTGGCTGGCACTGGTGAATGGGTTACAAGTATCAGCTGCTAGTTTGGCAGTCAGCTCACTTCAAAGGAATGTTAACTGTAGGGCAATGTATACCTGATAAAACAAGCTAAAAGCACTGGGGAGTCCCTGAACAGGAGCCTGCTATATTGAAAAAGAGACAGTACCTAAATGAACCCTAAAAGGTTTCTAGCAGCCAGACTGCAAAATGGAAGCTGTCTTCTTTTGGAAGTTTACATAATCATTTAATTTAATCCTTCCTGCAGTGTTTCCCAGTGACTGCTTTAGTTCTTTGATCATAATATGCTAGGACAAATGTCAGGAAATATGAGTCTACAAAGTGATGTAAATCTTGTTCCCTATTGGAGATGTGACTATGAGCATTATCTTCATGATATTTTCTTTCCCATGTATTTATCTCTGCAATGTTTTTTCCAGTTCTAAGATGACAGAGGAAAGCAACAACTTTCAAGCTTAAAAATGAAGTTATCTTGTATTCTGTCTCTGGTTAAGAGAGTACTTTAGCTTCCTCATGTCAACGTGAGGAAAAGCTGTATTAACCTGAATATTATCTGTAAGATATCTAATAGTATGGCATTTGTAATAAGACATGTCTGTTGGCTTTTCTATTGTTTTTCACTTATTTCAGCTTCTTCATCAGCATATGTGATGAGATCTACAATATGTTTCTGTCTCATAGCTGTGAAATATCATAACACAAATATTGCCGTTTCTTTTCTTGCTCTTAAGTAGCTTTGTGAATTCATAAACTATTATTCATTAGAGTGAATTAAAAAAATACTTGAAAATCATAGATATATGTCAACAAGTGCACAGAAATTAGCATCAATTAAAACTAGGACATAAAGATTTTTATGGTTTTCTTGAACTTTGTATTAAAAATTGTATATGAGAAAGAAACTTGGAATATACCTATCCTTATAGCATATATTTTATATCCATTTGACATTTTATGTGATTACATTGTGCAGTTGAAATCTTTACATTAAAAGGGAAAATAATGGTGGAACGTAAAAGTCAGAGGACCAAAGAAGTAAATATTTTGTTACTGCTAATATTTTTTGATGTCTGTTAAGTAAATTTTTAAATTAAAAATTCCTTTTACCCGTGAAGTCCTTGCTTGCTTTTAATTAATACTGCATTAGTCTTTTTCATAAAAGCATCTGTTAAAGATATTGTTAATAACAACATCTATTTAAGACATTAAGTTTCTAACATTAATTTAATGGAAGATTTCCAGTGGCATCTATTATATGTTCCAGTTAGATTAGTGTGATGGTCTTTTAATGAATATTTTAATGGACATTATTAACCAGAATATTATAAAACTGAAGCTGCACTCAGTGGGTTCTTTGAGTTTCTATTGTAATGTTATTATGAAGTCTTTGATTCTGAAAAATAACAGTCTCTGTATATTTTAATTTAATTTGGTGGCATTTAGCAAGAGCAAAAACATGCATCTATATGACAGTACTAAAGGTAGACAATGACAGAATTGCAATGTGTCCAGTCTAAAAACTATCTTACAGTTTTGATTCTAAGACTGAAACTCTTCCAGAAGGGGCTCATAAACTTTTTTGTAACAATAGCCATGGCCATGCTTTTTCTTCCCTGCTGATGAGTGTGATGTGTTGAATCTCTTGTAGCAATCAGCTCTGAAAATAATTGAGAAGCCATTTCTTCAGAGAAAGAAGCACACTTTTTTTTAAAGCTATTTCCCGTATTTTTCAAAAATCTCATTTTCTCTTGTTTCTTTGCAAGTGGGAGGGCATTGTAAATATTGATTCCAGCTGGGCTACTTCTACACCAGATTCTAACTGAGATACACTGCAAAATTTAGTAGATTGCAGACCTGTCTAATAAGTTCTTATTTCAGTCAGCAAACATTCAGTACACAGGCAGCAGAATTTGAACTTTCTCTGTATTGATTTTCTGTTTGTGAGCCATATGAAAGTGCATATTTTACCCATGGAAAATGTTAATGTTCTTATCAATAAAGAGGGCTGTTGGTCATTATCTTCTTATTTCAGTAGCAATTATGATTAATTCCTGTTTTCTCTTCTGAACTTCCTCTTTCTGTTGTGGAAATGTGGGAGAGAAGACACCTGTCATGCACTTAAAAAACTCAGATTAAAGCGTCTTGTATAATCAGTTAGTTGACATTTTGAATATGTCATTATCATTTACATTTGGGTGAACTTTTTCCTGGAGTTCTCTGTGTTTCTGAGTGCTACATAACCAGTCCTCCCCAAAGCATTGCATAACACTGCACTGTTAGCAGAAAATTTTCTTTTAACTAGATGATTTAAATCACCACCATTTTTTTTTCCCTGAAATCCTGATGATCTTATTTGAACCGCCATTTTACTGAACAGACAAAGCTGGCAGCCCTAATGGGATTTCCCATTGGCTTTGTGTGCATACATGAATCCAGCCTTCACTGAAGAAGGACCAACCATCTTTTTCTCATCTTTCAGAATGCTTTGTCAACATGTTCAAATGAAAATCTTTACTTTTTACATAGCTCTTCTGCTGTCTGCCCATATCCATCTAGCACTTTGTGATAAGGTCATGCCCATATGCCTCCATCAGGTGAATGAATGATGTCTGGATGTGAATCTGTGAGCTTTAGAAAACATGCGTGTAGGAAATAGCTAAGCAAGTAACAAACTAATGAAATTATAGCATAGAAGTCACAAAGCAAACACACACATCAAGAAGATAAGGGATTTTGTTGTGCTTCACAAAAAAGTCAGCCTTTTAAAGGTATGTCTTAAACCAATGTGCCTGCAATAATTCTTTGATAAGTGGGAGGATCATTTTTCCCATAACAGTGAAATTTATACTTCATTCTCTAATGCTGTGCAGAGACGCATTTGTTAAAAGAACCTGCTGGGAGGTTCTTTTGAGAAGAGAAGATGCTTTTATTTATAATCTCTGGAATTCCCAAAATGCAATGGGGGTACAAACATACTTGAAAGCGGACTTTATAATAATGTGAGAAAAAGATGTGAATGTCTGCTGTACTGAGCTGGTTTGATTATACGGTAAAACTCTTTCAAAACTGAGTTTAACATCTCTTTGGGGAGAAGACAAGTGAAAATGGGCCTTCATAATATGCCTCTGTGAGACAGGGAGAAGCTGGTTGCCACACATGCCAGTTTGCCTGTGCTTTTCATTTTAGTTTGGATGAAAATAGCTCAGACTTGTAAACCCAGTGAGAGAATGAAAAAACCCACAGAGTTCAGTATTTCAAACACATAATGAACTTTTAAATTTCCATTTACCAGCTTTTTCCCTTAAGAAAAGAAAAACTGCTTCAGGCAAGTTCTGTTGCCTGTCCTATCTGGAGGCAGGTCCTCCATTTTTGTTCTCTTCTCTACTTTCCAGCCTTGGATCTGAGCATAGGGCTGGGACAAAGAAGTTGGAGACCCTACATCTCCCCAGATCCCTTCTCCAAGTTCCTTGTCTCCATCTCTGGGACCAGACTAATATCTTTGCAGTGCTATGGTCAGTAGTAATGCAAAGCTTCACAGAAGTGCCAGCTGGCATAAAAAAAATCCTGTTTAAAAAAGTTCTTGATGTTATTTGGTTTCTAGAATGGAGTGGGTCTACTGAAACTGAGAAATGGTTCACGTGTCCTGGGACTGAGTTGACTTTCTTCAGATTGTCTGATAAGATGGTATGTTTTGGCTTTAGGAGAAAAACAACATTGATACCATACCAGTGTTTTAGTTTATGCTGAGCAATGCTGCACAGAGCCAAGGACATTTCATCTTCTTGTACTACCCTAACAGCGAGGAGACTGAAGGTGATACAAAAAGCTGAGAGGAGACCAAAGCAGGACAGCTGACCTAAACTGGCCAAAGGGATATTCCATTACCATTTGGTGTCATGTCGAACAACAATACTGCCGGAGGAGTTGGCCAGGGTGTGGGAGTACCACTGCTCAGGAAGTGGCTGGGCAGCCTCTGGTCAGCAGGTGGTGAGCAATTGTGTTGTGTATCATTTGTTTAGTAAATAAATATATATGCTATCATTACTATTATTTCTCTTTTTCTTTTCTGAGTAAATAGTCTTTAACTCTACTTACAAGTTCTACCTTTTTTTCCCAATCCTCTCCCCCATCCCATTGCAGCAGTGGAGCAGTGAGTGAATAGGAGTGTGGTGCTGAACTGCTGCTGGGTTAACAACAGTATCCTTGAACTGCCATATTAGGTCAGCCAGGAGAACATGGGAGCAAAGTACAAGTGTGTATGGGAACTGCTGAGTCACGGCCTCAACCTCTGATTGATCACCTGAGGCGAGCAATGAGTCAGCCAGAGGAGCGCAGGTGAAGGCAATTCACCTGTGCTGCTGGAAGACCTATTCAAGAGCTGTCTACCAGTAGGGAAGGATCTCTTCTGGAGATCTGCTCTGGTGGAGTTTTGTAAGTGAGCCCAAGATAGGGGTAAGCTTTCTATCTATTCTCTTTTTGTTATCATAATCTTCTTTGCCAGACTTTCTTGTTTACTTTGTAATTATAGCATCTTAATGTTCATTGATTATACAAAGTGCCCCCTCTGTATGGCGTGGATGAAGCTGAACCCCTCATATTCAGGACTTGTTGAAATGAAAATGTTGGTTGGATATAGGATGCTGACTTCTTGGCTTGCTGAGCAGGACACTTGCCTGAAATGCAGATGACCCAGATCCAATTTTCATTTCCAGTTCCAATTTGGATGGAAGTAGGACTTGAACTCACAGCCTCAATTCCCAAGTGAACACCAGTGACTTAAAACCTAGAAGCTATAACAGCTCCCGGGATTTTTTAATGTTAATTTTGTTACAGGCATTCTAAATTGGAGCCTATAATTGCTTTCAGCTGTAGTTTCATTGAAACAAATATATTCCTATAGAATGTGATTTAAAACAGATTGACGCTTTCTGCCAACATCACTGAATCAAGAATATTTTGGGGAGCTACACTAGAGAACAACCATTTAAAAGAAGACAAATAGTAAGGGTAAAAGAAGAAAATGGCAGGCGATCAGAGAAAAAGGTAGGTAAGCCAAAATTAAGCCTTGCTTGGAAGGGAAACAAAAACTTGTCTTCTGTTTTAAAAATATCTCAAAAGCATTCCTGGTTTGATGTCTGCTCACAACTAGCAGGCCAAAAGACTTACTGCTGACCAGTGAGAATCAAATCAGTGATGGATCCTTTCGTTAATTCACCAAGTTATCAAAGTTGATTTTGAATCTAGAAAGCTCTTAGAGCCAAACAAACACTCCTAGAGCCCACTTTAGAATCAAGACCCTTGATGCCTATTGTAGCCAGTAAGGCTTTCTTTTCTGGCTTTTTCCTCACCTCTTTCCTTTTATAGTTTATAAAGTAAAGTTTTCTTATACAAGTGCCCTTTAGTTTTATATACAGCCCTTAGGCAGAACAGGATTCTTCTTTATTGCACCAGCATTGTTTTGTCTAGAAGACTCAAAATCATTCATCAAGGAGACAAACCTCTTGCTTTGTTTCTTTGTTCTGGTGTATTGATGCATTTATTTTCTCAGAATAACTGATGTACTTTCTTGAGAAAATCACCTTATTTGAGAGAAGACTACTGCATTCCAGTAGTCCTAGGGCTAAGGATGTTAAGTTTGTTAACCATGAGGATAACGCCTGATCTTGCCTGACTTCAAGCTCTGAAATCTCATGGACTGAATGCCAAACTGGCTTCCTGTGAAATGTGTAGGACGGTAGTCATATCCTACTTCAAATGTAAGCGGTGCCATGATGTTCTACCACTGTAGGAAAAAAAAATGAGGATTCTTTTATTACTTGGTGATGGTCAGGGTCCAGTTCAACTCAGAAAACTTCTGGCAAAATGAAATGATTGCACAGATAGCACAAAAGCCAAGAGGTTAAGAACCATTATAGATATGTGCAAATCTAAAGATTGGAAAACATCTATAGTCTTAGTCAATTGTTTTTCACAGACTCTTTGTATACTCCTTGGGAGAATACAAATTCTAGACCCAATTAACACAATATTAAACCATATAGCCGAAGGCATAAGAGTGGGCCATTAAACCAGTAAGAAAAACCTTAAACCATGAAAAGCCCTGAAGCTGTAGAGGTTCAGAAAGCAGGCTTCTGTCATGTAACATGAAAGTTATAGAAGTAAATCTTATGTGAAAGCTGATAGATAATTTGACACAAGTATAGAAATGAGCCTTCTGTTTGGCAATAGAGTTAATGACTTTATCTTTTCATATAAAGCAATTCCATCCGTTCAGCATATGCCAGAATGTACAGCACGTTCACGACAAACTGCACAAAGCTGCCACATCTATGCAAATCCTGGTTGGTAGATGGTGATTCTACTGTAGAGGAAAAGGCATCCCCTTGGAAAGCCACCTGGGAAACTTCCAGAATACGCAGACATCCTGATTATCAGATTTATCCTCTTATTCAGTTTTTGCCTGTTGAAAACTGAGGTATCTATTCAATACTATTAGTTTTGCTTTTACAGGATGATATTTTGGAAAGAGAAAAACATTTTTTTTTTTATTTTTTTTTTTTTAAACTGATATGCTACTACTGTTACTACTTTCCAGTAACCCTTTGTTCTGTTTAGAAGCTGCTGTAGCTTTTAATAGAATATTATAATACAGACTCAGTCAGTGTTTACCTTAAAATAATAAATATAAGCACAGGAAACAGGTATTATTTGTTGTTGGTGCAGGCATATAAGGCCAAATGATTTTTCTCATCTTTATTTGCTTTGTAATGAAGAATTATTAATAGTTCAGTACGTATAAATTTCCATGTACTGGCATTGCAACTGGATTGCACAGGATTTGATGATCCTTAGTATTCCAATTGCAACAATTCAAACAAAAGATATCAAATCCTAAATTTCAAAAGACTTGCTTTAAAATGAAATATATATAAAAAAATGAATATGTGTATCATATTTGTTCCTGTACTATTTGGTATTTGAGTGGCTTTGGGTTGTGTGTTTTTTTGTTTTTTTTTTTTTTTTTTTTTTTAGACTCTACTGTGTAATGTTTTTAAGCAAATGTAAAACAAGTGGAAAATAATTCTGAAAAGTTCCTGAAATCCTGAAGTGCAGGGTGGAGCTGTAGGAAGAGTGCTGAATATCAAGATAAACCAAGTTGACTGAAGTAAAATTCTGACTTCTCAATTGGTGTTTTTACTATGCGTAAATTACAATATCAATTTGCACCTTTTTTAAGAAACTGTGAAATTGAAATATAGAAAATAAATGAAATGCAGTACATTATTTTTAATCCAGGATGCAGTTTAAGCTGTATGACTCATCTCTTATTGCTTCGTTTCCCAAAACTTGTTTTCAAAACAACTTCCTTTCTAAAATAATAGTGCGTATGTTTTGGGGAACAGTCACTATTGAAAAGGCTTGCAAATTTTGACTGGAAAAAAGAGCGTGTGAATTTTGTAAATAAATATCCAGTTGCTTAACTGTCAGCTATTTTGCACTGATTCTGCCATTTCTTCTGATTTGAAAGATTTGCTTTAAAATATAAGCATACTGACTTCCAAACTACAAGTTACAGATTATTTTAAAATAAAAATGGCAGAAGACTGAGATCAGGGTGAAATCGGAGAGAAGGAGATCTGCAGAATAAACATCAGGAATACATAGATGCCAATCCAAAACAGTTATGCTAAACATGTTCTAGTGATACAATATGACTGGCATTTTAATAACAGAAAACATCTGAGACTTAGTATATGAACAGGATGTTATATGGTTCTAGCCCAACCTAGGAGCTCCTGACAGCTGCTGAGAGAGGATTCATGCAAATCAGTTTTTAAAACTGAATCTTTTCTGATTGGTATTCATGTTATATCCATTACAATATACTGCTTGAAGCAGGCTCAGCCCTGATGTTAATGCGATTTCTGAGCCTCTCACCCAGTACACTGGGTGTTGGAGTGGGGTCAGGCTTGCTCTTCAAAGCCCAGAAAGAACAGGATGCTCTGTTACCTGGAGCTCTGCCTAAAGTGCACAATCCCAAACTCAATACAACAGTTCCAAACTAGATGTCCTGGCACTGACAGCTGTAGCGCACAAACATGGGTCCAACACCTTCACTACCATCCTCCTCCTCCTCTCTACCACCTCGCATTTCCAGCACAGTGACACTGGAATCTGCCATTTTCAGGCATCTTTCTTAAATTATTCAGAGTCAGCATCAATAAGAGCGCTATGGATCTCAATTCTTAGGTAAATTTGACCTTATGCTAAAGCATAGCTCTGTGTCCCACCACATGATGACTTTTCTTTAACCTCTGTGTTTGGATCATAGGTCCCAGAGCTTCCTTCGTTTTAACAGGAAACTGGTTCAGCCAGCCTTACTTTCTGAGATGTGAAAACATTTTTAGAACTGAGAGCTTTCTGACAAGCAGAGTTTTTGTGCTTGTCTGCATTGGGCCTAGTTTGGACTTTAAGAAAAAGTGGTAAATTCACTTCAAAGCAAACGCTAATAACATGAAGATGACTTCTATTCCATTTTCAATATAAGCATTATTTTAAAGCTGAATGATGCATCAACAGAAACATATCAAGGGAATGATTTAAAAAAAGAAAATTTCTAGAGAGAAATCTGAGATTCAGCAACTTCTTAGTTGTCATTACATTGCATTGCTAGAATACCACATTAAAATATAGGGCCAATATTCTTGAAGTCAATGCCATTCAAGTGAATATGTAAAGCATCAGAAGCTAAGTAAAATTTTTAAGAGAAGAGTTGAATCTGACTATTTAAGATAGTCAAATATCAAAATAGTTTCACAGTTCTAAATTAGTTCTAATTGGTGAAGTGTAAATTCTATTAAACCTGTCTAAAGACCACTGTTGTAGTGCAAACGCTTGCAGCAGAGGGGCAGTCTGACAAAATGATGTCTGACGTGGAAGTGCAGATGAAGCACAGATCTACCATTGAATTCCTGCATTTCCTGCTGATAAAATCATATCCAATGACATTCACTGATGCTTGCTGAATGTTTCTGGAGAGCAAACAGTGGATGTGAGCACAGTAAGGAGGTGTATGGTGTGTTTCAGCAGAGGTAACAATGGATCACCTCTGTTGGTGCGGATTTTTACAAGTGGGGCGTGCAGGCTCTTGTTCATCGCTGGTGAAAAAGCATACTTAATAGTGGCGACTGTGTTGATAAATAGTGTTTTGTAGCTGAGAATTTGCTCTGTCAAATAGTGTTATGCTACCTATTCTAATTTTTCCATGGAAGTAAATAGAAGCCATTTCTACTGGACTGATCTACATACATACTACATGCAGTGTCAGGGAAGGAAAAAATGAGCAAAATGATGTTAAATACAAACAAGACGTGGAAACTAAAGGATAGTACTTTAGTACTCTCATAGCCAAACACATCTCTCAGACTATGATGAACAAAGGCCAGAAAATACTTTTACATGACAGTATCCACGTATACATAACCAATAAAGACAGATATGGGATCAGTTATGAAGAACCTGAAATAGTCCTGGTCGTCAGAAGTCTCACACTTTAGGTTATCTGGGCTTTCCCATCAAGAGCTCCTTTTTATAAATTCTAAGTCACAAACGTCCCAGATTCCTGTCGTATCTTTAGAAAGATCTTGGTACTTTGTTATCAGCACAGTCATGTCAGTGCAATAGATTACATGATTCAAATCAGAATATACTGCTGAAAGTGTTCCCAGAAGTCTACAGTAGAGGATTCTCACTCTCCTACTTTAGGACTATAGCATTATACAACGCGTTAGAGGCTGAAGGCACAGAGCAAAAGGAAAGTTTAATTACAGTTCCTGTGTGGAACATTATAAATATTGTTAGGAATACAGAAGTCAAGATAAGAAACCAAAACTGAAAAAATACTGATGAGAAAATTGTTTTAGAAATGACATCCTAAGGCAGAGGACATTGACGAATAGTAATAATATTCAATGTCAGATAGTGCTGATGGCTCCAGCAAGAGCTGCAGAGATTACATTTATCGTGATATTAGGTACTTCTCTGTGGCTTATTAGGTGAATCTTAATTCAGTCAGCCCTCCAATTATGTCTCAAGTGGTATAATCCAAAACAAAGATTACTGTTATACTTCCTCTTAAGGAAGATTACATTTATTTTTATTTTTATTTTTTTAACTTGAAGAATAAATATGCACAATGTTCTGGGAGACAGAGGAACTACAGAAGGAACTGTTACTGAAATTGTATTAAAAATGTAGTTCTAGAAAATGAGACTGTTGCATATTTTAAGGTTGCTTCAGGGTATTCCAGCAACCCCTTGAAGTTAAAAAGAATAATATCGGAAGGACCCTTTTTCATCTTTTTCCAGACAGCACTAAACTCCTTTTAACTCCAAAACAATCTTCTAACTCAAAGAATATTCTAATGCTGTTAGAAGAATCTCTTCATTGCTATACTAGCTTTACTACTGTTACACTAGCTTTACTACTTTATTTTATAAAGTATTGATATTTTACTCTGTAGACTACTTTACTTTTACTAAACATGATATTTTTATTTTACTCTTTTATTACTTTGCTTTCATTTTTACTACCTCCATACTAGCTTTTCTGCTATGGTAGTAGCTTTACTAGTCCTGTTGTACAAGTGAGCATATTAGAAAGCATAATACTTCATTGCAGAAAATTCAGATACCACCCTCCCACTTCAGCACGAATCCATCCCTGACAGCTTGGAAAGAAAGTTTCTAGCGTATGATGAGAAGGTAGACAGAGAAAGCAGGGAAGAGATGCAGTGATATCTATTTCAAGGCTGGATTATTTGAAAGAACATGTAAAGAATGAGTACAAATCTAGATCTGCAACAAGTTATCCATCCATATATACATTTGTAGAGGTGATACATGGACTAATTTTGTACTGCTGCTGGAAACAGCAATTTGATGCAGGCTGAAGTTTCCATCCAAGGCATGCGCACCAGTTGCTTCCACACTGCTGCCATCTGCAGAATTCATGAAGAAGGCATGGCATGTCTCACCTTAGTTTCGCCTGACTATAAAATCTTAATACTTGCAAATCACTATAAACCATTATTTTGCATTCACTGTCACTCAGTAGCTGTTTCAGATGCACACTGTGATTATTCCAGGCAGTGGAGTGCTTTCTGTCTCCCAAAAGCCTCAGACGCAGATCACCCCAGCCACACTAAATTTCCAGTTAGTGGTCATTGATTTTCTCTCCTCCACCAGGAAAACCTGGAGAGAATCTGTTAAGCAAGCCTAGAGGGTGGATTGGGTCATGGCGAGTTCTATTCATTGCTGACTGGCAACTTTGAACGAATGATATTAACTGCAGCTGGCAGAACAACATTTCTTTCCAGGCTGGGAACAGCTGAAAGCAGGATGTCAGGATGGTACTGCATTTCAGGATGAGAATATGTATGCCCAGTGTACGGCATATTCCTCTGAAGCTCCTGATTCTAGAAGCTATTTTGAGTCATCACTCTTTCAGGTTTAGTCATTTCTGGTCATTAGTTTGGACTGGGAAAATCAGCTGTCAGGATAACAGAGTAATATGATTGAATGGTTTCAGAGGATGTCCTATCCCTATCCTCACATACAAGATACTACACAGATTCCTCAACTTTTTGGAGCTATAAGGGGTGCTCCTATCACCAGTTGATCACCACTCTAGGAGATACAACTTTGAAACAAGAGAAAATGATATACCTTTCATCCTGTAGATCTTTTGTCACTTACAGAGGCTGCATACTATCTACAAAGGGCAGGATACAGACTGCATATTTGCAATTTGTACTCATTGTGTGGGAGAAAAATAGCAACCCCAATTTACCGTACATCAACAATATTGGTTGTATGTCAACAATATTGGTTGTATTAGGTATCTGCTTATTTGGCTTTCTACAGCTTTTTGAGGACTCTCTTATCATAGCATGCCCCAGCAGGACAGTTCCCTCCATTTAACACTCCTGTCCAACACAGCAACAGGCCGTGGATATGGATCCCATTAAACAGCTGCTCAGATATCATCTGTACATGTCCAACATAAATTGAAACTTTAGCAGGCCTATTACTAACTCCTCAGCTCCAGTAACAACAAATACAGTTCCCTTCTTAATATTCTGTTCAAGTGCCAGCTATTCTGTGCCCCAACACTCTCATCTCAGGAAAAGCTGCATAAACCCAAACGTGGCTGGAGCTATACTGGCTCAGCCTGAGACATGTGAGTGTGAGGGCACAGGCTGAACCCAGAGAAGTAGCTGTCAGGACAAGATATTTGTGTTCTTCAGTACACATCATCCAATTTCAAAACTAGCACATAGCTATAAAATCTTAGTGGAGCTGAGCCTCTGGCAAGCTGGTTAGGAGCTGCTTACCAAACAAGGATGGTTGCAGCCCTTTAGAGGTTGGTTCATAGCCACCCTGAAACCCATTTCAGGAGGGTATCCCAGTTTTGGCTGGTTCTGACTGAGGATGGGCAAGAATACATGCAGCCTTTTGGTTCTTCAGTCTACAGCTGTAATTCAGACAAACGTTTTCAGCACGTTCTTGCAGCAAAGAAGACTAACTGCATCTTTGGCTGTATCAGCAAGAGAAAAGCCATCAGGTGACAGGAAGAAGTCCTCCTTTTCTATTCAGTACTTGAATGAATACATCAGGAGTGTTGCATCAGTTTTGGGCACTGCTGTATAAGGAAGACACTGACATCCCAGACTGGGGTCGTTGGAGGGCCACCTGGATGGTGGTGGAACTTTCTTTCTTCAAGACACTCAGAAATTGACTGTACAAAGCCCTGAGCAACCTATTCTATTTGGATCTGATTTGAGCATGTGGTTAGATCAGGTGACTTCTAAAGATCCCTCCCAACCTAAGTTATTTTACAATTCTATGACTACACTTTACTAGCAGTAAATTTTCACATCTGAAATTAGCACGTAAATATCTCAAAACATTGTTCTCATGTAGCGCTCTAACCAGAACCAGGAACTGAACCCTAAATGAATGATCTGCATAGGTAAGGCAGTGTGAATTAGATGTCCTTGCACAGGGTTATATAGGTTGCTGGGATCCCCTTGGAGGACTGTAAACTGGACACACGTGGTATGGTGCATCCACAGTGAAGTCAGCCTAAAAACTTCAGAAGTACCAACTAGTCTCTGTACTCACGCTATGAGATGCCTCTTGTAGGACAGCCTCCAAATGTGTCTGCCAACATATGGGCAGTACATAAAGTCAGTGGCAAAACCTGGGAGTCCAACAGCATGACAATACTGAAATACATAAAATAAGTTTGACTGGAACATTTCTCATGTCTGATCCTCACTAGAGGGTCAATGCTGTTTTTCAGGGCTGCTCTGCTGACAGTAGGACAAGAGTACCAACTGCAGACAGAGGTGAATCTATTGCCATTGTGACTTCTGTAATCTATTTCAGCTCAGCCTGCAGAGTAAAGTGTGTCACAGTAAATGAGACATTAGATTGTAATTAAACTGGCAATTAAACTGTAAATAACTTCAGCAAATAACCTTTTTTTTGCTCAAAGAAAGCTGCCAAGGTTTTTTTAGAAGTGACTGAAAGAAAAATCAAATAAGTTCTATTTAAATTCAAGTACAAGGGAATACAATAGAAATCCTTTTCTTTTTTAAAAAGTCAAACATTTTTATTAACCCATGTAACAAAAAATATGGCATGACCATTTTCCTTTAAAGAAACAGTCTGGCCAGACATAAAGCTTATTAACTTCCAAGGGAATGATCAAAGTGAAGACTTAGTTCAAAAACAAAACCAACCAAACAAAAAAACTAAAAACATGCACGAAAAGATCCCCAAACCCACAAAAACAACCACCCCTATGAGGGAGGGAGGGAGGGAGGAAAGGAGGAAGGGAGGAAGGGAACACACACTTTGAACAAGACTGTTTGAATTTTGGAAGAATGACTGATGATTATAATGATTATAATGCCTTTCTGTGATTATGGTGGAGAAAGCGTGTGTCATAGATTCTAAAAGGAAAAAAGTTAAGGCACGAAGGAGAGTATTGTATGTCTCAGAGTAACTGGGATATCATCTTCAGAAAGAACATTTTAATTGAGAATTCCAGCATCAAAAATCACTCCTTTGAAAATGTGCACTTAAGGACAAGAAGATATTGATCAAAATCCTTAAACTAATTAGTACCAAACATTCCTCTGGGCTGAACTTTTCCCTGGGATCAAATTAGAAAGCTTAAAGTAGCAGGCTCTTAGCCTGACCCTACCTGACCCTACTGTAGGCAAGGATGAGCTCCTAGTGATGAGAATCTTTGTATTTTATCATCTCTGTCTTATGTTTCTTCGAGTCTTTTAAAATTCTTTTTATTTTTTTTCTTCTCTCTCTTAAGTAAAATAACTGACTAAGTACTTGTGTTCACATACAAACAAGAACTAAAAAAATACAACAGCTCAGTGAGTTTTCCATTACTCAGCAGGGAACTATATGCTGTCATACTTCATCATCAGTTATAATTCTGTTTTACCTTCATTGTTAAGATAAAAGGACAAATTCCATTTGTTGCAGAAATAGGTTTTAATGTCAAGGGTGAAGAGACCGATGAACTGTCCAGATCATTTCACACTTTGGATTAGCAATGCTATCACAAAATATTTTCTTGGGTGAACAGGAAGAACAGAAAAGAAGGAAACTAAGAAGACTGGTAACTAGGAAGGTCAAAAGCAGAAAGCTAGGAAGGTGATAGGGGATTCTCTTTCATGGATTTATAGCACCAGGAGAAGATGGTACTGCCACAGACTAAGAACTACTCAGTATGGAAGAAACTACATTCACAGTGTGCTATTGAGGCCAGTTCCCTTAAAGCTTCATATTTAAACTCAGGACTTGAATTAAAATTATTCCATGCTACATTAACTTTTTTAGGTCTCTAAGATAGCTTGATTTATACAAGAGAGCATTTATACTTTTAAGACAGAAGGTCTGCTACTGATTTATCTGTGTAACTGTGAGGAGAATTAAGTTCACTGGGTAGGATTTATTTTTATTTTGCCTAAGTTTTTTAAAAAACAAGAAAGTTCTAGGGAAAAAAATAACATTTTATAATGATTAAAAATTCAGGTTTGACTTGGATAAAAATCTATCAGGGTTTGCAGAAGTGACATTACCACTGACCTTATCTCAACAACACAATTACATTCAGAGAGCTCTACTCCCTTCTGTTCTTGTGGTTTGAAGGCTATGGCACATACCATACAAAAGCAATGTGGGAAACAAAACAAGCATTTTAGTTTGCAAACAAAATGGTGCTGACAAACAGAATTGCTTGAGGTAACTACTTTATTGCTTTTAGGCTAAAACACAGGTATAAAGAAACTGAAATTAAAAATCCTTCTCTCCTAATTGTACTAATGAGACATAATTTCCAGTTCATTTATCCATGTGTTTTGCAAGCTTTTATGCTGAAGAGTAGTTAAAACATCAGAACTGTGAAGAGGCTGCATTTCTATAAAGGAAATAAATACATTTTTTAAAAAGGACAGAAAATATTATGAAATGGTGACTGCTGTAAAAAAAACACTGACATTTTTATGGTTTAGGATTTAAACTATAAATACTAGGATAATTTCACTGTGCCTTTGAATGAAATGGCTGTGTGAAGTAAATGCAAACAAACTACTTTGAGATTTTACTTATCAGTGTACTGATATTATAATGTGCTTTCTGAAATTTAAAATATGTTGACTAGCTTCATGCCCTAATAACTCTCCTATTTTTTTCGTCACATAATGTTCCTGGAAAATTCGGCAGAGCTGAATGGTAACCCTTGTCTTGCTTCAGGGCTGGGCTGGCCTTTTGGTAATTCTTTCTTATGTGTCTTCTGCATGATATAGATCTTGTGGAGATCTCAAATTAGAGACATCAAGTTCAGGAAGCCAGAATCCATAGGATTTCACCTACATCTCAGTGGTATCTTCTAATTTGAATTTTTACCCTTATTCTCTTCTCAGGGTGGTGATAACAAACATATTTTGCACTGGCAACTCATCTGAGACTTTCAGAACTGAATCAACATCATTCTTTTGTAGTGGAGACCACAGAATAGCATGGATGTCTCTTACGTGTATTATAACAATTTGAAAACACCTTTCTTGATGTCTCAGGTGTAACACAGACAGCCATCACATAGAATGCCAGAATGGCTGAGGTTGGCAGGGCCCTCTGGGTCCCTTTGGTATAACTCCTGCTCAGGCAGGGGCACCCAGAGCAAGGTGCCCAGGCCCATTTCCGGGCAGCTTTTGAAGTTCTCTAAGATCTCCAAGATTCCTCTATGCTTCTGGGTAACATATTCCACTGCTCTGTTATATATAAAGTGTTTCTCGAAATTTAGGTGGAACCTCCTGTGTTCCAGTTTGTGCCCATTGCCTCTTGTCCTAGCACCAGGCTCCACTGAAGATAGCTTGGCTTCATCCTATTTGCACCCTATATTCAGGTATTCATAGACATTAGTAAGTTCCCCCCTGAGTCTCCATATCTTCTGGCTGAAAACACAGCCCTTTTTTGTGATTTGTGAAGGTCAGCTCCTCAAAATTAAATTAGAAATCCCACTTCCCATTCTTTTTATTATGCAGTCATCCATATAATGCATATGGTCACCAGTGACAAAACTTTTTACGCTGGGGATGCCATAATGCTCACCACCATAGAGTAAGATTGGAGATTAATAATGCCTAGGCACTTTGGAAGTCATGGTTCAGTTGTTCTTCATTTTATAGAGTAGATTGTGCCTGAAGGTGAAACCAGGACTTCAGTCCCCTTCGTCCTACCTGCACTGAAAATACTGTTTGTCTGGAGTACCACTCTGAGCAACACTTGGGAGAAAACCGATTTTCAAAGTGAGGAGGAAGATTACGGAAGTGTAGTTGGCAACCCAAAACAGAATCCTTGAACTAGGGGCACCATCTACAGGGGAACAGACTGACACTGACTCAGATCTGTCCTTGCATTCACAGCTGACATCTCTGCAAAACATATGCAGGTTGATTTGACTGCCCTTGAACTCTCTTGTAACAGAATATTTCCATTTTCATTTATACCACTGCAGTGTCAGGAGCCCTGGGCAGAAACCAGGAGCTCTCAGTGCTAGCTGCTATAGAAATGCAGATTAAAAGAGAACATCTCTGGCTGAAACAACTCAGAGGAAGCAGCAGCAGATGTGTACAGATCAAACACAAGGAAACAATAAAATCAAAATGACACACTGACACAAATATCTGTCAGTGGACTAACAAGTGATTTGATTTTATTCTTTGAATTTTAGCTGGGATTAAAGAAAAAAAAATCAAAAAAACAAAGAAACACTTTTCTCTCCATAGATCCAACTCATAATATCACACATTGCTCCAAAAATCATCTTCAAAATATATATCACATGACATGTGCTTTTATTACTCCAGTATTTATTTGTTGTACTGAAGGTTAATTCTCACCTTTGGGGCTTGGATTTCTCACTTTGCTTCCATGTTTCACATTCTCCTAATGCAGACTTGGCTTCCTGACTAAGAATGTACATTCTAAATATGTTAGCATCACCTAGTACATACTGTGGAAATTTCACTGAACTCTGTCGGATGACAGTGTCCTAAAGTGGGATTCCAAGCTTTTAATCTTCAGCTGTACATGCCAGTCCTTGGATGCCTGTCAACTTGGAAAACAAATAATAAGGAGTGGGTGTTTCATCTGCTAAGATGAGAAGTTTCAGACATCTGTGCAATTGGAACATGTTTAAATGCTGTCCCATTCCCCTAAGCAAAAGGTAATTCCTTTGTCTTTAGACTTGTAATGAAAAACTTTAGAAAAGGTGAAAACAAAGGAAAAATAGGAAGAAAATAACGTGACAATAATGTAGAAAGTAAAAATGTCTGTCAGTTAAAAATAGGTACCTGAGATCTCAGACAACACAAGGTTGGTGAATAAATTCATCATGATGACACGACTCAATTCCTGTTAGTTTACAGTTCTAAATTCTGCCTGATAAGTAAATTAACTGCCATCGATATCATTGACTCATTCTCTTCCTGCTGATTTGCCCTCCTGATTTGCCTGACTTCCCAGCTCATACATCTGATTGTGGTAGTGGTGATACTTGGTCATACAACAGCTGATGTACAAAAGGAAACTGATGGCAGCTTGGGCCCAAAGCCAGAGCCCTGACTGCTGTTTTTGGTATGCTGCTAGTGCTGTCCTTCCTGAATTTGCCTCCATTCAGTGACTGCCATTGTAGTACCTGCTCTTTATATGCCATAAAACTTGCCAGGATAGGCCTGAGATTACTTCAATTTCATTGACTTTGGCCCAGGCTTCTTTCTTGTTTATAGAGCAAATGGGAGTCTTTTACTTTCAAAGCCTAGCTTTTACAGCTCATATTGCTTTCTAATCTCGAGCTTTTATCTTGAAGCCATAGTATACAGAGAATGGAAAATAAAAATTGCAAAGGCAAACATTGTGTCCTTTTTGCTCTTGCATTTTTATTCAAATTCTTCCCAGATGCTCCCATACCTCTGGCTCAGTCAGTCTAAATTAAAAACAAGGAATATGAAGGATGATTCACAGTCAGTTTCTTTGTTTGTATTTATCAGGATTCCTGATAGAACTTCTAAATGGTAGAGATTATATAAGATTCTGTTTTCATGCACATTAAAAAACAGAATATATCTTTGTTTCGGAACATAATTTTGTCTGGTTTTGCATATGTCTTATTTTTTCTCATGGCAGAACACATTTCCTGAATGCAGCTGTGAAAAGCACAACAATAATAACAGTATGTACACCATGAAGGTTGCTCTGAAAGCAATACGTCCTATTTTATTATGTTGGTGGATGCTGGTGTCATGGCAGAGAGGTTGAACCTTCCCACCAATATTCCATTGCATTTTGTTGCTGCGTGACAGATGGCAGTAGAGGAGCAGTCTGACAAAGTGCCATCTGACATGGAAGTGCATACAAATTCCTCCACGTGGGAAAACTGACAGCCATTTACCTTCACTGACAATTGCTGAATGCTTCTGGAGACCCGACAGAGGACATGAGCACAGTGAGGTGGCAGGTGGTGCGTTTCAGCAGTGGACAGTGACATGAAATATAAGCCATGTTCCAGACAGCAATGCAAAGCGTCTCAATCAGCTCATCTGTGTGAATCAGCAGATTATACCAAGGAACTGTGTACAGAGCTTCAGTGCATTGGAAACGATGGTGATAATGCTGAATAATTGCTAAGCTTGCGTTGTGTGGGTCCCACAAATGTTCAAACAGCAACAGAAAGAACACCATACGCACCTACTGAAGAAACACAAGGCTGAAGCAGTTTCCTGGATTGCGCCATTACTTGTGATGAGACATAGTGTCACCAGTACAAGGTGGAGTCAAAACAGCAGTCCATGGAGTGATGATGGAAATTTCTCGTGAAAAAAAGTTCAAGATGCAGCTCTCAGCGCATAAAGTGATGCGCACTGTCTTTTGGGGTGGGAAAGGGGTGATCGTTCTGGCTTTCCTGGAACCCAGACAAACCATCAATTACATCACTGTCTGAGTTGAAGGCTTCAGTTTCTAGAGTCAGGCAAGAGAGAAAGACAACCTTTCTCTTGCAACATGGTAATGCCAGGCCTCATACCAGTTAGAAGACTGTGGAGCATGTTGCCAATTTTGGCTGGACTGTCTCACCACACCCACCACAGAGTCTGGATTTACTGCCTTCTGACTTCCATCTATTCAGGCTGGTGAAAGCTGGACTGCTTGGGCAACATTTTCCTAGCAATGGCAGCATCATAGCCACTGCAAAACAATGGGTCACCTCTGCTGGTGCAGATTTTTATGAGCATAGCATGCAGGCTCCTGTTCATTGCTGACAAAAATGCATAACTAATAGTGGTGACTGTGTTGAAAAATAGTGTAGGTGTGTAGGTGAGAATTTGCTCTATCAAATAGTATTATCGTTCTCTCTGTGTCTGTTGTAGTTTGAAAAATAAATAGGAGAAATTACTTTCAGAGTGACCTACGTACAATGATCTGTACTTTGTGAGTGGTAGTGCTTGACTAGCACTCCAATCACTCATCAAATGCCTCCTAGCTTTTCCAAAATTTCCTCACCCATTCAGGATGTGTTCATTGTCCCTCAAGTGCCACAGCCTTTTGTTAACGACACGACTTGATGTGACTGCCCATTTTGTCAAGGAGGCAGTGGTTAAACAGAACTTGCTCACAGGGCTGGAGACTTCTATTTGCATGAAGAAGCATCTGGGCCTAAAGGGAAATGAAGCAAGTGGATGCGAGAAGGAAGGAAACTCTGGCACTGATTTCTCATTGCAAATTATCAAGCTCAGAAGCGGAGAGGAGGTGCATTATTTCTCTCGACCCACCAGACCCCTACCAAACGCATCCTTTTATCTCTCTCTCTCTATATCTGTCTGCATGTAGCAGATTGCATATGGTCTGGCACAAGCAGAGAGCAAGAAAGCGATGGTAAACACTCTTTAGGGCTACTTTTATATTGCATTCTTATTCTTTTCTACCTATGGACTAAGAAAAGGCCACTGAGTTTAGATAATGTATTTTGCCTTTGCCCAAATCCAAAGACAAGGCACCAATCTTCAGAACACTGCAGACATCTGGCCATACAGCTATTACAAATACAGCACTGAGTCCCTGAGATTATCAGAATTGAGATGTGCAGGTTTTTTAACTGACTAGATATGTGATCCTACAACAGTCCTTGAGACCTGCTGCACGGGGGAGAGGAGGAATCCTATTTTTAAATGGCACAAGGTGGTGTGGGTGGAGGTGACCACATGTCTACGTTTGCATCTACACCGTGACTGCTCCTCTATACAGCCCAGCAGAAATGACACTCACTTTCCTTTTCCCCTTTCTCTCTCACAACAAAACATTCCCTCGCGATTGATAACATGACTAACAGACCTCGGGGCACTGAGGGGATCAGAAAATATTTCTTTGAGCTGAGCTGAAGGCAAATACCACCACCACGGCAGGACTGGGGATTGGCTGACAGTGCAGGTAAATGCCCATTCCCAAAACTCGCCTGAGACCTCCCTGACTCTCTGTAACCTGCGAACAGCAGCATGCAGAAGGGGCTCTTTGCCAAGATTTGCTATTTATCATATTAAAGAATAATTTGGATAACTGGCACTGTGGTGCATACTAAGTGAAGCCAACTCCATGGTTGTGAATACATTACCATGTACTCAAGTTTTCTTATAACAGCTGTAACTCAGCAGCCTGCTATGCGTCGAGGCTGGGCTGGAACTGCGTGTTTACTTGGTATCCTGCAACTAGCTCAAGGTTATGGGAAACCCTCCCATAAACATTACCCTATTATTTTTACAGTTTTGCCAATAAAATAACTCTTCTTTCCCATTACTTTGAGGAATGGATCCAGCACTGAAACACACTGAAGAACAAAGAACTTTACCCTGTCGTGTTTTTGAAAGCTGAACTTGCATCCACATCTCTTTCCATTTCCCTTCGGAGCCCAGGCAGCTCTTCATGTTATATTAAACATTAGATAAATAGCATAGATCTAATTAAAAGTTGAAGAAATGTGCTTCCGTTAATTGAATTCGTCCCAGTTACATTTCGCAGAGCGGCGTTAATCAAAGCTCCGGGTCACAGCAGCCGCATCGCGGCGGCGAAGTTAACCGCTCCGTGCCCTTACCTGCGCACACGCACGGTCCTCTCCCCGCGAGCCGCACACCCCGACCACTGCCACGGCTCAGCGGGGCGGGCGCGCCGCAGCGGGAGGGCCGCGCACCGCCGGGCTCGGCAACGGCACCGGGCACCGAGCTCCCCACCGCCCTGACAGCCGCGAGCCAGCCCCGCGCCTGTCCCCGGAGCTCCCCGCTCGCCGTGCCCAGGGCGTAGACGACCGCCGTGCAGCGGGGAAGCCCCCCGCGCTCCCCCCTGCCAGCCCCGCCCGACGGGGCGGTCGGGGACCGCGCGGCCGCGGGATGGGCGAGGCCGGAGCGGCGGCTCCACCCATGGTGGGCGCGGGGCGATTGGCTGGCGGCGGCCGTCTCCCCGCCCCGCAGCCAATGAGGGCGGCGGGCCGGGGGTGATGGGCTGCCTCTCGCGGGAGGGATTCCTGGAGACGCTGCAGTGTGGCGGCGCTCCCGGCGCCTCGCATCCCCCGTGCCGCCTCCGCCTCCCCTCCCGCTTCGCCTCACCCTGCCCTGCCCGCCGGCGGCCGTCCCCGAAACTTAGCGTCCGCCGAGCGCGGGGAGCTGAGCGGCAGAGCCGCGCGCGGGGGCGGTCCGCCGCGCACCCCGCTCCGCTCCGCGCCGCAGCCTCGCCCCGGGAGGGGCCCGGGCAGAGCGCTGAAGGACGCGCCGGCGGCGCCCGCCCCGGTTGTCAGGTAAGGAGGCAGCGCCCCGGGGTCGCCCGCCCGCCCGCGCGGCGGCGCCTCGAGCTGGGGGCCGCGGCGCGGGCGGGGCGGCGGCGGCGGCACATGCTCCGGGGGCGGCCGCCCGGGGGCCGCTCCGCTGCCGGGGGGCGGGGGCTCCCTGCGAGGGGAGGGGGCGGCTCGCACAAAGGGGCGCCCACGCCCGTCCCTCCCCCCCCCCCCCCCCCCCTTCTCTCTATCCTCTCCTCTCCCCGTCCGCCGCCGAGCGCCCGCTGCCCCGCGGCCCGGGTCAGGCTGGAGCCAAGTCTGAGGTGCCGTTGCCGCCGTCGTGCCCTCGCCCGGGGCACCGCGCCCTGTCCGGTGGCGCCGGGGCGCGGCCCGGGGCACGGCCGTGTGTACCTACAGCGCCCGGCCCGACGTCCCCTCCGTCACTGTTCGCCACCCGCTTATTTATTTTTTATTTATTTAACGCCTCCATTACTTAAGCTGTCACGCTAATTTATTTTTTCCCCCGTGCGATTTCATGTTGGTTTCTCGGATGCTATTTCCCTCCTTTATGCATACCGCTGGCTTTGATTTCTCATATCTTCTGGTCTGCCTTGTGCGCTCCCGCAGTCTGGGTGCAGGATCCGTGCTCTGTTTAAAAGTTAATTTGGCTTATCAAACTCCTCTAGGTAGAGTAGTCAGCAAGTGGAGAGGAATGTTAATATTTCTTTTGTTTCAAGTCTTGTGAAATGAAGATATCAACCGACTGCCAGTTCCTGGTAGTCAGTATAGTAAGTAAATTAAATGTAGTCGTTGGAATGAGGCTTTATGGCACTTCCAACAATCTGTAATTCAATCATCTCTGATACAAGCTGCCTTTTGCTATTATTCATCAGACCCAGCTGAGTGATTTCTGTCAGATGGGAAGTGGTGGAGGGAAATCTCTAGGTAAATGTAACTGAAAAGCTTTCCGTGTGGAGTCCTAAATGAGCACAGAAAGCACTTGGCCGCAATGTGGAGACAGATGTTGGCATCCAAAGAAATCATTTCTTTTGATTGTCAGGGGGTTGTCAGCTCTTATTTCCCTTATTTAACAGCCGTTTGCAAGTGAAAAAGAGGGACTTCCGTGTTTATGACCTTGTAAACGCAATGCAAAACGCTGTAATTCAATGGTATTTCACTCACTGAAATACCAAACTGACCTTTGTTCAGAACACCGTTGTTCTATATGCACGTACATGTTGTAGACTACAGCCAGACTATGGATCAGCACCGGCATTGTTGATCCTTGAAGCAGGTGGCATGATTGCTGCTGCGCTAATCTATTCCGTGTTGTTTAAACTGCTTCATTGTGCTTCATTTTCTGGGAGAGTTGTTTTGTCCTAAGGAACATGAGATGATGGTTGTGGCTCAGGGAGGAGTCCCCGTTGGTGGATATCCAGAGTGGGGTGAGAGTTGTAGGATGGCCCTGGGAGTGGGGAGCTTTGGGGCATGAGGGCAAGTGGGCAGAGAAGTCATTTGCTCTGTGAGTATGTGAGCTGACATGTCCTGCCATGCTTAAATAAACCTGCTCGGAAAAAGTGTGAGGCAATTCCACGTGTATTTGAAATAGTGTTTTCTTGCTCCTTGTTTATTTCTTGGAAACAAACGACCTGATTTTATGTCTTGAGAGTCAAATCTATAATATATTAAATATATATATTTCTTACAAGCATCTGGAATTGCAGTTCCATTAGCAGTGTCCGAGGGGAATATACTTTACCAGAAGCTCAGTAATAGACCATATTATAGTTGCTCAAAATTTGCATGCATGCAATTCATAAATTGAAAACTACATAGCTTAAAAACATAGTGTAGGCAGCTTGAGTGAGAAGAGATAATTTAAAAAAAAAAAGAACCACAGGGCAGAAGATAATGACATACTGTAGGAAATAATCATACTCCCTCACTTGCAAAAGCATGAAACGTTCCAGTGTAGCCATTTCATACGAGCCCAATTTTCCTTCACATTAAGAGTGCCTAAGTGAGCCTTATTAATGTTTGATGCCAAAGATGCTAAATCCATTTTGAGGGTTGATACTGGAATTTAAAGAGGTAGCTCATAGACTGACGGTGCCGTGCTAACACTTCCCCAGAAGAGATGTGAAAGTCACCATTTACTGAGTGTGTGCCACAGCCGTGCGAGTGTGGGGCACAGTGCTCCCTGTGATGGTGGCAGACCTGGAGTCTTTTCAAAACAGATTAAAAAAACAGTGTTTGGTGTAACATCTGAAACTTTCTTCTACCTTAATCGTAACTTGGATCAGCTGTAAGAACCTGCGAAACGTTCTGCTTTGGTTTGCGTAGTAGCGTGGAAGGTGTGAGATAAGGAAAGGTTCTGTTTGTCAGAAACCTAGGGGGAAAAAAAAATCTATACTTTTTCCAGCTGGCATAGAGAGACCGGAAACACAAAATCAATTTTTATGGTCTTTTGGCAGGGTTGGCTGTTAGACTTAAAAGAAGTCATAGCTCAGGGTCTTGGCAGAAGTTCTTAAGCTACTCAGCTGTACAGAACTCAGTTAATTGATGTTTCCTGACATGAAAATGAAGCTCTAATTTAGCACATTGCATGTTTTTCTTGCCCATTCGGTGATCTGATTACGATTTTTTAAAACATTTGTGTGAACATGTGTGGCTTTATGTTTATATACACATTGAAACACAGAAATCCTTACTGGGAAGGGAGTTGCACATAAAAAGCGTATGCAGCCTCGTAATACTTGCTGCAGCAGAGGTGTTGAAGTTTGCAGTGCTACTGCAAGAACAAGATGATGTTTCTGTGCGTTCTAGAATAAAAGCGTGGAGGAGTTGTTGTGTGCTGATCCCAGGAGCTCCTTTCCTCTGCGTCTGGTGTCCATACACGTGTGCCACTCCATGAAGAAATACGTGATCATCTGATTTCCTTTAGCTCTCTATAGAATGCTTGTTTCAAACATAAAGCTTCTTCTTAGTTACAGACTAATTAGAAACCCACATAAGGAGGCTTGTTAGCCAGCAATGACTTTGTGTTTACCACTGACATTTACTAAAGATACTTGAGGTTAAAATAAAAGCATTTGCCAAGCTGAATAAATAAAGCATTATGTTAACAAATATTTTCAGGATCTTTATGTACAAATCTCGTCTTTGCTGAAGTAGGCTTTACTTCTCCCTAATACACTGGTAAGAGGGGGGATTAGGAAATGCTGGTTATGCTGCTGTATCTCTTGCAAAAATACCGGATGCCGAAGCAGGTGGATTAGAGGGAAGACAACAGGCAGCTACTCTTCATGATTTCTTCTGGTTCGAGGACACAAGCAGGTACAGGTGATGTTAGTTAGAAGGCACACAGAGCAGGAGAGTGCTTTGTACAAGCAATGTGTGTGGAAAAAGTTTTCTGGTTTAAATAAATTACGCAAGAATAGTTATTTTTTGAGACATATAATGACCAAAAGCAAGGGATTAGCTGTAGTAGTGCAACTCTTAGTGCTGCTTTTGACAGCTGTCCAATTATAATGCTTTAGAGTAGGCTGCTGTCTGTTGGTTTTGTTGTCGTGTTGGTTTGTTTGTTTGTTTTGTTTTCCAGTGCAGTTCTTTCATGTACTGTAGATACTTGGGAGGAAGCCAACAGTTTTTCTTAATCCGTGTTCTTATCGTTACTGGTCTGAATGCATTTTCTCAAAACTGTGGGCTCTGAACACTTTTCCATCCTAGAAGGAATGATGTTGCCGTCTTCTAAATTTTGAGAGGTTTGCCAACTCAAGATGTCACTTTCTTTTCCAGCCTTCCCTGAAGATGCTGGTAGAGATGTGTCAGAACACAAAGTGAATCCGGAATGCCTCCGGTGCAGTATTACTATCTGATGAGCTACTTACACTTTTACTTAAAAATGGTAGACCATACAAATACAAAAAAGTGTTACCAGAAATTATCCAAACTAGTTGATTTTCAGTAACTCTGGGTAATCATGCTAATACAATATTTCAGCAAAGTGAAATGTATTTAGAAGTAGCTAAAGCCCGTGTGGGTATTTAATGATATTGCCTATAAGTTTGTCAGGTTTTATGGGAGTACCCAAATGTATCCTAATTGTACAAAGTAGACAAGGTTATAGTGACAAGGTAGTACAGTGCCTCAAATACAGGAGAATATGTGCCTCAGAGCTTCTCAGTGATGATTTCATGAAGCTGGTTATGAGCCTATTTGCAAGTTCTGCTTCATGCCCTTTATCTGAAGGGTACTGGGTTCCCATGTGTTGCTAAATATCAGTGTAGCAGTTGCAATATAGGGAAGCTGGTAAGCATCGTCCAACGTGGCTTTGAGACATAAGATGTCAGCTGCCTCGTTTCCATGCATTTGAATAGCCGTGGAGACATGACAGCTGGAGCGACTGGAGTGCGTTTGTGGAAGGCGCTGTGGAAACAAAGGCTCCATGTGACATGGCTTACCTGGTTCAGGATACTTTCTGATAGTGATGCTTTGCCTGGAAGATGTGTGTGCATTTGTGCATTGTGGACAGGTGGACATTAAATATAACTCTTACTTAGAATGTTTCATTACTCTTTATTACATTTTCTTCTATTTTTTTTTTTATTCCCTTCCAAAGTTAATGAGATTATTTCTTTGTAATTATACTTCTGCTTGATTTTATCATAAAATGTTAGAAATAACAGAAATTCTTAAAAGCTTGTGTGGCAATTACAGTTACTTTTCTTTAAAAGGCATAATGCTGTAACTTGAAATCCTACAGTGTCACTCTGAACCAGTGTCATAGAAGACACAATCTGTTGGCAAATATTTGAAGGCTTAAGGTTGCTAGCATAGTACATCCCAATCTACATTGCTTAAAAGGAAATAAGTTTTCATTTAAAAGTGCAGAACAAACTTTAGGTGTTCAAATTGCAAGTTTTGTGTTAGCACTTTAATAAGACATTACATTTAGCTTAGGCTAATGTTCAGGTAAAGAAACAGTATTGTAGAAGGGTGTAGTTGTCCATGTGAACAGGTGATTTAAAAAAAATTTTTTTTTTTCCTTGATCAAATGCAGATGAAATACCCAAGGCCTGCTCCAAAAGTAATGCCTCCTATTTTATTATGTTGGCCCGCAACATCAGAGGTGAATGTAAATGGTATAGTAGTAGACATTGAACCTTCTTGCCAGCATTCCATTATGCTTTGTTGCCATGTGACAGATGGCAGCAGAGGGGCAGTCTGACAGAAGAGTGCATGATGTAGAAGTGCGGGTGAAGCAAAGGTGTGGCACTGAATTCCTCCATGTGGAACAGATAGCACCCATTGACATTCATCAACGCTTGCTGAATGTTTTTGGAGATCAAGCAGTGGATGAAGATCAAACAGGGATATGAGCACAGTGAGGCAGTGGGCGATGTGCTGCAGCAGTGGCACAGCAATGCGGAAGACAAGCCATGTTCCAGGCAGCCATGCAGATTTCTGCAAGTTTGGCGTGGAGACACTTCTTCATTGCCAGCAAAAATGCACAACTAATGTATGGTGACACTACTAACTTTGTGAGGATTCGCCATCTCCATTACACCACCTCTATTCATTATCTTTAACAATGATCTGGAATAAGATACAGAATCCATATTCATGAGGCTAAAATTGGAGAAAGTGCTATGATAGACTGTCTGTAGTTGATTTCTCATTCTATTACATCTTAATGTATACCTCAACAAAGTGAAGTGTAGCATTTTTGTCTACTTTTATTGGGAGTCACTCTGCTCTGTGAAAAGACTTAGGGATTACATCCAGGGAACAGCATCTGTCGTTAAAGAGCTGAGAAGCCGTATGCAGTCATAAACACTGAACTGTTGAAAGTAAAGAAGATGCCCAATGTTGAAGGTGATGCTAGACAACTAGAATTAGTTTAGAGAAGAGATCCAGTAATGTTCTGAGATATGCCAAATGTGCACCTTAATGGGATTCCAGTGAGATTTGCGTTCTCTTTGAAAAAGAGAATATGCCAAGACCTTCCTTGATTCCTTCATAGTGAAAGCACCATTAGAGGTAATAGTATGGTATGTCATGTGGCAACCTGGCTGGGCATGTAAGCTGGAGGAATTCAGACTAGGAGATACCAATTTTTATCTATTAGGATAGTAAGTGCATGGAACAGTTTACTGAGGAGAAGATAATTTTTCTATTTGAAATCCCTAGGTTGGGTTTTCATCTCTTTTTTAACTACATTTAGTACAAATTCTAGTTAGAATCAGAGAACAGAATCATAAAGGTTGGGAATGATCACTAGGGTCATCTAGTCCAATGACTAGCCCATCATAGTTCTGATATAGAAACTGCTGGAAGAAGTGATTTTTTTTTTTGATTTGTGTTAATTTGTGAGAACAGGCTAGATTGTGAGCTGGCGTTATGTCCATGGAATTGCTGACTTGTTGAACTTGCTACCATTAACTCCTGTTGAGTCTCCTGGATGAGATTTTTATTTTTTTGTAGAAGGTATTGTGACATATTACTTTCGTAGTGCGAAGATGTGCTGTCTAAACTTCTCTTGAGCAGTCCTCGTGTTTTATAATCCTATTTTGTCCAACCTTACTTACAAGAAATTTCTGTATATGTATCTAAGTGGCCCTATTCTTTGAGATCTGACTTTAAAGCCCACTGAAATAAATAGAGCAGTAATTAATCTTCTTCCTCAGTCATGCCCCCAAATCATATATTTTGTAATAGAAATTCTCTTTAGAAAGAGAATACATTTCATTCTTTTAAATGTGGGAGGACCAATATTCTACATCTTATCAGTTTGGTCTAGACCTGTGTAATAGTACTTCATTTGCAGATGCCCAAAATAACAGTGCTGCCTGAAGGACTGCGTTGTGCCAAGCCTGGAACTTGCTTTGCAGGTAGCAGCCCTTGTGCCTGGCATCTGAGCAAAAGTGCTCTGTGCAGTGCATGCTGTCTTGCAGTATGGTGGGTAACTGTGGACTGGAGTCTTCCCTGTCCTATTTCCACCTGTTGGTACCAACAGCTTACCAAGTGCCCTTTATGAGAAGAATGCAATCTTACCGAAGTGACTAGCAAAGTATCAGTGAGAGTGTCCTCACAAAAGTATCTTTGATTTGCCAGATGCATTTTAGCAGGGTCTGGGAAGAGATGAAAGATAAATGTGTTTTTGACTAAGGATGGAAAAAATGGCTGAATTGTAGGACTTCTGCATCCTGAAATTGAAGTGTACTTTTTTTTTTTATACAGTAACCCAAGTGTTTAATTAAGGTGTATTTGATTACTCTATCTGGAAGATATTAATATCTCTTCAGATGAAGTCTGCCAATAGGTGTTTTATTTTTTCCATAGTTTTCCACTCATCATAACTTCTTCATATACCTAATAACAAGGAGTTGTTTTGCGTTAACTCTTCGAATTTGGTTTTCTTACATCAAGCTTTCTGAGTGCATTCAGCTGCTATTTAGAGCAGAGTAACAACAGGAGAATGCTCATTTGACCTTGACAGAGGCCAATTCCTGTTTCATGATATGCTGTAGTTGTGTAAGGCCTTCAGCACTTTTATCTTGTATATTTACTTCTGTCCTACACAATAGGATTGAGAGGTGCTTTACTGTATTAATTTTTATGAGCACTCTTAACTGAATGAGAAAGCGGATAAACTGGAGACTTCAAGTAACATCATCTGGGACAAAAAGCACTTGAAGCCATAGGCTATAGGTATTTTGTCACTTTCCAAGTATATGTCCACTCTTGTAAAAGCTTGGACTTAAGTTTAATATTTGATATGCAAATGTTGATTTTACAAATTGTACGCTGACAAATAATTGTGAGCTGTTTATAATAAATTACTCTTTATAAACACTGACGAAAGTTCTGTGTTGTTATAGGTGAGCAAGACATTCACTTTGAAAATCGCCATTTTAAAATATCTGAAACTGGAGGGAAGACTTAGGTTGGATGTTAGGGGGAAGTTCTTTACAAGGAGAGTGGTTAGGCCCTGGAACGGGCTGCCCAGGGAGGTTGTGGATGCCCCGTCCTTGGACGTGTTCAAGGCCAGGTTGGACGGGGTCCTGGGCAACCTGATCTAAATGTGTATGTTTGGTGGCCCCGCTAGGCAGAGGGGTTGGAACTACATGATCCTTGAGGTCCCTTCCAACCCGGGTGATTCTGTGATTCTGTGATTCTGTGATTCTGTGATTCTGTGATTCTGTGATTCTGTGATTCTGTGATTCTGTGATTCTGTGATTCTGTGATTCTGTGATTCTGTGATTCTGTGATTCTGTGATTCTGTGATTATTATTCTGTTTCAGTATCAAGCAGGTAAAACTCAGAACTTTGGACTGAGCGCTGTTTACCCATGGCTTTCAAAGCAACATCCAGCCAAATGTTCATGACCAGTTGTGGATCAGACTTCTGCAGGCATGATAGAGACTGTCTATACTGTCTGTTACTGAAGAATTCAAAATATTGCTGAAGCCAAAACTTACTTCTGCCTCTCCAGATAGGTTTTGTACCCATTAACAGGATTTCAAAATGTATGTATTACATAGAGATGAAAGGAAAAATATTGAGTACAGTTCTAATGTAACTAGTCAGTGTTACTCTAGTTACGGCTTTGAAATTTGCTCTTACTACCAGGATGATACTGGGAGTATTTAATTTACTTTGAGTTGAAGTTTGGTTCATAGGAATGGCTCAGATGTTCAACTATTCTTATCTCAAAACAACTGAAGAGTTGTTAACTGATTACAAAGGACAAAGCTAATTTATTTGCTGGAAAAAATCATCACCTGGTGTTCCTTAGTCAGTGGTGTTATGGCTTTCTCCCACTTGGTTTTGTGACCTTTTCTGTAATGAGGAAAAGTAATCAATCTTGGAGGAGTGGGGAGGTGGGCGGGAACAACAGACTCACAGCAGCATTTTCAGTGTGTTGGCTCCAGAAGTTTTAAGTAGGTGAAAGTGTGAAGTTAGAAGAATATTGCAAAAGTGGACAGAGGCCTGTAGGTAGATATAGTGAGTGCCAAGCTTGGTCAAAGACATGCAGTTTATTATGGCCAGCATGTGCATACGGTCAAAGTGTGAGCAAGGAGTAAGCAGTTGCAGCAGTAGTAAATACACTTTGTTGGTTTTTTTCCCCCTAGATAAGGTACACAGAGGTAGTCTACCATGGACACACTGAAGCAACTACTGTAGGCCACACTGTTGTTTTTTTGTTTTGTTTTGTTTTTTTCCATCAGACGTGCTCTAGTGCTTTCCAACCAGTTCTGGCTGGCTCAGACCAGGATTCTTTTTAAATCATATTTCATTTCATCATGTGAGTTGAATTATATCCCTAAATTTTTCTGTTGTATGTTTTTTCTTTTTTCAAATCTCTTACATGTGAGTTGGAATATTCCATAAAAGGTCATTTATTGTCACCATCACTTAAAATAGCTATTTAGACTTTTAAACCTATTCTGGTTTTGTAGGCTACTTTCTTGCCTTGATACCTAGGAAAAATCAAAAAGGGCATTTTAGTATTTTTTTGGCTAACATTCTCATGTGTAGTGGATGGATTTTTTTGTTTGTTTGTTTGAAGGAATAAATAAAAAGTGAAGGAGTAATGGCTCACCTTTCCAAATCCTTTCCTAATGCTGTGAATTCCAAATGTGTTCTGTAACCAGTGACAGCTGTTTCATCAAGAATTGTTCCGTGTTTGTAAAAAGCAGTGTTTGCTTTTGCAGTCTCTTTAGAACCGGGCCTGACATAGTAATGTATTTATGCCGTGCCTAACATAATAGGATCCAGATCTTTGACTGAGTATGTGGCCTGTTGGGCAAAACAAACAGTCATTAGTCCAAATGTAGAAAAAAAGTGACGTTATTTAAGGTCCCAGAGCTGAATAAACAATTAATTGCTGTGATCATATTGGCCATCTCCTTTGGAGGGATTTCAATTGTATCAGAGAAGTTTCATGGATTAAATTGTGAACATATATGTTAGGTATTTGGCTAGATGTGATTTATACTTTGCTGGTCATTAAGCCTGTGCTATCCAGACTGGGGTACTCAGGCTCTCAGTTCAGAGTTCTCATTGGAAACTAGGCTGAGTTATTCTTTACATCCTCTTTACTCTCATCCTGAAAAAACTTGCTAATCTATCGGTATTAAATGGGCGAGGAGAGGAAGAATGGGAAATTTCCTGTAGTCCAGTACTCTGATTTACCACTTTCTAGCTGAAAACTGGGTAAACTGTTTGCTTGCTCATAATGAAAGCTGTTTTATGAGTAATGCCATGTTCACAACTGAGATTTGAATTACTTGCAGGAGAGATGATACAAAGGAACTGGATTTTAGCCTTATGTGGCCAGGAGGGAATTCATGTGGCATAAAGCAGGTAAATGGAAACTACAAACAAACTAAACATTACAAAGTTCTGCTACATCAGCTTCTCTAGTACAAGAGCCAGTTCCTCTGTTTGGAGATGGATGCAGTTTTTGGATATCTGTGTTCCCTCTTTCAGTGAGATCATTTTTACAACGGTGAGATCGTTGTAGGACAAAAACTAGCCAGTCTGATGTGTGATGTTTGTAAATGGGTGAAACAGACTGAAAGCCAAAACCCTACATAGGTTGTCCTAAAGGTAGTGCTAAAGATTTGAGATAAAGATCTCAGGTTTACCTTTTTGTAAATAAATACGAATAGAGTGCATCAGACATATTTTTAATATGATAGTTAATATTACCTTGGAGCACAAGTAGCACAAGTTAGGCTTCATATGTATCCTGTTGATGCGGTGAAATTTGAATGCTGTTTCACAGAAGGGGGATCAATGGCAGAGGGAGATTAAGGATGGAATTCATCTCATTTAACTTTAAATACACTCAGAAGGTGATACATCTGACCAAATTTGGGCATTTATATTACTGAGATAAACTGCTCTCTGGAGGTATCTGATCCTTTATAAAGAATATAGGATGACTAGATAAGATGTAATCACCTAATTTTTAGGTGCCTATCATGGGCCATTTGAATCCTAAATGATGTCCCTAAGGCCTTGGTAGGGAGCATGGGCTGAGGCTGAAAACTGAACTCACATTTTCTAAATTGATGTTAATAACACTAATCCCAGTAGGATCTCCTCTGTGGAGAATCAGATGTATTTAAAACTAGTAGTGCATGATGAGTACTGTAAATTGCTTTCAACAGTTGCAAATAATTAAAAAAAAAACAAAACCAAAAACACTAATTGGACCAAAAGAAGGGCATATTTTGAAAGTTCCCAATTGAAATCCAGTTTGAACTGTTTATTTTGCTGTGGCTAGTATTACTGTATTTGATCCATGGGAAAAATACTAATACCAGTAGTGTAGCAACTTTATGCTAGAGACTAGATTTTAAAAAGAATATTCAGAGCAAAACTTGAGTGTTATTTTGCTATATAGGATAGTAAATCTATGTTTGCAGAATCCACAGAGCTGTCAGGAAAGAGGCTAGCTTGATTCCTCCTTGCTTTCCTTCCTCAGCATATTTTAAGGCTATAGTTTTTGACTGAGCTGAGATGCAGAATCTATTTAAATAGATTCTGTATGTAATTTGTAGGTAGAAATCTATTCAGATGATCCTGGTAATATTTGACCCCCTTAAATTCATGGCATCACATCTCTTTTCATGGGAATGCTCTGTGATGTTAAAGCTTCAGGGTGCAAAGTATTTGTTTTAATGAAGTGCTATGAAGAAAAAGCAGGCCAGAAAAAGCTCTGCTATATTAAGATAAAACAGAAGCTGGCAATGTGAAGAATAAAATAGGATGTATATTTTAGGCTTACACAATTTATTCCCCTACAAACTTGAAAATGACTGTTAATTTCACAGTACTGCATATAATGGAAATTGTCTTCATGTTAGGTCTAAAACTGTTAAATTCAAATGGTCTAGAAAGAAAAATCCAATACTCTGAAAAATTACATCACATCAAAATGGTTGTCTTGTTGATGTCTTTGGTCACCAGGATTTCTTGTTCATTTCTATTCTCCTTTGAATTAGAAGGTAAACACAATATTTTTGTAGCTAAATGAACCTTTCATAAGCTAGACATCAACTATATATGAATACAGAACAGTAGATCTAAAATGCATCATGCTGTCAGAGTACAACTGTTTTCTCTATGAATGTGGAAACTGTGAGTTATGTACATTCTCTCCCTGTCCTAGTTTTCCCCTCCTATGTGTTGATATTCACCCATGTGAGAGAGGCCAATTATAATTTGGCTATTATGTAAATAGTGCAGGAGTTGTTAGTAGCAGAAGAAAACTTGTTAGAAACCTGGGGTAGTGACTAAGTAAAAACACCTTTTAATGAAGGTAATTTACTTCTATATCTCATCAAGTTTATATGTTTATTTATATATATAATATGTATATGTGTGTATATGTATTTTTTTTTAAAATCTATTCCTGGTTAAGTTTTTCATCTGAGGACTGGCTGTAATAAGTTCCCAGGTCAATCTTCCGTCTGGATATTTTGCTCTGCAGTATTTTCCCTGCTGTTTTTCTAAGGGCCTCCTGTGAGCCAACACTGGTCTCACCCTATCTCCAGTGTGGGTGCTGAGCAGAGCCTGAGATGGAAGAGTGCCCTGGCACTGTGGCTGAAGCTCACTGAAAATGGTTATCCCATTCCTCTGGTTCTGTGAAAAGCATTGGGGAACACGGAGCTCAGTGGTGTCAGGCTACCTTAGAAGTGAAGTAGTCAGTCTCATTACAGGCAGACTCCTGAAGCTGGGGAGCAGCTGGGCCAGTTCTTGGTAGCTGTTGTGGGTACAGCCAGACCCAGGCTCTTGCTGAAGTTGCTGTGACGTTGGCTTGGCTAGGTGGCAATTAGCTGCCTTATTGAAGTGGTTTGATGACTGTTCTGGGTAGTCTGATCTCAAATGGTGTGCAGAAGTTGATTTCTGAAACTGCTCTTTCTCTTGAGTTTTATTCTGAGTGAGAGACTTTGTGGCCTTCAGCTTAGTTGCGTGTCAGACCACGTGCCTCTCACCAGCCTTGCAGCAATCTCCAGTGAAACATGCAGGACTGTGTGCCTACTCTGCCCATGGTACCTCGTACTGGGATGCAGACATCAGATTAACTGTGTGCTAGCCCTTGCCTCACATAATTGACTTTGTTTTCAAGTGGCAATGCTCTTAATGTAGTTGTTAAAAGGATACTTGTAAAGAGAGATAAAGACTGCATCTTCAGTGTGGCTTAAAACAGGAGCAATAGGAAGATAAGCGAGTATCTCCTATTTTTTGATCAAGGAGCTCAAATTTTCCCTGTTATCTTTACTCTTTCATGATTGAGCTGTTTGTTTCCAGATGGTGGCTACGCGTGTGACATTGGGACGCGCAGCGGCCAATCTGTTCAGCGGCAGGCATCTCCTCAAGCAGGGCCCGAGGTGCCGGGGCAGGCGGCTGCAGGGCGGCACATGGGCTCCTCCTGCAGCAATTAGCTCTGCTTTCATTTCCCCACCCACAGGCTCTGCAGCAGCAGCCTTCCGTGGGAGGGAGATTCAGCTGTGAGAGCTGAAAGGCAGACCTGCAAGCACTTAGCTCCTTTCAGATGGAACTGAATTCGTCCACTGAATGTGTCCACAGTACCAAAACATTTATTGTTTCAGTGAGTAATTTATTTTCTGCTAGAGCGTAGTTCCTAGTGTAACATCGAGTGCGTGTCATGGGCAGTACGTAAACAATTGTGTTTTCTTGGCACTTTTAATAGGAGAACTTCCTGGAGGAGGGAGATGTTATATGGAAATACGAAGTCAGCATCATATGCTTAAGGGCATGATGTCATATTTGCAGAGAACTGAGGCAACATTTACTCTTTTCTTTGAAAGCCCAAATATTATTCTTGGATTTCTTTTTATTTAACTATGGCTGTATTACAGTTTGAATTGAACGAGCATTTTGTTCTATTAAATCTTATCTTCTTTCCTGTACTTATAAAATTGTGAGGGGTAGGGAAATAAAATGAAATATGAAGCAGTAAGCTCTCATTAAAAAGCAAATAGACAAATAGCATGCAACAGACTGTAAGGCTAAAGAGCTGTTACATACTCAATCAGAAACTAACTCATTAATGCAATGGACAGTGTGACTAGATACGGCCATACTGACCAGGGTGACTTACTACAGTGATTCAGGGGTTTAATTGGCTGTTATTCAGGGATTTAAGTCCAATTTTCCGAGTAATTCTGTTCTTCTAGTAAGTATGGTGGACGCTGATGGGTAAGTGCTGAAGTACCCCATGGTAAGGCAGTTGTCCATGACGGTCTCTGAGCCTCTGGAAATTCCTCTGAAGTTAAGATAAACTGTATTGGTGAAAGTGTACTTACATTTAGAAGGAAAAAAAAGCTTTTGAAGTAAAAGCATGAGATACTGCTATCACTTGGCTATTGTGCAAAGAATTATTTTTGCTGCGAAGATATCCCGGAAAACCTTTCACCGTATGTGATTGTTTTGTTAGGAGAAACATGGCATATCTGAGCTGAGAATCTCTTAAGATGTGTTTTATTGATATGTCTGCTTTTAAAAGCATACCAGAGATTGAGAGAATTTGGTGAATTATTTCAAATAGCCTATAAAGAGGGCATGATTTTTTTTTTTTTTTCCCCAAAATCTAAAAACCTCCTATTACACTTCAGTAGACACTTGTTGCTTTAGTATAAGCGTTTCTAGTGATCCTTGTACTTCTTATTATGCTTTATTAAGAGATATGAGTTCTTCTGAAGATTTAGTTTTAGTTACCTGTTCATTATTGCTGCAAGATTTTAGCTTAAGTCTCTTTGATATTTTTTTCTGATGTTAGTGTTGAAACTTTAGCTTCTAAGTCAACGTTGTATATCTTTGCTGTATGTAGTATAGCTGTGTTAAAGTTCAGATCAAATAGCTGCAAAAGGAAGTACAAGTTCCATGCAAAAATCAACACTAGTCACATTAACTGAACACTTTGAGTGTGAATACTCTTCTCAGTCCCCTGCCCAAACTGAATAAAATAAAGCATTTCAGAATAAAACTTTTTAAGAAATAGAAATTTACATTTTGTTCATTTCAGCTGGAAATCAGTTATTACTGAAATCACTTGATCACTTGATGATCACTTCAAACATGTTGATCTTCGTTAACATAAGAAGTAATTTCTTAATTCTGAGTGTTGTTGAACCAAATATAATCTTCTAAACCCCTCTTGTCCATACCTGTGTTGAACTGCATTATACAGGCTGTCAATTATGCAAGTAATTTGAATTCAAGTTTTCTGTATTTACTGGGGAGTGGAGTCTTTAAATACTTTATGTGGATGACTGAACAGAAGCATACAGAAATATACTAAAAATATAAGTAGTTCACACGTAGGATGTTTACTTTTTTACTACCTGTTCTCTACATATTTTGACCTTCTGAGCTAATTTAATTGTAACATTCATTAAAATTGACAACTGATGTTTGGTTTTGGTGTTGTTTTTTTTTTTTTTTTTTTTTTTTGAGGGGTGGCAGGCTTAAACTGCAAGAGAAATTCGGAATAACACAGCAACTTGTTGCAAGTAGTATTTCCATTTTTAATGCAATCTTTTAAATCCTGTTTCAGTTTTCAGTCGATTGTGGGGATTTTTTTTGTATTGTTTATAAATATATCTTTTCTTATGTCAGTAGTACCATACCATACAGTAGCAGTAATCACATGACATGTAAAAGGTTCAAAGGTTATTTTCCCCCATAAAGAACAGTAGAGAGAACTGCACAGCAGTCCTGTTCCATTGTAGAAGATGGTGACATATTATTCCTTTCAATTCTAGTTTGTGCTTCATTGCTCTCAGAATAGATATGCTTGGGACATATGCCCAAACTCAAGATGTGGTCAATGTGCTACTATGATTATTTTGTTACTGAAGAGCTTTTTTTTTTTTTTTTTTTTTTTTTTGCCTAGAAAAAGAATTATCCAAGGCAGATGGTGCTGTGATAAACAGCTTGATACTTACTACAGTAGATGCTGGGAAGTATGATATGATAAGAATGTAATGCTGTTGACATCATAAAAGCTGAATAATCTTGTTCATTTTTGGCATATATGGAAAATGATACTTGATAAAAGATACCTGTCCAGGTTTTTTGGATGAATGGCAAAACTGACTAGCTAAATTATTACTGTTTATGCAGGTCTGAATTTGTAAATGACCGGTTATGTCAGCAGTGCCCAGCTTGAAGCACATTCAGAAGTGCCTTGTTTTCACTATGTGCTGGGCATGCATCCTGATAAAATCAGGCTGTATGCACACATGACTGAAGGGCAAGTTTTCTTCATATGAGAGGAGGTGTGAGATGGAGGTACTTTGAACACATTCTTTACATAACTAAAGAAAAGTTGCTAGATAGCCTGATCCTGTGTTACAGCCCTGCCTTGCTAGATAGGGAATAATAGGACAAACATACATTGCTGAACCAGTGTAGTGGGTTTAGGAAGCTTGCTCAGGCTGGTACCAAGCCCATTCTTATTATGCACTGAGTAGACATGAGATTTAGTACAACCTCATTATCATCTGAAATAACCATCCTAAAGGTTTTTGTTTAGTCTAAGCTGCCAATGCTGACTTTTATCATTAGTGGACTTAGAATAAAAGATTCTTAATTGTCCCCATTTTGAACAGCCTTCATAGGATGATGAATGGATGCTTAAGCTCTTCTTCCATTGCCTACAGTGGGAGACCAACTGGCTGTCATGGGTCTAGGAGGATGCAGTGTTTGTAAGTTAAAAGGATTAATTAATTCTCACCTTAAAGAAGAAAAGTTTAATGGAAATTTCTAAGAGTTCATTTTTCAAGAATTTTCTAAATCTAACAGTGAAAACAAATAGGTTGTATTGACTTATTTCAAGAAAGAAATGTTACTTAACGGTAGTCTTCATGATAAAAGGTTTTGCAATGAGTTGAAAGTACTCATTGTAAAAAGTGAGTAAGAATTTAGAGGAATGAAGGAAATTTAATTTGGACATAGGATTTTGATTTGGTAATTTTATCACTTCTTGCCCCTCTTAGGGATTCTGTGTATGTGTGATACTAACGGTGGCTTTGAGTACTGAATGATGAAATTTCAAATTAATTTTAGTTAGTATTAAGAGTAGTATGATAGCGCTGGTATATTTTTCTATTCTGACCAAACTTTCAAACTGTAGTGTGCACTTATTTGTACTCATGAAGTTGTAAATGGAAAAGAGTCCTTTATGCATAGTGATCTAAAAAAAAAAAAAAAAGTTTGTTTAATTAGAATCATAGAACACCAGTGAGTAAAGATAAAAAACATACCCATAAAATTTATGATCAGAAGGATGCGTATTTATTATGCTCATGTAACTTTGTCTTCATTTATACTTGTAACTTACAAATGCTCCAACTGGTATTTCGGTACTGGTTTTTGTATGATATTTTGATTATGCATTTGTAAATCTCCTAAAGCAGCAAAGAGATGACAAGCTGTTGCTGACGTGAAATGCTACTAATGGGTTTCTGTTGAGTACATTTCAGTAGTCTGCTGTTTTACGTGGACACTTAATGGGATCCAGAGAGACCAACTATTAAAAAAGAGATTTCTAAAAGTTGTATACAGTCTAAGCAGGTATCTTTTACTTATGCCTTCTCTCTCTGGCTGCTTGTATATTACTGTGATACATGTATTCTGATGGTAATGTTGTTACTTATGACAAGATGAATGCGCATACATGACTGTGCATCTGTGTATGGTATAACTTGGCATCACACAGCTTGAACGTGCCTGCCAATAATGCTTTTAGCTTGGCATGGTATTTTTGGCCTTGGGCATCTCTTTGCTATTCCTGGGAGCCCATGCCTTCTTTCATGTTCTGTCATTCCCTATTTGCAGAAGAGGACTCAGAAATGCTAAATAACTGTCACTAGCCAAGGTATTTCCAGAGTACACTTGAATTCACAGGTGGCCACACTATCATTCATTTAGGTATTGTGTGTGCAAACTGCCTCTCCAGTTCACCAGGACTAAATCTTTGGTTATAACATTTCTATAACCAAACAGACCTCAAGATGCGAGTGGAAATGTGTGTGTGTACATATGCAATGAGTATACAAGTGCTACTTTGTATCCTCAAGGATAGCGTGAAAATCCATAATTGTTCTCTCCATACTACCTGTGTTAGTGGTACATTGGCTAATCTAGGATGAAAAGGCTACCTTACTAAGGCTTTAGAGCTGTTATTATTTGTGAATAGGATGCTCTTTTAAAGAAACAATCTACAGCTACAAGTCATGCAGATTGATGGCTGCATTGCCAGTGTCGAGCACCAAAAATCCAGGAAGCCTGTAAGCATTATTTGTTGTCATTTATTTCTTTTTCAAACACAGATTTCAAAGCTCTTGTCCTCAATAACGAGTGTTTTCAATGACTTTATTTGGTAGAGCTTTGGAGCAGGTAGGAAGAATCGCAGATGCACAGACTCCTTGGACTTTTGTAGTAATCTTGCAAGAATTCTTTTCCCACATGTTCTGAGAAGACAGAAGTCTTCAGATCTTGTTCCTAGCGGCAACAATCATACTTCAAAAGGCAGGTCTAAAAGATTTAAGTGATAATTTCCAAAAATAGTGAACAGCTCTAAGTGAATACCTCAGTAGTCAAAGAAAACATTTAAACAAACTCAAATCAAATCAATCCCACAAAAGACAACAAATGCGTGGGGTTTCTTGGTGTTTATTTTTTTTTCTTTTAAAGTCTCTGATGGAACCCTGACAACTAATGTTGGTCCCTAACAACTAATTCTAATAAGGATATTGACTTTTTTTTTTTTTTTTTTTTTTTTTTAAGCAGACAAATAGTAAAATACCTGGGCAGTTGGAGGATGACTTGTTGTTTAGCCTTGTGCTTCAGTTACTTGGTCTGGTGTCCTGGAAGAAGCTTCAACACTGGAAAACTGAGAATCATAATTATCTTCCCGTTAGACATTTATTAACTAGTATGGGATTTACAAGCTTAATTGCATGTAAAATGAGATAGACTCTTCGCAAAAGCTGAAATACTAATTCTCAGTGTAAAATGTTGTCAAGAGAGACTTCTGTTTTGGTGCTACCATACAACTCTTCAGGCTGCCTGGAAACTCATCAACTCGATCTGATTTTTCGATAGTGCTGTGCTCTCTTCTGAATGTAAATTTGCGTGTATCCCTTCCACCCAAAAAAAAAAAGTACCTTTTTCCTTTCTTATCTTGAAGGAAGGAAAGGACAGCAGTGAATATTCTTTATGCAATGATTTCTTGTTTAAAATCACTCATCTTCCCAGGAAGAGTTCAGAATGAAGATACTTGGCTTTTCAGTCTTTCTCTTAAAATCATGTATCTATTTTTACTTTGATAAGCTACTGTCTATTCACGCTATTTCTCTGATTATTAAATAGGAGAAGGAGATTATTGTTGCTTCCTCATCTGATTGTGTTTTTTGGATTACAAATATTGCTTACAGGTAGATGATGTGGATGCTTAAAGCCTATCTCCAGCATAACTTCAGGAGGCAGATGAACGCTTTGGTAAATGCTTAGCACAGGTGCTCCAAACAGGGTAAGAATAATACTAACTTTGGCACACTAACATGGCTCTACTGTGTTCACAAATTTTGTTGCCTGTGGAGCTTAATTGGAAAACACAGATGCTGAACACCTTGATAAGGAGATTAAGAATTATTTTCCTGGACTGTCATTTATTTCTGAAGTGCTCATGTGTAGAATTAAAGGTTCTTTGTGTACTTAAGGCTGTTTTTCTAGAAAGATCGAAAGAAATAAGTCTAGAATACCAAGCAAGCAAAACGGACTTGTTGTGCATATTTGTTCCTGTAAGGAAGAATAAATCTCATCAGAAGCTAAGTAGCTGAAAGCCTTAGCAGTTTCAGCATATAGACCAAAGAAGAGAAATGTCAAAAACTTACTGAGGAAGGCTGAAGTAAATTGAACTGGGATTTAAGGTGAACTTTCAATACTGCAGTGTGAATGAGGAAGGGCTGACTTCAGTATATTCCCTGTCTTCTCTTCAGAAAGAGGTGCATTAAAGGCCTACATTTATTTTAATAAAGCTTGGAAGCTTTAGCTGGTGTAAGTCTATGAGATATTATGGGAAAAAAAAGTGGTGAAAATTGTGGAATGTCATAATTTAGCAGTCTCTAGTTCTGGTGACATATGTTGGATCTTGCTGTGTTAGTTGTAATTTTGGGATATTTGATATATGCATCTTTGCTGTCTTGTTTTTATGAGCTACTTAAGCCCTACAGATTTAATGAATCTCTCTAGACTGCACACTAGAAATAAACGTCTTCAGTGTGCCTGAGATTTGTACAGTATCATGCAAGTTGAAATATTGTTTAGATTGGTCATATTAGAGCATTTATAAAACCTGAAAATACTTTGATATGACCGTCAGTTTCTGAAGGGTTCTATCTAGTAAAAGTATGCTTTTAACCTCATATCTCAGTTTCTTTCTCTCCATTATGAATTTAAAGTTTCTTATTAAGAAAATTTCACAAAAGTAGGTAGTAGATTTGGTGATCTCCAGAGGTTCATTACAACTCCTGCAATTTTGTGATCCTATGAAGTAAGGCATAAGAATAAGTCTTTCTGAGAAGGCTGTTTGAAATGGTCTGACAAAATATGAACTAGATAATGATTCTACTGTTACAGTGTTTAATAAGGAAAATGGAGTTTTCCAACTTGTATGCAGTAAGTTGTTTTTAAGATAATGTGAAAGTAATGGTTAAATAATGGAAAGGGAGACTAAAAATGGTGATTGAAGACAAATCTGAAAAACTAAGAGGGAGGAACAAAGAAATGTAAAAGAAATTAGGCACCTTATTAGTTGATAACTTTGTATAAAAGAATTACACATACATAGATAAATAACGGACACAAGGAAGCACAAATTTAGAGTATGAGTGTTTCTCATTTTCCAGAATTTACCTGTGTATAAGAGCACATGTTGAGCATCGTGGAGAAAATAGAAATGATTTTCAAGACTTTTTCAGCTACTTGTGGAATTGTCTGCCACAGGTATTAAAAATAATCAATTAAATGTAAGATATGAAACTGCCAGTAAACTTTGTTTTAAAAAATATTTTAAATGTTTATCTGTTCTTATTTGGAAACTGGAAAAACTGTTATACAGTGAGGAGTAAGATGACCATGGTTCATAGAGTTGAAGGGCTTCTGGATGAAAGACTTCAACTAAGTGAGGCAGTTACCATGCTATATTTTGAACTTGAGAATTGTGTGTAGAATGGGATTTTTTTTTTTTTTTTTTTTTTTTTTTTTTTAGAAGAATAACACATGCTGTTAGACCCAAATTTGAGTGCAAGGAAACAGTAACAAATTGGTGGGTTTTTTTTTTTTTTTTCAGTCTAGCTGGCTGCTATTTCTGCCTACTGTTCTAGGTGAATGTAACATCACATGACAATTTCAGATAAACTGAATTCAATTAATAGGAGTTACTGTATATGCTGTTAACTCCTCCAATTGCATATTGATCTGTTTGTGATTCTAATGTTCAATAATTACTTCATGCTCCTGTTGTTGTCACCTACAGCCTTGCAAGCTCAGTATTATATCTGGCTATTAAAATGAAAAAAAAAAAAAAAGCTGTTTTAATTAATTTATTATTTTTTATTATTCTTATTTTTTCCTTGACATGGTAGGTCCATGTGGAATAAAACTTCCTAAACGTTTAACCTACTCCTGGAGGCAGTTATTTCAATAAAATTGTGTCCATTCATCCTGGTGAGATCATGTACGGAATTGACATTGGCCTCTAGCTGCTACTTAGCATTTATTGATTCAGAAGTCCTTGCTGAATGAAAGCTGAAATTGTTATTGTAATATAAATAAGTTTAGTAGTACTAATTATAAATGGGCTGTTCCGAAAGTAATGTCACCTATTTATTGGTGTTGGCCAATGACATCAGAGGTGGATGTTGGTAGTATGGCAGCAGAGGTAGAACCTTCCTGACAATATTTTGTTACGCTTTGTTCCCATGTGACAGATGGCCGAGGGACAGTCTGAAAAAATGGAACCTGGCATGAAATAATGAAGCGAAAGTGGTGTCATTGAATTTTTCTGTGTGAGGAAAAAAAAATGGCACCCACTGACATTCATTGACACTTGCTGAACATCTCTGGAGACCAACCAGTGGATGTGAGCACAGTGAGGCAGTGGTAGTGCATTTCAGCAGTGTGATAATGGGTCACTTCCTCTGATGCAGGTGTTTATGAGTGCAACATGCAGGCTCTTATTCATAGCTGGCAAAAATGCATAGCTAATGATGGTGATAGTGTTGAAAAAAAGTGTGTTGTAGCTCAGAATGTGCTCTATCAAACAGAATTATTATATTTTTTGTATCTGTAGTTTCCATGGGAATAAATAGGAGGCATTACTTTCAGAGAGACCTACATATAAACACATTTGGAATATTTCTAATGAGCATGTCCAGCAGTCTGAATTCAGTTAGCTGTCTCTGTGTACCTAGTGGTGAAGCATGTGAAGAAACACATGGGGAGCATGCACTGAATCTGAGAGTTCTCTACCCCTGAAATAGGTCATATCAGTATATATCTTAGAATATTATATGGATACTACCTGTCTCTTTTTATTCAGATATTAGGAGTTCCCTTCAGCTGCCCAGACAGTGTGTGAAGGGAGCTTGTCCCCGTTGCTCATGTTCAGGTGACAGCACTGGACTGCATGTGGATGCTGTTTCTGGCGATGAGAAATTCTGGGGAAGGGATGAAATGCCTGGACAAAGGCATTGCAGCTGGGAGGCAGAGAATGTGAATCAGGGAAATAAGGAAAAAAGGAATAGATCTGGGAGTGAGTGATGGAAATAAAGGGATAGAGGCACTCATCTGCTTCATTTACTACACAGTTTCCCATTACTGCAGGAAATGAAGCTGGAATTCTACTGACAGTCTCCTTTACTATATAACTCAAATTAATCCCTAGAGCAACCTGTGCAATAAATGAAGCAGAATCCTATCGAGAAAAATAGTAGAGCCTTAAAAAAGAACTGAAGACTGTATTGCACTAGGGGACTGAATTAACTTTGCACTAACAATCTCCATTTTGTCTTTTCTTAACTTTAGGGTGCTTATCCTAGCAACCTTAGCATTATTTTAATGTAGGTCAAGGGGAGAAAGGATTGTGATAAATATAGGCAAATTATACACACAAATATAGAGTATGCGGGAGACGTGTACCATGGTATATTCTTTACACATGGATGTACAACTCTTAGTGACCTCATTGTGTCATTGATTTAAGGATCCAATTTGCCTACTACTTAAACACTTTTACTTTAAAAGTACTATAAAAAGAGAAGATTCACAGACAGAAATCTAGGAAGGCAGCTTCTTAAGGAGTGAACTGTGGAACAGAGATACTTGCAAAATAGCTGTTACCATGAAAACAATTATAAATCCTAGCACGCATCTTGTATATTTTCATCCCTGTTGTGTAAATAGCTGTTGCTTCCAGGTGTGCTGACCCACCTAGCAGTCAGAAAGCAAGCACACTTTGTGAATTATTTAATAGTTGGATTACACGTATTAATCATAAAAAGAACTGAAGGTTTTTCTTAGAATGTTCTTGAATATGCAGCTTTGTTTGCAGGTCTTTCAGTGCAGCCTGGTACTGTAACTAATAGGTGTGCATGAAGAAAACCATTTCACTTTGCAGCCTTTCCACCCACGTCTTTAGGGTTGCCAGAAATCCTATCTGTCAGCTAAAATGATGTTAAAGTTCTGTGCTGCTCTAATCCAAATATGACAGAGAATAGGATTAGCAGAAGCTGTTCAAATGTGATAAAATAACTGAATAAAAATGAGTTGAAGAGGAAAGCATGATATTAGTGGAACATGACCCAATTATATATGTAAAAACATACCCAACAAAATAGGTCAGAAATACTCAACTAAATGCATTTACATACTGCTTTGAATGTGAATTCTGTGCAGCTGTAGGAGTATTATATAAGATTTTGGTATCTGTGTATATTTATCTGTAATGAACTCCTTTAAATATGTGGAACTGAAGCGAGACTTTGGATTCTGACTCTTCCAGAATATGAGATTGTATAAACCGGAACATCGGGTTCCTGAATTGATGCAGTCTTCATGTTGTTTCTCTCTCAGCCACAACTCAAATGAGATTTCAGTAGGTAGCTTATATAAATTGAGAAAATAAGTTTGTTGACCTTCAAAGAAGAAAGAAATTTATTCTTTCAATAATGAATTCACAGGAGAAATAAAATTTATTAGTGGTTACAGGTTAATAAAACAACCTAAAAAATAGAGTTACTGCTTAAGAAACTGTGTCTAACTCTCAAGTTAGCAGAAATAGATGTTAAATCTGCTAATTTAGAGAGTCATCATACACAATTTTTAAGGTGTTATCTAGTTCTCTTGACAATAATAAGATATATTGGAATTGGCTGTTCTGTTTCTCTAAATAATGATAGTAAAGGAATTAGCTGATGTGGACTGAAAAAGGGAAATGGTGTTCAGATCAGGTGTAGCATTTTTGTTGTTTCCCAGTATTTTTCTCACCGTGTGAATGACCCGTCTAATATGTTGATAAAAAGATACCTAATGTAAATTATTTTAAAATTGAAATGTATTTAAATACCTTAGGTGTATATATATATATATATATATATATATATATATATATATATATATATATACACACCTAATAGATATATATATATCTGTATATTCTATATATATAATATATATATATTATAATAGGTAAACAGAATTATTAACATTTATTAATTGAAGAAAGTGGTAATTTGGAAATATATAGGGCATTTACTGGGGTTTGTTTCAAAATATTTTTATTCTTTCTGTTCTTTGAATAAGGGTACTGATCTTCAAAATACTTCTAAAATAGCCAGTGAATTTAGTCAGAATTAGTTGAATGAGCAAAGAACCTTTTAGTGTATTATAGAGCTACCTGAAAACGGTCTTTAAATCCTGCTTTATCTTCTGCTAGCTAAAGAAAGCTCCCAATTAGAGGCTGGGTTAACTCCTTCCTCAAGAAAGTTGGCAGCAAATATGACAGAGAATGGCAGTACAGAAATGGAAAATTATGCTACCAATCTGCTAAAAAAAATGACCAATGTGGATTCACTTTATATCTAAGATTTCTCCTAATTTAAAGAGGTTTTAAAATACTTATACTGATAAGTTATTCTCAACATTACAAGTTCTTAGAAATATTCTGAAGAAGGTACTTACTGATTTATGAATATTTAAAATAACTAGATGTATTTATAGCATTGTTTTCATAGCTGCTTTCTGACTTAGTGTCATTGGAAGTACTTTACTAAATGGTTCAAATTGATCAGAATTCATTGTCTTAACCAGTGAAAATCCAGGTATTAATACTCAATGCTTTCTTTTAATATGAATTTAGTCAACTGTATATAACTCCTGTAGACACAAGTAGTTTAATTTTATTGTTAATAGACATCATGCTGAATGTATAAATTACTATTGTTATGTGTATAAAAAATGTGTGTTTAAGAAGCTACTCCCCTCAATTATACTAGGATTGGTATACATTTGTTCACTGGCAGAATCAATTTCCACTTACCTGTATACTTGTAGTTTGCTTGTAATATGAGACCCAGAAGGAATCATCCTCCATGGTGCAGCTGGAAGGGGAGTGCTGAACTATAGCAAACTACTCCCTTCCAACTTACCTTTTCCATTTTCCCCCGAGTTTGAGGTCTGGACCCCTCTTACATGATTCCTTTCTTTTTTATGACCAGATGGTAAGCCAGTTCAAGAAACTGAGCCAACAGAAAGTGAGTCCAAGAGAGGAAAGCAGAGTAATTATTTTGGATAGCTCAGGTTGCTGGACTTGCTCATAACCTGCTCATCTGAGTGTGAGTGCCAGCGCAAAGGAAGAAACATGATGGTGTGGCCAAAGGCAGGAAGCTGCAAGCCTTCATTTGGTATTGCTGTGTGCAATAGGTAGTGACTTTCTATACAAGTTGAGCTAAAAGCAGTCAAAATTAAGTGTTCTAATAGAGACAGTTGTTTCTCCCTTTTTCTAAATCTGCATGTAACCCTTCCCCCATATAGCCTTCTTTAGATACTGAAAGGCTGCTATCAGGTCTCTCTGGAGCCTTCACTTCTCTAGGCTGAGAACAGCACCAGGTCTCTCAGCCTGTCCTTGCTGGGGAGGTACTCCATCCCCTGGATTATTTTTTGTGACCCTCTTCTGGATGCAGCAGTGTTTTGCAAATGTCAGATGTTCATTGTGCTGCTAATATCAACAAATTCTAGTGGCCTTGTCAGAAACTCTCGTGTTGATATTTTAGTTGGACTTGAAACTTCTCATGAATAGTTGTTAGTGGACAGGTTTAAAATCAATGTGGGATGTATATCTAAAATACTCTTCTGCATCAGAACCTTATAATTTAGCAGTCAACACTTTCTTAACATTGCAGTTGAATGTAACCATTACCTGTATGATCAGGACTTTGTTTCCAGTTGCACTTGTGAAACTACCACAGATGTCTTGGATTAGATACTGTAGAGAAGGAACAATGTTATGGAGGAGCAGAGAGGACAAAAGATGCGCCTGTGTGGGTGTTCATAGAAGTGAGTAATTCTGTATTATAGTGTAAGACTTTTTTTTCCCCCTTGAACAGAGAAATCTAGAAAGTCATTCAGAAAATGATTTGAGACTACTGAACTGGATTATCCTACTACTGTTGTTTCACCTGGGAGAACCTGTAATTTTGAGATCTGTTGTCACAGCTGGGCACCCTTTATTATAAGGAATTAATGCTCTTCACTGAGAAACTTAGGGGTTTTGTATGACATCTGAGTGCCTGGCAAATATATATAAGTATTGTGTGCCAAAATGAAGGTGCAAACTCTTCATCCATGCAGTAAGTTCATAACTCCTTTGCAAGTCAGGTCCACTGGTGTAATGTATTACAGAATGGCTTGGCTTGGAAGGAACCTCAAAGGATCATCTAGTTTCAGCCCCACTGCCATGGGCAGGATTGCCAACCACTAGATAAGACTGCCCAGGAATCCATTAAGACTGACCTTAAATGCCTCCAGATATGGGCATCCACAGTTTCTCTGGGCAGCCTGTTCCAGTGCCTTATCACCCTCTGAGCGAAGTATTTCTTCCCAGCATCAAACCTAAACATCTCATTTTTCAGTTTAAATCCATTCCCCCTTGTCCTTTCTCTATCTACCTGCATAAAAGGGGGTCCTGTAAGCTCCTTTCAAGTATTGGAAGGCCACAATGAGATCTCCTTGGAGCCTTCTCTTCTCCAAACTAAACAATCCCAGGTACCTCAACCTTTCGTCATAGGAGAGGTACTCTTGTAGTCTAATCGTCATCCAGGCGTTCCTCTAAACCGGCTCCAACAGGTCCTTATCCTTCCTGTATGGGGGTCCCAGGCCTGGATACAGTACTCCCAATAGTACTTTGCAGAGGGGGACAGTCCCCTTCCTCTCCCCTCTGGCCACCTCTCTTCTGATGTATCCTGGGATGATGTTGGCCATCATCCCTGTGCAGCAAAAGCGCTGCTGGCTCATATCCAGCTTTAGGTATCTAGTTCTGCTTGCAAATGAGGCACTGTGACTCTACTGATCTGTATTTATTCCTACATTAAGAGGCCTTTTGAAGACCATCTGCTGAATTCATTAGAGCTTTGGGAACACTCTAGATTTGAGTCCCAGTTCAAGGACTGTTCCATGTAGATTTATCTCAGTGTTGGAGCATAAACAATAAACAAATAGAGTGACATAAATTTTGCAAATACCTGTCAGAGCATGTGACCCCTGGTATAACAGATAGCTATTTTTTAGAATATATATTTATTTCCTTTTTGCTAGTAGAACAGACGGCTTTGTCAGTGTTGATCAAGTCTTGTCTGATAAAACTGGCATGGAGGTGTTTTCAGCTGCTATTATTTCCCTGAAGCTGAAAGTTTACTAATAATGTAAAAAGTTTTTCCTGCTTTTCAGCTGTCTAACATCCATACTGAAATAAAAGGCAGGTGTTAAACTTTTAAAACTTTTTGTTGAATATTACTGCAAATTACTGAATAAAAACTATCAGGTTTTGTATGCAGTTTTTTTTTTTTTTTTTTTTTTTAGATCATCTTGAAAATTTTTAAGTCTGACAGATCTGATGCAGGTATTTGTGGCTTAAGGCACTGCCACCCAATAATTTATGAAGCTAAGCTGTAACCTATTTCCTATAGCATTTTGTCCTTCCTTAAAAAAACTTGGACCATGTTACCTATCAGGAGTCCTGGCGGAGTTATTGGTTGCATGGCAGTGAAAGCTCTGAGTCTAATAACGTTTCTAACAAAGCTAACAAGAAAAGAGCAAAAGAAGTGCTGCTTCTAGGAAGAGCCATTTGAAGTCTGCTATATTCTTGCTTATTTTGTTGTTATCGTGTTTGTGTTAGTACCTACAGTTTGAGTGAAGCAATAATTTAGACTTGAAGAGTCTGTAAGAGGGGAAAGCATAAATGTGTACTCTGTGAGTAGAGTGGTGGGTTGGTTTTTTGTTTTTACTTTGGTGTTTGGTTTGGTGGGTTTTTTTTTGTTTGTTTTGTTTGTTTGTTTGTTTTTTTTTTTTTTTTTAGGATTCCCTCTCTCCCCCTCAAGTATTTTCATGCTGAATGTTTCTCTTCCATCTGTGGAGGAAATGTAGAAATTTTGAATAAAAATTGTCAGGCTTCATAAAACTGGCAAAGGAGATGTGTGATGTAACATAGCCCAGGGCATAAGAGATGATTGAAAACTGCTTGTGGTTTTGCTTTGTCTGTATAGCTTTTGGTGATTTGCTGTTATAACAGTGCCTTTTATCTCTTGGACTATTTGAGTGCTTGCATTGAGAGTGGTTTTTTAATGGAAGATGGTTTGTGTTTATCTTACTCTGTTTGGATGGCAGATCTCAGAAAGTGGATGAGAACAGTGCACTGGTGGCAGTGATTGATTTAAGACGTAAGATTCTCTTGTGTCATTATTTTTGGTTTAACAAAAAGTGCTATTGAAGATTGCTCCCCTTCCTTTATTCCCTCCCCTACCTTGCCCATACCCCCCCCCCCCCCCCCCTTCACCTTAGACATGAGAGGAAACAGGCTTTGTAAATCCAAACTGGAGCTTGGGTTGTGCTTGCCAAAGAGTGTGTTTTTCAGGCAGTAGTGGAAAGACTTCAAGGAATGGTTCAGGATAAAGCCTTCCTCATCAGGCACACTGAGCTACTGGTAAATGCCCCATTTTGTGGTGGTTTATCTTCACCTTGAGAGTGAAGTTACTTCTGTGCAGAGCAGAAGAGCCGTCACCCAAGCACTGCGTAAATTCTGTTCCAAGGATTTATGCCTTGAACTTAGCAATGTATTTATTTTTCATCAGTGTTTTAAGATTGAAAGACTTCTAAGAATAGGTTGGTATGCAGAAATAATGAAAATTAAAACCTCCCTACTAGTCTGTAGTCTGTTACTCCTTTGATTCACTTTGTCAGTAGTACCAGGCTCAGAGACCGCACTTGAAAATTTGAGGGGGATTTGGAATCAGCATAGTTCTTTTGTATCCTCTCCTTTCTTCTTTTCTTTATTTCATTGTCATTTATATTTTTTCATCAGTAAAATGTGGTTTCTAAAGCACTGTTAATAATGATGATAATGCTGCTCGTTAAAACATTTTGTTCTACTTACACTGAGCTGAAATGGGTTATAGGAGGAGATGGTAACTAAAAACATCTAATTACCATTGATGCTTCTGTTTTCAATCACAAGGAAGATGAAGACCAAGCCAAAATGTAATGATGTCTTCTCTCTCTGTGAAGTCCTGGGAGGCCTAGTTTCAAGGTTCAGTTGAAGACAAGTGTTGTTATACCTGGTATCAATTATTAGCTATTATAACATGTAAAACTGCCTGAGAGCTAATTTTATAGCTACTGTGTGGTTTCAGATGGTAGATTTTTAGCTCAATGAACAATGTTTAAAATCTTAATAGGCCAGTTTTCTTAATGAGCTGACTTGATAGTGGCTTTTGCTCATGGCAACTATAACACTTTATGCCAAGTACTGTGCAAGCTTATGTGTATATTTATGATTTAGATTACCAAAAAATCAACACTGTAGCTGCTGAGGATTGTATAGAATTCATAGAATCATAAAATTACTCACTTTGGAAAAGAGCTTGAAGATCATTGAGTCCAACCACAACCTAACCGAACTACCCTAACTGTAGCAACTCTCTGCTAAATCATGTCCCTGAGCACCACCTCCAAATGGTTTTAAACACATCCAGGGATGGTGACTCAACCAACATCCCTGGGGAGCCTATTCCAGTGCTTAACAACCCTTTCTGTAAAGAAGTGTTTCCTGATACCCAATCTAAACTTACCCTGGCAGTTGAGGCCCTTTCCCCTCATCCTGTCACCAATGAGAAGAGACCAACCCCAGTGCAAACTTTAGGGCCATTTTATAAACAGGGGAAGCTACTCACCTGTGGATCAAAGAGACAAGAGACACCTTTCTTAAAGAAGAATAAGTTTCCTCAAAAGGCAACCTCTTCTGAATGAAGAAAATCCTGCAGAATTTCCTATTGCCATTACCATAAAAATAGTAAATGGCTTAGTCCTGGCAGAGGTGCCAGAAACCAGAGGTTCCAGTTATGTCAAAAGGGTGAGAAGAGTAAAATGGTAGAAAGACAGTACTCTTCAGACAGCAGTTAACAGTCTCAATATTCTGGTGTTCTCTGTTAGGCTCCTCCTTTAACATGAGTACTACTGAAATAGGCTAGCTATTTTTTGAAATATAAGACAGCTTGAAAAGACTGTATTGATGCTGTTTCCACTTGCATAAACTACAGTATTCTATCTCAGGCTTACATTTCAGCCGTGAAGGAAAAAAGGGCTGTTATAGTTTTAGTTATGTCCTTAGTTCATACTGTTACTGTGAGGTGTTTTTGTTTTTTTTTTTTTTTTACTGCACTACAGAGGAAAGTTTTTCTCTTGTAACACTTGAGATATTTCAACTCCATCTTGAAGTCATATGAGGCATAACACTTTTCAGATGTGTGAAGCATATTGCTTATCCTTCTGGTGGAAGGAAGGAGAAAGATTGTCTTAATGACACAGTCATTATAATATGATGATTTTTGAGATTGTAATGTGAGTGGTAAGAAGGTTGAAGAACTATGAATCTTCAAAATGTAGTCTTTTTCTCAGAATTGTTTATCAAGAAGGTCCTGATGATGATCACTTAGTCTTTGATTTTACAAAGACTTGATTCCAAAGAAAAATCATCCTAACTATATTTTCATGGAGGACTGACTTATTTGGGATGGGGGAAAAAGAGGTTTTCTGTTTTTTTTTTTTTGCAACTTATATTAGGTTTTCTTACTCAAATTATAATTCTTTGACATGATTTATGGACTCAGTTGTTTTATTAGTGTAGCTGAATGGTTAAGCATTATATCAATATTTAGGAAAAAAAGTCTAAGCTTTAATACAAAAGCTGTGTGTACTATTAGTGTTTATTGAAGTAAAACAAATGATCTGAATTGGAGATAATTTAGGCATTGTATAAAGTGATCAAAATATATGCTTATTACTCTAGAAAAAGTAACTTACGGAGAATTGCTTTGCTTGTCTTGACTTGCTATTTTCCCTTTAACAGAAGATCTGACATGCTTTAGAGTTTATCTTCTCTGCTTTAGTTTTCATTTATTATTTGAATTGTATTTTTAAAAAAGTTCCTGATCAGAATAAGTCTTTGTTATTCTTCTTGGTTTCACTTCTGTGTAGGTTTTTGAAAATGGCAATCAACTTGTTTAAAGAAAAATATGAAGAAAACCTTTCAAAAGCAAAGACAGCAGCAGGATATTAATGCCTGTGGATGATTAGCAATCAGCTTGGAGAAGTACCAAATGCATCACAAAGCTCATTTACAGGGGGAGGAGGGGAAGGAAGCTCTACAATAAAACACTTGATATGCACACCCCACAATGTTACCCAAAATATATTATGAGATATAAACATCTCTTCTAATCTTTCTGCCCAAGCTTGATATTTTTTTTTTTTTTTGAACACTTAATAAAGGAGCAGAATAATTAAAACTTGCAGCACAAAAGATTAAGCAACACAGGATTCTAGATTAGTTCCAGTTGTTCCAGTTTCAACATCAGTAAGCTGGAGTAGTACCTAACGGTTCCAATGAAGAAGTGTCCTCTCTGAAAATCATGACAGAATTATCCACATAAGAAAACATTAAACTGGAGATAATTCTGGTTGCTATTTTTCATTGTGGTTCAGCATGCTAATACTTGGGTTGGTGATAGAATACCAGAGTGGTATAGTGACGCTGAGGGGTTTGCTAAGCTGTCTGCGTGTATAGTCATGTTTTTTTTTTCCTTCTTTGACAAAGAACTTTTATTCATGCTCTTACACTAATCAAGAAGCGCTTTTTAGAACAATTATGCCATCTACAGAATTGTGTGTAATTATGAAGCGCATTAATCAACTGTTCTAATCTGCCTGATTAGTAATTTTTAGTCATGAGCAAAATGGAAGAAAACAACAGATATATTGAAAATAAAAATTGAACTTCATGTTTTGGATTGTGTTCAGGTGTATGGAAAGAAACAAGTGCACAGTGATTTGCAGTTTTTAAATGAGCAATTCATGTAAAGACAGCTGTGTCAGCCAATCCTCTGGGTGTATCACTGTTGTTTGCATTGTAGTGTCAGTACTGAAATAACCTTCTAAAGTGGTGCCTTAATGTGTATGAGCAAGTTTCCTGTTTTGGTGGGTTTAATGTGTTGATTGATAATAGAAAATTAAACTTACTAAGAAAAAAAAACTTGTATTTGCCAGTTTAAACATCCAGTTTGAGTCACCTTGGCCTCTTCTACAACTGGTTTGTCGTCTTGTGTGATATGTCTGTCTTTACTATTCAGCTTGCTTGTGAAAGTATGCTTTATGGCTAGCCTTCTTGGGGGCAGGGAAAAACTGTTTTTCAGTATGTTGATGTAGAAGGCCAAGAATGACTTGGCCATTAAGTGCGTATAGAGAGAAATCATTTTAGTTTTTTGTTTTTAAGGAAACTGTAATTATTTATTTTCTGATTTATTTTTTTTTTTTGTGTGTGTGTGTTCTCTTAATCATTATCACCAAAACAGAAATATAAGTAAAATGTAGTATATTGGTTACTGATTATAATACTTCGTTCTGATGGTAGCAAATACTTCATAGTCCATTTATTCTTTTTCCTATGAGCTTTCTGAAAATAGAATTTAACCTAATCTATTGTCTGATTTTTTTTTTTCTAACAGTTAACAGACACTGAACACAAATGATCATGTATCTAATCTGAACACAAATGATTCATGTATCTAATGAAGATATGTTTTATTTGTATGATGCTGTAAACTTCTTGAATTTTGCCCTGTTTTCTGAACTGTAATACTTTATCTTATCTTTCTGAACAGTAAATATCTTTATTATATAACTACATACCATTCTGGAACTTATGTCTAGTCATGACATTAATTATGAAGTTTTTTGCCCAATCTGAGTGTAAAGAAATGTCATTCTTTAGCTTGCATTCTCAAAGTCCCCTTTAAAAAAAAAAAAAAAAAAGAATAAAAATTGTCAGTGCATTTGACTTGGTGTTTGGTTGACTTTAGAAATAAGTCATCTTTCTCTCCTAAAAACCAAGCATTGTTGTGTTAGAGTTTCTGCTGCTCCAGAGTTTTCTGCTGCTGTGTTATATTGGTTCTGTGGTTTTAACCCATTTTCATATCACTCCTGGTAGGTAAGCTGCTGCTCCTAAACAACCATGCTGTATTTGCAAGCAACCTAAATGAAATGCTCAGCCACTCTAGAGATTGGGATGTACAATTATGTGCATAAAAACAAGTGGATCTCTTTTTCTGGCAACTATCTGATGTTCAGTTACAGTTTTTAGCACAATTGTAGATAAACATAATGAAGGCTTCACCTAATTGCTCTGAATATAATGTCATTCACTGATTTCAGATCAAGAAGATAAGCAGTATCCAAGTATTGACCAAAATGAATGTCTCAGTGCTTATGAGTAAGGAAACATCAATATTCGTAAGCAATTTTGATGACCATATGTTTTTATTAGCAATCTATCCATATGACATATTTTGGAACACGGAGGGCAAGATTACTATGTGCAGTCATCCATTTGGGTGAGTTTAATCAAGAGGAGTGTAAAGAGTAGTCAGTGGTACAAAAATGCATCAATATCCTTATCTTTTATAACTACACCCATTCTGTAAGTAGGAGAATAATCTCAGACACTCAGTTTTGACTGGGCACGGAAATGGAAGAAAGAAAACCAAGCTGTATTTCTTAAACTGATAAATTATGGTGTAACTTAAATCTTTTCCCTTCAGTCTTTATATAAACATTATTTCCTTAGCATTTTGTGAAGTGCTTTTCAGGTTCAAAGCCCTTTACACAAATTATTTTAATTAGTTTTCACTTCTCCTCTGAGAGAGGTAAGTAAATATCATTATCCTCGTTTTTCCAGACAGGGACTGTCATCTAGAGAGGCTAAGTAACTTGCCCAAGGCCACACGGGGAAATACTGTCATAGCTAGCCCTGAAAATTCAAGAGTTATAACCTCACTCTTTCACTTTGTTTGCTAGGTGGCAACTTAAGTTATTAATGGCTACTTTTGTGTTACAGGAATATATTCTGTCATTTTTCTTGCTCTTTGGTGTAAGTTTATAGCTTAAGCAAGGAAGAAAACAGATTTTCTGTAATCTGTAGCATAGTAAGAAGGCTCAAACTCTCTCTTGTCCTTTTGAATGTAGCGCATTTCTTCATTAGCTTGGATTGTTGTAACCATTTTCTATCACTTTCTGACATTCTCTTTATTTTGCAAAAAGAAATGTTGAATGTGAATCATTTGCCCACAGAAAGGCACTTGCTTCCTTCTGAGATCTCTTAGATCGTGTGAGGTTTCTCTATAAAGCTGCAGGTACTACACAAGACCTATTAGATATTCTTCCTCTGCCACAACAGAAGATGGGGTTCTGGGAGATGCTGTGTGTGCCCAAGGATACTTCACTGGGAGCCTCTGTGATTGTGTTCTGTGCATCCTGCAAAGCACACAAGGCTATAGACTTCTTCTCAGTTACCTTACACAGACATCTGTACCACAATGGAAAAATTAAAAGGTGGAAGAAAATCAAGTCAGTGACAAAACATGCTTTATGAAGGAAAAAATACTCAGTATTTTGCAAGATGTTTTGGAAGCTTTGTGCTTGGCATGTGTGCAGCAAAATAAATTGACCAGCTACCAGCAGGATGGCAAAATTAGTCATCAGAGGAAGCATCAGGTAGTTCTCCATGATAATGATCACGCTAACCAGAGCTTCACGGATGGTTAGTATATAAAGCTTGAGCATAGTCACTGTGTAGCATACTATCAGCCCTACCTTTTTAGAAACAAACTTCATTTAAATTGAGCTGTGGAATATTTTCTCTTCAAATTCAAACAATCTGTCCAGAAATAATCAAATCACATAACTGTTCATAGTATCTATTATCAAAAGCATCTTCCTTAATAGTATCACACTCTTTGGTTTTAAAACACATGCATTTAAATATTATTTGTAAGTTTCTTACACTATTAGCTGTACCAAATACATTTATTCTTTTTATTTTTTAACATTATGAATGCAGGTAGTGAAAAATGATTGTTTTAAACTATTTGTGGAATGCAAAAGTAAATAATATCTGTGTTACTGGATTTTGCAAACTACAGAAATTAACTATACAAATTGTTGTTAGTAAAATGTCCTCGTTTCCCAGTAGTGATGCTTTTTTCCAGGTTTGGCTGATTTTAAAGCATTGAAATTTTGTTAGTAAAGCTTTTAATGATGTATAACTTCTGTGAATGAATTAGAGGTTCCTTCCGCTCTCTTTTGGTGTAGTGATTGGCATCACTTTCTGTATCAGATCACTGCAAGCAGCTAAACAGTATGATTGCTTTTTTTAGGGAAAAAAAATATCTTTCTTGAGCATTATTTAAATGGTTATTGTGCCTCTGCTATCAAAAAGCTGAAGGCTTGTCTCTTCATGGTGTAAATGTTGTAGTGATATCATCTCTGGCTTCTGACCCTCTGCCCTTGCTTCATGTCGTTAGAAACAGTGGTGTCAGCCTCTCCTGCATCCTGAAATCATATTTGAATACTCAAAATCTGTGGAACTATGGTTTGGTTTGAATTTTGAGGCTTTGAATGAAAAAAGTGCCTATCCTGAAAGCATGTGAAAGAACTGGATAATAAAACAGCTGCCTGCTCGGCATGGGGCCTCTGTTACTCCTGTGTGCTCACTAGTGTGCAACACAAGCACTTCTGTAGACCCACTCAGAAGTGGAGCAAAGTAAAGATTGTGAGTGATTGTGGGATGGGGGGGGGGGAAGGACTTGTTTGAGAAAGCATTAGATGCAGCTTTAAAGGAAGGAATGCTTAGAGAAGAAGCTGTGCAGTGGACAGGCCAGGAAGCGTGGTGGTAGGAGAGTCAGCGTCCCCTTGCCACGTGCACTACCTGCATTGAGAACCAGGGAACCAGAGCCAAAGGAAAAAATAGTGGTTGTATTGAGATCAGAAGTCCTTGATGATGGATCCCTGGGTTACGTGAGAGCTAGAGTAAGTCGAGAAGAGCAAAAACTTGAATTGGAGAGTAGCAAGGCAGTGAAATCATCCCGCTCAGAATTGTAGCTGCTATCATGCTCCTTGGGCTGGCGGGCTTCTGCAGCAGTCACAACTATCTGACACCTGGTTTGCCCTTCTCAGATAACGATTAGGGCCTTTTGAGGTAATAATAGCAGAAGCTATTGCAAGACTGTGTAAGAATGATTTCTGTGCAAAACTACTTGTGGGCTACTGCATGGAATCCTGAACAAACACTAGATGCAAATGGTTTTAGTGTTGTTATTACTAAAACAGGTAGTATTTACCCAGTTATTCATCCTCAAATAACAGTCAGAGGGGTGAACAATAATGTTCCTATTTCTAGTGATATACTCACACCTCTCTGAAGCACCATGTTCTGTGGTTTTCTCTGTTGCAATTTAACTCAAGACTCCTTAGGAGGGAGAGACAGTGCATACTGTTACTTAAATCTGTAATGCTTCCTGATTTTGCTTGCTGAGTAATACCGAAAACCTTGCTTCAAAGTTTAGTAGATTATAAGCTACACACATAGTAATTTTAATCAGTTTTTAGCATCTACGTGTTCTTTGTATGGTAAATGGTTACGTCTTTCCAGGTGATGTTTGCATGGATGGTAACACTAAAAGAAAAAGTAAAGTTAGCTAACCCAACTCTATAGCTATTATAATGATCTACTGTTAAGGTCACTTGGTTCTAGTTGGAACTGATATTGTTCATCTCAGATTGTGTGCAAGAGGCTGTACTCCTTCTATTGCCTCACTTCACAGTGAAATTTATCCAAAAATATTTAAATATGTAGAAATGATGGTCTAGCCAATCCTTCTGAAGACCATGAGGAACAAATCAAATACCCTTAGAGGTGGCTTTTCCTTGAATCTTTTCCTTGATTTCTGTGACTTTGCTCAAACTTCAAATCCTTCTGGAGAAGGAAAAAAAAACACTAAAAATAGACTTTTTTTTTTTTTTTTTTTTTTTTTTTAAGTTTAGTATATTTTGTATAATAACAGTAGCAGCTGGAATGGGAGCTGTGCTTACTAGATCACAGAATCACAGAACTGTAGGGGTTGGAAGGGACCTCCAGAGATCATCGAGTCCAACCCCCCTGCCAAAGCAGGTTCCCTACAGCAGGTCGCACAGGTAGGCATCCAGGCAGGTCTTGAACATCTCCAGAGAAGGAGACTCCACCACCTCCCTGGGCAGCCTGTTCCAGTGCTCCGTCACCTCACTGTAAAGAAGTTCTTGCGCATGTTTGTGCGGAACTTCCTATGCTGCAGTTTCCAGCTGTTTCCCCTTGTCCTGTCTCCACTCACCACTGAAAAGAGTCCATCCTCACCATTCTGCCCCCCACACCTTAGATATTTATAGACCTGGATCAGGTCCCCTCTCAGTCTTCTCTTCCCAAGGCTGAACAGACCCAGTTCACTCAGCCTTTCCTCATAGGAGAGATGCTCCAGGCCCTTCACCATCTTCATGGCCCTCCGCTGGACTCTTTCCAAGAGATCCTTGTCTTTTTTGTACTGGGGAGCCCAGAACTGAACGCAGTACTCCAGATGAGGCCTCACCAGGGCAGAGTAGAGGGGGAGGATCACCTCCCTCGAGATTCGGCAAGGAAATTTCTGTTGCTAGGTAGAGTCCAATTGCTTAAACAGATCTAATACATAAGTATAAATCTTCTTCCCCATTTTTATAATAGGTGAGGAAAAGTTAGGTTTCAACTTGGAGCCAGAGCATAAGTAATATTTTAAGTAATACTCTTCAATTTTCCCAGATAAAAACTTAATTTGTGTGCATTATGGCTGAAGTCTTACTTGTCACAGAAATTATAACCTGTGGTAATATTCAGTGATAATTACACTGCTGATGACTTTTAAGAGTTTACAATTTGATATAGACCTGGCTGACAAAACTGCACCTTGTTATGTGTGCTAAACTAAGGTTTGAGATGCACAATGAAAAGGAGATAGTTTTTGTAGTAGCTTTTTTGTAGCCTTTTGCTTCAACTTAACAATCTTCATTTTTGCATAATGATTTTTTTTTAAACATGAAGTACATGGTTTTATGAGTTACACTTATTTATGTAGCTAAATGGTGACAAGAATTTTGGTTATCTGGTTATGTGGTCTATCTGCAAGCCAAACTCAATGTCTCTTACTTTAATAAAGTAGAAAAAAAAATTATTATTTTTTTTCTAGCAAGTAATTCTTTTATTTATTTCTCAGAAGAAAGGGAAAACAAGGAGTAGCATGCTACTTTACTTGCTTATTAGTAAAAATACAATCTTCCAACAGTTAGTCTCTATACTTAAATAAAATACAACTCACCTTTTACTGTTGTGGGTAATCTACCCATCATTTTGCAGAATTTAGAGATAAGCTCATGACTTAGCGTGCATACATACATAGAATAAGATTACATATAGAAGATTAATATTAAAGCTGTGGAGTAACACACTAAAACCTATGCAGTGTTCATTATAATCTTGTCCAGGCAACTTTATTTCCATTGTTTTTACATGTCAAGGTATGTTCCTTTTCCCCCACTATTTTAAGGAAGAAGAGTTTTTTTTTTAACTTGATTTGTGTCTGTGATCTCCAATGACTATCCTCAGTCTTTTTACATATATCAGTGTTGTTTACTGCCTGTCTCATTGCCCATATGAGCCAGAGGACTGAAAACGTAATATGTAATTAAAGACCCACAGAAGGGTGAAATTAAGATTGTAGGTATGTTGCTCTGTATGATACCAGTAAAGCGGAAAACATTATTGATGTGAGAATTGGAGGAAATGGATGTGGAGTCAATGTTGTCATTAGTTTGATGCCAGCTTTCTATAGCAAGAATAACAGGTCAGATTTATGATCAGCTACGGGTAGCAATTTTTGATAGTGTCATCCTGACGGCGTCTGCATGTCTTTTTATAGGTCAATGCATTTGACTCCTTTCCTCTGTACCTTCCTATTTCAAGCAAAACAAACATACTAGAAATTAGTGTGAGGGACACGGGGAGGAAGGTGAGAGGATACTAGTACTTAAAAACAAACAAACAAAAAAACCACAATGCATATTTATTCCTCAGCTTAATTTTTCAAAGGCAGTGTTTCAACCAAAAAAGTTTGACTTGGCTCCTGCCCTCTGACCCACTTCCCCCACGAATATCCTTCTAAGTAGAAGATGAAGCGTAGGTTATTCTGGCTGCCAAAGGTAAAAGCAATGGAACAGTGACTGTATAATTAAAAAACATTAGCTAGGTATAATGTGGGTGTTATGAGCTCTGTATTATCAATGATAAAATAAGATTAACTATATTTTAATATGGTTAGCCAGATGGCTAGAGGATGAGGAACCTGTTTCTTCTGAGAACAAATGTCAAAAGGAAGAGAATAGGATGTACTCACTTAAGCCAATACTAAAACAATATTGCATAAAAATAGGGAAAGAAAAAAAAATGAAATGCCAGATATGATTATTTTGCAAGTCATGGAAAACTGTTTGTTACCATACAAGCCATTTAATAATCAAGACTAGAGAACAGTAAATGTGGTTATTGATCAAACATTAGTAATTTAGTTTCAATGTGCCGTGTTTAGAGTCTGATTCATGGTGCACTAAAGTGGAAACCTTTCAATAACGCATATGGAACCATCCGTAATAGGTCAGGAATACTTAATTTTGGTATAGTTATTGAAGTGTTATTTATTAGTAGGTTAGTATTGTTAAAGGAACAGGTTAGTTTAACTCCATGATGTTTCCTGTTCAGATGCAAAGAGGAGAGTGGTTTTAGGTATCTGGTTCTTAGATGCAAAATGCAGTTCAACTTTATAGGTTAGCCTGATGGATCAGCATAACTATGAGTGTGGAAGGCACAAACCACAAAATTCAAAGGTGCAGGGCAGCCTTGCTATGTTTAAAAGGTACGTACAAGGGAGAAGATGAAAAAGAGGAGCAGGGGATGTTGGCAACGATTGAAGAGTGTAGGCCTCATTCTGTTATTGTAATGAAACAGACAATTCATAGCTGCACAAAATAACACTGTTTCAAAAAAAATCTCTACAAATTTACCCCCTGCTCCCTTCCTTTTTTTTTTTAATAGTTAGAACAGTTTCTCCAGTTTTCTGTTGTCAGGGCCTTTGGCTTCCTCTTACAGCAGTGGGTGCATACAGATTGTTTTGTCTATATTTATAAATTTGGATATCTATGAGATGTTAATCTAATAGCATGAGACCAAAACTGTAGAGTTTATCTAAAAAAAAAAAAAAAAACCCACAGCAAAAGAAATGCATAAAAAAAAATCAACCAAACAGTGACAAAACCCAAACTTCACTGGGGAACAAAAGCAAAGCAAGTAGTCCCACCTTTGTGACAAACCCTTGGAGCCCAGGGGTTGGGACCAGTCTTTAAGTGGCTGTGGCCCTAGGCAAAACTAAGGTGACTTAATTGAATTCAGATCTGTAACCTCTAATCACAGGGTATTGGAACTTGGGAAAATCTGGTATTCAAGTAAGAAATTCGGGCCTTAGTATGTTGCAATGTCATGCGGAGCAGATTAAATCAGTTGCACTATGTAGCTGGAGCTTCAAAGACTGCTCCCTAAAACTATTTCTAGATAACGTAATCCACCTGACTATGAAATGCAATAACAGCTGTGATTTCTAATAATAATACTTTTTTTCTATACACCAGAACACATTTATGTTGACATTTAAGTACTGCTCAGCTAAGATGTTTCACAGCTTGAGGGAGAAGAAAATTTTCCTCAACACATCATGATTCTTTTTTCTGAGTGACTAACTTTGGCAGTAGGAAAGGGGAGATGACTGAGCAGCAGAAGGGTTGCTGAAGGATGAACGTTACAGTATAACCTTCCCTGTGGTGTATCTCTCTTCATTTGAGTTCTGTGGCTGCTCCATTCTCACTTTCTTACTAATTGGCCCCAATCAGAATCCCTTGCTGTGTTAAGCTTTCCCATCATCCCACGTCTTCATTTGAAAGGCTGGTGCCAGCAGGCAGAATGTTTTGTGGACGCAATTGCTTGGAGAAACTGATGACTCTGGATGAGGAAGGGAAATGGTGTAAGACCTCAATAAACCTGCTCTCTGCTTCACCACTGGCCATTTCTGCTGGCACAGCTCTCCATCATATCTCCAGGTCATAGGAGGTGGTTTGGAAGGCTGAAAGAATGATGTGTGACCTTTCCCCACTTGTGACCTTACAGAAATACTTCATTCAGAAACGTTCGCCAAGAAAATCTGTTGTTCTTCACCCACTTTTTTCTTTATAGTCAGTATTTTTCATATGATAGAAGGGTTTTCCAAGATCTGGTTTTCACAATGAGTCTAGTGGAATGTAATGCTCTTATGCCCTTTGGGAAACATGCTTTCAGCTTAAATATAAAATGCTTCATCTACACTGAGATTGCAGTGTTAAAGTGACCTCCCTTATTAAGTGGGCTATTTTAGGCTGACATCAAATATAATCAAACAGGATCTGTTCATTGGAAGGGTGCATCTTCTCTGAGTTATGACTCGAGGAAAGAAGAGTAGTAAATAACGTTATGTCATTTACAATTCTACAGTAAATTACGTGTACTGGTGTATTTAAAGTTCATTTTTAAACATTTTTAAATTTTTAAAGTTCAAATATTGTTAAAGTTCAAATATCTTCTTGTGGCATCTGGAGCTCCTCTTCTTTTCCTCAGTGCAGTCGTATGAATTTTTTGGAGATGAACCTGCGGCACTGTTCTGTCAAGCACACTGAATGCACTCTCTGTCTTCTATGCTAGCAGTTGCACAGCGTTGCACAAATGTTCTCAAGGCATTGCCTGTTGGGAGATACCAATGAAATTGCATCCTTTCCTATTTTTATTTTTTGCATCTGCAAGGATGCTTTTCAAAACTAAGGCAAGCAGAAGGGGTAGGGAATATTTGTTCCTCTTGGTTTTGTCTCCCTGTGACAAAAGCTTTGCAATAGTCAATAAGTGAAACTCGTATCAGTGTTGAAATAATGGTAGCCTTAGGTCTAATTAACTCACAAAGAGTTTGTCAGCCACCTTGAGATAACATCCATACTTTATGGAGAGCCATCAGGAGAGCATTTTGAAATATGGAGTAAACAGCTGTAGGGTTTTTTTTTTGTTTTGTTTATTTATGTTTTTTAGCTGTACTCATTTGTTGTGCATGTGGACACTTGGCATAATATGAAATTCTGGGACACAAATCTCAATCTGTCAGGGAGAGATTCAGTTACTCTAAGTCTGCATCCTCCCCCCCCCCCCCCCCACCCCCACCCCCATGGTGAGGCTGTGGTTTTGCACACTCGCAACTGAGTGGCAGAGATCTTATAAGCACAGAAGAGCATTTTGCAGAATGAGTGACTGTAAGCTGGCATGTGTTGCTGGTAAATGTATGTGTGCTGATGTACTGTGTGCCTCTGGACCTCTTCTCTCCTCTTCCTTCTGATGCATGTGAGCCTGCTAGCAGATCCTCACATCACTGTGTAGGAAAATGGAAGAAGGCTAGTGGAAAAGATGCATGTGCTTTTCCTTTTCTAAAAAAACTGGCCATTGAGAGTTACTGTAGTAAAGACTACGTTGACTACCTCATCTCAAAGATGCCACTTCTATCTCAAGTACTTTCATTATCTTGTAACTCTTTAATGTCCTAGCAGACTGTAATGAATTCCATTTGTCAGTCTGTTTGTTTGTGGATATGTTCAAGTAAGATTTATAGATATGAGTTAACATGTCTGGTAAAGCTTTGTGGTTTTTGACAGTTTAATGCTGCGAGACATAAGCAGACAGTCTTCAAATCCTTATTTTTCTGGTAAATAACAGTCCTGTTGTTCTTGTAGAGATGTTCACCGAAAATAATAAAATGCTTCTGATGAACTGTATATGGAAGAAATCATGAAGTTTCCTTATAGTTTTTTTTCTTCTGTTTGAAACATGGAACAAATAGATGAAGCTTAGCAGTGTGTTGCTTGTCTTCAGGGAAAAAAAAAAAGAAAAGAAACGGAGCTCTAATAATCCCTCTGATTTTATAATTGTTTGTCCCGTATGATAGCAAATCTCGACTGACTACCTTAAAAAAACAGGCATTTTGAAGTGTTATGAATGTACAGGGACACTATTTTATAAGTGCTTAATATGCAAATGGCCTTTATTAAAAATTTGTTTTGGAAAATAAAGCCTGTAATAATAAGATTCTTAGGGAAAAAAATTACCATTAACTGAAAAGATAATTATCTCCTGGTTAGAACTGATTTTCTATAAAGGTGGGCTGCTAGCACTTTTGTGACACAAACCCTTGTGGTATTTTTCTTCATTGTACTGCTAAGATTCATCTCGTCTCTGGTTGTTAACGTCAACTGTATGATGATTTTAAGTCACTGCCGGTATTGTCACATGTGATTCTGTAGATTTGCTCAAACCTTATATCCAGCATTTGGTTCATGGTTAAATTGTAGGAGATTGAGGAGTCACAAGGAGGTGAGCTTTCTGAGAGCCTTGTTTCCAGCTGGAGTAGGCAGAGGCGTAGGTGACTTAAAGCAAGTTTTTCCATAAGTGGGTTTACAGAGTGAAAGATCCTGTAACTCTTCCTTGCAAATCTTGAATCATCAAAACTTTGGAACTAGCTTGAGCTATTCTTCCCAGTCTGTTCTACGCTGTAAGAAGAACTGGGAGGAGTAATATGATGGAAGGGGTCAGTGCTTAAGAACTGCATCCAGGTTGGCGTGAGCTTTTTAAGAGTTAAGCAGAGAGGTAAGGCACCATGTGTTCATAGCTTGCCCTGTTGTGTCTAGGTAACGCAGTACATATGGCCTTCTCACAGTAGCGGCAGGAGCAGTGGGAAAGTGTACGTGCCATATGTTCTGCTATACCTAGTCACTTGCAGGAAGTTAAGGACAAAGTGGCAGCTTTAACTTATAATTTCCTTTTATTGGTGTGTATCTCAGTTTTAATGTGCTCATTTGCATAAGTTTAAATAACTATGTAAATTATAGCTTTGAAACTGACATATGGTATTTTATGTGCACATCTATCCTCTAATGTATACTTACGGAATGCAACACTTTGACTAATAGAGCCCAAATGCTGCACTGGAGACACGTTGCCTGCTTCTATCGTTTCTACATTTAATGCCTGAAAGAAAAAAAAAAGTCCTTTTATTCCAGGACAGTTGCATTATGTAGGAGGCAGTTGAGTCTATCTGGAATTCAAACTGAACACAGCATAACGTAAACAGTATGTTACTCTGGAGAGTAATGGTTTTAAGAAGTTTTCAGATTTTCAAAGCCCAGGTGAAACTAGAATTTCTAATGAATGAACTTTTGAGGAGGTTATTGATGTAGAATAATTATTTAGCACTCTTGACAAGTTCCTAGTTTGTCATCTTTTTTTCTCGCACTTGTAAAATTCCAACAGAGATCAGCACTAATAACTCCTTCTATGCCCTCAGAAATGAATTCTAGTTTGCAAATTGTAGTAAGGTGAATTCTATAATATTAGTTGATGCAACTACCATTATTCTTTTTGAAATTGCAATTTATTAAGCTTAGGGTCCACAGAACAGTGAACCTTGTTTTTCAACAGTCCCTTGCTGAAAGGGACTCTTTAACATCATCCAGTTTCTTTTCTGTCTGTTACGCACAGCTAGTGTCATGGGTGGGTTAGGAGAAAAGAGCAAGTGCATATAACAGAATCACAGAATCACAGAATCACCCGGGTTGGAAGGGACCTCAAGGATCATGTAGTTCCAACCCCCCTGCCTAGCAGGGCCACCAAACATACACATTTAGATCAGGTTGCCCAGGACCCCGTCCAACCTGGCCTTGAACACGTCCAGGGACGGGGCATCCACAACCTCCCTGGGCAGCCCGTTCCAGGGCCTAACCACTGTCCTCGTAAAGAACTTCCCCCTAACATCCAACCTAAATCTTCCCTCCTTCAACTTGGATCCATTTCCCCTAGTCCTGCTATTGTCAGCCCTTATGAAGAGTTTACTCCCCTCCTGGGTGTAGGTTCCCTTCAGGTATTGATAGGCTGCAATGAGGTCGCCCCGCAGCCTTCTCTTCTCCAGGCTGAACAAGCCCAACTCCCTCAGCCTGTCCTCATAGGGGAGGTGCTCTAGCCCCCTGATCATCTTAGTCGCCCTCCTCTGGACCCTTTCCAAAATCTCCATGTCTTTCTTGTACTGAGGGCTCCACACCTGGACACAGTACTCCAGATGGGGCCTCACAAGAGCCGAGTAGAGAGGGACAATCACTTCCCTGTCCCTGCTGACCACCCCTCTCCTGATGGAGCCCAGGATCCCATTTGCCTTTCGAGCTGCCAGAGCGCACTGCTGGCTCATGTTGAGTCTCTCGTCCATCAGGACCCCCAGGTCCTTCTCTGCCGAGCTGCTCTCAAGGACCACTCCTCCCAGCTTGTACGGGTGCCTGGGGTTCTTCCGGCCCAAATGCAAAACCTTGCACTTTGCCGTGTTGAACCTCATTAGGTTCACCCGAGCCCAGCTTTCCAGCCTGTCGAGGTCCCTCTGAATGGCATCCCTTCCTTCCACCGTATCAACCGCACCACTCAGCTTGGTGTCGTCAGCAAACTTGCTGAGGGTGCACTCAATTCCCTCATCGATGTCATTGATAAAGATGTTAAAGAGCACCGGTCCCAAGACAGACCCTTGGGGGACACCACTTGTTACCGGCCTCCACCTGGACATAGAGCCATTGACCATCACCCTCTGTCTGCGGCCTTTCAACCAATTGCTTATCCATCGGGTCGTCCACCCATCAAATCCACTTCCCTCCAATTTGGAGATGAGGATGTGGTGGGGGACCATGTCAAAGGCCTTGCTCAGGTCCAGGAAAATGACATCGGTCGCCTTCCCTTCGTCCACCAATGCCGTCACTCCATCAACAATAACATCAGAATATAAAATAAAACTGTTACAGAATTTCAGGTTTTGCACCTATGTTGCTGTTATTTGGTTTGCTGGTTCGTCTCCTAAAAAATGCAGTCAGAGAAATGAGGAGAATGCTTGTATATCTAACACTGCTGCTGATCTCACAGTTCACAAAGTCTTGGTCTGTACTTCTGCTGCTCATCCTACATCAGCTGTGAGGATCAGCAGGCAGTTCGCCTTTGCTGTACAATTCAGTCATTTGCAAATTCATAACAGACATTGTGGGACTGCAGGACAAATAGAAGTTAGCGCATGCAGAACTGCCCAGAGACCTCCACAGATTTGGCACTTGCCAGCAAGTTGCCGTTACCGTACCAATGTTCTGGACCAATTTGATTCCAGTTCTCCACCTGGGCTTTGCAGCTTTTGTGTAGGCACACTCCTATACCCATTGCCTGCTTGGAGAATATGAGCTGGAGACCTTGGTATGAAATGCTTATAAAATATCTGTAAATTGTTTGTAAAAACTATGAAAGAAGAAATGGAAGGCATGTGATACTAGATCACTTAATTGCTAAAATTAAATTGCAAAGTTCCCCCTTCTTCCCTTTCCTTTCCCTGTCCCTCTCTATTTCCTCTACTCTGGCCCTGCCTCCTTCATCCAGCAGACCTGCTGTAGACTTTTGGGCTCCTTGCCTGGCAAAAAATTCTGTAACTCTGTGTCCATCTTCCAGATTAACTTCCTTCTGAAAATCCTTCAAGGGATCAATGCAGATTGATACTTTCTCCCAAAACTTGTCAGTTTCTTTTGTAATCAGCGTATTTCTTAACTACAGTAAAGATCTTTCTGTTCCTTTGCAGACATAAATGTCTCTTTGTTAGACACGGTGTTACTTTCTGTATTGATTAAGCAGTTAACAATTCATCAGCTTGATGAGAGATAATACTCTTCTCATAGTTCCTTCTAGTGACTTAGGTAGGTTTCCAAACAATTCATTGCCTGCACTGAAGTTTCTGTTCATCATCTCTGCCTTTTCTTTCTTCCCCATTCCCAACGTTTCACTTGGCACAACACTTAGCAAGAACTGATTCAACCCATTGATTGCACAGAGAAAGAACCCCACAGAGCAGGAATCCCAACTCTGTCGTGTTAGGAGGTAATTTTTGCTTGTGGAAACAGGCAGGGCAGAGAGCATATGGCAGGTGGAGGGCAAGGAGACAGGACTTCTCCTCTTTGCCCAGCACTGCTTTGGTTGCTCAACGCTTATGTGAATGGTTGAGTTTTCAGTGTGTCTCTCTCAATGTGGAATCTCAATCTTCTATTTCTATGCCTTTGTGCAGTAATAAGTTTGCTTAATTCAGCAAATGTATGTAGGTCGTTATTAGCTTCTCATTGTCAGAAAGCATGATGTTAATAAGCCAATTTTGGGTGACGTGGGATTTAGAATGATTGGCACCCTGCATCTTTCTTCTCTGGATTCATTGGTACTGGGTTAAAGACAAAGGATGAGCAAGTGAAGTATCTTTTGTTCTTCCATATATTCACTGAAATGTAATTTGCTAAACAGGCTCAGAACTTGCTGTGTAAAAATCTGGAGTGAAAGAAATAACTGCTTGTGACTTCTCTTATGGAAAAAGAAAAAAAAAGAAGAAGAAAAAGAGCTTTGCCCACAGCTGATGTGCTTATAATTCCATCGCAATCCCAATGTGCTGAGTGATATACAACAAAACAGTAAGTCAAAGAAGCTTCTGGAAGGGCTGTATTAAATGTTACTCTTAATCGGTTTCAAAGATAAGAATTTTGTTACTAATAACTCTGATTATTTTGATTTAGTAAACATGGTTGTGTTTTTATTTGTCTGCACAGAAAACCTTAAATATACTTTTATGAACACATATATACAAATGGATATGCTTATACAATTTGTTGGATGAAGCACTGCAGAGTTAGTAACATGACACTGGCATTAAGCTGGACAACGACAGAAAGGTCAAGCCTGTACTCATCTTAATTATTATCGAAATTGTTCATTGCTCTGTATTATGCACCTGTATTATTTCTTCTCTCTTTTTGCCCACCATCATTAAAAAGCATTTATTTTGCTTGCAGCACTAGTAAGGGTTGGGACGAGAGTAGCAAAAAGGGTCCAATTTGCTTTCATTCTCATTAATAATAATATTCCTTTTCTGAGGACTGACATGATCTCTAACAAGTGAGGTAAAGCTACACAGAGCAGGCTCCCCACCCCACCTTGATGGGCAGCCTGTTATACTGCAGATGACTGTGGGCAGGAATGCTGTTGCTGTAGGAAGATGCACAAGTAGTACAGAAATACAGATTCACAATTTTCTTCCACATCTGTGACCTACTTGAAACAGCCTCCCTGGGACATAAGTAGCTGGGTTGTTGACAAGCAGATGCTCTTTTATTCTACTGATGCAGCAAGGAAGCAGTGTGGCTATGGTATACTTGAGAAGATGTTGTCTGGGTTGTAGCAACTACATTGCAGTGTAGCCTGTTTATTAGTTTACTTTTTTTTATAGTTATGTTTAAAATGAGCAGAACACACTTTGTTTATGAGCAAGCTTGATTAGCTCTGCCATTATGAAGTAATCAAATGCTTCTAATTACTTTCACAACTATATGTTTGTTTGATAATATTCTTTCAAACTGAGGCTTTTAATTGCTTCTTTAGTGGTTCATTTCTCCAGAAATGCTGGTTGTATGAATCTCTCCACTTTCTCATCTCTTCATGCTTGTATATGAGTTCATGAAGTGTGACTTTACTGTGACATGTATTTATGCCTAAGTCAATATTTTTTTAATAGCACAAGCTTCCCCTGTCTGTTATCTTTCCTTGACAATGATTACAGAAGTAAACACTGAAAAACACATCTGCAAGACTGAAGCTAGCCTCTTTGTATCAGCTGTCCAGTGAAGGTCTCTTGTCTACCATATGCTGCTGCCAAATCTCTATCTTGTGTTTTTATTTCTTCCCTCTGGGGAAAAATCCCCTATGGAGCAACCCTCCTTTCTGCTTCAAAAGCCAATGACTTGCTTGTAAACAAAGCAGTCCTTACTAGTATTGCTAGGAGAAAAGCCTGACAATGTCTACCACAAAGCTCTACAATTTGTCAGACACTGTGAGACTGTGACATTAGCTTCCTATTGTTCCAGCCTTGGAGTCAATACAAAAGGTGCCACCAGTAAAAGAGAACCTAACTAACCAATTCCCACTGACGGAAAAAAGAATTAATCCAATGGGGAACTGCAATGATGATCTGACTTCTTCAGTCTTTTGAGTAGTCTTTCTTGAAGACCACTGTGTAATGATGCAAAATTGGTCCAAGCCTTGAAATTGGATACTTCAGAAAAGGAACTCTGAATCACTGGAGATAGCTGTATCTTGAAAGCCCTGCTAGTTTTCTATAGTAGGAGTGTTAAATAGAAGAGTCTGCCTAATTTTTAGAAATGCACCAATAATATGTATTTAATTTTTCAAGCTTTATTATTTTTTCTCACAGTACTGTTCTTGAGATGGAAACTTATGTGTACATAAATTCATCTGCTTTCTTATTCACTTGTTTCTTAAATAGCTGGGTATGAGTTGGGCTGATGTCTGGCATCATCCTGGAGAAGCAGTTGGTGCTCGCCATTCTATGAAGAGGTCTGTGTTCTGCTATAGCCGTGCTTCATATTTGAGCATGGGCAAGAATATGCAGCTGTATTCTGGTCCTTCAAATAACAACACCAGAGTGTTCCCATTCACTCTGTTTTCCCTGCAGGGCACATTGAATTTTGCTTAACAGGAATGTGTTTTATGCTGAGTTTGTAAGCAATAAAACACACTTCTGTGCTTTCTCATTAGATACTTGACTAAGAACTTAAAAAGTGGAATACCTTTTTATAAGGAGATCTCAAACATGAGTGCAGAGTCTTTCACTTCACCGTTCTCCCCTTTCAAATTTGACCTATCAAGACTTAATGAAGTGTGCAGCATTCAGAATTACTGTGACACATTTGCCGTTTCCATTATTCCCTGTATGTGCAGAAAGTTTCTACTGGGATTCTTCTTTGTGCTTGTTTTAGTGTGCTGATGAGATGGCAAGTAATACTTAATTTACTTAAATTAGGACCATAACTACGGGTGTTCGGTTAAAACAGGTTCAGATTAGTTGTTACAGTTTATTTTAAGGCACTCAATCTCATCAGAGACTAATTCTGACCATGATACAGAAGACTTCAGCTACCAATTGATTGCTCACTGGTCCCATTTTCAATGTAACGGCACTAATGCCAGGAGAAGGGCCATTAAGTGTTCCTTCCATCTCCATCAGGGGCACAGAGAAAACCAGAAACCATACATTGCTAATGTTAAGGGGGCAGGGAGAAATGAGTGCTTCAAATCCATAGTTGTAAGCACTTTAAAAATTCCGCATGGAGAGATATAGGCAAGACGCACAACAGCTTTCAAACTCAATTAATGCAAGCGTTAAAAGGAAGTTTAATGAATGATCTGATATGGTTAGAACATCCGTTTTCCACTTCTGTTCAGAGGCACTTGAGCTATTTTAGAATCTGGGGAGTTTGACGAGCCAGATTGTGTTGGAGAAGTAGAAGGTACAAAAAAGAAATGGTCTTGGCAGTATCTCCCTCCCTTCCAAGGCAGAATACCAGTAAAGGCTAGTAGTTCAGTAAGAAGTTGTATTTGCATGGCTTAGGTACCTGATCTGTGAAAGCATATGTAATTTGTAATCTGTAGAGTACTGTCACAAAGTAAGTTGTACTTAACTAAATTCCCCCAGAAGGGTGATTAGTTCAAAATACTTCAAATGCTTTCTTATTGTCATTTTTCACTGAACTTCACTCAGCTTTAACAGCAGTAGTAGTGTAAGAAGTATCTTTAAAGATGGTGTCACGCATGAGTGCTGGGAAAAGAAAGGAGTAAAAGCAGGAAGAAATACCATTGTGAGGTGAAAGGAAGGAAAAAGAGAAGGCAGAAAACAGTGGCATTAAAGGAGGATGTACGGGATACTGTTAGTGATCAACACATTCTTAGAGTGTAAGGGAAGAATCATAGAATCATAGAATGGCCTGGGTTGAAAAGGACCTTCTGTGAGGGTGAGAGGTGAGGGGAAGGAAGTACAAGTAGTGGGGGTGTTCCTAACTGCCCCTTGCTTGCTTTGTCTGTGTGTCAGTGTTAAAGGTTGGGAGAGAGGGAGAAGACAGGTAAAATGCTGGCAGCAGCAGCACTGGCAACAAACACAAGGTATTAAATCATTACTGGGACTTGGAATATGATTAGTGAAGTTAATGGAAAACTAAGCCACTGTGCCAAATGACTGTTGCTAGGTTAAAGGAGGCTAATTTGCAACACCGTAATGAAATTAGGCATGCTGCCTTTGTTCCTGACTCGTAACATGAGGGAAAAAAAGTTGCATATGTTGTGCACTTTTGGCCTCTCAACTTTCCTGCTGGTCTTACCAAGTTTGTGTAACATCTGTTCTTGGTGACTGGTGAGGTTTTGAAAGTAACTGGAGTTAGACATGTGCCAGATAGATATCGAACCTGTCAGCCAAGTGCCACTTTTAAGGTGGGGACAGATCATTAGGAGTTTTCTTGTCTATCACCTAACTTTGAAATAGAAATAATTCCCAAGAGGTGTCACATCTTTTAGCGAAACTTTGGAGTGTGGAGATTTCACAGTCTCCTTACAGTGCTAGAATGTTTGTCCTCAGTCTGCATGAATACAGTGTAAGGCATATTCTGTCCTGGGTGTTCTATTTTTGCAGGCGATATTGTGTTGTTTTATTGCACATAAGTCCTGCTCTGTAAGCACATAGTACTCACCAGAATTTCTTGAAGCTTGTGATTTTTATTTCTATTTTTATGAGCATCTGGAAACAGTGGATGGGATTCAATTTACCTGCTTTCCAGATATCTACAGTTACAACTATCAGAATGTGGTCTAACATGTTTTTATAGTCAGAAGCGAGAGGCATTCGCTTCTGAAGTCCATTCGTGCTGTAGGAGCTACATGGAGTAAAGTTGTTTATTCCTTTCTAACTATTAAGGGAACCTCAAGTGAAGATATCTAGACTCGTGCTCTTTACCACCTCTCAATCCTACTTACAAAACTGCTGAGGAGTATTATAGCTATTTTATTTTAAATGGCATTCATTAAATAAATAATATTTTATATTGGTTTTCCAATTAATGAAATCCTCTTTACAAAAACAGATCACCTGGCCTTTCAACATAGGTTACAGGAATGCCAAGAAATTAATATTGATACATTGTATACTTTTTTTGAAACACAGTACAAATAAAATTGGTACTTTAATACATTATATATGTCGGTTAAGTCTTCTTATAACAAAAGATTAGGTAACAGTCATCGTGCAGTTTTGTTTATTACACAGCTTGACCTCTTATATAATCGTCCTCAGCTTTAAAGCAGCTCCTCTTCCCTAACATTTCCCATCTTAAATAGTAATGAAATGGCCTAAATGTTTTAAAGAGGTTAAATATTTCATGAAACTTGAGTGATTATTTTGATGGAATAACAGAGGTAGATGTTGGAGTACCTCTTTTGCAACTTCCCAAAAAGTCTAATCACTTGACCCACTTGCACAGTTTCTTTAACAAGCAAGTGATGTTTCTCTAAAACATCTAATCTTGTCAGTCTGTGTGGATGCTCCTGGCTTGCGCTTGTTTGCTTGCTGCTTTATACAGGCAGTGGGAATGATTCTCATAAGAGAGACAGATTCAAGCTAACCACATTTTATGGAGAGTTTTATATATGAGGGTTAAGGAGAATATTTCAGCTAATGCTTATTTATTGTGATATGTTTCCTTAATAAACTCTTGGGGGAAAAAAAGAAGAAAAAAAAAAGCATGAGTGTTGCATGGCAAAGAACTGTGGTTTTCAGAGAAATTTGGGTAAGATTTATGTATAATGTGAGACACAGAGAACACAGCTCTGTTTTTTTTCAGTCTCCATGTAAAATGTGTAGCACAGCAAGAATGACAGCCAGACCAAATTACTGCTCAACAGGAACAGTTCCAGCATCTCAGTAAACTTCATGCAACTCAGTAATTTATCTTTTTTTTTTTTTTACTTTTTCCAGGAGGGCGTTTGTATTCTGTGTCCTTACCCTACAGGCTATTGCCTAGGCAACATTCCCACACAGAAATTACCACCAAAAATTATACTGTGTCATGAGTGTATACTTTGCATAATTTTATTTATATTCTCACTCTGGTAGAAAGTATTTTATATTTTCTGTATGTACCTTGCACTGAAGGTGGCACTTGCTTTAGGGAACTGATTCTGTCCTTCATTATAGCAGCTAGCATAAATGGGGAAAAAATTATAATTTTAACCTTGTACAGGCTTTCTAGTATGGAGATAAAAATGGTATTTTCTGCCTTAAAATCAAGAGCCTTATGAGAAGAGAAGGGAGGATAGGGCAGAGCCACAAACACCTTGTTTTAGCCCTTTCCCACTGCTAGGGCTATGGGACATTGGGCTTGGGGCACTAGATTGGCACCTGTGGCCTTTCCCAGTGCATCCGTGAAGCTCCTGAGCAGCTCGATGGCTTTCTGGACAAATGAAGTGTTTTCCAGGTGGAGCCAACTCTGATTGTGTCACTCAAGGCGTCCTGCATCATTCATGTGTTGGGCATCTGTGATGAGAACCCCACGTGTTGAGGAGCCATGCTTTGCACCCACCTGATGGCACTGGGGGAACAACGCTATCCCATCACTGTGTGGGATATGGGTTACCCAGAGACGTTGACCATGCTGTGCTAGACAGATGCAAATACAGCCTTTTCACTTGTAGCTAATCTATAAATGAGTTATAAATGTGTGTTGAAGTATAGGTTTGCTATACATAACAAATCTCTAAGCGTTGCAATTAGCATAACTGTTTTCTCTCTCTGATATCTGGGGCTACACAGTTGTATAGGTGAATGCTTTTTCTAGGTAGAAAACATTCCTTTTAACAATCTCGAGTCTATTTTCTCCAGTTATTTTAATTTATAATTCACTGCAGTTACCAGTAACAGCAGTTATGTAGGTAACAATGTAAGGTTACTTTGTTAAATTCGAAATGCATCTGAATTTGAGTCCTGCAGTGGCATTTTATTGTAATTTAACTGAACATTTCAGCCACTGCACTATTCATTATCTTGTTTTCTTTCTACGTATATTCAGTATATGCACCTTGGATGATCCACTGCTATCAAATAAACTGAATTAGAAAAATGCTACATACTGTTCAAGTAATTTTGCTTGATGACTAGGTTAAAATATGCCAAAGATACGGCTTAAATTCACATTAAATGTTTGACCAATACAAACTACAGTTATTATTAGATAATTTCTTAACAATATTTGTGGTGGCAACATAGTTACAGGTCTTCTAGATAACCTTCAACATAAAATGTAGAGTATAAAAAGCTTCTTTGTGAGCCAAAATAGAAATATTTGTTTTAAATCCAGTGAGTAGCTTATTTTAAATCCAGGTCTGTAGTTACTCTCTGGTAGAAAAAGTGCTATTTTCATAAACACTGTTCTTATCTTTCATATTAGTTTTTTGTTGTTTCTTTATCTTTGCGTGTGTTGGATTTTTTTTTCCCAAAAAAGATTGTATGTCTTCTTTGAGAGCTGAATAGCTCTATGAATTGTTCATTTCTTGAGCAGTAGTGGTTTGGACCAGGATACCCTAAATTAATCTATAAAGCCGTGTCTGTCACAGAGCTTTGCTGATACAAGAGGTCTTAACTGGAACAAAATAAGAAAAAGCAGATGCTTTCTTGGGAGTTATTTTATTTGAAAGTCCCTGGGAAACTTTTAAAACAATGAAACTTCCCTTGAAGTCACTGACTGTGTACTTAAGATCTTGTATTTTAGTGTGCTCAGTTGGTGGACTTCAAAGAATCAGTACCCCACAAACTTCCATATAGAAGCTGTTTTAGATCCATATATGTTTAAGCACTTTTATTTAAACCTGATTCCCCCGCTTCTCCGCCTCCTTTTTTCCCTTCAGATCTAGAACATGAAGGAAATCAGATATAATCGACATTGCCTATTTAAAAATTGTCGAAGTGCTACAGTGTAATGAGATGGAGTATCAGCATGGACGTTCAGTTTTAATTTTGGTCTGTCCTGTTTTTATGTTCAATACTTGGTACGCTCTCTATGTTTGACTTTTGATTTAGAAAATACTGTATTTTTGCATACTTTGAATATATTTTCCTTAGTTATTACATGTAGGTTTGTTAGATGAAATGTTTTGGTACTTGTGAAAGTTGCCACATAGTGAAGTAACCTCTGCTACAAAACACACTGACTATTTTAAAATAAGCGTATTGTACTTTTTAAAGCATCCTCTGTGCCTTTCCATCATACTATTATTAGAAAGCAGTATCTTTGGAGTATGTTTTGGGTTTTCTTGACGTTAAAACCTATATTAAATCGACTGCTGTCGGGACTTTCAGTTGCTCGCTCATGGATGGAGGAGAGGCAGTCGGTGCGGGATAAGGGATGTGTGTGAGCAACCACTTCTGGCTTGTGCATCCAACAGCTTTTGCTGAGGGAGCTGCACGATTGCAACAGCAAGGGAACAGCTGCTCTCTTTGTGTGGTTTTGCATCTCCCTAAACAAATGGTTGATTAGAAGCTGTGCAAAAAGCTGCATTCAGCACAAAACAGGAAGGTGTCTTGTGCTTCTGAAGTGTGCATGTGACATTTATGCTGAGAGGAAAAGGAGGTGTGATAGGAGGAAATGTTGTCTTCTACAGACATTTGGCTTCTCAGAGCCAGCAAAAAGCAGTCTTACTTTTGTCATGGAAAGCCAGGCACTAAAACGCAGCAGCAGCTTTTGAGAATAGGAAAAAATCAAGATCTGTGGTTATATAGATGAGGCTACATTTTAAAGCCCATTGCTGTCAATTCCTACAATTTATGCAAGCTTTTCTTTCCTTAAAAATGTTTTATTCCTTCTGTTATGTGGTGGTACTCCTAGAGGTGAGCGGTGGTATTTCAAATTGGAAATTCTTGAGAGTTCGGATGTGAATACACATCAAATTCAGTTGTTACAACAGAACTAAATTTGATCTCGTGGGTTGTTTACAGACACTGTCCTCAGCACATTATGCGCTCCATCCAAATCTGAGCAAAGCTGTTTGTGGTGAACAGCAACCAGTTACCATTTACAGAGAACAGAAGGGGATGATGGGGTCAGTACAACAGCTCCTGTTGGCAGTGGGACCCTGGCCATTAATCCACCTGGGCAACTGGTAAGTCTTTTGGCGAGAGACATAGCAGAACCTGCTTCCTGGTTGAACAGAGAGATGTGACAGAACAAAAGCAGACTGGCTTGTAAATGCTAGGGATTAGTATAATTCATTATTTTCTCCCCTCTTGCCATCACCTTTTCCTATCAATCTTCTCTGGAAGATGGCAGCAATATTTGCCTTTTTATCATGGAGATGCTATAATGACTAAATTAAAAAGACAATTTAGAATTATTTAGAAATCTTTAGTGACCCTCAGGCCACAGGCCTGCAATTAGTCGAAGCATTTTTTTCCCTTTGAAAACAGGTTTAATTATTGGCATTTGTGCTCTCACACATAATCAGCGGGACCCTATTTGTGTTTCAGCTGGAGCTGCCTCTTGATGGCCAAGTAAACAGCACCTTTTTTTATATGGAATAAATTGTTGGCATCAAATGCTTATTCAGAATTAGTGTTATTTAAAAATCTCTGATGCTATAATCCTGACTGTGACCATTTTTGTGACACAAAAGCTATTGTACAAACTAGGGCAAGTGTGGAAAACAGTTTTGCAGCTCCTCTTTTCTGCCATCCCCTTCTGTGCATGAGAAGACCTTCCTCAAAAGCCAGACCTCAGTATGAACATAGTCCAGGCTGTTTACAATGAGAGAACACCTCAATTCAAGCAGCTGTCAGGGAGCAGGTATTAATCATACCAATATTCAGCAAGCCATGTCTGAGAGCTTTCTTGTTCCTTTGAGCTTAATATGGATAAAGCAGGTGGAGAAAGAGAAATTGGAAAAGGTGGCTTCACTGATAAGAAAACCTACCATAAACTTTGAATTAGTGACAGCGTACCAGATTTGCCTCTGGAGTGTTTCATTAGTATTGTGTACTGCTTCTACTGCATGTTAGCTTTCTGCTGACATGTCACCTAAGATAACAACATCATCTATTTAACGGGCACAGGAAGGAAACAAATTAGTTTCCTACCATCCTAGGAAAAATGTGAATGCTCAACACATTCGCAGTGTTTCTGTACTCACTGGAAATTGTTTTACGTTTATGATTTACACATTTTTCTTAGTAAACCATCATTTTTTATTTTTTCCCCAGAAAATTATATGACAGATTGAAGCAGGGAGCTAGATCTCATTCAGGAAGTAAAGCAATGTACAATAACATGATGGGAGCAGCTGCTTTCTTTGTACAGTTTGCTAGGTAGATTGGTATTGCAGAGCTTAATAAGGACAAAACCAATTAGCTGATTAGAAGCTGCCAGAAATAAGAGAGAACACGTAAGTAACAACAAAAGTAAATGCAGCTCTTCAGTAATTTTGCTCAGTACGACTGATATAAGGATTCCTACAAAATTACTGTGCATTGTATTGTGCCTAAGACTATAATAATCCAACACCTTTTTTAAGCTTATTTAAGAGATCGTGATGAAATTGCAATGCTAACCAAGTACAAATTCTACACATTAAATGGCAGATTTTAATGCATAGAACAGCTGAGCATTGATCAAAGTTAATACTCAGTGGCTACATAAAGGAAGGCAAGCTCTAAAATGGACATATTAATACTTTCAGAGTAACATGGGATAGTTATTTTTTTCAAGAGGCATCTCATTTAAATGTAAATTTGGCATTCTGTTATCAAAGTGATTTTTAAAATCATTTTACATTTCTAGGGATCTGGGATCAAAGTCATGTGTTGCACTTGCAAGCCAGTTATTCAAGATGGCCGGTGCTGAGTTGTGAATTATCTAGAAGGTAGAGTTCAGAGCAAATATTAAAGAAATCGAATGGACCAAACGTGAATTCTGGAGGGCTCCATGATTTTAAAACTGCAGTCTGTACTTTTTAGCTCTCATATGATCTCACGAAAGTGATAATTTGTCAGATTCTGTCTAGTCTGGCAGAGAAAAGCCCAAGGGAAAAGAAACTGGGAGCAGCATTAGTGCAAACAGGTACTGCAAAAGCACGGCAATACATCCTTCAGCCACTTACGCCAATTGGCACAGGGCAGGCCATGTCTTGAGTGGAAGAAATGAAACCAACTGAATGTAAACAGGAGCTTTTATAGCTCTCTCTTCACAGGTGGCACGATGACTGCAGTGTAGCTGTTGTTACACAACCTTGAACCATTCTGCACTGGAATGTCTTTCATTAAACGCAGAGCAGGCACCCTAGTCATACATCAGGAGGTCTCTGTAAGCCAAGTCCAAATGATTTTTTGCAAGTTTTGTGATAAAAGAGGGTGGACAACTGTTTTTCCAGAGCGGGTTTAATTGCAAGCGTTGAGCTGCATTCTTTTACCCTTAACACTTATGAAACCTGTGCAACTCCAGTGTAGTCAGGAAGTATTGAAAAATAACTTTCATACTGATAACAGTGGCACCAGTTTGAATGCCTGTTTGTTACAGGTCAGTGTTGGAGACAGAAGATATGGTCAACCAGAAATTGTTTGAGTGAAGCAGATTTGTACATAGTTGTTTACTTTTGTATCTATGTGATGTTGCTGTTAAAACTTCCTCTCCTCACATTGTTCTGGAGCAGAAACAAGCTCTAAATATCACAGTTGCTAATGCTATGTTTTCTCACCATCTATGTATGTTTTGATGTATGTGGTTTCTTAGTCATGTATTTCAAATAGTTTAAATAAATTATAAATAAAAGAAGCAATCATTGCAATAGGCAATTAAATCTAAGGTGTGTGCTTGTGCTGGGAAGTGTTCAGTTGACTTTAAAGAATAGTGCCTAATGATAGTATATCAGCTTGCAAACTAATTTTGGAAGCAGTTTACATCCTTTTCAATTGGGTGCCTGAAGTTTAGAGCAGTATGTTCTGGTAAACACACCAATAGTATGGCAATTAAAAACATGCAGGATGGAGAATTTAGTTGTTCTGTAATGGCCCAGATTCTGAGAAGGGGATGGATAGCCAAAGTGTGCAGTTCAGTAAGCCTACTAATGAGGTTCAAGAGAGCCAAGCTCAAAGTGTTGCTCTTGGGTCAGAACAATCCCAGGTTTATGTACAGTCTGGGAGAAGAACTCACTCAGAGAAGCCCTGCTCAAGAGGACTTGGGGATTCTGATGGATGAAAAACTAGACATGATCCAGCAGTGTGTGCTTGCAGCCTGGATGCAGCTGTATTCTGGGCTGCATCAAAAGAGGGGTGGCCAGCAGGGAGAGGGAGGTGATTGTCCCCTTTTACTCTGCTCCTGTGGGGTTCTGTCTGTAGAACTGCATCAAGATCTGGGGTTTCCAGCACAAGAAATGTGGAGCTGTTGGGGTGGGTCCAGAGGAAGGCTATGATGATGATCAGAGAGCTGGAGCAGCTCTCCTATGAAGAACGGTTGAGGAAGCATGGAAAAGAGTAGGCTCCTCATTGTGTCCTTCCAGTGCTTAAAGGGAGCTTATAAACAGAAGTGGACTGACTTTTTATATAGTTTCACAGTTATTGGACAAGGGGCTTTAAAGTAAAAGAGGAGATATTTAGTTCAGATGTTAGGAAGAAATTTTTTAATCAGAGGATGGTGATGCGCTGGAATGGGCTGCCCAGAGAAGTTGTGGATGCCCCATCCCTGGAGGTGTTCAAGGCCATGCTGGATGGGGCCCCGGGCAGCCTGAGTGAGTGCCTGATTTAGTGGTTTGCAACTCTGCCCATGGCAGGGAAGTTGATCACACCCAACCCAAGCTATTCTGTGATTCTTTGATTGATTGATTGATTGATTGATTGATTCCTAAGTACTGCGCCTTAAAATTATCAAGTATTTTCTATAATGGCTTTCCCAACCAGTTCTTGGCTCTTCGTTTGGCCCAGTTAAGAGTCCTGACCTTACCATAAATGAAAAGACTGCCAGGGTCTCAATGACACTCTTTCTTCACCATAACCATCTCCTTGCTCCTCAGTTATTTCTGTTCAGACAAATGAAAAGGTTACTGCTCTTTAAGTATCCCTTCACAAGGGTCTGTGGTAATTGAACTGTCTAAATTCGTGTTATCGAATCCAGTTAGATTATTCTTTCTTTACAAAAAATAAATGCTTGACTTTTGTCAGTTCTTACCTCCTTAGGAATAAATAGCACATGTGAGACTGTTTTAGAAAGTGGCTGTTAATGAAAGAGCAGTACAGATACGCAGCAGTGTTATGAAAGCTGCTTTATCTCCATTCAGTTTGTGTCAAGTAAGCACATCTTTTATTCTACATCTGAAGTTATGTTAAAAAAAAAATAATTCCCTTCCTGTCTGGTTTTATATCTTTAAAATGGGAACATACGTATAGAGAGAATGTGGGATATAGTGAGAAGGAGAGTTGTTGATTTGCAATCTTAGAAATTGAATACTTCTTGACTGGTGCTGGCTGGTATTTTTCTTAGGTATTTTCTTTTTTTAAGGCAGAGTTGATGCTCGAGTGTATGCAAATGTCACTCAGCAGTTCAGTAAGAAGGTATGTTTGAGAAGGAGAGATCATAAATGTCTCAGAGGCATGCAGTAGTGGATTCCTGAAGTTAAATGGTTGTTTTAATTAATATGTTTAATCAATGGAAAAACTAAAAAAGTGTATCATTCTGTAAGCAGATACAGGCTCTAATGAAAAGTCCTGGTTGCTGTCCAAGGAATTTTGGAAACATGAGATTGGTAGGGATTTCTTTGATTGCCATTTCTGGCTCCTTCCCGTTCTCAGTGTCTCTTTGGACTGGTCCACGTTATAAGCTTGCAAAGCTACTTGTCAGTCTGAGGAGAGGATAGGAGCTCCGTTTCTTGTATTTCAAGCGTGTTCCAGATTCCTATTGTTCTAATGTATAGATTTTTGTATTTTTTAATTTATAGCCTAACTTTATTTGTGGCCATCTAATATTCATTGTTTTGTGTGCCAGTTGGGGCCCCTGGATTGAATAATTATTTTTCTCCTTCATTGTTCAGTTTCCTGGCATATTTTCTCATAGTTTTGATTTCACTAGACTATAAAAGCTTAAGCACTTTTAGCCTCTTTTTGTCAGATAGGTTTTCCATTTCTGTGATCATGTTTGCAGCTCTTTTCTGCACCTCTTCCATCTTAAGCTTATCATTTTTTAACATGAGCGAGCAGAACTCTGTAGCGTATTAGAGATGTCAGTGATTAGATTTCCCCCACATCTTGCACAATAGCATCAGTATTTACTTCTCTGGAAAAATCCTGTCTGATACAGCTTAGACTTGTACTGTCCATATAACACTAGCAACTCATACATAATGCCTGTGATTGATTTTTTTCTACCTCAGTTGTTTGCAAGTGATGAACTTCTGGCTTTTGGAAGAAATGTTTTTATTAGTCTTTAGGGGAATCGCCTTGCCAGAATTGTGATAGTCTGATTTCATTTAATGTTATTCATGTTCTCAAGGTCATTAAGTCCTTTGCATATGGATATCCTAATGCTACTCCGTATTGATTACTTTCCAAGAATAGAATTACCATAAAATTTCACCAGTATAGTACTGATACAAGGTCATTAGGAACATGTAACAAGATTGCTCTCTAGACTGGCCATTGAGAAACTCTCTTAATAGCTTCCCTATAGCCTGAAACTTTTCACTGCTAATCACTTCAATTTTTCTTCTAGTTAGTTTCTTATTGATTTAATATTGCTAATATTCATCCTAATTTTGTCTAGATTAAGTAATGATTTCCCATGTTGGCACCATGTGAAAAATGTATGCTTTTGTGAGCTTCAGATATGTGAAGTCTCTCACATCCCTAATATTTAAAAAAAGAACAGACCACAGAACCTTGAAAGCTACTGAATTGATCTGGTGTTCTGCCCTTTCTTGTCCTTCCTTAACCTGCATGTCTTTAAATACATTCTCTCTGAAAACATTCTCTGAAAGCCCACACATTTTTTAGATCAAGGTTCTTTGCCATCAGTTCTTCACATTACTCGTCTCATACTTCACAACTTTATATTATATTCTACTTTCTCCTGTATCTGTAGGACAGGGTATGAATCTCGCTTAAATATTTTGTTCTCTTCTTTCAGAATTTGGGCTGGAAGCTTTCTTGACACCATCATCTTAATCTGCTTGAGCTTTACTTCTGTCTGAGTTGTATAGTTATGAACATAACTCATAATATTCAAATGATTCATATGATTCAATATCTTCAGCATAATCTAGCTGCATTATCAACTCTGCACCATCCTCATTCCATTATATTCCCTTTCTTGTTTTTATTGTTTGTATTTTATTCACAAAGGTGGAAATTTTTATCTATTTATCTATCTATCTGTCTGTCTGTCTGTCTATCTGTTCATCTTATTAGCCATTCAACCACCATGGTGTTTAATTTCACCTTGCACATGTACGTATGTGAGTATACAAAAAACAAGCTCTCTTGGAGCTCTCTGGAATTTTTTTCTTGTTTACCTACAGAACTTTGAAGTAGCCTTTTACTTACAATACTTTATGCATAGAGATAGGGTTAGTTAGATATTCGAAGTCAAGTTTTTTTTCAGTCAAGTTTTTCAGTCATGTTTTAACCTAGCCTAACAAGTGCAATTAAAACTTCATATTATCATCTTTGTTAAATGGAATCATTGGCTTCTTTCTCTTTTCTTGGTTAAGTCAGGTTAGTACTCAAATTACGAGGGTTTTAGGAAGACTGAAAGGAGGAAATGGAAAATACCAGTCAAGTGGTAGTTGCAAGAAAGTTCCCTGAAGGCTAGTTGAATGTGTGAAATCAATAACGACAAACAGAAGCACTCCAGAGTAAAAACTTTCAGTTCAACACAAAGAGCAGAAGTTAGTGCCAGTGGAGAAGAGGAAAAAAAAAAGAAGTGATGAGTGAGGCTACTGCTAGGTAGGTATGGACAGTAAAAATGAAGTGAGAGCTAGGCAGATTATGGGTTATGGCTATTTTATTGGAGTAGAAATAGGTTCTCTACTATGAGAGGAAGGATCAATGAAATTTTCCACTTAAAGGAATGCGAGAGGGCAAGGTGAATAAAATAAAAGGAAAAGGATTTTGCGTCTGGAGGAGAAAGATGTATGCTCACTGGAGGCAGCCACTGCTTCAATGATACAACACAATAGAAAACTACCATAAATTAATACAGTGTACTAATACATTGTAAGAATTTGTTCATATGAGAGGAAGATACATCAGAGTGTGATTGTAGCCATGTTTGGGCTAACAGAAAAAGGTTGAAAGAGAAAAAAAGAGTGAGATGTCGAAAGTTAATTTGCATTCAGTTATTCTGTTTGCTTACCCAGCAAAGTGCTAGGGAAACTTCTGCAAACTTTCTTGTCCTCCTTTTTCTGTATGATATGACTCATACTGATTACTCTTTCCTTTTGGAAGGAGTATTGTATTTTTCGAGCATTAGTTCATGTACTCTGTAATGTGTTGCATTATTTGCCAAATGCTGTGTCACTAATATAATTCAGTTTGCTGTTTCAAAAAAAGACAACAACCTAGTTTAATTGCTGATAGAATTCAGTACTAAGAAAAAATCCTCTTCCTTTTGCATGGATTTTGATAATAGCTGCTCTAGTCATACAGTACTAGAACTCTTCAGTATCTTAATGTAGTAATACAGAGCAAAGCTTGTAAGTGTGTATCTCGGATCTCAGGAGATCACGGTTTCTTTTGAGGTTTCCTTTTTATTTATTTAACTGTGGATAACTAATTTTCTAATATATATGCGTTTTGCTTGTATGTAAAGGAATACTGTCTTAATTTGTTTGAAACTTTCTGTCTGAAAAACCAATAGTGATGATAACAATAATAATATATCTAACTCTGAATAACAACATTAATTAATTGCATCTGTATGTCCAAGGAAATGATCATGGGTTGCTTGGTTTGCTGTAGGTTTGTGTGCATGAATCTGTTGTGTATATGCATGCATTTGCCAATGTTCTGTTTAACAGTATCTGCTATGAGTGTGAGGGATGCAGGTGTATGTTTTAGAACACAGGTGGCCAGGCGCTCACAAAGCTCCAGTGGCTCTTCTGATGTAGTTTAGAACAGTTCTTAGCTTGCTCAGAACTACACGCTGTCAGCAGTCAATCACTGTGTCATGTTAACCACTTTGAAGTACCAGTTCGTTCCTCCATGCAAAAGTGAAGGAGCTGTGATGGACATGTTGCTACCAGACAATTATGTAAGTGAGGCACTTCTGTCTTTCCGTGGAGTAGAAAATAGTTGAGTATGTCTTAATGAAACTGAGAGTCTAATCTTCCAGACAGTGCCACATGTTTTGAGAGATAAGTGAATAATTGGATGGAAACTTTAAAACAGAATCTTAATCTTGTGCTTGTTGGAGTACCTGATGAAGCTCCCTTTGAATTTCATGTTTTTGTGACTATGGGGTTTCTCTAACACCTAGTCAAGAAAAACAGATCCATCACTTGGGGTGTTTACTGTATGCAGTGACAAGACACCACTGACACAGGTGACCAGTTTGAGCCGTGAGACAGCAGCTGAATATAACAGCCAAAAGAAGTAAAAGCCCCAGAAAATTGTCTTGAAGAAAGGGTAACTTTTAGGTTGGTTTTGATGGTAGCCTGAATTGAACAGCTAATTTCTGCAGGCTCTCTACTTAACCTGGTTTGTCCAGGCAAGCAGTACTTCTGGCTACTTTGATAAGAACTACTCTCTGTAGGCAGTACAGTTTGAGGCTCTAAAATCAGAATCAGGAACCACTGTCACAGTTTTTAATGTTTTAGTGGCCTCTACACCATCATAAGGATTTGAAAAATGTGGCTCCATTCCTGGTGAATTTCAGTTTCAGTCTCAGCTATTGCTTCCTTAGAATTTAATTTGGAACAAAAAATAACTAATGAAGACTTACACTGCTTACAAATACAGTGTCTCTGCCTCTGTTATTAGCGAGCTTTTAATATCCTTTTTATTAGGAGGGTGAATTCTCAGTAGGAGTGATTTATTACTCTTCTGATATTAAGTATTTAAAGAATCCTACAAAGGGTTATTTAAAATATGCGGGAGGAAGAATCTTTGCCAAAGCTGATGTTCCCGAAGGAAAGATAACAACAGATGATAAACTCTGTCATGTTAATAGGAAGGCTTATAGCTGTATGGGCATATGTGGGACTCTTACGCAAAACTGCTCTCTCAAATCATTGGAGATAATAGGTTTAGATGAAAGGGATGAAGATGCTCTGCTGGCTAAATTTTCGGCTGTGTCAGTAGTTAAATTAGTACTAAGGAATTACATGGATATTAAAGTGATTTAAGGAACTAGGGTAAAAAATGTTCTTAACTCGATGGCACATCAATTTAATGAGTAATATTGAGTATAGTTGTGAAGAATTTAATTGTCTAATGAAATAAATACTGTTTATACAACTTCAGCAATACAATTAAAATAAAACATAAATAGTATTTGTGGAAAAATCTGTTGTTAGTAAACAATTACAGTAGTTTGTTTTATTATGTTCTTTCAATGAAAGAAAATACAGACGTATTCTATTTTCATATTTGCAATGGATATGTTACTGCTTTTTCTTACATGGTTATTTTACTCTTTTCTTTCACCCAGCTGTCTATTTTACCTTTAAAAACTCAAGAGCTATTTTTCTAGAAATAATCAAGTCATTTTCAGTTATCATCAGAAATTCATTATTAAGACTGAAGCTTATTATATTTCAGTCAGCCATACTTTACTGAAGCTTTTGACACTGTGAAGTACTTTTGTGGCAGCACAGTTCCATCTTCTTCAGCCTTGTTCATTGTGCATCCATGTACTTTGCCTTTTAAAGGATGGTGGAAGATCCTGCCCTGGGATGTTCAATTTTCATGCTGTTAGTATCACTGTGCACGTGTTTCTAAGAACACCCATGCAGGTAATTGTGGATATAAGTATCTTAAGGACAGCAGAAAAATTTTAAGTGATGGTTATTTTCACAAGTGGAATGACACGTACTAGAATAGCTGTAACAGAAGGGATCAATATTGTTAAAACTGATAGATTTAAAAATGAGGTCTGTACAAACATGACACTGTAGCTCATTGCTAGGCTCTTTTGTTTGTTGGCTTTTATACCTCCTCAGTACTTATAGTTGTGAGATGATCTGTTTATTTACTGGCGTTCTATAGGATCATACCAGTAATTCACCTGAAATGACTATCAACCATCTTACAGAGTCTGAATGCTAATGTAGGTTGTAATTAATCAATAGTGATTGTGCAAAACATAAAGTATTTATGTCATGCTCATGACAGTCATCAAAATTCTCCATAAGAAACAGCCTGAAATAGTAGCAGAACTTTGCCTTGCATCTCTTTGTGCTGAGCTCTTCCCATTTGATGTGCTAGAATACACGTCTTAAAATAGACTCAGAGGTAAGTTGTTTCAATGTGTCATTTGAACTGAATATAGTTTTGAATGTTCCTATAGTATATAAAAGAAATAATGCTGAAAGCACTTCTAAGTAGCATACAACAAAAACTGAAATATTATTTTCTTTTTGCTCATCTTTCAAAATCAGAACTACAATCTATCAGTGCATGTTATTCCTTGAAATGCCATTTCTTAATTAAGAAGAAGTGGAATGTAGTTTTTTGTTTTTTTTTTTTTTAAAAAAAGGACTTGTGTTTTTGTACTTTTTCTGTGCGTAAAATGCAGTCTTTTTTTTCTAGGCTTCTCCCAGCTATTCTTTGTGTTGTGTCTTTACACCTTCATTTGGGTAATAGTGGATAGCCTTCATATTGAACTGACTCTGCTTGATAGATTTTCCAATAGAAATAGAAGTTATATTCACGTATAGAAATTTCTGAAAGTAACCAGGTACTGGCTGACTCTCCAACGCTGTATGTCATTAGGTCCGTGTACTGACTCTCCAGTATCAGAATGTTATTAGCATGTTATTAGCATGTTTAAGCTTCTTGTTTTATCGTTGTAATGTTTTTGTTTCTTTTGTCTACATGTATGCACAGCTCCCAGCACATTCAGACTGATGTTAACTGAACCTTCAGCGTAAAAAGGAATAAGTGTTAATTATCTGGGAAAAAATGTGAGAGAGAAGAAGCTGTGTTCCCATAAAAACGTGTAAGATGAAGTAAAAAATTCCTTTCTCACTCTCCACCTTTCCCATCAGAACAGCCCACCAGCAATTAAAGGAATGGTTGCAGAAAGAATTAATTTAGATCCTTAATTCCTTAAAAGAATATGTGAACCCAGTGGTTAGTGAGTTTGTGACTGTCATTTTATGTCAGCCATGACGTAAATCCTCTGACTACAAAAAATGATCTTCTATATGGTTCATTTCAAAAACTCAAATAATGTGAAAATGAGGAGAAAAAAAATGTATTATGTCATAAACATTACACAGTAATTTATCATACAGATAGAGCATTCTGAAACTGCTCCTAGGCAGGAGAAATAATCTTCCAATCACAGAACCTAGAAACAGAGCCAATTTTGTTTCCTCAGATGTTGCTTTTGTTGAAAGATAGAGTGAATAAACTTATCAAACCTTCTTTTTTAAGCTCACTGTGTTGCTATGAATGTTAGACTTTGATGGTTACCTTTTGGGAAAAACATTTTTCTGATTGACATTAATAGGGACATCGATAAGAAATATTTGGAGGTGATGAAAATTGAAGGAAATGCGTAATAGGTTTTATAAAAGTGGCTAAGCATAGCAGATTCCTAACTACCCTGAAAGTCCACTGAAATAGGGCATTTACTCATTTAGACACTTTGTTAAACTCCATTAGGTGCTTATGTGCCTCTTCAGATATCTGAATACTTCAGCCTCTTGTCCAAACAAACGGCTCCATGTGATGACAGCATTTACAGTGATAGGAGTCAGGTATGATTTGACTCACAGCAATGGGCTGTGTTCATTTTGCCTCAGTTGAAATCTATTTGTTTACTGGCTGACAAAGAAAGAAAAAGCACAAAAAACCCTCAACTGAAAACCTGCATTTCAAGAGGATTAATAAATGTATTTTGAAGATGGGGAGACAAAAAGTAAAACTACTTGCAGATGACACAAAGCTATTAGAGGTCTGATAAATCTGGATTAGCTTCGTCTTTGACAATGGCTGATATTAAATCCCTGGCCAAAAAATAGATAATTAGAATCACACAATACACAGCTCTTCAGTTTGGCATCAATTTCAAAATACAATAAAACTTGTCATTTGTAAGCTTGTCTAGTTTTTAGAGAACAATTTGCTCTGTCTTGGTACATAAGACAATACAGTGCAGGTGGTTTAAAAACAAAAAAGTTAATCAAGCAAAATTTTACTTAAACTACCTGATGATTCATCATCCAGTCTTTGCACAGTCAATTGTGCCTTTCTGAGCAATTATTTATAGAATATTTAAATAGCCTGGACAGCATGTGCAACTGCTGAGAATGCTATTGTATTATGAATTACTTCTCCAATTTGTTTCAGTTCAATATAGACTGACAACACTGCAGTGAGTCAGCCTTCTGTTTTCCTGAATGCAGTGCTGTATAACATTTATAGTAGAAATTAAGTTTTGCCTCCAATACTATTTTGACCATGCTATAATATTCCTGAACTAAACTTTGAAATGGTATGAAAATCAGAATTACTTATTACATCATCTTCCCACTTTATTTTATATGTGTGTAATCACTAACTTGAGAAGTTGTATTGGTTTTTTTAATTAGTAAGAGCCACTATTCAACTCTTGTCTGCGTGAGTGCCATTTGAGCATGTCACTGCTTGGGAGCACCAAAGAAGCATATGACAATAGTTCCTTAATGGGCTGGGAGCTAGCTGGAGTTGTATAAACTGGAGGAATGCATAGAGTAGAAGGAAGCTGAGATATGTTAGATGCACAAAGGATGAGATGATCAAGAACTGGTCGAGTTTTGCAGGCTGCAAATTGAAAGGATGGTATTGGGAAAAGGGGAAAGTAGAAACTACCAAAGAGAGGAAAAGGAGTGATACAGTTGCAGATATGAGATGCTTATAGTGTACCACCTAGAGCGTGGAAGCTTAAGTATTTTTTCTTGTTGTCTCGGCCTTTGGAGAGTACAAAGACAAGAAGCTGGAAATTAGACTGATGGCAACAGGATTGTGACCGGGATAGCTACATACAGACTGCACTAGGAGAACATTCTGGGATCACAGAATCACAGAATGGCCAGGGTTTGGAAGGGACAAAGATCGTGAATCTCCAACCCCCCTGCCACATGCAGGGCCACCAACTTCCACGAAATCCTTGTTGCATGTTCCTCAGTCTACCTGAAAACCAGGGAAGAAATGATTAAGGGAAGTCAAACAAGAAGAGGTCGTGTTGTGCATTCAGACCTCATACTGGCTAAACTGAGACACAGCTGTGAAACATATCGCAGTTTGTGTACTGCGTGGTACTGCCTGGTCTGGAACTGGCTTTCTTCATAGCAGCCCTATTTTAGATTTGTGGCTGAATCAGTGCTGCTAAAACACCCATGTTGTAGGTGTTGCTAAAGGCCTTGTGTCAAGGCCTTCTCTCATTCTTCCCCCAACATATAGATTGGGAGCAGGAAAGAGGTTGGAGGGGATGTAGCCAAGACAGCTGACACAAACTTGCCAAAGGGAGGTTCTTTACCACTCACCAATAAAAGTGGCGGGTATTCTTTCCAAAACAGCTATTCCTTGGAGGCTGGTTGGGCACCAGTGTGATGGGAGGTGGTAAGTGATTGCCTTTGCTTATTCCCCTTTTCCCTCCCCTTTTCTTACTTCACTGCTTTATTATTAAACTGCTTGAATCTCAAGCCATAAGTTTTTCTTTTCTTGCTTTGCCTGTTCTCTCCTGCACCCTGCTAGGGGTAGGGAAATGGCTCTTGGATATTTAGATTTTGGCCAGGATCAGCCCAGCACATCTGAAATTTGAAAGTTCTTCTAAGTCCTGTTCTGTAGAGAACCAAAAAGCCAACAACTAGAAGTAAAGCAGTAGCATCAATTTACTGTTGTTACAATATAAATATTTGATTGAAAATATAAGAAAGGTAGTACTAAATCAAGTGTTGTCAAATAAACTGATTGTGTCAATGGCCTTTTGTGGGTTTAGTGGTGTTTTTTGTTTTGTTTCTTTGTTTGTTTTTGTGCCACTGTTATTAATTCTGTAAGACCTTTTGTATCACTTAGTATTCCATTGGAGGCTCACAGAAAACATTTGCTTTTATTGCATGTTACTTAACACTTTTTAAGCTTAGTCACCTGATATGGACAGACGTCAGGAAACGCTCAGAAAACTAATGTGTTTTTAATGGATATTTTGAGTGGTATTTTTGTGGTAATGGCTTGAAGGTTTGTATAACCATTGGTCATAATATTTTTCTCATTACGTGGGGACTATATCAATGAGTATGAATGTACTTCTGGTGCTCAGAAATCATCAAACAATAATGAAATTGTAGCCGGTTATTTTTTCCCCACTTTCTATTTTCAGTCTTCAGAGAAATAAAGATATAATCTGCAATAAGATCTTTCAGAATGCCCAGTTAAGGGGAAAACTGAAAGAGTAAAAAAAGCTGCATTTCTCCTTCAACCACACATAGTATGGCAATATGGACTGTTTTCATCTCATACTATGTATTTTATAGAACTCTTTTGTATTTAAAAGAGTAGTACTTCAGTGAAAAATGAATATGATTAAAAATGGTGCCTCTACTATATCCTAAATAGATATTATGCACTGAGCATTAATACATTAATGTTCCCTAGTTTGTGTTGGGTGTAATATATGTCCAAGTTATAAATAAAAGGTGAAAACTTAAAAAATACATGGGCCTTGCGCTTTTTCCTTTTCTGAGGTGTGTACTGTGTATTTGTTTTCCTGAACTAATTTAAAAATCATGTGCATGTTGTAGTTTATGTCATTCTTGTTCAGAAAGTGGTTTCACTGTTGTAAACTGGCTGTGCTATTCCTGCGTTTTCCCATTTCCAAATAAAGTCACTCTAATAACTAGTTATGCAACCTGCCTTGCCTCTTTTGGCAAGAGGAACGTCAAGGTTAGGATGCAAAGCAGAATCAAAAAATTGCAGAATAATTTAGGTTGGCAGGGCCACAGGGTCCATCTGCTCTAGGCCCTGCTCAGCAGGGACACCCAGAGCAAGGTGCCCAGGCCCATGTCCATGTGGCTTTGGGAGATCTCCCAAGGAGGAGACTCTACAACCTCTCTCTGCAGCTTGTGCCAGTGCTCTGTCACCTGCACAGCACAGAAATGCTTCCTGGTGTTTGGTTTGTGCCCATTGCCTCCTGTTCTGCACACCACTGAAAACAGCCTAGCCCTGTCTTCTTTGCACTCTGTTCAGGTATTTGTGCACACTGGTTAGATCCCTCTGAGCCTTCTCTTCTCCACTCTCAACAGTCCCACATCTTTCAGCCTCCCCTTATAGGATTCCCACTCCCATAGCACTCATACTCCAAGCTTTTCATTGTCAGGATTTGACTGCTTAATGTGAGTATCTAGCTGTTTGAGTTTAGAGTTACAGAGTGTATAGAGATAACAAAGCTTACAGGATAGTGGATGAAAAAGAAGTGATGATGAACCTTTTGTTCATTCTGAATGTGAACAGCAATTTTCAAGGGAGCTAATTAAAATCTTTATCTGATCCCTGGCTGTGAGAGAGCTCTGCCTGGACGTGTGTGAGAGGTTCATGTCTTTTGAGATTTCTAATTTGATTGTATATTTTTTTAATAGTTTCATGACAACAGCAGTTTTTTATGTTCATAAATCTTTGCCAGATGAAATAGCAATCTTCCTTTTAAAAGTTGTAGTTAGGAAACAACACTATGCAAATGAATTTTTTTCTTTATGTACATGAGAGGTATGGTAAATCAATACATTATAGTGGTTTGTAGGGGAAAAAAATAATTTCCAATCTGGTTGAATAATAAGCTGTTGTTTTGAAGAGAATCCAACCTGAAATAATATATGGAATCTTCATAAAAAGTAAGCTTCTATTGCCAAAGTTCGTGGAGATGGTTTTGACATCCTAAAAAGGCACGCAGAATTTTATGGGTTCAGAGTGGAAAATTGTACATCAGCTGGATGTCAGCAAAGAACATTAAACTGTTAATTTGGCATTGCAGTTTGTCAGCTGGTCACATCAGTTGACTTAATAATTGCTAATTGAGCACATGCACAGATGTGGAAAACAAAATCTCAGAAACTTAACCTTTGGCTGCTTGTTAGTTGTATGTGATTGGGTTGTTTTCACTTGTAGAATGAAAAAAAAGTTTTCCATCTGCAGTGACGTCTATACCATCAGATTGATACGTTTGATGTCTTTCGTAAATTGAAGGACACACTCATGGTTTAAGCTTGAAATTGTTCCATAGTAGCAAGTAAATCAGTTGATCAGTATGGAATTGGGTTGGTAAGAGAGGTCAGAATGAAAGTTTGAGGATAGGACTTGGCGCAATATAAGGAAATTATAAGGAATAAATTTGAAGTGCTCACGCTGCAGTGAACTATTGATTCGTGCTTTCCATTGCACGCTTCAGCTTTCGTGTGAAGGAGAAAAGTTTCTAGAAGATCAAAACAAGATGTCTGTAACAATCTGCTTAGGCTGTAGTAGAAAACTTCATGGCTAATTATCTGAGATAAAGTGAGGGAGTGTTACTAAGAAACCTGTTTACGTAAGTGAAGTGGAAGTAGGAAGGTAATAATGATAGAATTTTTCACAAAGGCCAATAAGGTATGGTAGTATTTTTAATTGACAAGATCAAGACTGATACCTTTGCCACTGCAAACTGAAGTATATATCTGCATCTGTTTATTGCTTGCTCGTTTTGAGAAAGAAGTAAGAAGTGACGAAAATTTCCTTCCTAAAATGTGTTTAACTTGAATAGAAACACAACAGTTGAAGTTCAAATTCTCCTGTGGAAAAATATCCCCAAAGGGGGAGTCTAAAATATCCTACTGAGACCAGAGAAGCTAGAAAACATGTATAAGCTTGAACAGTGTCATGTGGGGACAGGCACATTTTCTTGAAGGGTGATGACTATAAGATGACTATCAGATTTTTATAAATATCTAGCTACATCTGCTGTATGGATACCTGTGCTTTGTGCAGAGCAGAGATAACTTTAACATGCTTTACACTGAAATAACTTGTTTATTTTTTTAGTACAGGAGATAAAAACAGTCAGAAGTCACCAGAAAAATAGTAATGAAATATCTTTAGTGTTTTCCAGAACTAAAATTATTGGATTTTTTTGGCTGAATAGTCAAACTCCATGAAACTGTACATATCTTTGCATGATTCTAAAAATTCTGAACTTTGAAAAGGGGAAACTAGTGCACACAGTCCAGAGATATAATTTGAAAACTAGCTGAAGGGATTAGAGAACGCCCAATTAGGTTGCTGCCATTTATGCTGGTAATAAAAATGTTCTGCATCACCAAATTGTACTGCAAGCATCAACAGAGATATGTAGTAGTCAAAGATATGATAGGTGAGCTACAGCTGTATTATTACCACCAACAGTGGGACATACTATTATACTTACTAATGGATATAGATAAAATAAATTCTATGCTTCCGAACATTGATTAAAATGCAAGGGCTGGTCTGAAAGTAATGCCTCCTACTTTATTCTCTTGGCTCATGACATCAGAGGCAGATGTTGGTGGTAGGGCAGTAGAGGTTGAACCTTCACACCACTGTTCTGTTACGTTTTGTTGCCGTGTGACAGATGGCAGCAGAGGGGCAGTCTGACAGAATGGAGTCTGACATGGAAGTGTGTATGTAGAATTGGATTCCTCCATGCAGAAAAAATTGCACCCCTTGACTTTTATCACTATTTGCTGAATGTTTCTGGAGACCAGTGAATGTGAGTACAGTGAGATGGTGGGTGGTGAGTTTCAGCAGCAGTGACAGTGAGTCCCCTCTGCTGGTGCAGATTTTTACGAGTGCAGCATGCAACTCTAGTTCAATCTCTGGTGGAAATGCACAGGTAATAGGGATGATTATGTAGAAAAACACTGTTTTGTAGCTGAAAATTTGCTCTATCTAATGGTATTGTGCTCTTTGTATGTATTGTAGTTTCCATGAAAATAAATGGGAGGCATTACTTTCAAAGTGTCCTTTGTACTTTGCTAACAAGATGTCCTTAGATTGTTGATCACAGTTGGTATCTTTGTTTTCTTTCAAAAGCATCGAATAAAGTTTTATAGTGCAAAAATATCTCAAGCAACAGAAAATAGAAATCTAAGACATTATATCCATCATTTATGGTGGAGAAGGCAGATAAAAGATGTTGCAAACCTACACAGATAAATACCTTTACTTTTTGAATCAGCTTGTACTTTCTAATATAGCTGTAAGCACTCTCAGAAGTTTGCAGATGTAAACAGCCGGTGTTATTATTGTTTGCATGCAGGCAAGAATTGTACCCTTCAGCCCAGGAGCACCCCTTAAAGAGAAGCTACCATACCCCTGTTTAGCTGAAATTATAGAAATGAACAGCTAGTCTTTTCTGTGGACCATTCTTCTGATTTGTGGATGTTTTTTGTTGTTGTTTTCTTAGAAAGTAAAAAGAACAAAGTGACTTTATCTTCATGTTCCTCTGTTTCTGGCAGCATCCTTTATAAATTGATCATTGACCTTTCTTAATTAAAAAAAAAATCAACAAAAAAAGCTTTTTCCCATGATCTTATGTTACTTGCAAACTTCTTTTTCTGTTTCAGTTTTTTTTCACCAAAAGATTCATGCTACTGGGGATGTTAACTCTTGATGGAGAAAGACTGGTGCATTTAAAATATGTGATGACTATCTTAAGTATCTTCCTTATGCAACTGAAAAAGTAAGATGCAAAATGCAAAAATAAACTTTTTGAAGGTTTCTTTTCCTATTGGTTTTGTTTGTGTTTTGCATTTCTATGGAAGATTCATACAGGTTTTCCAGATACTAGTTTTCTGGCAAACTTTCACTTGTGATGCGTTTTGTCTCATTAGTAATGTTCACATGCATTTCAGGCTGCTTAATTTCATTACACAAAGTATTATGCACTGTTCATCCAATAAGTGAGAGAGATTCATTCTGCTACCCAAGGGACTTGTAGAAAGAAATTTGAAACCTCCAAGAAAACCTGAAAATTCTTGTTGAAACATGGATCACGTTTCACTGCTACCTTTATTAACATACTAAAACTTACTTTACTGATTAAGTTATCTGTGTTTTTCTGACTCCCAAATGCTAACTGCTGCCTCCTTAGAAATATTTACTTCTAGCTAGGATTTTTTAATGCAGTTAATATCTCTACAAAGAACTAAGCATATTTGAAAATTGCCTTATATATGTGATTAGGTCTACTGCCTCGTAGTTAGATTACTTGTTTTGATAGCATGTGGCTTTGAACATCAGCAAACATAAAAGCTTTTAAAAAGCATCGGGTTTCAAAGAAGCAGGAGGGATCTGTTAACACTGAAGATGTAAAGTCTCCATCCAGTATCAGTCACTGTTGGCTATGCTCAAGCATCTCTCAACTCCTTAGGCTGTGGCACACACTGCATCCCTGTGGAGTAACTGAGGACACTTGTATTGCAAGACTAAGAAGGTTGATAAAAGAATATCCTGTGATAGGAAGGAGCCAGCTCCAGCAATGAGAGTTGGGCTTATGTGTATCTGATGGTACCCCACAGGGATCCCAGTTGATAGAAGAGCGCTAGTAATGGAGAAAAACTGTCACTGTTGAGCTGAGATGATGGCCGAGGCTTAAGGAGCAAAGGCACTGGATTGGTAGTCTATCTAAAGAATGGGAAGGGACATACAAATTGGGCATGGGGTGGGAAACTGGGACTGATCAGGCAAAAAGAGGTTTGGCAGGAAGCTCTAGAGAGAACAGATTGAATAAGGAATTGGATACTCAGGTAGCAGGCTTATTGCTGCCAACATATGTCCATTAGCATCTGACAGTAATTCTAGCTGGAGAGAACTGGGACAAGTTGAGAAATGAGCCAGGAAGGCAATCGAATAGACTTCAGTGAGAACTGTGCTCTAGTATATAGGAACATGCAGTGTAGACTCTGTGTGTTTCAAGAAATAAAACTCAAAGAATAAAAAATAGGTACCTATTATTAGGTGTTAAGCATCACTGTTTTCTTTTCAGTCCATTCCGTGATAGAAACCAAAACATAAGGATGTACTCTGGTATACAAACTACAAAGTGCTCAACCAGCAGGAAGGAGGGACCCTTTAAATTCCCTGAACAAACAAGATAGGTGCTAGATAAGCTTAACTCCACTCTGAAATATCTGGCTTATTATTAGAGACTATCAGAAAGAGGTTGAATTGAACTTTGAGTGTTGCAAGAGTTGTTGCAGTTTGGTTCTGGTAAGTTAAATTTCACTTTGTTGTTTAGTTAAATAAATATATTCCATCCAGACAGCCACAAGGTACAAAATAATAGTCCACTGTGTTTTTAAACTATCTATTCCTGATCTTTATTTCTTAAGCCCTTGCTTCTGGAGTTATATGGAGAATATTGCCTTCCTCTTCCTTCTTCATTTCCTTCTACATTGCATGGCAGTGTAAATCCTTTTTGCCCCATAACTTTTGTGACAGTAAATTCAGTGCAATATTCTTTGTTAATGTAAGCCGGACTCCCTAAAAACTTTAGAAAGCTAATTATGTATTTATAGAAAATACCATTGCTTTTACTGCTTTAGTTAATAACATTGATTTCTTAAAGCGCAACTAGTCAAAAATGAGTTTCAAAACATTAAAAATGCTTTCAATAAACTTCTGAATTATTCAATGAAGTATTTGCATTAAAGATCACAGTATGCAATAAAACTTGGAGTATGCATAAAATATTCCTATTTCTAGGCATTGTTACTGTTTTAACTGTTGCCAAGACCTGCAAAATGAAATAATGTCCATATCTCATACTAAGAAAAATAATAGTATCATCATGTGCAAGATACGAGCCCTGATGATAGCTTTTTGTGGTGTATGGTGAAGGCACTGAACAATTCAAAATAGTTAAGACTGAGAAGATTCCTTAAGCTAGATTTCTTCTGTGACATTCAGCATATTAATTAATTCTGTGTGACTCAGCTTCCTTTTATATCACAAACATGTTGCTATCACTTCTTCCTATCCTCTGCCCATCTCAGGGATTTGGTTTATTAAGATCTGAAAGATCTCCAACAGTCTTGTTCAAACAATGTCCAGCACAGTATGCATTCAGTCTTTGCTGGAGCTTCTAGACTGAGCTGAGGGGAAAAAACTAGGTGAATTCTCTTCATTTATCGGAATATTGAGACCCTGTAGAAGAAAAATAATGTATAGTATAAGCTGAGTAGTTCCAGAAATTATTCAAATCTGAAGATTGAATTTTCTTTGATCACTTTTGCCCTTGAAAGCCAACTGTTTTGAACTGTCTATTTGTGTATAGAAAAAGGGGAAAAACAAAACAGCAACAACAACAAAACACTACATAGAAAACATACAATTCCAGATCTTTTTGGTATCAAATGGCATCAGAGAGCATGCTAATTTAAGGAACCCTGTGGGGACACAGCAGCAGGAAAATATGCTGCAGGTGACATCACTGATACTGACTACGCTTGGCTCACGGAGTAAATCCACAGATACATACAATATTGGAGCACGTTAGGGGAAAACAAACAAACAAACAAAAAAACAAAACAGAAAAAAGCACACACAGATTAAATGAGTCGACAATGAAGGAAACTTGTTCATGTCTTTTTTTTTCTGTGTATTTTAACAAGCTGGTTAACTTCCGTGATAATCAACTTCTGACAATCAGAAGCTGAAAGGCACTGAACAAACCAAGTATAATTAAAACACTTGTTAAGCAGCAATTGCTTGTGAGCAAAGACGGAAAATACAGCTGTGTAGGTACAGGAGGTGTTTACATGGAATGTCTTGATGTTTTCTTACAGGGAGAAAAGAAAAAGGACATTTTCTGAGCTGTGAAGAAACTACAAACTGACTGACAGAGCCTTTCAAGATTTCCCTGTGAAAAGAAAATTGCGTTGATGCCAGTCATATAAGGTATTTTAAACAAGCATGGATTCTTTTACCTTCAGTACTCTGTTAATGCTTTAATGGATGGTGCTTTCCTAGAAATAAAATGGAGGTAGTAAATGATTTAAAGTCATAGCTTTTTCAGATGTAGACTATATTAGGTTGGTGAACATGTAATTTGTAGGAAGACGTAATTATTTCAAAATGACATGAAAGACAAAAAAGCAGTTTGTGTGCATTTGTTGGCTGTTCATAAAATAATTGTATTTTTTGCCTGTTCTCACCATCAACTTGCATTTTGTGAAATCCCAAGCTGTCATGGTTCATTATCCATAGATAATCTTGAGCAGCCTTGCATCATAAAAAAATATGCTGTGGCATCTGCCATTGTGCACCAGTATACAGATCATTTCTTACTAAGATTTGTCTGATTTATCCATTCAGTAGTCTGTGCTCATATATTTTTGTGTGTGAATATCTTCAGCAATGGGAGCTGCATATACTACATTACTGAGATCGTTCAGCTTGTAGGTATAATATGTCTCCCATGCATTTTTAGCTAATGAGTTCCATTTCAGCTAATGTTTGTACAACTCCGTCTCCACCAGTCAGTCATATCACTGCTGTAGTCATTTCATAAGCTCCTGTACTAGTGATGTAGACAGCACATTGGAATCAGCAGTTGTGATAGCTGTGATTATAACATCAGTCTTGCATTCTAGACCCTATATTTTGACTTTTCAGATTTTAGGAGAATAAAATGAAATTTACATCATGACTATGTTCATAGTGAGCAGTAGTGTCCAGACATAAATATATGTACTAATGAAGTCTTTATTTCCTGTAAGGTAATCATGTTGGTAAGAGACTATTACTCGTTTTTCAAAGACAATTAGTAAAAATGCACAGTACTCATAGGTATCAGTAAGTAAAAGTCCTCTTCATCCCACTAATTTAAATCTGTTTAACTGTGGTAGTGATGGGAAATTGAATGTATTTTGTTTTAGAGATGTTCCAAGGTCACTTAACTCTTATTCTTGTTTAATGATACAACATTTGGAAATTAATTTGTTATTGCAGCTGTTCCATGTAAAAATGCTTCAACAATCAACAGTGAAAATACATTACTACCCTTTTTAGCTTTGTTTCAGATCTGCTTCACTTGGTGACTATTTGAAATTAATCCAAAAGCTGTTTTTAAGAAACTGTGGGAATACTTTTCTGAGTATGTGAAATCAAAGTAGAGTTGCTTGCTGTAGCCTCGATAGCCTGTCTTCAGCCAGTTGCTTTGATGTTTCCTCCAGGGAGCAGGAGAGTAAGAGAAACAATCTTGTTCTATTAAGATTCCTTGTAATTGCCAGGCTTGATGCAATTTCAGTGAAACATTGCACAGAAATCACCCTTTTAATGGATGAAAACACTGTCTGAAGATACTTACAGGGCTTCTGTTTGCATGTCACAGTTCCCATACCATTTAATTGTTTGTACTTACAAGGGCTTTAAGGCTTCATTTGGGTTACAGCTTTTTATACTTTCTCTGTTTGTTTGTGCAGATGTTTCACAGAGAGCTTGTCGAAGTGCAGATCATTCACAGGTCAAATGGAAAGCAACAACACGTAGAGACAATGAAATGTCAGGGCACTTTTCAGCGAAAGTTCACAAAACAAAGGAAAGGCCACAAGAAAATGCAAAGCAATATGTCCTCAAAGTAAATTGTCCCCAAGGAAAATAACTCACTTGGAGAGAATACTATTCTTTCGAATTGTAGAGCAGATTGTTGTGAGACTAAGTCTTGATGTGTGACTTTTGCAGTGGCTGTCATTTTGCCCAAAGCCTACCTTTTATTTTCAGTAATAAAACAAAGTACAGCTCTGTGCTGAATTCTCGGTGGAAAAAGAGGGGAGAGAGTGAGAGAGATATTGAAAAAATATTTTTTTTTATAATTCCCCAGCATCTGTTCATGTTCCACCAAACCTTGCAAATGAATTTTGATTGAAGTACTAGTGTATTCATCACAGTGATAAAATTAATTTCCATCTCTGTTTACCATTTTGTGTCTCTCAGTTACAGGCACTTTCTTCTGAGAATATGAAATACTGACTATGAATGTGTCTGGGAGTAAAGTCACCAATGTTTAAATCTGTTATCATAGATAACTCAGACTAATCTAAATGAAGGCAAATGTTTTGAGACCTGAATTTCTATCTGAACAATAGCTTCAAAGATCCGTGCGCACATTTGACCGTCTTATACACTGAGGTGGATTGCTACTAAGGAGATTATACACATATACCCATGACCTACAGTGAGGTTCTTAGGAATGTGAAATAGAATAATGTCTATAAGGTAAATATGAAGAGGAAAAGCAATTCCAAACAAAAAATGAATATGAATGACCCCAAGAATATTTAAAAAAAAATCCACAACAAACACTTAAGGATGCAACAAATCCTGAGGATCTTCTGCACAGGTCTCAACTGGAAATGCTTTTTAATCTGTCAACTAATTCACAAAATTTCTTTGGAAGTTCTTTAAGTATTTTTGGTGTCTATGTACTGCATTACAGATTGGATTAAATGGGATACATTCATAAGCAGAGTCATTAGGAAGTACCTTCTAAGACTTCTTCAACATTAGAAAGTTTTTACTGAGACACAAAATAATTGCAGATGGTTAAGCATTACAAGGAATCTTCCTATTTAAAAAAAAACATTAAAATATTAAAAATAATCATTTGAATGTTTTTGATACATTGTCTCTTTAATACTGCTTTCCATTTGGAAATATGTTTAGTGTTTCAATTTTTGTGTTACTTTTTGCTTTTACGTGATGATAGGAATGAGGATAATAGCATTTGTCCTGTTATAGGAGTTGTTAGTTCTAATGTAGTTGGTTCAGGCATTCAGGAAATGCAGAGTGGTGCTCCTCACAGAGCACAGAGGAATGCCTGTAAAGGCTAGAACAAGGAGGCCCCAGACCAACTACGTTCAGTGCTCTGACCCCATTTATACAAAAAAAAGCATTCTAGTTTATAGCAACACTCTCATGAGTTCTTTTCAGGAAACCAAGAACTAGTCCTGGAATTCCTGTTTCATTCTCATGCAGATTATACTCCGCTAACCATGGTGAAGCAAGTAGGACTCCATATGAAATTCCTCGTTAGTCTGTGAATTTGACTGGAGGAGAATATCTTAGGATGTACACACAATATATCTCACTAAGAAAAGAGCATTACAAACTAATGTAAAACTCATCACAAACTGGAGAATGCTCTTCAACTTGTTAGAGAAAAATGATGCTTCCCCAACTTATCCCCTTTTTTTTTGTTTGTTTTGTTTTTAAATAACTGTATTATGTTTCTGGATTTTCTGGATGACAAAGTCCTGTGTACTGGAAAGACGCTCACATACTTTTGAGGTACTGTTCAAGAATCAAGAACTGAGGCATTGTTGCAAAGAATGCCAGCGTTACAGGTGAACACTATTGCTACTGTTTGTAGACCTGTCTGATAAGAAAGGCTTTCAGTAGGTATTAAGTATTAACATTTCTTTTTGGTGTTTTGTATTACAGTTTTTTATATTTTTAACTCTTTTTTTTTTTTTTTTTTTTCCCTGAACTAACACTTTGCTTAATTTCTCTTCTGGGATCCAACATTCCACTGATAAATGAAAATCCTTAGTTTGTAGATGGATGCATCTTGCCTTCTGTAATCATTTCCATCCTAAAGGTAAACCTTTAAGCAACAATGAAAATTGATTTTTGCGTAGGTCTGTGATACATTAATCTATTAGAAATAGAGAGCACCGTAATGCAAAATTTACTTCATTTAATCTCTTGAAACATTAAATTGCATAACGTGCTTGGTGGAAAGTAACCTACCATCTTATAGTGGCAACACAGGTTGCAGTGAGATTTCTGGTTTTTGGCCATGGAGAATGAATCAGACATACCAAGGGATTTTTTGTGCAAAAATAAAACTTTCATAAAGCCATGTAGTTAAGTTTCGGTCTTACTCTCCATTTTAAGGAGAATGAAATTGCTGGTGCAAAAAAGGTTTCTTTCTTCCCACAGTGCTGCATATATTGTGCTACAATCTAAAACTGCAGCAATTATACATAGCAGTTAAATAAAATGAGAACAATCAAACAGTCAGCTCACTGAGCCAGAGGTGGTACTTGGAGTCCCTGCTGTTTTTCCCAGTCAATCTCAGCATCAGTGATGGTCAGGAAATAGACTTCATTTTCCTGCATATGTTTATGTGGTGGGGGGGTGGGGGACATGACTTTACTTTTTGTCAGGCAAAAAAAACCCAAAAACTAAAAGAACTTTAAAAAAAAAAAAAAAAAAAAAAAAAGGAAAAGGAAAGAAGAGAAAAACCTTGGATTTGTGGAGAAAGTGAGTATTTACAAATGCATATTATACCTAGGTAGAATATTATGTTCTTAACTCCTTGGGTAGAATGTCCACCTTATCACTACAGGAAGAAGCCAAGACGTCTACAGAAATCAAAACTACTGGGAATTTGTATTGTAATAAGAATTGTAACAGTAAGTTCTTGCAAGATTCTAACGGGAGGAAAAAACGCTTGTAGGGCGTAATAAATAAATAAGTGGATAACAATTCTCTTCATAGACCCAGTTGTGTTCCATATAACTACTGCAGGAGGTTACACCAATTTTTGAAGTAATTGTTGCTGTCAGAGGTCAAGAAGAGGTTGCAAAGATGAGGCAGATAAGTTTAATGTGGTTTGGAATGTCCTCTGCTCCCAACATAGGGTTGGTCAAGTCATACACATAAAATTTTGTGACAAGTTGCCTCAAAAAAGAAAAAAAATCCTTGTATTTGGTATACATAGGGCATTTTAAATATCTCCAGTGTAGAGGTAGGGGAACAGCTGTGGATCAAACCTATCTAGTTATTTTGTAAGGTAGATTGGAAGTCACGACTCTGAAGAAGTCTAAGGCTGTAGTTTTATGATAGCCTAAAATTACGCTTCTGCTGGCAAATTGTAATCTTGCCCTCCTTTGTTGTTCCAGCCTTAAGATCTAACGGAATAGTTTTCAGCAGACAGGTCGTGTTGCTGACACACAAGGCATAATAGTTATGTGCATGTAGGAAGTAGGGCAGAATATCATCTGTCTTGGCAGCAGCAAAGCCGTATATCTGTTTAAGCAGCTCCTGAAAACATTCCAGTACTCAGCTTACAGAGAAGGACAGAAGGGAGTGGGTGCTGACACCACCATTCTTCTTCCATCCAGCAAATGACACATCACTAATGGCAGCATGATCTGTGGTGCAATGGATAATGAGCTCCAGTCACTTTCATATAACTGAGCTACCCAAATTAGTAATATTAGTTCCCAGATTGGATATCTAGGTGTGGTGGGATGATGACCTTGGCTGGCCACCAGATTCCCATTCAGACACTCTTACTCCCCCATCCTCAACCAGGACGGGGAGAAAATAAGATGGAAAAACTCATAGGTCAGAATAAAGACAGGAACCAATCATTTATTGCTAATTAAAATGGATTTGGATGTGAGAAAGAAAAAACTGTGACACCAGCTCCATAGTCACCACTTTTTCCCAGGCTTATCTTCGCTCCTTCACTTCTAGCTCCTCCATTTCCTTGCCCCCAGGCAGCACAGAGGGTGGAGAAATGGGGCTGTGCTCAGTCCCTAGCAGTTTTCCTCTGCCATTTCTTCCTCTTCGTACTTTTCCTTGCTCCACCATGGCTCCTTCCTTAAAGAACTATCTTTCAATAACTGCACCATCATGGCTTTCCATGGGCTGCAGTGTGATTATCTGCTCCAGCATGGTCCTCTTCATGGTCTGTGGAGGAACAGCCTGCTTCACATGATTGAAAGGAGCTCTGCTTTGGTGCCTGGAGACTTTCTGCCTTCCTTCTTCACTGATGTTGTTTGCAGAGCTGTTTCTCTCACTTTTTTTCCTCAGTCCTCTCTGCTGTTTTGTATTTTTACCCTTTCCTAATCCATATTCCTTTAGGTGCCACCATCTTGGCTGCTGGCCCAGCTGTGTCCAGCACGGGGCCACCCAGCCTCTCCTCACAGAGGAGCCCTGCAGCCTCCTGACAACACCTATGTATGCACACCCCGTACACCAGGTCTTCTCTCAAACAGTTCAAACAGTGAGTGAAAGTAAAGGTAATTTTCTCAGGATAGTCTTGAAAACTTTTTCTTCTTGACTAATCTTTGGAACCTTGAAACTTTTTTCTGATCTCACAGACACCTATTTTGTGTTCATGTAACAATACCAGTTGCAAGGGAGCTCTTCTTTCTAAGTACCATGATAAGTACAAACAGAATAAATCCCATGATGTATTCGAAAGTTGTGGGGAAGTCTCTGGACTCTCAGGACGCGCTGGAGACACAACAGCACACCAGTGTGGTTAAAAGCTGTTAGTCTGCTTTATTGTTAAGCACTGCTCTATTTATACATGTCAACAGAGCATTCTACAAAACACTCTTCAACCGCTTGTCCAGTCAGAGCCGTGAGATGTTCTTTCTTCTTCTAGAGATGACCTTGGTTGTCATGCTGTTTATCTTGCTCCACAGCTTCTGCTCTGAACAGTTTTTCTTGTGTTCCCCCAGAAAGTAATATTTAACTTTTTAAATTTCACTGAATCCAAAATTTGCATGTCCATGATGTATTAGGAGTGGCAGAGGGAGACCTCAGTGCCACAGAGATGGCAAACCCCAGAGCATGCTGAAGGTGATCATAAGATGTGACAGGTGGATGACCAGGGTCAGGCAGCTCTGTCATGTCCCTTTCTGGTGCCCAGCTGCTATTTTATTGCTGCGTATTCTCCAGACCATTGATTAGAATACTTTCCTGAGATGAAATTCATCCTCTGCTGTTGTCCCAGGATTTCCGTGGTAAAGTTGTGTTAACACTGATTCTTTCCTTTATTATTTATAATATATATTTCACAGAGTCAGAGACATAATGGCCCAAGCAATGTCCTTTATATTATGACAGACTGGTTGGAACTGTTTGTACAAACAACTGATTTATTTTGTTCTCACCTTTTTTAAAAAAATATTATATGGAAACCTTATCTATTTTTAAAATACAAATTCTTATCTGTGCCTGACAGATCACATCACTGTGAGAGGTCCAAAATTGGTGGTTCTCGGTAAAATTTAATTATCTGGTATTTTCCAACAGCAGCTTGTCTACTACTGACATGTAGAATTTCATTTTGTTCAAACATCTTTTGTGTGTATGTCTCCTTGATATTGATAACAGTGGCTTTTGGTAATGCTTATCTCCTTTTGATTCTGAAAATGTAATAAAGAAGGAGAATACAAAGTAATGGCTACATGCATTAGTTAGACATCCATCCATCAAGGCTTTGCATGAGTCTTAGCTTTTCAGATATCTCAGGCAACAGAGATCATAAAAGCAGTGTTAGGATGGGAAGCGTGTCCACAAAACCAAATAAATCACTGTCCGAACAAGGAGTGAACCAAGACAGATCTTCTTGTTCATTCATGGAATTATTATCTTTTCCAAACATTTTTTGGAATATACTGTTAATTTCTAATCACCCTGGTTATCTCTCTTCATAACTACAGTAATTAAACTTTTCAAGGCACATAAGGCTTGGGTTCTTTCTACAAATTCTAGAAGATGTGACAGCAATAAGAAACCAGTGCAAAAGCAAGAAAATAGTCTTTATAATCTAATGTTTATAGATAAGAGTGGTTAGCTGAAAAGAAGTGTAGGTTTGCAAACATAGAACTCAATCTCATCTGTATAATAACCCTATCGTTAAAAACCTGCGCATGTAAATACAGGCAGCTATAGATAGAACTCTTGCTTTGTAGTTTCTAATTTAAAAGTTTTAAAGTGATGGATGTTTTTATATAGAAAATGTTTAAATATGTGACTTTCTGTGAGATACTTGTGAGTAATGAAATGGACAATAATTGTCCATTGTATGTATTGTCTAGGTGCATATTGGAAGTATTCGGACTAAGATTGGAAGTATTTGGACTAAGATTAATTTAGACATGTCACAGAAAAAAAACAAACTTGGATGGTTTTTATGTTCAAATATATTTGTCCAATAATTTCTTATTTTGTGTCTGGCACAGAAACCCACTGTGTGCAAGGAAGATTGTATGATGCGTCTTACTTGGTTAAGCTTTCATAGTGGGTGCTCTTGTATCCAGAAGATCTGTTTACCTTTCTGGACTGTCATTTAAAAAACAAGTTAGGAATAATGGTAATGATTTTGAACAATTTGTATTATGCTTGTTTTACTTTGTTTGGTTCTGAAAAAGTAAAAAGTACATTGTTGGTTGATAAAAGACTATAATTTTGAATCAGAAGAAAATGTCAGTGATTTGAGAGAGAAAAATTATTGTAGTAAATTTGGCACTGAGATTACATAGGAATCATAAAAATATTTTAAGGCATTTTTTTGGCCTGTGTCCATCTCAAACCAGCCAAAATAAGCTGTTTGTAGACCTTGGTATTCAAATTTCAAGGTATTTATAATCAGAGCTTCTCAATATGGGAATTTTCTAAATCTTGTAATTGAAGAAGTTACTCTTCAGTACACCAGAAATCATTTCCATTTTCATTTTAAAAGTTTTCATTATAAGACTACATAAATGGAGAAAAGCATGCTACAAATTGGTAATATTTTAAGTCTGAATGGAATTGACAAAATTTGAAATAATTTCTGAAGTTGCTGAAATCATGTTACAAACCATGGAAGGAAATTTACTCTACATGATATATTAGATACTTTCTAACAAAAATATTCGTTTAGAAGCTGCAATATCTTTCTAGGAATATATATCTGTTTTGACTTCACATTGCTATATGTGCACACTTGTCTTACTCTGAGGCTTTGACTTTGGAGCTCTTGACTTGTGCAGCCAGATTCGGTGCTGACTGAAGACCATGAGGAGAGACCTGTGTGCTTCACTGTCAGGGCATCTGATCTGAACGGAACAATGCTGTCAATCTGTTGTGTGAAAAATGTAGAATTTTTGCCCTTCTGATAGGCTGTCAGTAGTCCTTGATAGATGCAGTAAATGATTTTAAGCTATGCTGTGTGCCACAGAAGAGTCTGCGCATGGTGTGTGGAGAATTTTCTGAACTCGTCATATGATTATTTAACAGCCTCTCTGACAAAATTAGCTGGGTACAGCTGTGGGAAAACCATATCCTCGATGGGGTGCTCATCACAGATACGGGAGATGTAGATCCAGTGATCAGGGATGATATATTTTCCTTAGACAGAAAAAATGCACATTGGGTATGAAAAGCTTTAAGCATTTCAGTTCTCATACCAGGTCCAACTTTTGTGGTGGCTTGCAAGTGGTTTATAATAGCATAACCATTGGGAATCTCCTGACCAAAGCACACAAAGCCATACAGCTTGATCTAAAATAAAAAAGCTCAGCAGCAAACAACTGTTACTCTCCAATTATCTGCCCCTAGGCAGATAATGGATGTCCAAGAGAAGACATGTAATACACACTGTGGCATAGATTTTTTAAGTATGCAGATACAGGAAAGAATGGACAGGAGCATCTGCTATGGTGATTGAGAGAACAGTAAGCAAGTAGGACAGTCAAGGACATGTGGTATATATGGGTTTTTGCATGTAAAGTTTAAAGTGTTATGGAGTAGTGATAAAAATGGTGATGGGTGGAACAGTTAAGGACAAGGGAAGAGAGCTCTCCCATCTTGTCATATTGGTCCATCACTTCCATGTTAGGACAGACAGCTGCATTGAAGTGGGATTCCTTTCTATTCTGTAAATAAAAATTGCAGTTTTTATAAAGAAGCTAAGGAGAACGTAGCTGTATTTTCAGAGACAGAACAGAAACGTGACAGCATCCTTACAATATGTTATCAGTTTTGGCAACAAAGTTGCAAGGTATTCTTACTGTACTGTGTGTGAAAGACAGCTGTTATTGCTTTTATTTGACAGAAGAACTCTAACTTGCATCAGTTAGTGTTCTTGTTCTGCAGGAAATAACAGTTAAATAAGATTGACAAATTGTTTCAGCACAAACTAGTTTATAAACGAAGGGTGTTGGCTCCAAAATTTCATTCCACTGCTGCCAATACATCATTCATATACAAGAGTATGCTTGGTATAATTTTGAGCTCAAAAATCACCCAGCAAATAAACACTTGTTTTTACCACACAGTGATGTACGAATATAAAAATGAATCTTCTTTTAATATCTCTGCTGCTGTGCATTCTGCTGCTTCTTTTCCACTAGTAACCAAATGGTTATTTCTGTATTAATACATTCACTGTATCAGCTGCTAAAAGAAAGATAGATTCAGATTTTGCTACAGTCAACAGTGTTTTAAAACATGCATTTTATTTTCATCTGTAAACAGTATGGAAGGCTATCAATCTTGCAAGTTTCTGTCTTGTGTTCTTGTGTGGATAATGTTGTATGGGAAGTGTGAGAAGCATGTATTCACGTGTGCAGCTGTGTGTATAATGCTGGCTTATTCCTATGGCTGCTTAAGAATGTTTGTTCTGTTTGTTTTTGAGCAGCACAAAGATGTTAAGGCCCTGGAGTGTGTCCAGAGAAGGGCAACAAAACTGGTGAGGGGTCTGGAGCACAAGTCTTATGAGGAGTGGCTGAGGGAGCTGGGATTGTTCAGTCTGGAGAAGAGGAGGCTCAGGGGAGACCTCATTGCACTCTACAACTTCCTGAGGGGAGATGGTGGTGAAGAGGGATTTGGCCTCTTCTCTCAGGCTACGAGCAGGACACGGGGTAATGGCCGCAAGTTGTATCAGAGGAGGTTTAGGTTGGACATAAGGAAGAACTTTCTCTCTCAGAGAGTGGTCAGGCACTGGAATGGCTGCCCAGAGAGGTGGTGGAGTCGCCGACCCTGGCAGTGTTCAAGAGGCATCTGGACGACGTGCTGCGTGATATGGTTTAGTGCTTGTGGTGGCAATGGTGATGAGGAGACGGTTGAACTAGATGATCTTATAGGTCATTTCCAACCTTGTGATTCTATGATTCCATGATTCTGTGAAAGAAGTTGGGTAGATAGTGCTGAGCAGCCAGTTTCTCAGTCTGGTTTCTGCAAGTCAGCTTCCACACCAGTACATTCCTTGAAAATGCAGAGGACTTCAAAGAGTACAAGTGCCTGGGCAGCAGTCTTCTACATAACTTGTGTCTGCTGGTATTCTTTTGAATCTGTAAATTTCTTGATCAGGCATTTCCAACAAAATTTCTACAGGGAAGGAGAATGTCTTACTCATATATAAGTAATTTTGAGCAAAGTCCAGGAGATTGTTTTTCCTCTTGAAATACAGGTTAGCAGTGACATTTCACATAGGCATTACAGCCAGATCTACTCTGAGATTTACAGATAGTGATATGTGTCTGTGAATTACTCGTGGTAGCATAAAGGCATCCTAAACATGTTTTCTTAAATCCAAGTGTTGTATGTAGATCTCTTGAAATGATGACACCTTGAAATAGGCACTGTATTCCAGAATCGTTGTGACAACTTCTACACGTTTGATTATGTTGATTTCAGTGAGATAATTTGTGGATTAAAATGCTAGCCAAACATGCTGGTCTCTGTCAGCAACTAAAGAACTCAGCTTGGCTATGGCTAGTGATAAATCTGAATCTAGTTAAAGTTGCAACATGGTGTTCATTAGCTTCAGCAAGGGTAATTTCTGAGATGAAGTGTTGCTATCACCCAATGTGTTAAATAAGCAGTCGGACTAAGCAGGTGGTGGGCAGAGATCAATGACTTTCCATTAAACAATAGGTAATTTCTCAGTAGGAAATAACTCATATTCCCCAAAAGGGTCACATACCAAATTTCTTATGCTGCTTTATAGTTGTAAGAAAATCGCCAGTCAACTGTGTGTGCTCTGTAAACATGAAGAGGCAGAAAACCTTGTAGACTTCTTGAAGCATGATCTTATTTTTTCTGGTATACCATTGTACATGATGGTGCATGTAAGAACAGGTTCATATCAGCTTTAGTCTGAAGTTCATCACTAATTTATTTATATTCTGAATGTTTCCCAATGTTACAGTAGTTCTCTTATGTACTTTAAAGTGCCACCATTACATATGATATTAAATCAGTGGAATTATTGACTTCATATATTTGTCTGTTTAAATAGTTTTGTGAGAGAGGGGATGTAATATTTAGAGATAAGGATGAAGATTTGGATAAATTACTCAGCTTGCCTTCTTGATTAAATGTTCTACAGAACAGTTTATAAATTTTGGGAGAAAACTCTTTATTTTTGCTTTTCCTTTAGCCATTTCGTATCATAGCTTATTTCAGATTGAAAGCAGAAGTGCCAAACATTTTTATGTGTGCTCTCCCAACATTCCAGTTTAGTTGCTTCATGCCTTACATTTTTTTTTAACTTGGCTGAAGCTTAATCAATCATTTCCAGAAGTTGTACTTCTTCTAATATACTGTTTTAATGTAGAAATCTGACAGTGGATGGAAGTGAATTGACTTGAGAAGGCATAGATTTGTGTCCTCACCCTTAAGGTCATGTCCAACCAGTTCATTTGACTTAGTTTGTCTTTGTTTTATCGTAATACATTGGTGTTAAAAATGGATTGGCAGGAGCAGACCAATGAGCTCCATTTAGTTATCTTTAGTTATCGATGCTCAGAAGGTAGTAAAAACTATCTGCAGAAAGGTTGAGCACAGGGCTTGTTCAGCCTGGAGAAGAGAAGGCTCTGAGGGGACCTCCTTGCAGCCTCCCAGTAAGGGAAGGGAAGGCTCATAATAATGGAGCTTATAATCAGGAGGGAAACAGACATTTTACATAATCTGATAGGAGAAGGGGAAACAGTTTTAAATTAAAAGAGTGGAGATTTAGATTAGAGAGATTTAGATGTCAGGGATAACACTTAGAGGGTGGTGAGGTGCCAGAACAGGTTGCCTGGAGAACTGTGGATGCACCATCCTTGGAGGTGTTCAAGGTCAGATTGGGTGGGGTCCTGGGCAACCTCATCTACTGCCTGATTTGGTGGCTGGCAACCCTGCCCACAGCAGAGGAGCTGGAACTGGATGATCACTGAGATCTCTTCCACTCAAGCTATTCTACGATGATATAGTTAGGTCTAGACAGTTCTTCTACACTACTTTCTGTCAACCAATTTCTAGTCTGCTTCTCATATAGATACTAATGAAAAAAATGTGTAATCATGAATTGCTGTGTGAATATTTTTTTATGTTAGAAAGCAAATTAGAAATATATTATTTTTCCTTCCCCATAATATATAACTCTTTTTTTTTCTTTTGACTTTTTCTAACCAAATGAGCATTAATGTTTTTGAGATCATTTTATTCTATATTAAAAATTGTAAGAATGTCTAATTTGCATGCATTAACATGAGTTATAAAATAAGCCAATAGGTTTTCATTGGAAAATTTTAACATTTTGAAATTTTTCTTTAAATCTTCTTTTTTACTATTCTATATAATTAAAGAAATTTACATGTTTAAGATGCAATGCCTGTTTTTCTATAAAATTGATGAAGTAAAAACACTTCAAAATAATGTCACTCTAGATGCAAATTTGGAAAGAAATTCTATGGAAAGGTTTAGTTTCATAGGGGAATAAAACATGTCAGAGCAGTGCCCCAGAGGGTTAGTTGGAGATGTAAATTAAAACTTGCCATGCCATATGCTTTCTACTCATTCTTCGTAATTTACTTTCATGAATAACTTATTCTGTCTTGCAGGTATGATTTTGGACAAGGAATAGTAATATGTTTCTAGCTTCGAGATGAGGGATTGAGTATGCACCTGACTATCAACCACTACATTCTATCTATGCTTGAAAATATGCTTAGAATAATCTCTTTTGTACCCTCTATGTTTTCTGATTTTGAAACCATTTTGAGCATCAGCTTCAAAATCAAGGTGACTAAACTGTAAACAGTCTGGTTCTCCATTTATTCAATTGCCCTAAGCTTTTGCCTCCAGCTGATTCAAGTAATATCCATATCAACATTAGTAGTGAATGTAGTATATTGCCAAACAATATATTTATTTTATGCTCACATTGTCCCTGCTGCTAAATTATTGTAGGAATCTTAGAATAATGTTCTTTGCCTATCCTAAGAAACATGAGAGCAGGAATAACAGTAATTGAAATTCTTTGTAAATCATTAACTTGTTCATTACTTTCATGTTTATGGCTGTATATGTATATGTTGAATATCTCCTGCAGTTATATTTTCTCTAGGTTTGCAGGTGTGTGTGCTCATGCGTGTATATACAGAGATGTTTCAACTTGTTCATGTATGTATGTGTATACAAGTAGGTCTCTTAAAAAGTACACAAGGAGCACAAAACTTCTATTTTCATAGAACAAATTCTCAGCTACAAAATGGTATTTTTTAACATAGTCATCATGATTAGCTGTGCATTTTTGTTGGTGATTAACGAGTTAATCATAAAAAGTCTGCATGGCTATCCAGAACGTAGCTTGTTTTTCACATCACTGTCACCACTGTTGAATCGCACCACCCACTGCCTCAGTGTGCTCACAGCCACTGTTTGGTCTCCAGAAACGTTCAACAAGTGTTCATGAATTTCAATGGTTGCCATTTTTTTCACATAGAGGAATACAGTGACCCACCTTTGCTTCATAATGCACTCCCATGTCAGATGCTGTTCTGTTGGACTGTCTCTCTGCTGCCATCTGTCATATAGCAATGAAATGTAACAGGATATGGGTGAGAAGATTCAGCCTCTACTGCTGTACCACCACCATCTTTTCTGCTGTTATAGAATCATCATAGAATCATAGAATGGCCTGGGTTGAAAAGGACCTCAGAGATGATCTAGTTTCAACCCCCCACCATGGGCAGGGCTGTCAACCACTAGATCAGGCTGCCCAGAGCCACATCCAGCCTGGCCTTGAATGCCTTCAGGGATGGAGGCATCTGCAGCCTCCTTGGGCAACCTGTTCCAGGGTATCACCACCCTCTGTGTGAAAAGCTTCCTCCTAGTATCCGCTAGCCACCGCTTTTTTAATGCAGCCCAGGATACAGATGACCTTCAGGGCTGCAAGTGCACTTTGCTGGTTCATGTCATGAGCCAACATAATAAAATAGGAGGCATTACTTTTGGAGCAGCCCTTGTATATGTATAAGCGTGTGGTAATGTTTAGCAGTCTGTTGTATATATGGGGATAGATTGGGATTGCAAGATTGCAGAGATCATTCCTGAGATTATATTAGAAATTTTATATATTGCAACCACAGTCATAATGTGTCACATTCTGTATGTAGAGAGTCAGTAACACTGAATGTAAGTAGTTCTTCATTTTTATGATAGATTTCAAAGTAAGTTCAGGAACAGAAATATCTACTTCAAATAAGTGGAATAAAAATGCTTTGCATCACATTTTAGGACCTCATGTTTCCCTGGAGCAGTCTTCACAACTTAAATAGATAGTGATAGGCTATCTAATATGTTGCTGGCATTCAAAGTACATTGAATTTTAGAGTGTATAAATTTTAAATTTACCTGTTTAAAGATTGAAATTGAGCTGTCTTCACCCAATTAGTTATTAAATAGTCATTCAATTTACATTTGGAAAAAAAAAAAGATAAATATGACAAACATGAGTAAAGTGTAGTCAATTAAAATCTTTCTAAAGTATAAAATATTTTGTGTATTGTTTTTCTTTTTAATATTCCCATTTTGTCTGCTATGGACTGAGATTTATTTGGATGCTTATGAGCAGAAAGCTTAGTAATATTTTCAGTGCATGGGGAGTACGAAAGAGGCTATAATCTCACATCTTCTGAGAGTCCTAGCCTCAACATTATTATTTTTTTAATTTAGAAATGGTGTTTCACATACTGTGTATGAGTCATTCGTAATGTTTTAGCAGAAGACCTAGTATTAAATAAGAATAGCAGACAAAATATATAGGAAAGTTTGTGGATGCAGAAGTATTAACAAGTGTTAACTAATGCACAGATACCACCCAATCCCAAGTTGTGTAGTCTGTTACACTTCCAAATCACCCACTTCTATAGTAGTTGATATCTTCTTCTAGCAGTACATCTCATAGCAATGTATTTCTAATCTAGTTTATTTTTTCTTTATTGTTTATATTAATAATCTTACTTGATGTGAAGATAAAACCAAGATTGTTTGTTTGTTTTCACTCTTCCTCTTGCATATTCTTTTTCTTTCACTTCAAATGATTGGGAGTAATTTTTAATTTGAGATAGCAGCACCTACATCTTTGTTAGCGTCTGGCAACTTATGTTGAGAGTTTTATGGAAGATAAGACTGTGTCCAAAGAGAAAGCTTTTCAGATCCCCTAAGCACTTTTTTTTTCTGTGGAGACAATATTTTTATGTCAATTTCCTCTTTGTGTGGTAAGCACTTACCTTCCTTCCCTTTGAGTATGCATAAAATACCCAAATACATTCTAGAACAAGCAGATGTAAAAATGTGCATGAGTTATTTCCATTACTGTTAGAAGGCTTCCTATCAGTGCAGTTGAAATAGTCTTCTGATATCACCTGAAGGCTTATGTTGGAACATCATCAGATTATGAATGGAATTTCCTATTGAGATTTCCTGTAGACTGCATCAGCCCAGCTTGTGCTTTCCAGATACAATGTATTCAGATTCATATTATTAGAGGCTGGAACCCTCATTAGGTACAAGACAGTATTGGCTTTCTCTTGCTCTCTGCTCACTGAAAACAATCTGTGGTTCTGTGCAGATCTTGCAGCCAAATGATGCACTTAGATGTCCGTGTGAAATGCTTTTATCACAAAATTACCTTTTTGTCCATTACTGTACATTGTTGTAGTGGAAGCTGAGCGAATGTGAACTAGGGTTTGTGATTCACATAATGGATTCTTTATGATCAGAATGTGGTTATGCTGGGACCTGATAAAGATCACGTTGTTTGGGAGCAGCTTCAAAGAATGTGTGAAATTGATAACTTAGATATTTGACATGCCTGTTTTTGTTGGACGTGTAAGAAACAAGGATGGTTGAAGAGTAGGATAGACTTGTGAAAGGTGAGCAAAAGCTGAGAAGGCAAGAAGACTGTAATTATAAGAAAGAAAGAAGTTAGGCTGTAGACAGTGTTTTTCCTTTTGAAGAGAAAAAGTGGTGTGTATTTTTTTGATTTTTTTAAAACACAGAACTCAAGCAAAGGACAAAACTTAGTAAAGCTGGCATGATAAGCATTAGCTACAGAAGGTTTTAAGAATATTTTAGTTTCTTCTTATCTGGTAAATGAATATGGTTTGGGGAAAAGCTCGTGTTCAAAGAGAAGACTGTTTTGAGTGGGTAAAAAAGTGCTTAGATGTTTCAGGCTGAACAATTTAGTTTGTCTAATTTGGTTTTCTCTGCAATTTGGTTTGTCTCATTGATTTTCTCTGCAATATATATATTTCATTTTTGAAAAGATGTTGACCCATGACATAATGACATAAATTTTAACTGTGAATTCATTAGATTTCCTTTTAATAGGTACTGCTGTCTTTGCCTTATGATTATTTCAACTCATGCACATTCTCCCTCCTTTCCAAGTAAACAATTTTCTTCCATCAGGTTTGATCTTTTCTTGAATGTTGTCTAAAGGATTGCCTTTATCACATATTTTCTGCCACTGAAAACGTAAGTGGCTAAGTCAGTTTTATCTGATTTTTGTAAGGAAAAACTCAAACTCAGAGACTAAGTCTTTAAAAAATATATAGAGGTGTTACAAAGGTTAAAACCCAGAGAAGTTAGATATTCTCTGACATGAGGATTTTGTTTAATTGAACCATTATTTCTCAGTTGATAAGTAATCCCCTTCTTTATGCACACTAAGGCCTTTGTAAACACCTTTTACACATGACTTTGTACAAGTGACCACTGCTGCTTTTTGCCACATTACATGAATGCAGGTTTGTGTTGGTCTTGGTTTATCTTCACAAATTATGTGACACTTCCTGCATTAAATTTCATGTTGCTGTCATCTGTCCATATTCTTATCCTGTCTGACCCTCTTTATTATGGTGATATTTTCTTTATTCTTTTAATATGTAAATCATATTAATGAAGTTTATATAATTAGTTTCATCTCATTCTGATGACAAATAAAAGCATGCATTATGTTAGAATACTAGTAAAAGCCAAGACTGTGCTAAGAGAGGGTTTTATCAGCTGGTAACTTCGCATAGTTCATGACAAATTCATTTGAACAGGAGGTACAGCATCATTTTAAGTAATTTTTTTGTTTTCCTGTTTTGATACTTAGGATAATTGATTTGGAACACATAATTAAATCATGAAAAGTTAAGATTCCCTTCAATTTCTTAGCTGCTCCTCAAGTATTATTGGTATTGTTCCTGTACAAGTTTGACTGAGCATAGTCAAGCACATTTTAGGTTTAGCATCAAGCAGCTGTGTAAAAAGCCTGTGTTAATATCTGTAATGGTAACCATCAATTATGGATGTTAATGATTCTAAAGGAAACTTTCAACTGGGCCTGAAACTGTGGTTTGGGGATTAAATTTTTGTATGTGCATGTATTTTTTTTTCCCACATTATATCTGCCTTTGAAGTAGCTCTGTCTGTACTGGAACAGCTGTGTATCTTTTATGCTATTTATAATCGCAGTGCTGTTCAAAAGGTCTGTTGTGTTTGATATAATCTATAATACTACTTTTAAAATAAATGGACAGATTATTGAAAATCAGAATCAATTTAAATATTAGCCAACAAAGGCAGTGACAGAAACATAGACCTGTGACAGAATCTTGTATTTAGAGTAAAAACTACATTTCTAGAATTAATGAGTTCTTCAGTAGATGCATTAGTCTTTGTTAATGTGACTGGATTTTGAACTGTAAATGTTGCTTACTGGAAAAAAAGGGAGTGTTAAGCCTTGGCTTTTGCTTATTCTGAATTATTTTCCTTGATAGCAGCTTTTGCAATTGATTTTCAGATTTTATATTTGGCCATGTGCTTGGTATTTTAAAGTCAATAATCACAAGAAAAATCTACTACCTCTCTTACTCAATGGAAGCATAATCAATAGCTGCCAGACATCTTGGCTATTTAATGGCTTTCTTTTACTTTTCCACTACCTGAGGAAAACAAAAAATTACTCTCTTCTCAGATATATAAAAAATAATAATAATAAAAAAAAGAAATGCAGCCTTTCCCCTTACTCTGTTCATTTGTCTTTCCTCTTCGTAGTACGTCAGCCTTATCACTCTTTTTTTTTAGTGTCATACTCATAATAACTTCTACATTTACAAGCTAAACTCTTTCTTCCAGACCCCCAAAACAGCTTTCACTTGTTCTCTTGCAATTCAGTTTTTATTTCTTCTATTTATAAAACTATCTTAAGGCCCTAGAGAAGAACTTTGCATTTGTCTTTCAAAATGCTTTGACTAAAATGCGGTCTATTAAAATTAGTCTTTTGCTTACAGTGAAGAATTGAAAGTTTACCGAACTCACGCAGTTTTCCAAGCCCAAGTTTGACCACGCTGTGGTTGCAGTCAAGTGCCATGCTTTTTCCAACTGTTTGATTGATGAATGTCAAGCATTGTAGAAAGTCATATTATATGAAGTCGTATTTCATGTCAAAGCCTCACTTTTTTTGTAGTGTCATGATTTTGTCTTTTTGTTTGTTTGTTCAAAAAAGACCTGTCACAGCCAGAATGCTGTTGATGAAGAATGTAGATTCAGTAGTTTATAGTGATCTTTATTCACATCCATTTCGGTGTTTGCATTATTCATGGATTCCTGTAACTGATTGGTAGATCATGCAAATTTACCGTCAAAGTAATATCTGACATGGCGTTTGTAGATATCTGGAAAACATTTTTTTTCTTATTTTTCTGCTTACTTAAAGTCTCTTAACACGCAGATAAAACAAAAAAAAAAAAAAAAGGGAAATACATAATGAAAATACTTCTTTTGTAGCTCAGCTTTAATTGAATTCCCATCCTCTCCTTGTCTTTTTTTTTTTCAATTTGGCTAGAAATTCCCATGGGGTTAGTCTACTTTCTAGCAGCTTCTGTAGTAAGGTTTTGTGATTTGAAACAGAAGAGCTGTATCAGAATGCTACAAGTTCATTGAAATAACCTAGATACTGCTTACTGCTTAAGCAATCCAGTTGAAGCATAGATTCCTCGTGGATTCTTTCTGTTTATGTCTGCTTTGTGTCCACTGCATCATTTCTGTAAAACCATGCTTTCCTTCTTCTGTCTCTTACCATCTCATGGATCTTCCAGATGGGCACAAAATTCAACCTGAGCTCCTCACAGCTGGAATACCATCTTTCATCTCTCAACTGTGTAACTACCATTTACAACAGTTCAAGTGTATGGTAGAAATATGCTCTGCAGCTTTTGATGGTTCAAACATCAAACTCTACTTGTGATACTAATTTATTTGCCCACTTTATGAAAAATAAAATAAAAATAAAGCAGTTGTTATGAACTACTTCGAAAAATCTAACATATTCTCTGAGAAATTCATAATGTGGATATGAAATTCTGGTGAAGTTTGAATAACTTAGTGTGATGGATGGATTAACCAGGGGGCAAAATGAAGGCTGCGCATTTCTAAACTTTCAACTGCTTGGTTTTGCAGCTTTAACAAAACAATTTTTGTTTAATCTGTACAGGCGAGTAAACAATTCTTCATATTGACTGACTAACCTATATTTTATAAAATATAATCTCTTTAAGGTAACTAATGAATTACTGTAGTTCAGAATAGTTGACCTAAGTCCAGTAGTTCATTTAAAAAAATAGTTAAAAGAGTGAGTGGAGCCTGCAGTAATGTAGCTCATCAGCATAAAGATTACAAATCAAAGTGTGTTATGGGCATCTGACAGAAGTAGTGGATCTGCATTAAACAACGTGACAGAGTGCTTTCAGAATGCTGTTGTGCTGTCTCCAAGTCTGCCCTCAACAGCTTCCCTTCAGCAACTTTTTCCTTGTATTGCAATAGACAGAGAATAATTACAAGAAAGAATATAGAAAGGCTATTTCACTCTTTATTTGTATAAAATATATTCCTTTTTTATACCTCATTTTACTAGCAGCAACTCCACACTGACAGAAACGGAATAATCTTTTCTACCAATAACCTTACAAATTGCTTTAGAATGCCACACTTCACAGTGTAGTGACACTTACACTCTGAGCTTCTGCAAAACCCCATTTGGGGAAACAAAGCCCATGTCACTTTACATGGCAAGAGACTGAATACTACATTCATAGCTTGTATATAGAATCTGACAGTTCAAAACTAAAACAAATTATTTGGAAGGTCAACCCTCTTCTTCATTGACCTGTATATTAATAATGTTTGTGCCCTGGAATGTAAATGAATCACGTTGCCAAATTCCTTCTCTATCAGGATAAATTAAAAGCTTTTTAGTTTATGTATCTATGAACTTTGGTTATTTTCAAACATGTAATTTCAGTCCACCTAAATCAATTTAACCAGGGATAAGGCTAGGATATGACTCACTTTCTTCATGCCAATGGGTAGTATTAAGCTGATAAGGGAAGAAATTCTGACAGATATGTGTGCCCAAGAGCCTTCCTGGCTATTTGCAGTTGACAAAATTTCCACAGCAGCTAATGTCTAAGTGTGGGATCCGGTGCGTGAAAAAGATCTCATCTGAGGGAGATGTACATTTTTCATGCAGAAATTCAACCTAATGGGATAATTCTTTTCAGTAATTCTTCCTTTAACCCAAGGATCTATTTATTTATTTGTTTGTTTGTTTGTTTGTTTGTTTGTGGTGTTGCTTTAGTGACAATAAAGAAGAATGAAAATAGGTGGGTAAATGTAGAAATACAAGATGCCAATATAAAGAGTTGTTCTTCAACTTCAAGTACTTCTTCAAGTACCAACAGATTAAGAAATGTAATTATAAGAAGTCAATACTGGTCCAACTATGGCATCTATTCTCTGTACTTGGCTCTATAGAGAGCAGGCTCAGAAATTCTGACATGGAAGGCAGTCAGCTTCTTGTAAACAGCTTTCTGGATTCCAGTGAGGAAAACTGTGTTTGTCTCAACCTTGTTCTGTCTTTCCTTTTGTGGCAGTCAGTTGTAATTCTGGCCTATAAAAAAGCATTACAACTCCTGTGTTTCGCATTGTAAGTCAAGCTTTCTCTGAGGAAGAAGCAGCACAGCACAGCATATAGAAAATAGCAAAACACTAGCAAGGGCTGGAACATAACTATGTTGTAAGGTGCAAAAATGGCTTGCAAAATTTGCTTTTATTTTTCTGTGATCTAGTGTTGCCAAAATCAGTTATTCTGTATTGTAAAATCTGTGTGGTTCACCAAATGTTCAGGTGAACAGTTTCTTCTTGTGCCCATTAGTTTTTCCTTTAAATATGCATCTCTTCTTGCAAGTTTGGAAATGAAAATTGATATTGTCATAGTGGAAAGAATAGGCTAGTACGTCAGGAGAAGCTGTTTTATGTCTTTTGAATACATATTTTTTAAATTTGTGTATTTTATTAAAGAAATTCTTGAGAAAGAATAAACTTTACTGTAAGGCTCCTACATGGAAAACAAAAAAAATAAAAGTGCAAATGCTCCTGAACTCTAGCAGAGGAAACTGAGTGATAATTTGGGATGGTTTACCGCACCTGATTTTAAGACATGAGACTGTTTATAACACAACCCTCAGTGAAAGAGTTGTTAATATGCAGTCTGCTTACTTGTTATCTTTAAGATCCAAGGAAAAAAAAACACCGTAGTTATGCATCTTGGTTATTTTTGTTACATATCTGAAAAAGAGAATTTTACCTAAGTTGTCTCTGTTGTGCAAGGTCAGTTTAGTATGAGCGTGACCTCTATGTAGAGAAGTCTATTTGCAGATCTGAAAATTGTTCCATACTATTATTTTTGCCTTGCCATTGCCTTGTAGTGTCCCTGTACACCTGTTGTCTTTCTCTGGACACTTAAAATTACAGGATCATTATAATGTTTACTTCTGCATGGAGCTAAAAATGTCAAAGTGCCATGTTCTTTACAGGAACTTTATGCTTTTAAATATTTGTGCTAATTGGGTGATAAATATTTGTACCCAAAATAACATATATTGCCTGATTTAAAAAAAAAAAAAAAAAAAAGGCCATTATTATATTCCAACTGAAATTTTCAAATTAGTATTCAAGATGATGGTTTTTTTTCCATACCCAAACTTAAGCCAGCATTTTTTTCCTGCTGGAGAAGGATGCTCAATGGTCTGAATCAGGCATTTTTGAGTAATTTCTAAATATAAAACTGTGAGACATACAAAAATTCTTGTTATCACTTTTGAAAATCTTGAGTATTTTATGGAGAGCTGCAATCACTTGCAGGGATAACAATACATATGAAGTAGAAGCATTTCTATTTTGGTAGACTGGCATCACTGACCAGAAGTCTCCCAGATAATGATGGTGAAGTAGCCATAGTGCACTGCAGTGGATGATAGACATATTTTCAGTAGTATGATCATTGGAAAAAGGTACTGAAACTTGAAATTGCCTAATTCTTGCTTAGTATTTGAAAACAATGACTCAGAAAAGCAGAAAAGATCAAAAGGTCAAAGAGTAGAGGGAGAAATAACAGAAGAGTTGAGCTGAGGGAAATAACTGGGGAGAGGCTGGAAACTGGACAGAAGATTCAACAAGGTCAACTGCACTTTTAGGATAAAAATTCAAGACAAAATGACATGGAGGAGACGAAGGAAAAGAGTGTCAGAAGAATTTAACTTTGGAAGCAGGAGGAGAAAAAGAAAAGGGAGAAAACTGAAGAGAAGATGGGCAGCAGGTAGGAAAGACGAAAAAGGGAGGATGACTCCTATTCAGCTGATTGGAGAAGTTGATATATCTCATGGCAGTAGAAGGGATTGGGGTGAGGCAAAAACTACGTATAAGCAGAAGGTATGAAATTCATTAAGACTGGAAAATAATTGCTTTTTGGCCAGAAGAGGAACTGATTTGAAGAAGGACAGAAGAGATTTGTAGTGAAAGAAATTGATTTGGTCCCAACTTTTCACCCAAGGGCATTTGGCATGAACAGAAATAGGAAATGGAACATGGAGGTTATAGGTCAGGAGAAGAATGGAGGAGGAATAGGGACTGCAAAATGTATGTTCATTCAGCTGAAAGTAGTTCTATATTGTTTTAAAAAGAATCTCATATTTCATGAAACCCATCAGCTTTGTCCTGACCTCAAAAGATAAATCTCTTGTAAAAACTGACTTATCAGGGAACTAGCAGTACGAGGTGTCCTTTCAGTCCCTGATCCATTTTGTCAGCACTATTAACACATTTATCTTGAAACATTATTTTCAACAAATCAAAATAGAAATCACTTTGAAAGCTTCCCTTTAAAAACAGCCACAGTCGTTAAGTAAAAACAAGCCAAACTTTTTTTTTTCTATCACCATCTACACAAGCTTCAGCTTCTTAATAATAATAATAATTTTAAAAAAAGTAGCTAAAGAGAAAAAAATCTTTCATTTCTCTTTCATAAGACTGTATGATGTGCAAGGTGGAGTATCCAAAGAAAATCAGGGCAGTTGATAGCAGGATGAGGAGGATATTATTGTATTTCAGAATATATTACTGCTGTAGCATTTTGCTGTATGGACTCTGCACTATGTACAAATATGAAAGAAAAGACAGTCCTTACTCCCAGACTCTTTTCAGGTCATAGGTTAAATGCTGAACATTCACCAGGCTTTAAAATTTCAGTGGCTATGGAGTGAAAGGATACAAGATAATCTAAAGCAGTGTCTGCTTTCATATAACAATACATACTATAAAGGCTCCATTAAAAAAAAAAAAAAAAAATTCTTGGAATCAGTAAGAGTACTTCCAGCATCACAAAAGTAATGAACTTCAGTGGGATATGAAAAGTCATCCTGAAGGAACTGTGTGAAGGAGCCATTTTATATTAAATACAGATTTTTTTTTTTCTTAAATGTAATAAATGATAAGTGATTTTTATATCAGTTTGTCCAGCTCATCAAAAGGTTCTCTTGCATTTAAAAATCAATAATTTTTATTCATTTAAATACCTAAGTTTATTAACTTCCATAGTGCAGAGTATCCTCTTTTTTAGTTAGAAGAGAATGACATAGTAGCAAAGCCAGCCAAACCTTTTTTCCTAAAAGAAAAAATATTTGCCAAATTTGATCCTACTAAGGTTGAAATGAGTTTTAAAATTCCCACTGACTTTCCATGTGTAAGTTGAGAATCCTTTCAAATTTGGAATTTTTACTTCTTTAATTCTTGAACAGAAGATCCCATCTAACGACTTCAGCTCTTCCCCCAAACATCAAAACGAAGAAGAAGTAGTATGAAATAAAAACCTTTCAGTTGCAATGCAGTTTTATAGAATTTCTTTAAATTTGGTAACTTCTTTTTTAAAGGGTCTCTGCGTACAGGGGAAAATACACAGAGACAAAGTTAGAGCTCCTCTATAGATGAGGAAAGGATTGACAGACAGGTTTATTTCCTTGAAAAGGCGCTTCAACTATAAGTGCATATAGTTGCATCAATTATTCACATTTTATGTCACATAATTTCCTTTCCCATTAATGCATCAGATCATATACTTTTATTTTGCCTATGTTAATTTCAATGACAAAGTCCTATGGGTAGTTCTAAAATAAGGTAATGTATCATTAGAAAAATAGATTAACGGAGATAATTTAGAAGTGAAGGACCACACGAAGCAGCCGAGAGCATTGGAATCTGCTCTGCAATTCCTTTTAGCCCCCCAAAAAGCTATTTTGCACTTACTTGATTTTTTTAAATACAACCTAAAATTAAAGATTATTGACTTTGCAGTGTGAAAGACAAAGACATTCTGAGGAAAATCTAGTTGTTTGTTTTTTGTCTTTCCAAAAATGCTACTAGCTATATTAATTGTTTCAGAACTGTTTAAAATTTAACTTTTACCAACATGGGATCATTTTTAGTTTTGGAGTTAGATATCAGTTGACATGAATGTCTGTTTACAATTTCAAAAACATCTTGGAGTGATAAAAGAGTATCTCGAGTAATCTAAAAGCACTGAAAGGATGCAGTTTTTATTATCCGTATAGTCATAAGAGGCCAGCATAAAGACAGTTTGTTCAATCTTAGATCCCAAGGAGCATGAAGTTAACAGTGAAACTATGTTGAGCCTAAGATATCCATAACCATTACAAGATCAACAGTGGGGTATTGAGAGTTTCCATAAGGGAGATGCAGAAGACGATCTGGCTTCTGTTGTATGCTAGTATTACGGGAATGTTACCATTTGTTTGCCTTCTATCACATACTAGGAATGTCCTAATTTCAAGATGAGACAACACCATACAGAAATTAATGTGTTTGTCTTGTGTGAAAACTATGTCTGATGTTGCAATATATTAATATGTGAGATACATTACCTTTCTGAGGGCATACTTGATTTATGTACAGAATTAAATTAGCATGCAGCCATCAAAAAACAAAACTGTAGGCACCCCTGAGCAGAACAACAAACCATAATTAAAATGCTGTGATTTTATGATTGATTTATTGTCGGAAAGCATCAAGGCTTTTTCATCCAGATTTTACAATTATGACTGTCTCCAAGCCTGTCTGTTCATTGATTTAATTATATAAGCATATGTTTAATTTTAAGCACAGAAGTAGTCTCGAATGTTTTCAGACTACTAAAAGCAGTTGAGTATGTTCTTAAGCATCTTGCTGAGCGTCTGTATCGTTCCACAAGCTACGGCTATTGTTTAGGGAATTTGGCGTCTCACAGGAAAATGCCTTCTGGTCATGTTAAACTGGTTAAATGTAAAATAAAGTCTAAATACAAAGTGAATAGCTGTTTCTTGGTCTGGGAAGAGGCACATACATTTAGAACTGAGCAGTGACTGAAATTAACCTGCCAGAATTTAAAGCCAACAAACCAAACTTTTTAGTGTTCTAACTCCTTAAAGGAATGAGGGGGGGTATTACCTGGGGAAAGGAACAAGGAGAGGAAGATTAAAAGAAAGCTTTGGGATGCGGTATTACACTACATGAAAACTGCACCGATCACTTTTTGCTGAACCTGTCTAGGATCTTGTGAAGCAAGCCAGGCCCTCCAGCTTTCCACTGAGCTGAATAAAAATTCTCAAAAACTCCATAAGCGCTGCAGAAGGGCAGAGCCAGTGCAAAGAGCTCCATTGTCCCCTGTGCTCTGCAAAGAGTAGAGAAGATAGAAAAGTCCTGTCCTGTTACCCTCTGGACATTTTCATCCAGGCTGTTCTCGTGCTGTTGCAAAGACTTAAGAAATGGGGTATTTCTGAACTCTCCTTCATTTCCTTCATCTTCTTCCATTCATCTCCTTCTTCCAGTGATTTAAAGATTTATGTAGCTTTTGTTCTGTATACTTTGCGTGTAGCTTTTGGCATGGGAATTGTCAAGTTCTTTCAGGGTAATTGGGAGTGGTCTGCACCTTGTTGCCTAGGCAATGTGCTGAGTATTCCTTAAGGCCATGCAAGCTTAAGCATCTCTTAGTGGCTGCCTGCAATGGTAGAGGGCTGTACTCAGTGCCTGGGGCAATCCCTTCCATGCCCTCAGGGGCTTCACTTCCTAGCTCTAATGCAGTTCCTTGATGAGTACTACAAGTCTGGAACTTCCTCGTCGTATTCTTCATCATTTCAAAGCAGTACTGCATTTTGGTAGTTGTGTAGTTACACAGAATTGCCTGGCTTTGCTTGAAGTGAGGTAGATTGAAGTAAGCAGAAGGTGAAATTGACTTTCCCAGTCAAAAAACATACCAGACTCTGCTTTTCATAGTGATCCTTCTACTTTTATTCTCAAGGCGAGGGTTTTTCCAGGCTCTACCAATAATTTCAGACCAGGTGAATTTTCAGTACTAAGGACCAGCTAAAGCCAGCAGTCTGGCCAGCTCAGAGCAATCCCTGCAGCCTGGGGAACGCTCCCTTCAAGGCTTTTGACCCAGCTGAACTTGACTCCATTTTGTCTTGCCTTTTTATCTTAAGATGGTACATGCCTTTTGCCTCTTTTCTTCAAGAAGTGCCAAAACCCTTGATGGGACAGGACACCTGTTACCTTCAGGCAAAAAACCATGTGCAATGCTCACGTTTGGCTAGCTTTAATTCATGGATTAGTATAGGACACTATTAGCATAGCCCCATGGACTTTCAGTGCACATGTAATAACTAAAAGCTGATAACTGAATTTGTTTCTGGCTTCTTTCTTAACTTGAAATGAGATATCCATTTTTATTCTAGGTGCTGTAATGGAAAAAAATAGAAAGTTGTTATTTGTATTTATTACATTAAATGAGAAATTTCAGAAGAGGAATTTTCTGCTGAAGATTAAGTGTAAGTGAAGTGCTGTTTTTAATAAACAGGCTTGTGATAGAGAATATGGCAAATGAGTATACTTCATGGACTTTCAAAAGAGGTGTTCCTGCACTCCTGCAGCACAACCTTTTGCCTCCTGCCAAGGTAATTATTACCTTAAATGATGATATATTTCAATATTTATTTTACTTACACTGCTTAAGACTTCAAATGGAATTGAGGCAAAATAAAGACCTAAAGCATTCACAAATAATGTCTTATTGTCTCTGTGTCATATCTATGCTTGAACATACCATCTCCATCTGCTATTCTTATGCTGTAAATTATATAACATTTATTAAGGCTATTATTTCACAGTGGTACACTGACCAAGCTGAAGCTTTTTACACCACCCTGACATCAAATGCCTCGCTGATTTTGCACAGAGGGATATAAATCTCTACCACAGAGACTTCTAAATCGGGATCATCTTTCTTTTCCTTTCTGTAAATCAAGTCTGTGTAGTCGAGTGCCTCAGGTATAGGTGATCTTTAAGAACATAGATTGAGTTCTCTAATGTCACGTGACATTGTATTTTAAAGACTGTAAATAGTTGATACATTTTTATTTATTCAGAAATGACAACAAATTTTTAATTTTATGTTTATTCACATATTTAGTCACATAGTGGTACAACTGCAGTGTTACACAAAGTAAACATTTCTATCTCAATCTTTTAATTATAAAAAGAATATACTTTATGTCTGCCGTAAGCGTACATCTGGGCTTTATCCAATACTTGTATGGCACACGCTGGTTCATAGCCAACAATCCCCAAATAAATCCAGAACAGCTGAAAGCAGCAGGCTTGGAGCACTGTTTTCTGTGGGCATTGGATAAGGAAAGGGAGTATGTACATGTGCATGAATACAGCTTGACAGAGGCATACATATCTGCAGGTACAGTTATACATAAGGTGGTGTGATTTCATTTAAGGCAACTAAAGATAAACACTACTTATTTTAGTATTTTAATTAGATGATGTAGTATATGCAATGTGCAAACAAAACAATAAGCAAAAAATAAATTCTCTGTGACACAGAAACAGAACAGTAAAGCAATTCAGGATTATTACTGGATTCACTTTACTATGTTTAAGCAATCCTGTAAGTACTGCATACTGTCAATAAATACTGTTAACAGTCTTGCAGCCCTTTGGCCCTGTACCACTTCTCTTTCTTGGCTTAAGCCACTCCATGAATTCATTTACTTTCTGGTTGAATAATTTCACTGCTGCTAAAGACATACCTCTTTGGGATTTAGTAGGATAAATGTAGTAATAATAGTGGTGGCAGGTGAACCATGTTAAATTTATTATCAAACATATTGTTTCTTTTTTATACAGCCTTGCCCAGAGATTCAGATGTGATGAGCTTTCTACAGATGCACAGTGAGAAGCACTTGTAGTTTCACAGAATTTTGTAAAACAAGGTGGTGCAAAAGAGGAACAGAGGGATGAAAAATTCACTGCTTATAATGCTTAAAAAAAAACCACACAACATTCTTAAAAGCTTTACGGCCAACAAAGAACTTAGACTGTCCTGCGATTTCATTCTGGAGAGGAGAGTCTGTGGGTTGCAAACATTTGATCCTCATGGCAAAGAGACTGGAAATTCAAAGGTGACATTTTTAAAAACAGTCAGGGTTGCCTTGTTTCTTTCCCACTGAAGTCAAGATTTTTATAAACATAAGCTGGGACTCAGTCCTGCATTTGGTGCTTGTAAGTACCCTAGGAAACTTTAAAGGTGTCATTGTTTATTTGAAGCTCTACAGACTTTAATAAGCCCTCTCAGCTCCTTCATGATTTGGATATCATTGTGTCTGTGTTATTAGTAGAGAAACTGAACACTGACTTGAACATAGTGTCAGAGTTCACTCAGTGAGCACTCTGGGATTTCAAATCTAGCATTCTTAACTTCTGTATTAGCTCCAGTAATTTCACTTGCCTCCACAACTATTCACTAAGGGGAAAGGTAGAAAAAATAAATTTAGTTTAACATCTCCTTAGTTCAACGAATAGAAGATGGTTTCCACTATGTACTTCGTCATGCTTTTCCTTTTCGAGCTTTAAATTTCACACATATTAGTACGTCATTTTGTATCCCTTAGACTGTTCTGGAGGAAAAGGAGAGTTTTTTTTTTTTTTATATCCAGCCAGTGTTTTCTTACCCAGTTTTATTCTGTCTGCTTTCGGTGCTGATCGTGTGCCAAATATTGTCCCAGTTTCATTCTTTCAAATGCTTCTCTGTTCAGCTCCTTTTTTTCCCCCCCACACTTCTAGTTTCTTCCATATCTCCCTTTTGAGAGTCCTCTTTGCTTTTCTCATCATTTTCAGTTATCTGTTCAAATACTTCTTAATATTGACAAAGCAAAAACAGAAAGCAGATGTATTTTCTAAACAGGCCAAGATAAGGGTATTATCTGTAATAAGCATGGAAGATAGCAGTTGAATGTCCCGAAAGCACACTGGTCTGCTCTGTTGTTATATCTCTTTGTAAACTTGTGTTTAGGAGAGAGTACTGGGTAAATTACAAGACAGTAGGTATGGATTTCACATCAAGCAGAAATTGCTTTGCAGTTGGGGTAACTTAACCTCTCTCTCCTTCTTTGCTTATTCTTAGGGATGTTGCGAGATTAAATATAAAAGAAATTTAAAGAAGTTTCTTACCATATACTCAGAGGAGCTGTCTAGTGCAAAATAAAGCGAGTAGCAACTATGTCTTTCAATTTTAGTTTAGGGAGAAGATGAAGGAGAAAGAACACAACAGAAAGGAGCAAATTAAGCTAAGGTCAGAGGAGAACACATCGATTTCTTTGTTATATTTTTTTTTTCTGACTCACGGTTTTTAGTGTTTCTTACACAGACTAATTGCCTTGAATTGCCTGATGTATGATTTAAGAAAAGAATTAACAAATATATCTGATTAACTGCTGTATATCCACGTACCTGAACGCGCCCTCATTTTTCTGTTTTCAGTTGTCAGCTTGTTCTGTTCATAAAGCAACATTTCAAATTTCATCCTGCAATCTCCCTGTATCACAGAGCTTTACAAGCAGCTGACGGTGCTGTGGGTTGTGTTACTGTGTTGTAGCGGAATTAATTTAGCCTAAGAGCCCACACTTCAGATGTTCTTAAGACAGGACTGTAACCTTATAGACAAAATGCTGATTTTTGTCAAAAGGAAAAGAAACTGACAGTCAGTTCTGCCAGAGTTTGTTGAACATGCATATTTAATTTCACTGCAAAGCATAGATCAGAAAATTGTCTGCATACTTTATTAAGCAATAGTAGAAATTGATTAAAGCAATTGATTGTACCCTGTGCTAGGAAGTTTTTATGATCACAGAATCACATTAATGCCAAAAAGCACCTGTCAGCTTCAGAAAGGGCATCTACTGATTTGTTGACAGGCAATTTCATATTTTCTTTTTACAGAAGCTTGTATTAAAGTCTTGCTTGAACTAGATGATCTTGAACAGATATTTCCTTTTTGCCAGATGCTGAAATGCAGTTTTAGATACATCACGTGGTGTTTCCTCGATTTGTTTAAAATCCATACTGGAGGTGTTGAAACAATAAATTTTCCGTAGCGATGTCCATTATGTTCTCTCTTCCTACCTACAAATGCTGTTATGCACTCACTAAACCTGTTTAGTTGGACCTGTTAGATTCTGCACTGGATAATTCAGTAGAAAATTTCAGCATTTCTGTGTTAAGCAGCTTTCTTTTTGGGAGAGTATTGTGGGACCTATGGCAGTGTAGCAGTTTGCTAGAGAAAGAAGAAGGGAAAAGAACTGGACAAAGGACTCAGAAGAACTCTCATAACACAACTGCAGTGTTGCTTCCCTGAACGAGTCTGCCATACGTTTTCCTTCTCCAGGCCCCTCCATAAACACATAATGCAGCTTGTGATGAGAATATACTGCAGTTTTCAGTGGCCAGGCTTGGTTTGTCAGTTAGAAAAATAGATGAGACATTTCGGATATTGTTCTGCTTTGAGGTAAAGTGTGTCCCTGCCTCAGGATGATTCAGACATTTGTTATGTTTTCTAACTTTGTGCTTCTGCCTCTTCTGGGCCATGAGTAGTACAGATTACTTTTGTTTTATAGTCTAAGCTAATGTGTTTGCAAATTGCAGTGAAAGAATCTCAGAAAATTACTCTATACATCAGCGGAGACAGAACAAATGTGTTGTGGGTTTTTTTTTTTTTCCTTTCAAACTGCTCCAGTGTGCTATTTGAGTGCAAATCAGTAGTTTTTATGAAGTGGCTGAAGTTAGTTCTGAATAAGCTATATTTCAGAGAATCTAATAATCAAAAATGTAACAAGTTTCCTCAGGATGGATAGGAAGATTAAATTAAAGGGTGGTTTATGTTAACATTTGGCTCTACAAAGAGGAAGAAATATTGCTGTGTGGAATACTTAGCTTCATTAGCAAAAGTAGCCCAATTAAAATATTTGCCATATGGGTTTTGTAGGGATTTCAAATAGACCTTTCTTGAATTTTCCTTGATTCAGAGATGCTAACATTAAATGTGACACATGAGATGATAATTGCGAGGTAATTATTTGATTTTCACTAAACAGACATTTCCATTAGATTCCTTCTGGCAATATCTCGCTGAGGAAGTTCATTTTATAGCCAAATACAATATCAAGATGTCTTTTCTTTACTCAACTATGTAAGGAACAATAACCATAACTACCTCTTTTAATGTTCTTAGCCATCTGTACCTAGACACTCTGCGATGTATGATGTGCTACTTTCTGATTAGGCTATGAGATTTGCTGAATGTGGACTTGATGTTCCTCTTTTCCTTTCATTTAGACTAGCAAAACCAGCACTTGCATTTATCCTGCTTTTTGTAATAGTATCTTTGCCTATAACCTACAAGGATTGGCTGTTAAGCTCTGCTGTCACAGCCTAGGGTGACACCTGTGATTAAAAGATCTGCCTGAATTCACCAGACTCCAGGTTTTTGCTTCTGGTTTCAAGATGAAAAAAGTCATGGTGCTTCAAAATTTCATTTCTAGGAGTGCAAAATCAGCTGCATTTTTCAGGCAGGGGCACATTATATGTAAAAAACGTTTCAAGATACTGAAATGAGACCTTTGTATGAGGTGATAGCATGAATTTAGATCCAAATCTCTACTCCAATAGACTGCTTAAAGCTTTTACTCTGCTTCCATAGTTGTGGAGGTTAATTTTACTTTAGATGCTCTGGCCAACCGTACTGAGATCACTGATCAGGTAGGGAAGCCAAGGCAGGGAGGTCGTACCTTACTGTGTGCCACTGGCCCTGGCTCAACCCATGCTACATAGAGATACCACCTTGGTTAGAAGCTCTGAAAATCAAATTCTTCTCTCATTTGCACAACCAAATGGGCTAATGACCATTTATGTCTGCTGAACTCTGGAGCTTCTGCACGTAAACGTGGAATTTGGAACCATGGCCAGTACAGTGCTTTGAGCAACCTGTTTTTGTCACTCAAGGTTTACTCTCATCATTCATTGATGGTGAAGGGCCTGGAGCATCTCTCCTATGAGGAAAGGCTGAGTGAACTGGGTCTGTTCAGCCTTGGGAAGAGAAGACTGAGAGGGGACCTGATCCAGGTCTATAAGTATCTAAGGTGTGGGGGGCAGAATGGCGAGGCCAGACTGTTTTCAGTGGTGAGTGGAGACAGGACAAGGGGAAACGGCTGGAAACTGCAGCATAGGAAGTTCCGCACAAACATGCGCAAGAACTTCTTTACAGTGAGGTGACGGAGCACTGGAACAGGCTGCCCAGGGAGGTGGTGGAGTCTCCTTCTCTGGAGATGTTCAAGACCTGCCTGGATGCCTACCTGTGCGACCTGCTGTAGGGAACCTGCTTTGGCAGGGGGGTTGGACACGATGATCTCTGGAGGTCCCTTCCAACCCCTACAATTCTGTGATTCTGTGATTCTGTGATTCAGGTGTTATAAGTTTCATCAGCAAGTTGTAGCCTGCCTGTAAACTGTAGTTTGCACTTCTCTTGGAATTTTATATGCAGAGAGTGATTTTGCCTACATCTTTTTCTGTTTGGTATTGTTTATTTGTTGTCTGTGTGATTGTTTACTGATGTCTAGGAAAAAAGGAGAAGCACTGAAGTACTGAAACATATACAGACTGGTCATCAAGTCACTGGTGTTTGAAGATCAGTGTTGCTGATGAGCATGTCTCGTTGTTTCTCTAATAGCACCATGTGCAGCTTCCCCCAGGAGACAGGGCTGTCTGCTACAATGACGGTCACTGGAAAAACAATGTTCTGGATAGTAATAAACAAAGATGACACTTGTCAGTGTCAGAAGTAGAGTGTGACAAATGTGAATATAGCAGACAGTTTGAAAAACACAATTGTCTAAGTTCTGTGATTTCTAAGGGTATTTCCACAAGTAGTGTTATTATCATGCTAATCCATTTTGGTTTTGGTTTCTTTAGACTTTTGTAATATAGAACATTTATTTACTTTGTGCTTGTTTTTTGTTTTTTTTTTTACTAACAGTAAGGAAAGCTAATACTCCAATATGCTGAGGAAAATGAAGAAGAGGGTACAAGATGAATTTGTGTTTTTCAGTAGTCTTTGAGTTGTTAATACAACAGACACAATAGTAATCCATTCTTGTAGCAAGTGTATCAAAGATAGAAATAACATACTTATATTTTTAACATAAATAATTAGAAAGCTGCAAATATTTCTGGGTTTTTAACTTAATGGTTGAGATTTTATCATCCAAGTTTTCTGGCCTTGGAGTTGTAAAGAATTTTCACTTCATAGAATCATATCATAAAATGGTGGGTTGGAAGGGCCTGTTATGATCACTAGTTCCAACCCCCTGCTATAGTCAGGGACACCTCCCCCTAGACCAGGTTGCTCACAGCCCCATCCAACCTGGCCTTGAATGCTTCCAGGGAGGGGCACCCCACAGCCTCACTGCAGCCTGTTCCAGTGTCTCACCATCCTCACAGTAAAGAATTTCTTCCTACTATCTATTCTAAATCTACCCTCTTCCAGTTTAAAGCCATTTCCCCTCATCATGTCACTATATGCCCTTATTAAAAGTCCCTCCCCAGCTTTCCTATAGGCCACCTTCAGGTACTGAAAGGCTGCTGTAAGGCCTTCCAGAGTCTTCTTCAGGCTGAAGAGCCCCAGCTCTCTCTGCCTGTATGCATTATAATAATATTAACTTAATGTTAAATCAGCAAATGATCAGAAGCAATTTTTGTTCTTGTAACTGTATTAATAAAATATATGCTCTAACTGGAAAAAATCTTTCAAACATGGAAGTATATTTAGTGATTCTGTTAATAGATTAGGGCTTCCAGTTCAGTTTCTAATTTGAGTTTTTCACTCTTTGCTGCTGATGACTGCAGAAATGAATGTTTATTTCTAAAGGAAAATCATCATTTAAATGGATAGCTTTTCATTCTCCTATTATTTAAAAATGTAATTCTAAAAAATGCTCACCAAAAAGAAAAAAAAAAAAAAAAAAGGAAAGAAAAAATCCTGCCAACGACATTCATGAGAGCAGTGGAATTTCACACGAAGTTCAGAAAAAGTATTTTTCAGATATGAGTCCTCACATGGTCTCAGAAAGATGAAAGAGAGCAGAGAGCAGTTAGTGTAGAACGACGGATGTTGCATGGTGGGTGCAGAGCAAGCAGCATTAAAATGATTATGAGAAAGGGTGGGCAGCAACTTTGGGAGTTGATGTTCCTCTTCTCATAGGATGTTTTGTTGCTTACCAAAAATCACAGCAGTGTGTAAACCTTTTGGGATTGGTAAAGGAAACAGTAAACACTAACTTGATTTTGCGTGCATTTCATTTCTTTTTCACAATTTTCTTCAGGAGAATTAACAGCATCAATAAAAATTAAGATTAAATGTAGGCTAAGATTACTCATGCAGTGAACTATCCTCTCTTAGTGCATATATCCAAGAGAATCTCGGAATATAGGCTATCTGTTTTACTTTACACAGTTTTCCTTGAAGGGATTCGTTTAAATGGCCAGCAAAGATCGAAGTTTGTTGTCACTCTAAGTCTTTTTAGGGTAGTAAAGAAAGACAGTTATAACAACTCACCCGTAGTTTACATTGCTTAATCTGCTGAAGTGCTCATACTCAGTATGAGGTTTCATGGTTCAATTGCTGGCCCACATTAGAATATTTTTGTGAAGTGGAATAGAAAAATAAATTTAAAAGCCTCACACCAAACTCTCAGAAATAAAGATCAGCAATGTTATGTAATGCATAATCACTCCCTGTAGTGGATATTGCAGCAAGTTCTTTTGTCCTGGGATAAAAGCAAGTTGATTGTGAATCTCTAAACACTGAAATACAGCCAAGTATGCATTGAAGGTTCTTCATTTACAAGGCTCATGCAGTTACAGTTAGACAACTTGTGTTAGTTCATAAAATACACCATCAATTCATGTAGAAATCAATGTTATCCTTCTAGGAAGGATTTGGGAGACTGATTAATAGCCTTCACTGTACTTATAAATCCTGGTCTATAGCTGTAACTAAATATGACTTCTGAGATCAATTTTTACTAGGAAATACTTTCTGATCATTTCGTATAATCAAATCTGTGGTAAATACTGTTATGAAACAACTTGTGAAAGAGTGAATTTCCTTATTCTAAAATGACTTGGAAGATATTGACAATTCTTTATTTTTTTTTCACTAGCTTGAAAATATTTGGAATTAAATTTGATGTATTGAATCAGGAGTGCCAGTTGTTTTGGCTGAACTCTTGAAAGCTTTCATTTAGGAAAATGAAGTTACCTTCTGGTAAACTTCTTAGGGCCTTTTATAACTTTTAAATGAGAGTAGTATTACCGTGTGTTTATGGTTTCAAATGTAAGAATGTGTGCTTCGTGTAAAATTTGCAAATTATAGTTTGTGAAGAAAATGGCTGAGATAGCCAGCAATCATAAAGCAGCAACAGCAAGATTCTGCCCTGAGCAGCTCCACAGATACTGGGTGGCAGAAGCAGCACAGTGGTTGAAGTATCCCTATATAGTGTGAGCACATCCAAACCGTCTGCTTTAATGGAGAGATTTTCTGGGTGCCTGGGTCACATTTAGTGTATATCCATTATCCTTGCCACATCTGACATCCCATTTATACAGAAGGATTACAATAGCTTCACTGAAAAATGGGTGGTAAAAGAGGAAGAACCATATAAGATCCTTCATACGAGCTAGAAGAAATGCAAGTACTGCCCAAAATCCTGATGGTCTTTTGACATTCCTGTGAGTGGTCAAGAGGTATCCTAGGAGCATAAACTGAAGTTGGTTCAGATATTGATTTGTCACTGTAGTGACATTGGCCATATTATCACTCCATATGTTTTCTTTCATAAAAAGAGAATCTTTTGGTGTCTGTTGATTCATATGATTGTTTATTGATCATGTAGTTATAATACTGCCCTAAGTGTGCTTGATTAAAATATCAAAGTGGATGGCTCTTTGGACATCAAGTCAAAAGTGGGGGTAAAGCAGAAGTTGGGAAAGGCCATTGCTGAGCAACAGGAGATCTGTCTATGACAACTGTTTCACTCCCTCTTTGTATGTCCCTTCCTTTCCTTTCCTTTCCTTTCCTTTCCTTTCCTTTCCTTTCCTTTCCTTTCCTTTCCTTTCCTTTCCTTTCCTTTCCTTT